>NC_090838.1:90719870-91919870 GCF_028021215.1 Eschrichtius robustus | reverse complement strand
TAAAAATTGTTTGCAATTAACATTCCCATTTATTAATGTGAATGAGTACATAGTGTTTCAGGATGTTTGAAAACAGTTTGCCCTCTTAAATATTTTAAGTATCCCCTTCCCTTGTACTCTCACGATGAGAAGGTGAACCTCCGCTAAAGCCTCTTTTTTATATATTTTAAATTCTAAATAAGATTTGGGAACGGTTGAGACTTTTCCATACTGAAAATAATCAATACTCACTAATATCCAAAAGCCTTTATTTATAATCTAAGACCACTGTCTATTTCCCATCTTCTTGAGCCCTAAGACCCTGCTACGACAAGGCACGGTTTTCAGGGAAGTCCCTTAGTGACTAAGGCCGATCCTTTTCAATATAGTATCTTTAATAAGCAGTGAGCTCCAGCCTTTTAATTCCTTTTGTTGGAGGTTTAGAGGTGCGCAAGGTGAACTTCTTGCCATCTCCAATTTGTTCCTTGTCTCTCTGTGCATGTGGGCCTCGCATCAGCATTGCAATAACTCTAATGGGTCAAAATGTAAGAAGCCTCTGCCCTACGTTACTGCATAGCAGTTGTGTTTTTAGCTCTTCCACAACTCTCTGCTGTGCTCCTGTTACTTTGTATTATTGCCAGCCCCTTTGATACATCCCCACCTGCCCTTTCATCAGTCTCAATGTCAACGTATACACCAGGTGACAGCATTATCAGCAAGGTCAACATCAGCACCCCTACACCGTCGTGTCAGCAGCTGACCCCGTGCTGGTTCACGCGTTATTTTAAATTCAAATCCATTTATTTCGTGCTGGGATTTTACTGATATTTAGAGGAAATTTTATCTACTCGCGGGAAAAGGGAGAAGCAGACATCTTTTCATTTTTTTTGTGAAGGATGGAACCCTTGTTCTTATGAAGGGTTGATATGTAATCCTTATGCTTTCCTTCTGGGTTCTACTAACCTATCCAGTGACATCTTTTCCTAGGAATTACCTTTCTATATTTCATATAAAGCTTAGGATCTCTAGATAAGGCTGTCCTTTAAGACTACCAAAATGCTGTTTATAAGACGAAAGTTGTGAATCTTAAAATCCCTATGTTCATCAAGCCTCTGAAGAGATGGGCCACTCCCCTCCCATTTTTTTCTGCTAATACTTTAGACTAAAATGGGGATATTTTTAGTGCTATGAGATTATCTGTCAAAGAGGTGACCTTCTTGTGCATGAGTAAATTTAAAGATTCTTTGTGTGTTCCTCTAGTACAATAAGAAGAAGTCCTCAGATGATTATCTTGGGACTGATGGCTTTTACCTGGCGGTAAGGACTCCTGCCGTTCAAGAGGACCCTGTGGGACATGCCTCCTCGCTCAGATCCTGCTCAAGTGTTCTTCCCCACTTCTCACCAGCTTGCAGCTTTTCACCTCATTTCCAGGCAGCCCTGGAGTCGGATTTTCTTTTATTATTTTTTTTATTGGGGTATAGTTGCTTAACAATGTTGTGTTAGTTTCTGCTGTACAGTGAAGTGAATCAGCTATACGTATACATTTATCCCGTCTTTTTTGGATTTCCTTCCCATGTAGGTCACCACAGAGCACTGAGTAGAGTTCCCTGTGCTCTACAGCAGGTTCTCATTAGTTATCTATTTTATACCTAGTATCAATAGTGTATATACGTCAATCCCCATCTCCCAATTCATCCCACTCCCTCTTTCTCCCCTTGGTGTCCATATGTTTGTTCTCTACGTCTGTGTCTCTATTTCTGCCTTGCAAGCAAGTTCATCTGTACCATTTTTCTAGATTCCACATATATGCATTAATATACGATATTTGTTTTTCTCTTTCTAACTTACTTCACTCTGGATTTTCTATAGTATGGACAAAGGAGAAGGAGGCGGTCCGTGTCCTTGCTTCTTCTTGCTCATGAGTTGAAGCTGCACCCACACTCTTGATTCTATCTGCTCATTCATTCATTTGTTAATATTTATTGATGACCTCATGTCAGCCTGTTGCTAAGTGAAGCTAGGAAGATATTTCCACATTCCCAGAGCTACATATATTATTTACTCAAGAAATAGTCACCGCCCCTCAGTTGAAAAACAAGAATGAACAAAGAGGAATACTGTAGACTTTTCCTATATGAATGAGCCTTTCAAAAGGGTGGGCAATCTAGAAGTTCCAGTCCCAAAAGTCAAAGAGAGCAAAGGGGACATTTGAAAGATCAAAGTGATAATCAATTGTAGACAAAGCTGTTCGTAGAGATTAGACCATCCCTGTCAACAACTGGTACAAGTTTTCTGAAAATAATTTTTATGACAATTTGTCATCTACTGACCTGTATTGGACAAATTATTTTATTTATCTGGAACATACTTCGCAAGCATTTAGATCAGTCATTTTTAAAAATTAAAGATCACTTACTATGTCCCAGACCCAGAGAAGAGAAGTATAAATATCAGAGGGCCAAGAAGTGTATTAGCCAAGAAGCGTATCATCTAATGGAAGGGACAGAGGACAGGATACAAAGCATTGCAATTCCCTGAGGCAAGTGTCATGGGAGCATCGAGGATGAAGTGACCGCGGTGCAACAACAGGAGTCAGGCAGAGCAGCCGCACAGGCAAACGCGAGGGACCAGCAGGGTCCTGCAAGCTCAGGTAGCCCAGTCTGGCCAGAGAAGCTCTTATGAACCAGAGACAGCTAAAGTCAGGCTGGATGCCTGCTAAGAAAGTGTTATTTTATCCTGAAAGACCTTGAGCAGGAAAGAAACAAGATCAAATTTGCATTTTAGAAAGGGCACTGTGACAGAAGTGTGAAAGATAAACTGGAACAAGCAGAGACTAGAGATGGAGAGAGAAGAGAGAGATAATGAGGACATGAACTTGCAGGGCAGCGCTTCCGTGGAGCTTCTGAAACTGGCATTTTACCCTCTTTAATGTCTCCCTCTCTACCCACATAGACACAATTTGCGTAATCTTTACGTCTAACCAGTCCTCTTCATAAACAAAATCTCACAGCAGTTCATTATCTGAGAGCACAGTGTTGTTCACAAAAATATTTTAGAAACATTTTCTAATGCGACACCAAACAATATATGTTGCATGTCCAAAACTGCTTGGAGAGTATAATAGCATGATTACACCAAAACAAATAATAATGCCCTATTTGATTAAATACTTTTATAATATTTAAATTAAGAAACACACAGACCAGGACAAATGAGTAGAAGAATAATTAAAAATGAGAAAGATCTGTTTGGAAATTAGTGTTTGGAAATTAACTTGGTCATAAGAGGAGAATACAGGCTGGGGAATTTTTACCCAGTGGGTTACTGATCGGTTAGAAGGGCCAGAAGACGGGGAGAGTGCTGACAGGCATAAATATGACAGGTTTTAGAGCCTCCTTGGCGTAAAGATGGCTGGTATCCCCTCCGCACATCAGGCCTGAAATCACACAAGCCACTACTTCATCGTGGCATTGCCTTTGTCGCACACCACGTCTGATCCAAATCCATGAGAACCCAGACGGCCAGGAGTGCTATTATGGGGAAGGGATCAAGCTTAGGTTTTCAAAAATGCCTCCTTCGGGGATCGTAATCATGACCCTATACATCAGCCAGCACTAAATCATGTCATGTCACCAGGTGTCTGGTATAGACCATGCAAGGAGGGAGAACTCTGATGATGTTTGTTGGACCGCATTGTGGGCATGGTATTAACAAATTAGTCCTCGGCTGTACACAGAGGGAGAGTGTTGTAATCGTTGGGTGTGATCTCAACAATACTGAATTGAATACTGGGCACACGATTATGAGAATATTGTGTCTGACTGTGTGGTTTCTTGAAGAGTGATGTATTAGAACTTGAAGTAAGTTACAGGGATGGATATCAAAGTTATTCAAAGAATCAGTCCCATTGGGGATACTGAGTTGTTCTCATTAGATAAAGGAAAGTTATGCACTAATGCCATTTTTCAAAGAGGAAATATATGTTCTTAATGAAAGTTGCACATGGGACTTCCCTGGTCGTCCAGTGGCTAAGACTCCAGGCTTCCGACACAGGGAGCACAGGTTCAATCCCTGGTCCGGGAACTAAGATCTCACATGCCGACCGGCACAGGCAAAAAAAAAAAAAAAAAAAAAGGAATGTTGCACATTATGAATACAATACAGAATACGCTCACCTTAATTAAGTGCCTTTAAAAAAAATAAAGGACTAAGCGTATAGTTATCTGGATAGTATTTTAGGAATAAACTGGAAGATCTCTAGAAAATTGTTTCCTGGGATGTTCTTGGACCATGCTACTTTACTTTTACCAATTCTGCCACTCACATTTTAAAATGTACCTGTCTTAATAGTAAATGTTGTTCAATTAAACTGCTTCTTTTCCTTTCTAATTTTTATCCTTGAATATGATATGGTTTCCAACATACTTTGAAAAGATAAAATTAAAAGAAACTAGGTATTATATATTTTTATATCTAATACAATAATTCTTCTCCTGACTGAAGAGATTTTCTTTCCTTTGATTTTTTTATACTTGTGTTTGTGTAGGGGTGAGAGCGTTTTATTGAATCTTAAAGTTAATGTTAAAAGTCACTTTAAAAATCATTATGGTGTTAACTTTGCCTTGAGACATAACTGAGGAAAAGGTCTCACATACAACAGAAGCAAATAGAGCATTATGTTTTATAGCTGCATGTTATTTCACTAGCCTCCTATTCAAAAATGATAGCGATAGTCATCACTAAGCTGTGTGCTTACTACATAGCAACGCAGAAAATTTGAGTTTGGGCAAATATGTCCATGTATCATTATTAAATTATGCTAAACAAATTACTAGTAAATGTGGACAAATGCCTTATAAAAAATATTGATAGTATTTAACGATTATATACAACCGTTATATAAATGAATATGTAAAATAAATTTTCGACAAACATATTTATTTTATCTGTATCATATTAATTATGTTGCTCTTTAAATAAAGACAAATTTAATGAAGTCTACAGAATTTGTTAATTTATCTCAAATGAGAAAAATAAAAAATACCTATCACATACGAAATATTTTTTTGTACAAAATTATTATGAACTTTTTAAAATAGAAATAAAATCCAAATGCAATTTAGGATATACTTTGCTTTAAATATTTAATGAAATAATTAAGTCTTATGAAGCCAACATCCTTTATTTTTAAATTATAGATCCTTAGAAAGTCATGCTTTTCATTTTTATTGCATAATTCATTAGCTATAGTTATTTCATAAAAAATTTTGACTAACATATGAATATCAACTCTTCAAAATTAAGAATTATACTTTGTCTTCTTAATGCAGTGTTATTCATATTTTATATTTATTCTCTTCTGTTTATCTATGAAGATAATGTTAAGATGTTTGTTAGCAACATTATTTATAATTATTATATTGAAATCCTCTGACTTAACCTAATCAGAAATTGTTTCTTTCTCCAGTAGACACCCCTGCATATTGGATTTATAGCAAATGAGGCTGAAATTTATTTGAGAAAAGGGAAAGCTTTCTTTTCAGTGTGTATGTTTGTGTGTGTGTAGCTTTATCTTACACACAAACATCATGAGACTGAAAAATTTACTCTTTAATTTGTTTCATGTGTTTCTGTCCTTTGTTTTCTCATCTAACTTCTAAGGTACTTTTTCTGAATCATCAGGAGATGAACCACTTCAGCCACTGAACCTACTTCAGTCATTTGATGTGAACATTTTGGGCCTAATTATGTTTCATAAAGTGCTTTTCACTTGAATAGACTTTATCATTTTTTGTAAAAACATCAATGGAAAGAAACTTTCATTCCCCCATCTTTAATACTAAATAAAAACGGAGGAAGAAGAAGCAGACTTTTTATCAAATGCATATTGTGTGTTTTAATTCATCAAATACATATTGAACATGAATATGTTTTGTTGATGACAAGAAACACAATGATAAAAGCAAATAACATGGCCAAGCATCTGAAGACCTCCTCGGGAGACTGGCAATCAAACAGGAAGTCGTCAGGAAGTTCAATAAGAACCCCAATGGGCAAATCACTAGGTGTTGCCAACTCTCACAGAAGAAGTACCTAATCCAGAGCAGGGGGACTTTGAAGGGCTTCCTGGAGGTGGTGGCTTCTGAGGACAGAGGGCATGGGCTAGAAGTAACCAAGTGCAGAGAAATAGGGGTTGGGGTGCAGTTATCAGAAAGCACAAAGGCTTGGAACTCAAGGAGTGCCTTCTTAGGGAATGATAGGAATTTGGTGAGGCTCCTTCTATAATCTATTCAGATTTTCTAGAAAAACAAAAAAGCAACGGCAAAACTAGGCTGCTTCACCATGCACAGATTTTGAGAAACCAAAGCTAGAAAGTCTGGAACTGTCGCCACTTTTTCATCCTGCCAGCCCTTTGCGGATCAAGGGGGCCCATGACCTAAGTGAAGCACACATGAGCCTGAGTGGATGAGAAATTAAGGGGACTATCAGGGAGAACAAAATAAATGAAAACTAATATTTCGAATTAGTGCCCTAGTGCACACACTGTCTATCTGAGGACCGTGACCACAAAGGGAAAAGTCAGGCATAAACAGAGCAGCTTAGGAATCACACGGGTCCTCACTAGTAAGCTGCTTCTGCCCCCTCTTCCAGGGGGATTTTCTGTGCTCTTGTTTTCACCTTTTACATCAGCCTAGAGAAATTCCATTCTGCAGGTCACGCTCTTGCCCTCTTCCACACCCTGCACTTTTCCCGGCTGGGAGGCCACCTCTCAGAGGGAGATTGAGCCCTGGGCCCCAGGCCCTGGCCAGTCCCAGGATGGGTGAGGCCTCTAAGACCTGCCAAGGGCTCTTGACCAGAACAGAAGGGAAACTGCGGCTGTGACATTGAAGTTGAGCACCAACACAGCCCAGGCAAGAGGCTCTTCCTGCAGATGCGATGTCACGGGAGGGGCAGAGGAAGGCTGAGTCTGTCTGGTTTACTGATGGGTGCCCTGGCAAGGTGGGTGGGAAGGACCACCCAGCTCGGCTGATGGGAGAGAAGCCAACCTATAGGTGCTCACTAACATGTGGGGACTGGGTCTCCTGCGGTGGACTGAGGCAGGAGTCATGCTTTAAAGGAGAACTAATTAAAAACACAAAAGAAAGGGAAGAGCCATCATCAACCGCGATTCTGGTCGAAAAGTACAAAACCGGAAGCGCTCCTAAGGGCAGCACGTCTCCATTTTGGGGTTTGCATGGTGAAGGGTGAGATGAGTGAGTTGTGCCAGGATGTATTCCCTCCTCCATTTGTTAGAACTGGCTGAAAACTGCTGCGCAGGATTGCATTTGTGTAATTTGCTCTTTTCCAAGCCCTGCATGGCTCCGTGAACAGAGAGACACAGATGCATATGCCTGATGATTGTACAGATGATTACTTAGTCCTTACATATCAGGTAGGAATAATGATGTAAAATTCCATGGAGACTTTCAATTGGGAATTTGAGCTTTCATGAGAAGTGGAAATAGCTCAATGATTTAAAAAAAAAAAAAAAAACAAATTTCCAAACATTAGAAATGAGGTCACTCCGATTCTAGATTATAGCATACTACTTGTTACAGAAACATATTTTTTCATCATTTCTGTCTGTTCTTTCTTGATGGGGGACTGAAAAAGCTGCCAGGCCTGGAGATGGCAATTCTCTAAAGATTTAGATGAAGGTCAAGAGAGACAAATATTCCAGCTGCTGGCCTCATTCTCTCACAGGCTGAGCGCGGACCGTGTTTCTACGCTAAAAATTGGGAACATAGCCAGGAAAAGCCAGAATGAATTAATCCTATGCAAAATGCTCTGTTAGGGAACTGCTTTCACCTGTGGTGAGCAAGCCAAGTGAAGTGAAATGAGGAGGGCATGGGGTGTGGGAGAGCTTTCTTAGCAGAAGGATAAACATAGGGAATGTTCCAGAAACTTGAAGTATTTGACTATGGCTAGAGCAATGAGTACAGGAGGAGAAGCCTGGCAATGATCTGCAAAGCAGGCATGGGTCCTTCATGGAGGTTGTGACGTGCCATTCTCACACGGATAGCACATCACTCTTCATCCTTCAGACAACCTGAACCACGGAAGGGCGTGTCATTTACCACTTAGAAGGCCAGCCAGCTGTTGCATCACTTGTTATTTCCTGACAACAATGTCAGATCTACCTCTAGTAGGCATCTGATGTGTGGGAGTTGAAATCGATTTCCCATGTCCACGTACAGAGTTACACAACATTCAACAGATGGGTGTACCATTTTATACAACAGGTGATATGGATTGAGTTTGAAGTACAAAACATAAAAATAAGAATTTCATTCACCAACCAGCAATGAGATGGTTAAAGAAAGCAATTAATGACTTCTGTAAAAAAGTATCTGAAAATTAGAAATCTGCAGTAAATATTATACATTGTATTAGTGGGAGGAAAAAAAAATCTAAAACTTAAGGAAGGAATATACTAAAACTCAGTAAATTTACAATTGAAATATTTCCAAAATGTAAGACAATTAAGCAAATTCTAATCTGCAAGTGCTCTCTTGCAAAGATTTCTGATGAATGGCATATAGAATCATCCAGAGAATGGTAATAAAAAGTTAGGTCCCAATTTGGTAGTCACTTGTGATATTTTCATTTGATCAAAATGAGTCATATTTACTACACCATTTAAGTAGTTTTATACATATGCATGTAAGACTTTCTGAGCATTAATTTAAAAAAAAACAGTAAACTAGTTCTAAGTAGACATTTTTGGAAGAATTTCTTTTGGTTAACTCTCTTCTTCCAACTATTTCATGAAGCATATTATCAGTGGGAAAATTTGCAGAGTATCAAAGAACTATAGTCTTCATACTTAGTGCTCTAATACATAATTATTTAGATTAATTGTATGTATATTATACTTGCCTATATTGATAATGTATTTTATATAGTTGCCATCTTAAATTTTATAAGGTATTTATTTTAAGCATTTATAATTATTTATGTCATATACCATTTAACTCTGTGAATATCTACCTACTCATATATATACACGAGTGTCTATGTACTTACTCACGCATATGTGTGCATTCAAACGTGCAGACACATACCCATAGTTTAATCAATAATTTATCATAGCTCAAAGACATAATTTTGTACTTTTTTCTTTCAGATTCCATAAGTACACACAAGCGATCTTATTTATACTACTACTGTATGGGATATGGGAAATATGAATTGATTTTAAATTTCCCAAGAGAATGTTCATTTTTAATGTCTCACAAGAATATTCCAAAGATATTACATTAGAAATTATCTTCGGAAACAATAACAGCCAATTTTAGTGAGGCCTTGGGTATTGTTCCCAGGAAATTTGCTAATGTATATAATCAGACCAAATAATGAACTGTAACACAGTGAGCGTGCTGTTTTGTTTGAAAGGTATGCAAAGGAAATCTTACTCTGTGCTTCATATTTAGTGAGAAAATTAGTAACAATTCTACAAAGAAAATTCAGTGAAGAGATGCCTCATGAAGCACAAATATTTCCCTTTAAAACCTGCAATACAAACAGTACACATACACATGCATGCACACACAAATGCATGTAAGCACACACATACACACACACACACACACACACACACACAACACGGGGAGTAGAAACCTGTAAAAACTGTGTCAGGAAGGAAAAACCTAGAATGAACTGAGCTTTTCCAACCATGATAGTGGCGATAGTAGATTTGCGGCACGGTCAGCTAAGGAAGGAAAAAACCATCTGTAAAGGGTATGGCAGGATGGTCAGAGAACAAAAAAGGTTGACATAAAAGATCAAGACTAATTTTGCACACCTTTTCCATTAAGGAAAACAACTTTCTAAATCAAAAGAATGAACTACATTGTAAGAGTAGAGCCTTTTCCCCAGCCATGCGGGAGTCGCAGGTAATAGTTTCTGCTCCTGTGTTAGATTACTAACATCAGGAAGAAATATTTAAACAACAGAATTCAGCCATTGGACAACTTAGCAGAATAAGATAGCGATTCCGGAGACCAGAGAAACAACTATGGAGCCCTGCAATGACCCACAGGCTGTGTGGAGGGAATCTCCAGGGTGTGGTGCAGAGGTAGGGTACTCAGGCAGAACCTAGTACTCCGCAAGAGTTGAAAAGACACAGAGCAGATTACAGGTAGACCCAGGTAGCTAGAATGTGCAGGGCCAACTACAGACAGGAAAGAATTCCAGAGAGAGGGAGCTCAGGAGATTTACAGAGGGTTTCTTCTCCTAGGCATTTATACAAGAGAAATGAGAACACATGTCCACACAAAGATTTGTGCACAAATGTTCATAGCAGCTTTTTCCCAATAGCCTTTAACGAGAAACAATCCAAATGTCCATTAAAAGACAAATGGATAAACAGATAGTGGTACATCCTTTCAGTGGAATACTACTCAGCAGCGACATAGAATGAACTATCGGTCCAAAAAAATGGATCAATGTACTTGGTTGAATGGTGGCCCCCCAAAAGATGTGCCTATGTTTTAGCCCCCTGAACCTGTGAACATAAAGTTGTTTGCAAAAAGGGTCTTTGCATATGTACTTAAGGATCTTGAGGTGAAATCATCCAGATTACCTAAATGGAGTTTAAATCTTATGCCAAGTGCCCTTATAAGAGACAGAGAAGACACAGACACACAGAGGAGCAGGTGATGTGAAAACAGAGACAGAGATTGGTGTTATGTAGCCGAAAGCCTGGAGCAACCAGAAGCTGAAGAGGCAAGAAGATTCTCCTTTTGCTGACACATGAGAATTACTGAAGGACTTAGTCACTACCTACCATGGTGACTGCCATACACAACATTAGTTATGAGCAAGAAAATTGTTTCACTGAAAAATAAGAGAGAGATTGTATCAAATGGGGGTCACTGATATTGCTATGTACCCCATCCCTCTGATAAAGACCCACTGTGGATTTAGGTAAATTGCTAACTGGGTAAAGTTAATTCTAGTAAAATCAGAATCATGGAGAACTCAGACCTATTTGGAATACAGGCTTGACTAACTCTGTGATGTAAAACTCTCTTAACAGCTGAGACGCTGGCAGAGGGCACAGGGAACATAGAATAGAAGGTAAAAGATTAGGTTATAAATAGCAACTCTGTTTAGTTAAAATATGAGCATTAAACTCGCAGCTAACATCCTACTGGCAGCAGTTTGTTTTTGACCTATAGAGAAGTGTCATCACAGAGCTTTTTAAGGATGGTGGGACTGCTCTCAAAAATATTTCCCCCACTCATGGTGAAAGGTGGATCTTCTGACCTCCCGGGTGAGTGGATGAATCCACCCTAACATTCCAGCTTCCATAAGCCTTTGGATTCCATCCTCTACAGTATAAAGGCAGCTCTGGCATTTCAACTTCATTTAGTGCAGGCTATCTGTTGGTGCACATTTTAGCCAATCAACCAACCAAACAATTAGAACACTTTCTAACCCCTCAAACTGCAAAATTAAAATCCAGAATCTCTGCTTAGTGAGTCCATATTAATAAAATCATCCTGACCCAGCTTTATGTTTCCTCCACCATGGTCCCACACCCCTAGTATCCATTCCCACACATATTCCCTGGATTTTTTTTTTTTGAGATATCTTTTACCTAGTTGAAAAAACTCAATGTTACAAATCCTCCAGTCTTAAAACTTTGGTTCAGCCTAGTCACTCAGCCTAGGTCTCTCCAGAATCATATATTCCCACCGAGATGAAGGAATCCATTTCAATGGCAACATCTCCCAACTTTATTCTCAGCCTGCAAGGGACAACCATTACAGTACTTTCCTGGGGTTCCCGTGTTCTTTTTGTTGATGTATTTCTCAGTCTTTCCTGGGTGGCACAGTTAAGTGGACTTCAGAAGAGTTGTATAGATTCAGCTGCTAGAGTAGTGAGAAGTAATAGCCAAACTCTCACAGGAGCACAGAGGCATGAGTTCACGGTAGAAGTGGAATACAAGCTAGACTTTAAAAAGAGGTAGCATTTAGATGTTTGTTGAAGTGGAGAGGAAAGTCAGGAAGAGAAACAAATCTATCAAAGACAGCCCATGGGATGCTTAGACATCAGTCAGTGAACTACCCAATCCAGTTAAAGGGCAAGGGTTAGAATAGATTCCAAGAAGGATTACAATAAGATGCCTATCCTATATTGCTCATTATCCTATAAACGCATTTGGAAACCTAATGTCTACTGTACCATCTAAGGGACATCTGAAACATAGGAAAGTGAACAAATTATTAAAAGAACCAGAATATGTGCAGTTATGAATGTTCACTAGAATTACTGTGGTGATCATTTCACAATATATACATATATTAAATCATTATGTTGTACACTTGTAAATAATATAGTGTTATATATATTAGAAAAAACAGAACAAAAAATGAGAATATATAGAGGCACTATAGATGTTATTAGAAAGTATTCATTGCATGAACTCTATATTAACAATTGATTTTTACTGTGGTTATTTTAGGTTCTTAATCCATAATATGGATATGGGTTTCACATCAGCTTTATAGTTTCTGGGCATCTTTTTATTCTCTGCTTTTTATTGTTCCTTTTTTATTCAAGTTACTGTCTTTGTACTCCTAAGGGTGAAACAGAGTTATTCAAGGGTTGAATGGGGTACAATTGTTCCAACTTCCTCTTTTTTTCTTTCCTTTTTTTTTTTTTTTGGAATTGTTCTTTCACTTGACTATCAATATTCCCTCTTCAGTACTGATTGATGGCAGCTTTCAAGAGAAAAAAAATCAATCACCTACATGAATGACAGAGATCGGGTATCATTTAGACAAATGCATGCCTTCTGCTACCAGCAACTCTATTTATAGGAAAAGACAACTTTATGAACCATTTGGCACATGTTCAGTGGTAAAATTATTCTTTCTTCTCTTTTACATTTTAAAGTTATACATTTTCTAAGTGACTTTCAAGTGTCATACATTAATGACTAGGTGAAATTAAGTCCTCCACTCCCCAAAGCAACACTTACCAGGTTTTTACATAGCTTCACTTCCATTAAAGGTTATATACTTTGGAAGAAATGTAGTTTTGCCTCAGAGATTTCATTGTCCCTCCATCAAGGGTGGTTCTTCTGATTATTCTTTCCAAAAGTACACTTTATGGCTCAATAAATGACTCTTGAACATTTTAAGCATAATGTTGTCTTTATAAGAGCATATCTAATTTTACTTTTGCTTAAAGTATATAGTTTAAGAGGAGTATTCAGATGCCAGAAGTAAATGCCAAGAGATCGTCAGGTTTTCTCTATCACTAGATAAAAAGAAGTAAAACTTTCGTTCTACCAAGAAACAATAGTTCTTTTCAATTCCTAAAGTCAAACTACTAGGCAGTCTTAAATCTCCTTGACCATGGATTCTATCTCAATATTCTAAATGCATAAGCAATTACTGTAGTAAGTAAGCAAGTGAATGAATCCTATTTTTATGGCCAAAGGTTCAAAGATCCAAGTTTTTTCAGTACACATATTTAATATTTTACAAAGCAGTTTATCAAATATAGTAGTAAGGAACCACAAGAAATGAAATATTTAGAAATATATACTGGAGGAAATAAAGCATTGATATTCATGCAAGTACTAAGAAGTACATCAGCATGAAATAAAACGAAACTAAATACTGAACAGCTCCATATGCCCTGTTATAATTTAGTTTTCTTATTTTCAATACAAAGTTCTGGTTTTCATCTGGTCGCTGCTCATTTATGAACTATATTTTAAAAAACTATCAACTCACTATTTAATTCCCACTTCTACTTATCCAACTATGTTCAAACTCCTCAGCCAAGATTTTAATTGATTTTTGTGGTAGCCAGTTGTTAATAGGATAATTTGTCAATACAATAATAAAACAATTGTCTTAATGGCTCTGGTTGCTCAGTTCATCAGATAACAAAGTTGAGTTTTCTTTCATTAATTGAATGCAGGTGTAGGATTTGTTGGATGAAAGATATAAATCCCTGTGGAACAGTGGAAATCTGGGTCAGAGATCACGGAAAAATTAGTTAAGCGTGATGGGTCAACAGAGACCCAGACAGGTGTCCCAGCTTTGTTTCTCTGTGTCACTTCCTGTGCTCTCTCTTAAACACTGGTCTGTTGAGCTCTGGCACACAGGTCAACACATGTATGTCTGAGTCTGTAGTAAATTAGAAACCAGGCTAGGATTCCTCATACTCACAAACACATGACCCCAAACACCCAGACGGTATTAACCTCTCAAGATAAAAAATATTTCACTGTATGTTTAATGTTTTCAAAGACGGTAGTGAGATATTTTCTTCACCTTCAAGATGAGTGATAATTTTAAAAGAGATGCAAATCATTTTCCTTTCTTAAAAAATAAAGAAAAATAAAACATAAGACATTCATTTATACCCAAAAGGAACCTAGAATTGTTGAGAAAAGGAATTGATTCTAGTCGAAATACATCTCTATTTTTAAAACTATCCTTAATATTTCAGTCTTGATAATCTGTAGGGGTTTTTTTTACATTTAAAACCAATTTATTACTTCATTTTTTCTGAACAACAATGGTAAAATCTATGACATGGGCCAGTAGGAGTAGTATTGTTGCACAGATAAAGAAATGGACAAATAGGTTTCAGACTACAGTTATGCAGTCAGTGATTTGAGGCTGGATTCCACCTGGAATTTCTCTATTCCATCTAGAGCTTTTGCCACTGGACCACACTGCTACTAATTTAAGTGTAAGGCTTCCCACCCCATATACAACCACAGTATCATTTACTCCCTGTCCCCCTGTCCAATTTCTTTATTTTTTTATTGAAGTATAGCTGATGTACAATATTATATGTGACAGGTGTACAATACCGTGATTCACAATTTTTAAAGGTTATACTCCATATATTAGTTATTATCAAAAATTGGCTATATTCCTTGTCTTGTACAATATATCCTTGTAGCTTATATTTTATACGTAATAGTTTGTACCTCCTAACCTCCTATGGCCCCTCCCCCTTCTCTCTCCCCACTGGTAACCACTAGATACTTGTACGTAGTTTGGAAATGGGATACAGATACCCCAATATAATGTTAAGGGCCCTCCTATAAAGTCTTAAACATGATCTGCCCTACCTGCAAAATGTTGCATAGACTGCTTCTGGGAGCGACAGCTAAGATATTTTAAAGTTATGAGTCAAAATATCTTTCCTTGGAGGTGATGAAACCTACCATACTGTAGCGGGAGGAGCCGGGGGCACAGCTGGAATGCGTTACATTAAAGAACAATGGTGGGATCCATCCTGGTTGGACCAAAGCATGTCCTTACACTGGGGCATCCTTGGCTCCAACCCTTATAGATTCAATACGGCCTATCCCAGGTCTCTTGGATAAAGTTACATAAACTTCATTCTTAAAGTTTCTCTCATTTCTTTAGTTTTCAAACATGAATAGGGCCGGAGCCACACCATGGCTGCCTTTTTACTTATGAATGTCCCCCTCCTGGTTGAGACGACTGTTTAACAGTACAGGCTGGAGATCACACCCAGCCCTACACTAGCTCAGCAACTCGAAAGCCAAGCAAAAAGAATCCCAAACCAATCTCTCCTCACTCCCCGCAAATCTGCTTTGGCTCAGCTGGGAGTCTGGTGGACAGAGTCTTGTAATTACCCCATGGGAAACAGAAAACAGGGCTGCATTTAAATGCTATGGACTGATCCCGTAAGCTCCATTATTTATTTTAATAAAACATGGTTGTGTTTGTTTAAAAAAATATTCTGCAGTTAATCTATAGCTATGCCACTTAGAGTTCTTTTTTATTCTGTCATTTTATTATACTTTTAAAAGTTGCCACTTATGATTCTTGTCTATACCCTATTACTATTCTCAGTGATAAACATAGTAGAGTTATTCTTAAGTACCTACAAAATAGAATCCAGATTGAATGTAAAACATGGTATTAGACACTTAGAAGAACTCTACTGTAAAGGCTCTTTCTGATTATATAAGCTCAATAAATGGGTACACACAGAAATCGTAGCTTAATTGTGGTCTTATTTATGCCATGACTCCCTAACACACATGCACACACACTCACACACACACACATACACACACACCCCATATATCTTTTCTTCTCACTAAAAGACTTTTCCATAAGTTTAAGAGTTCTTAAATCCAAAAGTAAGCCTAACTCAGGAAAAAAAAAGCTAAGACAAATGGATTTAAGGTGAAAAAAATCAAAATGATATTCTATACAAAAGAAGTTAGCCAGCCCTGGAAAGAAAAGCTGAAAGAGCTATGTAAATTTTATTGAAATATTTAAACTAAACATATTTCATATATGTTGCAATAATTATTTGTGCTACAGGTTAAGAAATGTTTGTGTGTCATGTAAGTCCTATTTTGATAGTATCCTATTGGGTAAGTGTGCATTTTTTCTGTTTGTTATCTTTCATAGATTCTAAGATGCATCATTTTTCTCATTTTAACATCTCTGAAAGTGGGATGTATCTTAACATCACTGTTTTATCAGTTATGGCAGTGATGTTATTGTGTCTTACTGATTGATATAACAATGGTGCATAATATATAATGATGGCATCTTAGATTTGAAGACATACAGATGCAAACTATCCCTCATTTCTACAATAATGATACTTCACTGGTATAACACTTTTCAGTATGTCCACTCATAATCATATCTCATGATAGTGTGGCTGAAAAAACTGGCAACTTCCCACCCTAGATGGAGGAGGGGAAGTAAATAGAATTGAGCAGGAGCTGGTGCCACAATCAGCAATTTAGTTTTGTGTCTGCATGTGTGTTTGTGGCATCACCAGGTCCCAAAATGATTAATAAAACACAGTCCCTCACCCCAAAATGGTACCTACTTGACCAAAAGGGTTTTCATTTTTTCAAATGGTGTGCTTTCTTAACAGGGCTGCGTAAGGGAACTAGCAAACCCACATCTCTCATATCTTTAATGGTTGGACGACTCAGGTTCTCCAAGTTCAGGGTGTTAGAATACCTTGGCCACCCCGAAGACTATATTCAGACAGATGCAAGAGGCTTTGCTACCTAGGCTGAGGTCTGGGGAACTCGGTTGTGAGGATCCAAGAGGGAACCAAGATTGGGGGCCTCCTTCTGCGGAGGATGTGAAGTTTTCATGAGGGGGATGGATGAGTCAGTCTGAACAGTTTGAAGAGAAAAACACAGACAGTCTAGGCAGGAATCTGAGAAAAGAGAACTCACTTGGCAGCAAAGGGAGCAAAAAGAGAGCATCCAAAGGAAAACCCTCCTTGAGCAGGTCCTCCTTCTTGGAAAATGAAAAAGTGAAGTCCAATGCCTATGATTGCCCTAAAATTCACTTCCTGTACTATCATAGTCTTGCCGGAGGCTGAGTGAACAGGGCAGTCAGAGAAAAGGAGAGAGGATGATCCTTCCTCGTGATCACTTCAGACTAGAGCAAGCCAAGACCCTCTCAGTAGGATCACAAAGAAAATGATCTGCGAAGATCCTCAGCTATGTCAGAGGAACAGTCAGATTAACCCTCTGAGTGCCCCCAAAGCGGCAGGTCAGTCCCGGCAAGGGGAAGAGGTGGAAGCGGGTACCATCCTGTACTCGATATGATAGACAATTACATTTTTCATTTCACAGACGTGCAGATCAAGTAACTGACAGGTTAAGCAACTTGCCCAAAGTCTAGCATTTACTTAGCTTGAAAGTTCTAGAACAGAGACTAAAGGTCTTTTACTCCAAAGTTATCATTTTTCATAATGCAATGCCCTCTATGCATTGCCAACTCAGTCTCATTACTAGAAACCTTTGTGCATATGTGGGACACTTTGTTGTGCAGACTCTGCTTGCATAACACTATCCCTTCAGATAATTTACAGTAAAAGCGCGAACAACATAGAAAAGGTCTCCAACTGTCTCTCTGATTAATTCTTTCCTTCCAGTAATATGGTCAATTGAAAACCAACTCTTAAGTGTCAAGGTCATAATGTTAGGGCCCAGAATTTTAAACATTTTCAAATGGCTTTGATGCCAGTTAACTGTATTTGTTTCTACTAAGTGAATTTTGATATACATACATTATATGTTTTCCAACTAATGGATATTACACTTAATTGCCCCAATTTTAAACATTTATTTAAAATCATATCAAGATCAGTTCTATTTTTACATCCTCAAAGATTCAATGTACAAATTAAAAATGGACCAGTGCCATTCAATATTCAAATTTTTATCAGGAGTTGCAGTTGTTTTTATGTTTTTTATTATATTTATACTTATTGTATTTATAAAATTTATTTATATATTTTACAAAGAAGATCTGATACATATATACAATGGAATATTACTCAACCACAAAAAAAGAATGAAGTAATGCCATTTGCAGCAGGTTGGATGGACCTAGAGATTATCATACTAAGTGAAATACATCAGAAAGAGAAAGACAAATACCATATGATATCACTTATATGTGGAATCTAAAATATGACAAAAAAGAACTTATCTACAAAACAGAAACAGACTCACAGACATAGAGAACAGACTTGTGGCTGCCAAGGGGGAGGGGCTTGGGGGAGGGATGGATTGGGAGTTTGGGGTTAGCAAGAAAAAAAAAAAAAGAAGGGCAGTTATTTATCTTGAAGCACGCATGCTATTAAGAAAGGCACAAGACCAGTGATGGTTAGAGACTGTTGTGTGAAGTGGTGGATGAATGAGAACCTCTGGGCAGGTCTGTCTGATCGGCTGTCTGGATAACCAAAACCAACCCTCTTATTCTGTCTACATTACCTAGATAATTTTAATTAGATCTGGATAATTTAGAAGAAGAATTGGGAAAAAGAGACTGGCCTAAAATACTCATATTGGCCAACAATATTATAAACATTCACCAGGTAACTACAAAATATTACCTCCTTAAATCACTCAAGAAACACCTAGCTTGACTTTGCAGGGAGACTTCTCTCTAAGGGATCTTCCCAGCTTATACTCACCCCGTTTCTCTTCCTTCCTTATCAGCCTACTTTTCCAACACTACTCGGGGTGTAAGAGTACTTTGGAGGGTATTTTGTTTCTTTGTTTTTGTTGTAATAGAAGCTAGTTCAAGATAGAGACTTGGTGATGGTCTCTGATGGCTTGAATCTCAATTC
Source organism: Eschrichtius robustus (assembly GCF_028021215.1). Taxonomy (NCBI): domain Eukaryota; kingdom Metazoa; phylum Chordata; class Mammalia; order Artiodactyla; family Eschrichtiidae; genus Eschrichtius; species Eschrichtius robustus. Next base: position 91,900,712 of record NC_090838.1, on the reverse strand, counting down.
CTGGCACCTACAAAGACAATTTCACCCTTTTCGATGACAATAACATTGTGCAAATAAAGCTTTTTCTTTTTTTCATTAAATTTCTTTCATCAAAATTTGTTCAGCAAAATATTTCCAACCTTCTCATTTCCAATGCCAAGCAACATCCTTGGTTGAAGTCCCCACAGACTACACAGAGAAAGGTGTAACCAAAAGACACATCTTTTAGTACAAAAGAAAGATCTGACCTTACCTAAGGCATACAGTAAAATTTAAACTATTTTTTTATCTACTATTACTTTACTATTAATTCTATTTGAAACCTAATTTTAGAATAAAGCAAATATCCATGCACAGACATCTTAAAAAGAAAGAAAGAAATCTTTAAACAGAACAATTTCCAGTTTAAAATAAATTACTCACGAAACTTTAACATACCAGCTGGGCCCAATACAATTACACAAATGGAATACATTTAAAAATTATATATCACAATTTGAAGCGATTTTACATTTTTATACTTTTAGAGTTGGCAAATGAATAAATGCCATAGTTTTTCTACTGTTTAAAATTAAATAAAGGCCTCATTTTGCAGGTAAGCTCTACAACCTGATGCCAAACTGTGATTGCCAAGTGCATCTCAGGCAGTGCCAGGATGCCATTTACCTTTATTGAATTATGAAATGACTAAGGAAGGTGTCTTTCCAATTCTCCCCAGTTATTCCCTTAGGGTTCTCACTGCCCATGTCCAGCTTTCACTGCTGTGGCCCGGGTTCAACCCTTGGTCTGGGAACTAAATCCCAAAGCCTTACTGTGCGGCCAAAAAAAAAAAAAGAATGAATACAAATAGTTGTCTTTTGTTTCTCAACAACCAGTTATTTACTCACATTTCAGGTTAAAAGAAAGCCTTGCTTAGGAGGATATGAGCTGGTACATACAGCAGAGTGAAGAGAGTGCCACTCTTGGTAGCTCAGCAAAGCTAAGTCGTAAATATAGCAACAATTAAGAAAAGAGGAATTTCACAAATTTCTAGAAAATTCCCAGATGTAGTTAAAAAATTTCTGTAGCAGGAAATGAAAAATAGGATTCAATTCCATCAAAATTATAATTCAACCATATTGGTCGAATCTCTATTTTACACGTGTTTTATTTTGTGTTCTAGTGACAGATCATTTAAACCGCAACTAAGTTTGAAAGAGTCCTTCTGCTTGCCTTGTTTCAAGTAATTTTTCCTTGGACTCTATACTATGGGAAGCAACCTAAGAATATCCTTTCTTCTTCATATAATGGAGCCAGAGTTAAAGCCGTCAAACCAGGTTTGTTGGTCTGAGATCATTTGGGATCATTTGAAAATCAGACACACTTAAACACTTATCTTGGGTAGTTAACATTATAAACTATTATTAAAGGACTTCCCTGATGGCACAGTGGTTAAGAAGCCGCCTGCCAATGCAGGGGACACGGGTTCGAGCCCTGGTCCGGGAAGATCCCACATGCCTCAGAGTAAGCCTGTGCGCCACAACTGCTGAACCTGCACTCTAGAGCCCGCGAGCCACAACTACTGAGCCCGTGAGCCACAACTACTGAAGCCCGCGTGCCTAGAGCCCGTGCTTCACAGCAAGAGAAGCCACTGCAATGAGAAGCCCGCGCACTGCAATGAAGAGTAGCCCCTGCTCGCCGCAAGTAGAGAAAGCCCGCGCACGGCCACAAAGACCCAACGCAGCCAAAAACAAATAAATTAATTAATTGATTGATTTTTTAAAAAATTATTATTACACACACTGCAGGTATTCCATTTCATTAACAAATGTGTAGATACGGAGATAAACATTAAAGGTAATATAACATGTAAGTAGGGAGGAATTTGGTTTCTGGAATTCCAGCCTTGCCACTTATTTTTATGTTAACTCAGAAAGCTACTTAACCTATTCTGGGCTTGCACTTCTCACCTGTAAAATGGGGGCATGAATAGTATCAAACTCAGAGAGTGTAGGGTGACTGATTAATTATTAGGATTAAGTGAAGCATCTGAATTCCATGGGACAATGCTGGGAGCTGAGTGCCATCACTATTTCTACTAAAAAAACTATCAAGTAAAGTTCCACAATCATCTAATAATGTTCAAGGGGTTATATCTGGGGAGAAATAGCTCTTGGCAAACTTTCCAGGTCAGTGCATCTAACATAAATTTTAATTAAAATGTATTTTTAACGTAAATGTAATGATTATATTTGCATTGCCTCCTCTTCTGTGGTTATAGAAAAGCACTAGAGATCTGTACTTTGTAACAACCAAAAAGATGAATATATTTGAGTAATAACAATTGAATGAAAATCATGGCCCTCAAAGTTTTCAATTGAAACTTTTTTTTTCGTTAGTAACTCTCTGATAATGCGTTCCTATAAATTATAGCTTGTCTTTACATTATGTGTTTCCTAAATGAAATGTGGGTGTTCTGGGTTGATCTTCAAAACCTTCATGGGGTGGGGGGCGGAAATGCTTGCCAGAGTTTTTAGCTGCTTTTGTGATAAACATGTAAGGTCAGGTTTTGAGGAAAAATGCTTTGGGGCTGTTTACTTAAATACATTCGAGTGTAAATGGCTGGACTTTTATTAAAGCTGTAGCTGATAATACTGAAAACCAAATCTTGCGGATAACATGTGGAGATCCATAGATATATGTAAAATCGTATTTCTTCTCTTAAGGCTGCACAGGGCATACGTTGTTTTCAAGCAAGCCTCGGACTCCTACTGCTCCAGCTGTCGTGTGTAATTAAACATTTGGCCTCCACAATTGCTCTACAGTGTACATATGCCAGCATTTCAAGCCTGGAATATGCATTTCAAAGAAGAATAATTCCCTGGAAATCCTAAATTGACAGGAGCAAAGACAGCCTGAAGGAAAGTAGTCAGCGAAAACTGTAAGGTCGGGATCTGATGATTAAAAAAGAAACTTCAAGAAGAACTTCAACCCTTAACTAAACCAATGGGAAAAGGAACGCCAGTTGGCAGGCAGATTTCTGCACAGGGATTCTGACCGGGGATCTCTTGGGGTAACTTACGATTATCAGTGTGCTTCACCTTGCTAGACGCTGCCTTACCATCAATATCATTTAAACAGACTTTTTTTTTTTTTAAGCGCATTTGGCAACACTTATTTCTTCACGAAGCTTTAAAATATTAAATGTGACGATTCATGTTGAGTCTGTAGTTGATTTCTCAGAAAGCATGCTTCTCCTCTTTTTCTTCTTCCTTAGCTCCTTCACTACAGATGATTCTACTTACGAGTAGATGGTAGTATCTCAGGAAAAAAACCAAAATATATATATGTGTGTGCATGTGTATACTGCTGAGTTGACACTTTCAGTGCTGAAATTATTTGTAGCAATTTGTTCCAATTCCATTTCCAATTATATGAGAAGAAAACTAGCCAGCGAACTTGTCACTAAAATGCAACGTTTGTTTTTAATGTTAAGTATTTGAATCAATTAATATATTGGCAAAATGGTCATTTAGTTTGAGGCTGTTCTCTTGTGTATGTAGTCAATCTTATGTTTACTACTTTCAGGAAGTGCATAAAATAAGATTTTTTTCAGGTAGCTGAAATAGGAAACTTCAAAATAACTATGAAGAAGTAAAAGAACTCTCAACTTTCTTTTCCAGCCTCACCTGTGTGAGTGAACACTCATAGTGCCCGAGTCACTGTGAAATATTCAAGGAACAACCCAGCCCTCCTCTACTTGGGGATTTGCTGGAAAGTCTATGAAAAACGTTCAGAAAAACCCAGTTGTATGATTTGCCATGCTATTGACGAAGTACATCTAAAAAAATTTTGTCCAGAATTAAATGTTTTATTGCACCATTTGTTTCCATAAATCCACTGGCACAGAAAAAGAATATCTTATTATTCTTTAAATACTTAAACAATCCAAATTTTTATTATTAAACAAATCTAGAACTAATAAAGCTTCCAAACCCCAACCCCCTGCCCCATCCCAGGCCAAGAGAACGTATCATCGTTCAAGCTATTACTCAATGTTTGAGGAAAATGACAGATGAAACTTACCAATGTTTTTCAAAATTAAAAGAGAAGTTTTTGACAGAGTGAGCTAATCTGTACATGAAATAGTAATAAATCTCCAAAGTTTCCGTTTTTGTAAAGGGAGAGCAAACTAAAAATAATATGATTTTCCTTATCTTTAAGGATTTATCTAAACTGTAATCTTATCTATATTATTATAATTAAGCAAGATAAATTTAATATTAATGTTGTCTCTCCAGCAAAGGCAACAGAATACATTTCAATAACCTAAGATCAGAAATTTGAATTCCCCCTAACACATAGGTGTATACACAAATGAGTGAAAAAAATTTTTTTTTCAGATAAACTGGTAACATTCTTAAGTCATCGATCAAATTATATGTATCTGATAAAACAAATCTAAAGATTCAGTACCTAGGTTATCTCAAGTTGCAAGATTTAGTCTGTCCCTGTGAGCTTTTTGAATAAACAGCCTACTTCATTAAAGATGAAATAAAGCACTCTCTTGACAGGTTTGAATATTCACCCTGAAGGTCCATGACAAGCTGCTCTTTGTAATTAGCTGAAGTATCTATTAAAACCCCACCCACTCTGTACTGCAACTGATGTGAAGATAAAAGATTATTCAGGGACACAGAGTATGGATATTTTATGGATGTTCTCTTCATCTTGTAGATTTCACAGTGTGCACGTTTAGGTTTTAAATTGGTCCTTAAAATAGCCAGCAGAGCATGGGACGATTACAGAAGGATGCTTCTTATTTACAAAGAAGAAGAAGCCGCTTTGAAGAATAGAAGAGTCTAATGTTGACTTTGGAAGGACTTGATTGAGATGTGAACAACACTTTCAGACATGATATTGAAAAAGGGAGAACAACAATTATGAAAATATTTTCATATGAACTTCTGCCAGCGAGAGATCATCATTCATGAGGACATGGACTAAGAAAGGCCATACGATTCAGAAGAAATCTAGATTTTTTTTTTTTTTTGGTAGGGATATGCATATGTGTCTGCTTATGAGTCTAACAGACTGAAGTCCAGTTAATATTAAATACCAGCAGGGTAAAGATATTTTTGTCTTAACTCCGCAGAATCTTACTGAAATCAGGTGATAGAGCAGAGGGGTCCAGAGCTGAAGTCACAGTGCATTCATTTAAATATAAGCTCTGTGAATACTGGCTGTGTAAAAGTTCTAAGGTAAATGGAGAAAAAAGAGTAACAACTTCACAGGGATTTCATGAGGCTTAAAGAAGGGAGTCATATCGGACTCGGTGCTGGGCCCAGTTTAGGGACGTACACCTGCCCTGCCTCACCCTGGAGAAGCCTGGGAATCAATGCCCCGTTGGGCACATGCTGACCCATCCAAGACAGGAGATGGAAGAGCGCAAACAGATTAAATTATTCTCCGTTTCTCCCCCTGACAGACATTTCTGAGACACAGTGGTTCCATTGGCTTGTGCAGAAAACATCCCACCCAGACAGAGGAGCCAGCGGGGTTTTCTTATAAGCTGCAGCCTCTTTGTGTTTCTTTGCCTTACTTCTTGGTCTCACATCTTTTTCTCCTGTATTCACACTGCTCTGAGTTTGTACTCCTAATAAAGCCAAAGCATGAAGCTTTTACTTAGGTTTTATTTTCTAAGCAACTTAGACCAAGGCAGATTCATAACATGATAATTAGCACACAGAGTATCTTTAATTAATATTAGCTATTTTAATGCTATTTATAAGGTGATATCATCTTAATAACAAAAATGAACATCAATAATTTCAAGTACAACATGAGAAGAATATGTGTTGAATCCAGTGAGAATGGGGTCAAATCAAGGAAAGAGGGACATACACATCTCTGACTTTGTCCAGGAAATAAGATTACTCCCAAAATAATTGTCTTAGTCCTGAAAGACCCAGGCAGATATCTCTTGTTTAGAGGAAATCAATTTAGGTGAGAAAGCCATGAGAAAAGTGGAGTCTATCTCTATACTGAACAAATTCTACCCTCCCAGAAGGCCAGCAAAAGAGGAACTAATGATCACAAGCTATGAAACAAGAGATCACAACATAGTAACATATTGAAATGTTAAAGACGGAAGGATGGTGGGGATTATGGTGTCCAAGAGAACAATGTCTGTGTATGTGTGTGTCCGCTTAAGAGTACATGTCTATATCTATATCAATCTATGTCTGTCTACATATAGAGAGAGAGGATATGGAAGGAAATTACAACAAAAGCCATGATAAGAAGTTACACTAGAAGAAAATCTGCTCCAGAAAACAGGGGAAGATCTTGGATAACTAATACTATACAGTTTGGAAGTATTTAATGAGGACAGGGTTTTTTTTTTTCTGACAAGCAAGCTCAAAGACTGAAAATATTGAGTGATGCTTGTATTAGGAAAAGAGATTAAAAAATAAAACAGTGGCAAAATATATTAAAATGTGTGGAATGTAACAAAAGCAGGGCATGAAGGGAAATGTATGGGATTAAATACTTAAGTTTAAAAAAGGAGAAACATCTCAAACCAACATGTTTAGGATTCATCTTAAGAAACTAAGACAATGAGAAAAATTAACTCCAAAGCAAGAAGTAAGAAAGCAATAAAGAACAGAAATTAATAACATTAATGAAAAAAGCAAGAGAGAAAAATCAATGAATTGTAAAGCTGATTTTTGGAAAAGAACATTAAGCCTTTAATCAGAATAACGAAGAGAAAGGGATGGAGAGAGAGACAGACAGAAAGACAGAGAGGAAAAGAGGAGAGAGAGGGGAGATACAATTACTAATATCAGGAAGAAAATAAAGACATCACAAAAGATCCTATAGCTATTAAAAGGATAATAAGGGGATAATAACAACAGCCTCATGTCCAGAAACTTAAAGTTTAAAGTTCTTCAACAACCTAGTTGAAATGGAGGAATTCCCTGAATGAAAAAACAAAACCCCAAGAAGAAATAGATACCCTGAATAATCCTGTATCTATTAGATAAATGGAATTCATAATTAAAACCCTTCCATCAGAGAAAACTTCAGGGCCAGATGGCATTATTGGTAAATTACACCAAATATTAAGGAAGAAATCATATCAATTCTACACTAATTCTCAAGATAACAGAAAAATGGGTAACACTCCCCAATTCATTTTATGAAGCAAGCATTGCACTGACATCAAAACCAAAGAGAAGAAAACAACAGCAATCTCTTCCATGAAGGGAAATTCAAAAATCTTCATCAAAGTACTGGAATATTGAATTCTATGGATCCTGCCCAAGTTGGGTTTAATCTCAGAAATGCAAAGCTAGTCCAATATTCAGAAAGTTCATCAACATAATATACATACAAACAGAAAGGAGAAGAAAAAATTCTATATGATCATCTCAATAGATGAAGAAAACATGTTAGAGAAAGCTCAACACCACTTCTGATAAAAACTCTCAGCAGAACACGGAAAGAAGAGCATTCAAAAAATCCAATGAAGCATATCTACAAAAAGCCTATAGTTCACCGAAAAATGAATTATGAATGACTGAATGCATTTCCTATAAGATAGTGAACAAGGCAGAGATGTTCATCATTGCCATTCCTGTTTAGGGTTGTCACATAAAATACTGGATACTCCATTCAATTTGCATTTCAGGAAAAAAAATATATTTTTAGTATAAGTATGTTTCACGCAATATTTTCAACATACTTGTACTAAAAAATTTTTGTTTCTTCAAAATTCATACTTAACTGATTGCTCTCTCTCTTTCTCTCTCTCTCTGAATAGGTAGATAGAGGTATATATATATATATATATATATATATATATATATATATATATATATATATATATATATATATACATGTTTTTTTTTCTAACAATGGCAACTCTACTCCAATTCATCACTGTACTGAAGACTAAAAAGACTAAATATGGTATTGGAAGGAAAAGAATAGAAGCCATACAAATTGGAAAGGAATGAATAAAATTGTCTTTATTCACAGATGACATTATCATATATGTAGAAAATGCCATAATCACAAAAAAAAACTACTAGAAGTAATAAATGAGTTTAGCAGAGTCACTAAATACCAGATGAATATTTAAAAATCAATTGAATTTCTATATACAGCAATAAAAAATTGTAAACTAAAATTTTTTAAAGTAACAATTTAATAACACAAAAATGGAATATTTAAGTATAAATCTATCAAAGTATGTGAAGGATCTCTATAGTGAAAACTACAAAACACTCATGAAAGAAAACAAGGAAGACCTAAATAACTCAAGACATAGCATGTTAATGGTTGGGTCAATCAATGTTATCAAGATGTCAGTTTTCCCCATGTTGGTCTGTAGATTCACTGTAGTACCAAACAAAATTCCAGAAGGATTTTTTTTTAAGAAATTGACAAGCTGATTTTAAAATTTATATGGAAGGGCAAATGAAGTGGAAGAGCCAAATCAATTTTGAAAAAGAACAAGTCAGATGATTCATACTATGTGATTTCCAATTTACTATCAAGCCATGAAATCAAGACAGTACGATATTGAGGTAAAGACTGACAGTCATGAAAGAGTCCAGAGAATGACCCCCCACTGTAAGTTAAATTGATTTTTGACAAAAGTGTAAATTTAATTTTATGGAAAACAGAGAGTCTTTTTAACAAAAAGAGTTGGAGCAATTGGATATTCAGATGCAAGAAAAAGATGAAGGACCTGTTCCTATTCCTGTATCTTATACAAAATTGAACTCACAAGGAATCATAGACCCAAATGTAAAGCCTACAAGTATAAAACATCTGAAAGCAAACTGAGGAAATGATATTTTTGACCTTGAAGGAAGCAAAAAGTTCTTAAATATGACAACAAAGCGTGATCAATAAAAGAAAAAAAACTGATATTTGGACTTCATCAAACTTAAAACTTTCTGCTCTTTGAAAGACACTGTTAAAAAAATGAAAATTCACAGTGAGAAAACTATCTGCCAAAAACGCATCTGCACACATATTCAGACCACATATAGAAGCCTCAAACATCAACAATTAGAAATCAAATAACCTGGTAAAGAGAATGGGCCAACAATGAGAAAGGACACTGAACCAAATAAGAGCTGTGGGTAGCAAATAAACCCTTGAAAAGAAATTCAACACCATTAGTCATTAGGGAAATGCAAATTAAAGCTAAGAGATACCACTGTGCACTCTTAGAATGGATTTAAAAAACAAAACACAAAGCTGACAACACCAAGTGCTGGTGAGAATGTGGAAGGATTGGAGCCCACACATTGCTGATGGAAATGCAAACTGGTTTGACCATTTTGGAAAAGAGTTTGGCAGTTGTTGTTTGTTTGTTTGTTTGTTTTGCCACACCGTGAGGCTTGCGGGATCTTGGTTACCCCGACCAGGGATCGAACCCATGCCCGCTGCAGTGAAAGCGTGGAGTCCTAACCACTGGACCACCAGGGAAGTCTCCGTTTCGTATAAAATTAAACATACGTTTAGTATGCTATCTAGCAGTCACACTCCAAGGTACATACCAAAGAAAAATAAAAACTCATATCACACAAAAACTGTCCATGAATGTTCCTAAGGCTTTACTAGTAATAAATCACCAAGAACTGGAAATAACGCAAATGTCCTTCAACTCATGAATGGACTAGAAACATTGTAACGTTCATGCCATGAAATATTATTATTCGGCATTAAAGAGGAACAGGTTACTGATCCACAAAGCAGTACACTAGCAGCTAATTCTTTCAGTTTTCTTTTGAGAAAGTATTTCTACTTCACTCGTGAAGCTTTATTTCACTAGATATATAAACTTTAGGCTGGTGCGGTCCCTTTCTTCTCCAATATTTTAAATATTTCCTTCCACTCTCTTCTTGCTTGCATAATTTCTGAAGAGAAATCTGATGTAAATCATATCCTTGTTCCTGGCTAGGTAAGGTGTATTTTTCCTCTGACTTCCTTTAAGATTGTCTCTGTTTCTGGTTTCCTGCAGTTTTATACAATATGCCTTGGAGTTTTGTTCTGTTTTATTTTTTACGTTTCACGTCCTTTGTCTCTGAGCATCCTGGTCCTGTGGTCTGGTTTCTGTCACTAATATTGAAAAGTTTTCAACGACTATCACTTCAAATATTTCTTCTTCTCCATTCTCCTGCCATTTTTTTCTTTCCATTTGCGTTTTACAAGTTGTAATTGACCTCTCTTTAAATTCACTGTTTCTTTCCTCACCTGTGTTGAGTCTACTAATGAATGCATCGAAGGCATTTTCATTTCAGTCACTGTTGTTTTGATTTTTAGAATTTCCTTTTGGTTCCTTCCTGATCCTCCATTTCACTGCTGTTATTACCCTTTGGATATTTCATATTATCCACTTTTTCCCTTAGAGTCCTTAACAGAGTAATCATAGTTACTTTAAATACATTCTATTCCAACATCTGTGTTTTATATGAGTCTGATTCCGACACTCATCTGTCACTTCAAATGATGGTTTTTCTTGTCTTTTGGTAAGCCTTGTAATTTCTTTTAAACTGGACATGTCATGTTTGGTAATAGGGACTAAGTTACACAGACATTTAGTTTAAGTGTTTATGCTCAGCTGTTTAGAGGTTGGGCTGTGATTTGTTTGTTGTAGTTATTGGTGCCAAAAGGTCTCAAGTTCCTCTATCATTTTGTTCTCATCTCCCTTCATGGCTTTGTGGCTTCCCTCTTTGCTGTTTCTCAGAGAGTGGCTGTGCCTTTTGCAGCTCTTTAGCTCTCTGCCATTATTCTGAAAGCTCATTGGTGTGGAAGTGTAATGATTAAGTCTCCATCTTTCAGTGGAGCTTGTTCTCAGGGGTGAGGCCTTCACAGGTGTTTCTAGCCTTTCCTCAAGGTACACCGTTTCCCTCATTTTCCCATTTCCTTCCATGACTGTAGTATTCCCTTCCTATTTCTTTGAAGCCCTGTCCCCTGTTGACTATATTTTTGCTTGTGTTTGATTTTATTTTTCCTTAGGTGAAGCAGGAAATCTGGAATGACTGGAGTGAAACAGAATTCCCTTCCTTTTTTAGTGAGAAGGGTCTGAAAGTACATCACGTTGACTGCCCTTCCCTTCTCGTGCCAGAACCACAAGGGGATCTTTCTCAAAGAATCTGGTGGGGTTCCCGGAGGGAAAGTCTGGAAATATGTAGGGCCCCCTACAGACCCCTGGAGTTTCTCATTCCCATGCTAACTCACACTCAGTCTCCATTCATTCTTTATCATTACCACTGAAAACCAGTGCATGGATTCCAGAAGCTTCTGCTGCATGGAAGTAAATCTTGGGTATTCTCAGAACGTGCCTGTTGCTTCAGACTTTAAAGTTGTAGTAACCTCGGTCCTCTGATGAGCCCAAGAAAAATCACTGATTTTCAGATTTCTAGCTTTTAATTGTTGGAAGATGGGAGTGATGACTCCCAAGCTCTTTACATGCCAGAATTAATACCGGAAGTTTTCCATTGGTCTTTTACCCATGCGATTTCCCTGAATGCTCCTTCAATCTTCAGTGGCCAAATTCCATGATCACGTTTCACTTTTCACTTTGGCATCTAAGTTGTATTTACCATAATTTCCTACTCCTTCTTTTTGAAACCTCTTTTTTTTTAAAATCTTACTTTCTTGACCTCTGTGACATCACATTTTCCTGTTTTTCTTCCTATTTCTCTGGTCTTTCTTGTTCTTCCTTAACTAAACAACGTATTGAAGTTTTCCAGGACTTGGTAAAGGGCCTTTTCTTATTCTTCCTACAATGACATTCTTTTGCACAACTTTAAAAAGCATTTATATCAGCAGTCCACAAGCTTTTTGGCACCAAGGACCAGTTTTGTGGAAGACAATTTTTCCACGGAAGTGGGGGGCGGGCGGGGAAGATGGTTCAGGCAGTAACGTGAGCGCGATGGGAGGGGAAGCTTCAGGTGGTAATGGGAGAGATGAGAAGCTAGGGGGAGCCTCAGATGAAGCTTTGCTCGCTTGCCCGCTGCTTACCTCCCGCGGTGCAGCCTGGATCCTAACAGGCTGCAGACTGGGGGTTGGGGACCCTGATTTACATGATTAAGCCTTCTAAATTTATATCCAATCTCAATTTTTCTGTTATAATCAACCATCTATATAGGACTTCCACTTGAGTGGGTCATTCATAGGCATAGTGGACTTAGTATATCCAAAATCAAACAGTAGACTCCATTACCCTAAATTTGGTCCCAAAACTTTGTCCTTTGCCAGTCTTTTTCACCTCTGCGAATGGCACCACTATCTGAGTCAAGACATAGAGCTGGAGTCACCATTGATCCCTCCCTCTGCTTAACCCATGCATAAAATCTAGCTATGGGTTTCCCTGGTGGCGCAGTGGTTGAGAATCTGCCTGCCAATGCAGGGGACACGGGTTCGAGCCCTGGTCTGGGAAGATCCCACGTGCCGCGGAGCAACTGGGCCCGTGAGCCACAACTACTGAGCCTGCGCGTCTGGAGCCTGTGCTCCGCAACGAGAGAGGCCGCGATGGTGGGAGGCCCGCGCACCGCGATGAAGGGTGGCCCCCGCTTGCCGCAACTAGCAAAAGCCCTCACACAGAAGCGAAGACCCAACACAGCCATAAATAAATTAATTAATTAAAAACAAAATCTAGCTGCACATTTTTGCTGTACTGTCATTCAAAATTTTCCCTCTTGCCCCCATCTTAGTTCGATTCACTGCCATCTTTTGCCTAGAAAATTTCAAAAGCTTTATTATTGGTCTTGTCTTCCACTGTCACCTTCTTCCAATCTGCTTTTCATGTAGCAGCTAAAGTTACTGTTTAAAAATCACGTAATTGCCTGAGTCTCTGTAAAAAAATCCCTTTAGAAGCTTCCCACGGCTCTTAAAGTCTGGACTCATTTCTTTCTGATGTTTTCTGTCACTACACCCAATGAATGCCTTTATTCCCTTCATTACACTTATCCCAATGTGTAAACACATGCAGTTTTTCTGTTTTCCCATACTCTTCCCGGAGGAGATTGTAAGATAGGGTATCAGGGGCTAGGTCTGTTCATTCACGAAGAATTTCACTGCCCAGCACAGGGTTCCCTATTGTGAGCATGGGTCAACTTCATTTCTTAAAATCTGGGAGACAGCTGCTCTGACCAAAAGGGATATTTGATTGGCGTAAGAGGAGAATCAGATCATGCTCAGGGGCTGGAGGGAGGAGAGGGCTGCATACAGGCACTCTCTGAATAGAGAAACAAAGAAATGGAGTAATTGTAAGCATATAAAAGGCAAACTATGATAGAAGATGAGAAATACTAAATGTTTCATTTTGAATATTTTCCTAATGCAAGAAGGAATTTTTTTTCCTTTTGATTAGAAAGAAAAGAGGAGAAAGAATATTTTTTTTCTAATACAGTTCATAGAAATATATTCTTAACGCTCAAGAAATGAATAGTTTTTACTTTCAACCCAAGAAAATCATCCAGACGAATTCTGAGAAGATCCAAAGTTAAACAACGATGCTGTAGGAGATCATATGCCACCAAAGATAAATTTGGGTGCTGAGTGAGAAGATGACCACAGAGATCATGCAGAACATTTGGTTTCTAAGGGAGCAGTCAAAATGAAAATAATACTTAAAAAGTTTCTCAGAGAATGTACCTGTGAAGCTCAGTTTGAGAACATCTGGTTCAGATGAATTCTTTCTCTGAAGCACGAGGATTCATTCCATCAGGACTTTGAAACTGTTTTCCTGGCAGGTTGAGTTGCTTTCAGGATTCTGCAAAGAACAAAGTATATTCTATCAAATAATGGAGATTTGAACTGCCTGCAGAAGATATTCATCACCTTTATATGGTTTATAAAGTAGAGTTTTACAAAATGAATCTTGGGGCTGAAAATGTTTGAAAAATCTCAGTCCTAGACGATTTCTCAGGGCCATTTGAACAAGGGCAATGCCCCTTCCCCCGCCTCCCCACCCCTCACCCCCTGCTCCCTTCCCACCAAGATGGAATAAGTGGGTCTTAAGCAGTTGTGTGATTAAGTAAGATCAGAAACCATGTGCTTGAGTTACACGGATTATTTACCTCAGGAATTTTAATATGCTAGTTTAAGTGGTGGAAATTCAGGAAGGGGACATAGTATGTGGTTGCTGTTTTTATTCATTCAGATGAGAGTTGTATGTGTGCTGCTTTGTTTTGTTTTGTTTGTGTTTTGTAGGACACCAATCCACATTAGTGAGGCAGAGTTCCTTGTAATGATACAGTTTGGAACACATTGCTCTATCATTGCTCTAAACAATAATAATTATGGTATCTCATATCTATTGAATGCATTGCATTTTTTTAGGACACTGAGTGCCTAGCACATAGTTTTCACAATATCACAGGGAAAAGAAGGTATCATTACCCAGTTTTATAGAAGAGGCCTAAAGATGTAATGTGCCTAGGGTTATACAACCAGTAAATCACCAGCATTTGAATGCAGGCTTGTTTGACTTTCTGTTGTTCTAAATTCAGTATATCAGTTATTTCAATTTCTGCAAAACCAGGCTTTGATTTGCCATTTTCAGTTCTCCGGTACACTTAAACTTACTGTAACACCTTTTTTGGTGTAGCACAGTACAATTATCAGTCCAATCGTGTATTTTGCCTCACAGAGATTATAATAATACATATTTTAACTTTGAAATGTTGCTGTGATTTCAAAATCATTGCTTTGCTGCCTTCATTTGAGCTTCTAGCGCTATTAGCTCTGGTATGTCGAAGACTGACAGCATTCCTTAGGAAATAATTATTAGCTAACGCTCTTTCACCCTCTAGGTACAAACCCTTGGTCCCAGATTTTCTAATACAACTAATGTGAGGGCTTTTTTATTGGAGCTAAAAATCAAGATTAAATGATAATGTTTTTTAGATTTCTTGTTTATGACCAATGAAGCATGGTTGGGGAAGAACGGTACACGGAATATGCACAGAAAACATACCTTTCAAAAAGTATTTATTATAAATTCTACAAGAAATAACTCTGAAATATATTCTGGAAGCCACTGTTTTGTTTTGAAGTAATATTTAGTAAACAAATGCAGTTTCATTTGGTATTGGTGACTAATGCATAAAAATTTTATTTAAGCTGATATTAACCCCACCTTCCTTCCTTTATTTCTTTAAGAAATACCACCTGGGCCATGAAAAGATAATTCAAAATAATTAATTATAACTATGAAAACTGATATGATAAAATATTGCTGGATCTTTAAATACAATAAATAAATCATTTAACAGCAATTCTGCAACTTCAGCAAATATAACTTTTTTTTGCCCATAATCTCTTTCAGGACTTGTTTTATCATACATAATTTCCCATTTAATAATCAAATACAGTTTCATTCTGAATTTTCTCATAGGCTATGCCTAAATAAGCATGTCTGGGGAGTTAATTTTTAAAGAAGTCTATAACACTAATTTAAATATTCTCCAACATTTGGGCACTTAAAAGTTACCAAGTTTTCAATGTTATTCATACTTTAAAATAAAATCTTCAGAGCTATAAATATTTCCTAGTTTTCTATTATGAACTTCAGCACAATTCCTGGATTAACAATAGGTTTACATGTATCTTGATGGGTAGAATAGAGTGGTCTCTATAATTTATTTAATATTCTCCTTTGAGTTACAGGGGTTATTTCCCTTAAATGATACTATGGGCTTTAGTTCTCAACCTATTTCATTTTTATAGAAAAGAGTTCTTTCAGTTTCTAAGTATCGTTTATGTTCTTCACATTTCACACAGCATAACTACAGGGTGATATTTATGAAAGGTATTTTCTAGAATGACCACTTAGCAGAGATAGCCCAAAGTCAATCACAGGGGCGTTAATGTGCCAGTTCTGCTTATCGTTGCCAGGAAGTTACACTGGCCTTGGGAACAGATGCTTGTGTGGACCTGGGTTTCTAAGGTTTAGGCAAGGATAACAGTGTTGGTAATGGACTCCATTCAGGCCTGGCATCTTTTATCTTGCTATGATTGTACATGTTCTAATACTGTTTTCCTGTTTTTATAGATGGCTATCTTTAAGTGACGTCATAATAATTAAAAATACTAGCAATGTTTTATTTTGACATCAAACTGATACTTTAGTCATTCATGCAATATTATTTTCTCATGGTGTATTTTAAAAGTGTAAAACTTCTGAAGCACAACTAATAAAAAATAAAAAGAAGCCATTTTATGAATAAGAAATGATATAAAATAAATTAAAAATCTGTTAATAGAGCAGATAGATAAGTATAACAACTGATCGGTAATCATGCAAATCCAGCAAGACATGGCCTAAAAGAAAAGGTAGACAGGGAAGGTAGCCACATTTGTAAATAAATGCACAGAATGTTCATTTAAATTTGAAATTCTGAAACACATTTTTTGGTATGTCTCCTATAATTATTAAGATATAATTACACTAAAAGACATCATTTGTTGTTTATCAGAAATTCAAATTTAGCTGTGTCCTCTCATTTATCTGCAACCCTATTTAAGACAGGACACTCACTAGATTTCCAGTATTTTGGTGACTAATGCATAAAAATTTTATTTAAGCTTATATTAACCCCACCTTCCTTTCTTTTTTCTGATGAATACAGTACAGCCAGATAATCAAGGCAACAAATATCACTTTACTTCTTTTGAAACCTGAATTTATCTTTTCCAAAATTTTTACACTTCCTAGCATTATTTTAATTCATGAATTCACACACACACATACATACATACACATGTATCTATAGAAGCTAAAGGGTTATTTGCAATATTTTGAATCTAGTTGTAAGAAGAAACATATCTCTATGATTGTTATTGCCTAGTTATTTATATGATAGGGTTTACAAAAGAGTCTAGTAAGTAATGAAATGTGAGATGGCTTGTCTGTTTCAAATAACCAAACTTTAAAAGAAGCTTATTCATTATTCTATAGAAAGCATTTCCGCAAGAGCACAGCTATGCAATTTCATTCCGTCGAAACTTCCTCCCACTTAGCAAAATATTTAGGTACATAGACATATAGATAGAGCATCATAATAGGGCAGAGAGAAAACAGACAATGATTAGAGGATAGATTTCACTTTCTGCAACATATTTTCATGATCCACCCCCCCCCCACCAATACATTGCCTTTGGGGTGTTAAAGCATGTTGTAGGTGAAGCACATAGTTGGAAATGGTTTACACCTTGCCTTTCTTCCAACAAATCTCCTGCTTTTTGCCTAAAAATATTTCAGTCAAATAATCCATCACACATCAGTCTTAGTGAACAGTCACCTTTCTTTCTTACTACTATCATTTGGGGCCCATAGAGCTTTTGGGATCTGCCAGCTGTATTACAGGAAACATAGAATTCTGATCAAAGGTCATCGTTATTGATAGCGCTTACTTAGCAGGTGCCTCGGCAATCAGTTTTAATGAATCTGAGCCATACTCATTTCTTCTGCTGCTGCTGGTCTATTGGAAAAAGAAAAACAGTGGCAGAGCTTTCAAAGACACCATAGGCACAGGCTTCCTTGATAAGATTTGATTTAAAGAGCTAAGAGTAAGAGGCAAAACCCAAAAGAACTCCTGACACGTGTGTTCCCACTACAGCAGCGGTTAGAAGAGACTGAGGAACCTCATCTTGAGTGATAGTCAGTAATGACTCAATACGACTTTGATCTCATTGTTATTCCGTTAGGCACACCTGCAAAGTGCGTCCCCAAGGTGCAATTTGAAGTGATTATTTTAATCAAGCCAAATGGCAGCAACATGGAGACTCACCATTGAACATTTCAGAACTCCAATGCCATTTTCAGGCAGTCTTATTTTCTTGATAACAAATAAAAAGTCAAAACCCGCCTGTCCTGCCCACTATTGGGTTCTTTAGGCTCTTTGTCAATTTTTGTTAAAGCATCTGGTTTTTGTTAGGTGACCTTGGTCAGCAGCAATACGTGATAAACAGAGTTACGAATTGCCACCAAATCTGGATGGGAGGGCCAAAAAGCATACAGGTAACAAAACAAGAATTATTCAAATCCTTGCCAATGAAGGAGTAGTAGATGTAACTACCATGGCTGATGAAAAAAAGCAACAATAGGTAACAACTTCCATGCTATATATTCTCTTTAGCATATGCATTCATCCAATTAATCGTTCGTTCAAAATTATTCTTTGAACACTTTGTGCATATGTGTCTGTGTTGTGTTTGTGTGATAGGATGAAGTTAGACAATAGAAAGACAACTACGCCCTAATGGAACCTGGTGGTAACTATCTGTCGATTTCTGTGCATCTGTTATAACCAGAGTTAATGTAAGTTTGACTGTGGGGTGAACTGAGTAACTCGTTTTTTCCAGTAATATACATTTTTTTAAATTTTTATATAATTTTTAAATGTTACACTCCATTTACAGTTATTACAGAATATTGGCTCTATTCCCCGTGTTTTACTATACATCCTGGAACCGATCTTACACCCAATAGTCTGTGCCTCCCACACCCCACCCCTATATTGCCCCTCCCTCCCCACTGAAAACCACTAATTTGTTCTCTGTATCTGTGAGTCAGCTTCTTTTTTTGTTAAGTTTGTTGGATTTTTTAGATTCCACATATAAGTGATGTCGTACAGTATTTGTCTTTCTCTGTGTGACTTATTTCACTTAGCATAATCCTCTCTAGGTCCACCCAGGTGTTGCAAATGGCAGAATTTCATTCTTTCTTATGGCTATTATTCCACTGTATGTATATACCACATCTTCTTTATCCCTTCTTCTGTTGATGGACACCTCGGTTGCTTCCATATCTTGATTACTGTAAATAATGCTGCTATGAAGAGCATTATTGGTGCATGAATCAGTTTTCTTCAGGTATATACCCAGGAGTGGAATTTCTGGATCATATGGTAATTCTATTTTTAGTTTTTTGAGGAACCTCCATACTGTTTTTCACAGTGGCTGTACCAGTTTACATTCCCACCAATAGTGTACAAGGATTCCCTTTTCTCCACATTGTCATCAGCATTTGTTATTTGCATACTTTTGATGATGGGCGTTCTGACAGGTGTGAAGTGATATCTTATTGTGGTTTTGATTTGCATTTCTCTGATGATTAGTGATGCTGAGCATCTTTTTATGTACCTGTTGGCCGTCTGTATATCTTCTTTGGAAAAATGTCTATTCAGGTCTTCTCCCCATTTTTTTTATTGGGTTGTTTGTTGTTGTTTTGTTGTTGTTGTTGTTGTTGTTGATATTGAGTTATATGAAATCTTTATATATTTTGGTTATTAACCCCTTATTGGTCATATTATTTGCAAATATTTTCTCCCATGGTTATCTTCTTGTTTTTCAGTGGCTTGTTTCCTTTGCTATTCAAAAGCTTTTAACTTTAGTTAGGTCCCATTTGTTTATATTTGCTTTTGTTTCTGTTGCCTTAGGAGAGAGATTCCAAATAATATTGCTGCATTTATGTCAGAAAGTGTTCTTCTCTTCTAGGAGCTTTAGAGTTTCAGGTCTTACATTTAGGTCTTTAATCCATTTTGAGATTATTTTTGTACATGGTGTAAGGAAATGTTCTAATTTCATTCTTTTACATGTATCTGTCTATTTTTCCCAAAACCACTTATTGAAGAGACTATCATTTCTCTGTTGAATAGTCTTGCTTCCTTTGTCATAAATTAATTGACCATAAATTTGTGGGTTTATTTCTGGGCTCTCTATTTCGTTCCATTGATCTGTGTCTGTTTTTGTGCCTGTGGCATGCTGTTTTGATTACTGTAGCTTTATTGTATAGTTTGAAGTCAGGGAGTGTGATATCTCCAGCTTTGTTCTTTATTCTCAAGATTGCTTTAGCAATTTGGGTTTTTTTGTGGTTCCATATATGTTTTAGGATTATTTGTTCTATCTCTGTGAAAAATGGCATGGGCATTTTGATAGGGATTGCATTAAATCTATAGATTGCTGCAGATGAGTACTTATATTAGTCTGCTTCCCACAGTAGAATTTTGAGGGTCTGATGGCCCTCTTTCATTTTGTCCTCTCTCTGTCCCTTTAAGTCCAAGCTAGCAATGTTTGTGCTGGTATAAAATTATCATAAACCTTGTGGGTTTTGTGTGAGTTTCAGAAGGATTCCCTCCATAAGACAGAATACACGTCCACAAATCTTTTAGAGATAATGCCTTCTCTACCTTTGGTTTCTGCTTAGATGGCTGAGGGTCTACACCATAAAGATTCCTACAGGCCCTCTGCTTTGGTTAAGAGGATCTGTGAGGCACATCCCTAATCTCTTCAAAGAGCCTTTTGTGGGACTCAAGGAGCTGATCTTTTGATGTCTCTGAGGTTTTAGTAAAAAGTTGTCTAGCCACAAACTTAGCTTTTACTCTTCGCCACACTTTTGGAATTAATCCCTTAATTTTATTGTCTTTTGCCATCTGGATAGGCCAAGAATTTCCCAAACAATCATGCCTTGGTTTCTTCCTTTTTAACAGTATTTCACTCAATTTATCTCTCTCCCTGCACATTTCACTCCAAGCAGCATGAAGAAACCAAAAAGCCTTCAACATTTTTCTTGGAAAGGCCCTCAGATAGTTATCCAAGTTCACCTTTTTACAAGTTATGTTTTCCATAGAACTACAGAACAAACTTCTGTTGAGCTTTCTGCCACTATATAATGAAGATCTCCCTTCATTTCCAATAACATGTTCCTCACTTTCTTCTGAGCTCTCAATAATAGCATCTCCAATGACCATAGTTCTACTAACAGTTTGTCATGAAATTTAGGTATTATTTAAGGTGATGTAGGTTTTCTCTCTAATGTTTTTTCATTGAGCAAAACTGTTATGAGTTTATATTGATACTGCTGTAGTATACTTCACAAAATAATCTCTCCTTTCAGAAATTCAGTGATTTTATAAATACAGCACTAACACAATGCTTACTTAATCTCTTTAATATAAATTCATGTGTACTACCTCTTCTAGTTATGGCAGACGTTGTAATTGATAAAGGCACTTTTTCTTTCTAAACCCAAACACAATCTCACCATCATTCCAAGCACTGCACGCCAGGTCATCGTTAATAATCCCTCAGTTTTGACACAGGAAAGAAAACTATTTGCCAAACATTAGTGCCTCATTCTATTATCTGACCTAATCATTGTAATAATAATAACCAGAAACATGCCTAAAAATACAAAATTAAAATAATTAATGTCTTACATGATCACTTGATGTGACCTCTTGTTTTAACTTCATATTATACAAAGTAAAATACTACCTATAAGTTTTACACATGATATTATTATTTTTATTTTAAAAACGTGTACTCATTACCAAAAAGCTTAAGTAATACAGAATAATACAAACAATAAACCAAGAAATACCCTCATTTCCTGCTACCCAGAAATGAACACTCTCAATATTTGTTCCAAATCATTTTGGAGATATATATATATATATATATATATATATATATATATATATATATATACACACACACACATATATACATGAATGGATGATAGAATCACAAATAGAAAGAAAAAATTTCAGAAACAGAACACACTGCACATACGCTTCATACAAATACTAAATTTTACTTTATTCAGATAACGAAAAAAATGAAAATAAAGTTGAAATAGTTATAGATGTTTATTTACCTAATACATTTTAAAAGGAGACTTCTAAATAAAATAAAAAATGTTTTGGGGAAGGGTTTAAGGTCATTTGCCTTTGTTTGGTAATTAAGTATTTCAAACTTAGCAGGAATTACTGTTTCCCTCCTAACAAAGATAAAATAATAAGTTCAATGGCATTTTCTTGTATCATCTGGTCTCGTAGTTTCTGATTTCTGTTAGTTGTAGATTTACGTTTAGATTGTCAACATGTTTAATGGTAATAGTATACTGCGTATCCACAGGTTTTAGTCCTTTTAAAGAACTCCATGTTCACTTTCAGCCCTTGCCATAGAGTTTAGTTCTTTATTTGATTTCAGCTCTTTGTTGGTTGAATTTCATCCTCAAATAGTATTCTTTTGTTTTCTCCAGAAAAGATGCTTGGTGTCAGTCTGTTGGTTTGAACTTACAGGAAATTTCATCTGATTGTTAAATTCTTGACAGTCTTTGCCTCAGCTATTCACTTACACTGATCTACTGTCTAGAGGAATTTAGCATTGCTATGAAGAAGCCTCGCTTAAGATAGTGCTGATTTGTTTTTCTGCTTAATTGCTCATAGTGAGGCTTGAAATTAAGTGGCTTCACCAGAATGAAATTCAGTGGGTTTTTTTTCCTTAAACTGAAAAAGAAGGCTCTGTTTGGATCCGAGGTCACACTTGGAATTCAGAAAAAAAAATTTTTCTAATGTATCTTGATAACGATTTTTTCTGTTCTTGCTTCCGTTTTATTCATCAGAAACATCAATGTTTATATGTTGAATCTCTTTTATCTAAGGTCCAGTCATTGTAATCTCCATATGTCAATTTTTATTTTACTTCCTTTCATATAATTTCCTTAAATCTGCCTCCACAGCCCCATAGTGTAATTAACTGCATTTGTTTAATAAAATTTATCTTTCACCTCCATAATGATATTACTTTTCCCTTCTTAATCTTTTCTAAAATCTGCCAGTTAACTTTTATTTTACTGTGGTATAAGTTACATGAAGAAAAATCCAGTCATTTCAGCTTACTGTTCTATGAGTTTTTAAAAAATGTATAAAGTTGTATAACCAGCACCAATGCACACAGAAAAAGATACAGAATCACTCAGTCACACTAAAAGTTTCCATGTGCTTCTATCTAGGTAAGGCCCCCCCAACCCCAAGACCTTGGCCACTACTAGACTTATTTTGTCCCTATGGTTTTGCTTTCTCCAGAATATCATATTAATAGAATAATACATGATAACATTTCTTTCACTTAACATACTGCATATTTGACCCATATGCTCACAAAATATTGGGTCCGTATTCAATGCAAATTGTATATCAAAATTTTTCTACAGAATTTAAATATATGTATTGTAATTGTCTTCTAACTTGAGGGTTTCAGAGAAGTCTGAGGCCATCGTAACTGTTGTGCTGTTCCAGATAATCTGGTTTTTGTTTGTCTTTTGTCATGGTGGTGGTTGTTTTTGTAGGGTAGCTAATGTGAATGTTTTGGTTGGTTGTTTTCATAACCTATATAATTCTATTTAATTTTCATTCTTAAGTAATATTTTCAACTTGGGAAAACTTCCTTGCTTTGACTATTGCCTGTACCTCCTTTGTTATAGTTTCTTAGTCAGGAACACATGCAAAGCTCCACGCTCTCTTCCCGAAGTCTTTAATCTCCACATGCCATTTTTTTTAACTAGTCTCCATCTGTTTTCTGTGGGAGCTCCTCACATCGGTCCTCCACATTTCTGATTCAACTTTTGGCGGTGTCTTTTCTGTTCATCATGCCTCCAGCACAGATTTCAATTTTCATCTTGCATTTTTACTTGTGTAGCCCCTTTTCCATCTCAAGTTATTAACTTTTCCTCAGATTAAATTAGCCCACATATTTCTGCTCTCATTTTATAGAGGCCCCCTTTTTTGTATGCTATTGAATATATCAATAGCATTTATTACCATTATATTATAATTATACTTAGTTTTCTCTGATTGCCATATTAAATTATTTCCACTGACCTTTCCTTCATCTAAATCTTGCAGCATGATGCCTTGTTGATTTGCTTATTTTACAATACTTTTTTTTTTTTTTTAAATTTTATTTATTTATTTATTTATTTATTTATGGCTGTGTTGGGTCTTCATTTCTGTGCGAGGGCTTTCTCTAGTTGTGGCAAGCGGGGTCCACTCTTTATCGCGGTGCGCGGGCCTCTCACTGTGGCGGCCTCTCTTGTTGCGGAGCACAGGCTCCAGACGCGCAGGCTCAGCAATTGTGGCTCACGGGCCCAGCCGCTCTGCGGCATGTGGGATCTTCCCAGACCAGGGCTCGAACCCGCGTCCCCTGCATTGGCAGGCAGACTCTCAACCACTGCGCCACCAGGGAAGCCCTACAATACTTTTATAAGCCCCAGGTAGGCTATTTTGTCCACTTAGTTTTGAAAAAGTTAAGATATCTCTAGATACAGCCAGCAGACCTACTGAGTAGATTGTTCATATTCCAGTTCTCAACCAGCTCAGATATTTCTGGACCCCCTTCCAACATCGGTCTATAGGTAGGAAATTGATTTCCGGGTCACTAGCCTCAGGCAGGCTTTCATTTTGTGCAGCTGTCCTATCCTTAGATGGATCATCTTCTAACCCACTACCTAGATCTCTGACACTTAGAGAGATGAAATAAGAAAACTATTTTATAATACTCAGAACCCATGACTTTCAATTATCTACCTCTTCATGTTTTTCACTTTCTCTTAACTATTTTCTTGTGGGAAATATGCATCTCTAGATTCAATGTACCAGTGCTGGCCTCCCACGTCCACTCAAATCCCCACTGTCCTAAACATTCAATTGGTGCCATTTAAAGTTTTTTTCACTGTCTTTTACCACCAGAGGGTTACTGATGAACTTAGGAATCTCCACAGCCCTCGACTAGAAAAGCACACTCACACCACAGGCAGATAGATTAATATGTTATTTGTACAGACTTGGACTTTCTCAGCAAGAGACCTGGAAGAGGAGGAAGAATCCATAAAAGACCTTCCTCTTCACTTTTAGATGGGCAAGCTAGCCCCTTTCAGGCAGTGAGTGGGTTACATTCAGTGTAAACGTCTCCTAGATTTTGGCACCAGATTTTTACATAGTCTTTTTATACCTGGTTTGAGTTTGAAGAAGTTATTAGAGTGTATTAGAGGGTGTTAGCCAAAGTCATTTTAAAAAGAACCTCCTTACACCTGAAACTGATATAATGATTATAAAAAGTAAATTTTAAAAAAAAAGAACCATTTTTATTATGTTTGTATTAAAAGCTGTAAACCATCCATTTCTACTTCACTGTTTCTTTTTTTTTTCTTTATAGCTTTTAAAGCACTAGTTCTTCTTTCTTTTAAAAAAAGATTTTTTTCAATCTTAAAATTTAAAATTAAAACTTTTTTAAAAAATTGTTTATTGTAGTTACTTTACAATATTGTGTTAGTTTCTACTGTACAGCAAAGTGAGTCAGCTACGTGTATACATATATCCTCTCTTTTTTGGATTTCCTTCCCATGTAGGTCACCACAGAGCACTGAGTAGAGTTCCCTGTGCTCTACAGTAGGTTCTCATTAGTTATCTATTTTATACATAGTATCAATAGTGTATATGTGTCAATCCCATAGTTCTTCTTTCATTACCATTTTATGTAAAAGAAAAGTGAATTAAATGTTTAAGTAAGTGCCCTTTATTTTCTGCTGGTTCTGGCACTTATTTTTATTTTATTTTTAGGGTCTCTCATATCAACTCCAAATTTTCCCTACCTTGGTTACAGTATGTTTTTGTCTTTTCCCACAGGAAAACAATTTGAAAAGTCCCCTGTTCTGCTAGTGTTTCTATCTCCAGTTTCACATCATGGGAAATTAATTACACTGTATATACTGAAATATTGATGAGCGCTTGATAGGCTCCCACAGCAGGCAGCAGCAGATCGCAATGTCGTGCTTCCAGTTCTGTCCAGCCCATTGCATCTTCAACCTTCCAAATAAATTATTTAGAAAATGCCATTCCTCTCCTCGCTGGGAGCACAAAGTAAGAAGAAAAATGAAATCAGCATCTCACTTGACATAAATCATTCTTTATTTTGGGCAACGGACCATTTGCAAGGCTACATTGGAGTCGACTGTTTCCCTGTTACATCAGAGAGTGCGAACTTTGAAAGAACCATCAGTATTTTTCCCGAGAGAGTTTGATCATTATCCCAAAGCACGAAAAGTATTTTTAATCTTTACCTATATTTGGCCTTTGCTCTAGTCTATGTGTGGATGTGTCACAAGAGAGGAGTAAAACATGCAGAAGAAAGGAAAAAAGAGGCAATGACGTGACTTTTCAAAATGACCGATGCCCACCCCTCTATGCTAGGGATTCGTTTGTGTGTATCTCAGAGCTGCTCCTGCTGTTCCTTACTTCTTGACAAGTTACGAGTTGTCATCATATTGTAAATAACAGTTGGGGAATATGTAGTGGAAAATCTCATGGGCCGAGAAAAGCATCACGTTATTAATTTGTCAGAAATGCTATTACCTAGAGAACCAGTTTTAAAATTGTAGCTTCTATAACATGGCATCAGAGCAACTAACACTGAGCACTTAGCAATACCAGGAAACATACTGGGAGAGCCTGACCAAAGTTCATTTTTGTTTTGTTTTGTTTTGTTTTTTATCAGTAATGCCAATAATGTCTCAATTTTGTAGAGTTTTTCTTAACAATAAAAAGACACTGACCGGGACTTCCTTGGTGGTGCAGTGGTTAAGAATCCGCCTGCCAATGCAGGGGATGTGGATTTGATCCCTGGTCAGGAAAGATCCCACATACTGAGGAGCAACTAAGCCCACGCACCACAACTACTGAGCCTGTGCTCTAGAGCCCGTGAGCCACAACTACTGAGCCCGTGAGCCACAACTACTGAAGCCAGCATGCCTAGAGCCTGAGCTCCGCAACAAGAGAAGCCACCGCAGTGAGAAGCCCACGCACCGCAATGAAGAGTAGCCCCCGCTCACCGCAACTAGAGAAAGCCCGCGCACAGCAACGAAGACCCAATGCAGCCAAAAATAAATAACTAACTAAATTAATTAATAAGTTTTAAAAAAAGACACTGACTATTAAAAAGGGAAAAAGTATTTTTCAGAAGTTTTCAGTTAGAAATCCAGCTTTCTCATTTATGTTTCTAGTTTTAATTCTTTTACCTAGGTGGAATTGCTGATATTTGACCGACAAGATAGTGAAGAAATAACCCTATGATCCTGGCTATCCTTACTTTGATAAAAATCACACTTGCCTACTTCTCATGAAATATATTATTAGTCAAAAAGTGAAGAAGCATGTTTAGAACAGAACGATATGACCAGGTAAGGGTAAAGTTCGAATATCTGGAATTTTGTAATACATCAAATGGTACTCAGTTCCTGTGAAATGCTTTATTTATGCTCGTCAAACGTATATGGGGCAGTACGGCTGGTGGTTCTCATGCAAAAGTACACAGTTCCGGGAGATCATTAACCAGACTCCTTTCAATGGGTGTTCCATGGAGATTTCAGATGACAGAGTTCAAGGAAAAAGGGTAAAGTGCAGGGAATAAGAAAGAAGTCCTGAGCTATCCTAGGATATTGAAAGACCCTTGGCATAAAGAATCATGAGACCACGAGAATTATCTATCTTCTTATAGTTTATTCAGGATTTCTACCACATCATCAAGAGTGTAAAAATTCATAATGGATATTAAGTAATTGTTTTTGTGGGCTGGAATAAGCATATATTCTGCTTTTATAAAAGTCTATTGGGGAGAGGTCTGGGCAAGATGGCGGAAGAGTAAGACGCGGAGATCACCTTCCTTCCCACAGATACAGTAGAAATACATCTACACGTGGAACTGCTCCTACAGAACACCCACTGAACGCTGGCAGAAGACCTCAGACCTCCCAAAAGGCAAGAAACTCCCCACGTACTTGGGTGGGGCAAAAGAAAATAACAGAGACAAAAGAATAGGGACGGGACCTGCGCCAGTGGGAGGGAGCCGTGAAGGAGGAAAGGTTTCCACACACTAGGAAGCCCCTTCACGGGCGGAGGCTGCGGGTGGCGGAGGGGGGAGCTTCGGAGCCACGGAGGAGAGCGCAGCCACAGGGGTGCGGAGGGCAAAGCGGAGAGGTTCCCGCACGGAGGCTCGGCGCCGAGCAGCACTCACCAGCCCGAGAGGCTTGTCTGCTCCCCCGCCGGGGCGGGCGGGGCTGGGAGCTGAGGCTCGGGCTTCGGGCGGATCGCAGGGAGAGGACTGGGGTTGGCGGCGTGAACGCAGCCTGAAGGGGCTAGTGCGCCACGGCTAGCCGGGAGGGAGTCCGGGAAAAAGTCTGCAGCTGCCGAAGAGGCAAGAGACTTTTTCTTACCTCTTTGTTTCCTGGTGCGCGAGGAGAGGGGATTCAGAGCGCCGCTTAAAGAAGCTCCAGAGACGGCGCGAGCCGCAGCCATCAGCGCGGACCCCAGAGACGGGCCTGAGACGCTAAGGCTGCTGCTGCCGCCACCAAGAAGCCTGTGTGCGAGCACAGCTCACTCTCCACACCGCCCCTCCCGGGAGCCGGTGCAGCCCGCCAGGGCCAGGCTCCCGTGAGCCGGGGACAACTTCCCCGGGAGAACGTGCACGGCGCGCCTCAGGCTGGTGCAACGTCACGACGCCTCTGCCTCCGCAGGCTCGCCCCGCCTCCTCCGTACCCCTCCCTCCCCCCAGCCTGAGTGAGCCAGAGCCCCCGAAGCAGCTGCTCCTTTAACCCCGTCCTGTCTGGGCGGGAACACACGCCCTCAGGCGACCTACACGCAGAGGCGGGTCCAAATCCAAAGCTGAACCCTGGGAGCTGTGCGAACAGAGAAGAGAAGGGGAAATCTCTCCCAGCAGCCTCAGAAGCAGCGGATTAAAGCTCCACAAACAACTTGATGTGCCTGCATCTGTGGAATACCTGAATAGACAACGAATCATCCCAAATTCAGGAGGTGGACTTTGGGAGCAGGATATATTAATTTTTCCCCTTTTCCTTTTTTTGTGAGTGTATATGTGTATGCTTCTGGGTGAGATTTTGTCTGTATAGCTTTGCTTTCACCATTAGTCCTAGGGTTAGGTCCATCCTTTTTTTTTTTTTTTTAACTTAAAAAAATTTCTTTTCCTAATAAATGTTTTCTTAATAATTTTTTCCTTATTTTCTATTTTTAGAAATTAAAAAAAATTTTAATAAGTTTTTTCATATTTTTATTTTAAAAAATTAAAAATTTTTTCTTAATAAATTTTTTCTTAATAATTTTTTTCTTATTTTTTATTATAAAAAATTAATAAATCTATTTTTAAAAAATAAAAAAATTTGTTTTCTTAATAAATTTACTCTTAATAATTTTTTTCTTATTTTTTATTATAATAGCTTTATTTTATTTTATTTTATCCTCTTTCTTTCTTTCTATTTTTTTCTCCCTTTTATTCTGAGCCGTGTGGATGAAAGGCTCTTGGTGCTCCAGCCAGGCATCAGGGCTGTGCCTCTGAGGTGGGACAGCCAACTTCAGGACACTGGTCCACAAGAGACCTCCCAGCTCCACGTAATACCAAACGGCGAAAATCTCTCGGAGATCTCCATCTCAACATCAAGACCCAGCTTCACTCAACGACCAGCAAGCTACAGTGCTGGACACCCTATGCCAAACAACTAGCAAGACAGGAACACAGCCCCATCCATTAGCAGAGAGGCTGCCTAAAATAATAATAAGGCCACAGACACCCCAAAACACACCATCAGACGTGGACGTGCCCACCAGAAAGACAAGATAGAACCTCATCCACCAGAACACAGGCACTAGTCCCCTCCACCAGGAAGCCTACACAACCCACTGAACCAACCTTAGCCACTGGGGACAGATACCACAAACAACGGGAACTACGAACCTGCAGCCAGTGAAAAGGAGACCCCAAACACAGTAAGATAAGCAAAATGAGACGACAGAAAAACACACAGCAGATGAAGGAGCAGGGTCAAAACACACCAGACCTAACAAATGAAGAGGAAATAGGTAGTCTACCTGAAAAAGAATTCAGAATAATGATAGTAAGGATGATCCAAAATCTTGGAAATAGAATTGACAAAATGCAAGAAACATTTAACAAGGACGTAGAAGAACTAAAGAGGAACCAAGCAATGATGAAAAACACAATAAATGAAATTAAAAATACTCTAGATGGGATCAATAGCAGAATAACTGAGGCAGAAGAAAGGATAAGTGACCTGGAAGATAAAATGGTGGAAATAACTACTGCAGAGCAGGATAAAGAAAAAAGAATGAAAAGAACTGAGGACAGTCTCAGAGACCTCTGGGACAACATTAAACGCACCAACATTCGAATTATAGGGGTCCCAGAAGAGAAAGAGAAAAAGAAAGGGACTGAGAAAATATTTGAAGAGATTATAGTTGAAAACTTCCCTGATATGGGAAAGGAAATAGTTAATCAAGTCCTGGAGGCACAGAGAGTCCCATACAGGATAAATCCAAGGAGAAACACGCCAAGACACATATTAATCAAACTGTCAAAAATTAAATATAAAGAAAACATATTAAAAGCAGCAAGGGAAAAACAACAAATAACACACAAGGGAATCCCCATAAGGTTAACAGCTGATCTTTCAGCAGAAACTCTGCAAGCCAGAAGGGAGTGGCAGGATATATTTAAAGTGATGAAGGAGAAAAACCTACAACCAAGATGAATCTACCCAGCAAGGATCTCATTCAGATTCGATGGAGAAATTAAAATCTTTACACACAAGCAAAAGCTGAGAGAGTTGAGCACCACCAAACCAGCTTTACAACAAATGCTAAAGAAACTTCTCTAGGCAAGAAACACAAGAGAAGGGAAACACCTACAATAACAAACCCAAAACATTTAAGAAAATGGGAATAGGAACATACATATCGATAATTACCTTGAATGTAAATGGATTAAATGCTCCCACCAAAAGACACAGACTGGCTGAATGGATACAAAAACAAGACCCATATATATGCTGTCTACAAGAGACCCACTTCAGACCTAGAGACACATACAGACTGAAAGTGAGGGGATGGAAAAAGATATTCCAAAAGAAAGCTGGAGTAGCAATTCTCATTTCAGACAAAATAGACTTTAAAATAAAGACTATTACAAGAGACAAAGAAGGACACTATATAATGATCAAGGGATCGATCCAAGAGGAAGGTATAACAATTGTAAATATTTATGCACCCAACATAGGAGCACCTCAATACATAAGGCAAATACTAACAGCCATAAAAGGGGAAATCGACAGCAACACAATCATAGTAGGGGACTTTAACACCCCACTTTCACCAATGGACAGATCATCCAAAATGAAAATAAATAAGGAAACACAAGCTTTAAATGATACATTAAACAAGATGGACTTAATTGATATTTATAGGACATTCCACCCAAAAACAACAGAATACACGTTTTTCTCAAGTGCTCATGGAACTTTCTCCAGGATAGATCATATCTTGGGTCACAAATCAAGCCTTGGTAAATTTAAGAAAATTGAAATCGTATCAAGTATCTTTTCCGACCACAACGCTATGAGACTAGATATCAATTACCGGAAAAGATCTGTAAAAAATACAAACACATGGAGGCTACACACTACTTAATAACGAAGTGATCACTGAAGAAATCAAAGGGGAAATCAAAAAATACCTAGAAACAAATGACAATGGAGACATGACGACCCAAAACCTATGGGATGCAGCAAAAGCAGTTCTAAGAGGGAAGTTTATAGCAATACAAGCCTACCTCAAGAAACAGGAAACATCTCGAATAAACAACCTAACCTTGCACCTAAAGCAATTAGAGAAAGAAGAACAAAAAAACCCCAAAGCTAGCAGAAGGAAAGAAATCATAAAGATCAGATCAGAAATAAATGAAAAAGAGATGAAGGAAACAATAGCAAAAATCAATGAAACTAAAAGCTGGTTCTTCGAGAAGATAAACAAAATTGATAAACCATTAGCCAGACTCATCAAGAGAAAAAGGGAGAAGACTCAAATCAATAGAATTAGAAATGAAAAAGGAGAAGTAACCACTGCCACTGCAGAAATACAAACGATCATGAGAGATTACTACAAGCAACTCTATGCCAATAAAATGGACAACCTGGAAGAAATGGACAGATTCTTAGAAATGCACAACCTGCCGAGACTGAACCAGGAAGAAATAGAAAATATGAACAGACCAATCACAAGCACTGAAATTGAAACTGTGATTAAAAATCTTCCAACAAACGAAAGCCCAGGACCAGATGGCTTCACAGGCGAATTCTATCAAACATTTAGAGACGAGCTAACACCTATCCTTCTCAAACTCTTCCAAAATATTGCAGAGGGAGGAACACTCCCCAACTCATTCTACGAGGCCACCATCACCCTGATACCAAAAGCAGACAAAGATGTCACAAAGAAACAAAACTACAGGCCAATATCACTGATGAACATAGATGCAAAAATCCTCAACAAAATACTAGCAAACAGAATCCAACAGCACAGTAAAAGGATTATACACCATGATCAAGTGGGGTTTATTCCAGGAATGCAAGGATTCTTCAATATATGCAAATCAATCAACGTGATACATCATATTAACAAATTGAAGGAGAAAAACCATATGATCATCTCAATAGGTGCAGAGAAAGCTTTCGACAAAATTCAACACCCATTTATGATAAAAGCCCTGCAGAAAGTAGGCATAGAGGGAACTTTCCTCAACATAACAAAGGCCATATATGACAAACCCACAGCCAACATTGTCCTCAATGGTGAAAAACTGAAACCATTTCCACTAAGATCAGGAACAAGACAAGGTTGCCCACTCTCACCACTATTATTCAAAATAGTTTTGGAAGTGTTAACCACAGCAATCAGAGAAGAAAAAGAAATAAAAGGAATCCAAACCGGAAAAGAAGAAGTAAAGCTGTCACTGTTTGCAGATGACATGATACTATACATAGAGAATCCTAAAGATGCTACCAGAAAACTACTAGAGCTAATCAATGAGTCTGGTAAAGTAGCAGGATACAAAATTAATGCACAGAAATCTCTTGCATTCCTATATACTAATGATGAAAAATCTGAAAGTGAAATTAAGAAAACACTCCCGTTTACCATTGCAACAAAAAGAATAAAATACCTAGGAATAAACCTACCTAAGGAGACAAAAGACCTGTATGCAGAAAATTATAGGACACTGATGAAAGAAATTAAAGGTGATACAAATAGATGGAGAGATATACCATGTTCTTGGATTGGAAGAATCAACATTGTGAAAATGACTCTACTACCCAAAGCAATCTACAGATTCAATGCAATCCCTATCAAACTACCACTGGCATTTTTCACAGAACTAGAACAAAAAAATTCACAATTTGTATGGAAACACAAAAGACCCCACATAGCCAAAGCAATCTTGAGAAAGAAAAACGGAGCTGGAGGAATCAGGCTCCCTGACTTCAGACTATATTACAAAGCTACAGTAATCAAGACAGTTTGGTACTGGCACAAAAACAGAAATATAGATCAATGGAACAGGATAGAAAGCCCAGAGATAAACCAACGCACATATGGTCACCTTATCTTTGATAAAGGAGGCAAGCATATACAGTGGAGAAAAGACAGCCTCTTCAATAAGTGGTGCTGGGAAAATTGGACAGGTACATGTAAAAGTATGAAATTAGAACACTCCCTGACACCATACACAAAAATAAACTCAAAATGGATTAAAGACCTAAGTGTAAGGGCAGACACTATCAAACTCTTAGAGGAAAACATAGGCAGAACACTCTATGACATAAATCACAGCAAGATCCTTTTTGACCCAGCTCCTAGAGAAATGGAAATAAAAACACAAATAAACAAATGGGACGTAATGAAACTTAAAAGCTTTTGCACAGCAAAGGAAACCATAAACAAGACCAAAAGACAACCCTCAGAATGGGAGAAAATATTTGCAAATGAAGCAACTGACAAAGGATTAATCTCCAAGATTTACAAGCAGCTCATGCAGCTCAGTAACAAAAAAACGAACAACCCAATCCAAAAATGGGCAGAAGACCTAAATAGACATTTCTCCAAAGAAGATATACAGATGGCCAACAGACACATGAAAGAATGCTCAACATCATTAATCATTAGAGAAATGCAAATCAAAACTACAATGAGGTATCATCTCACACCGGTCAGAATGGCCATCATCAAAAAATCTAAAAACAATAAATGCTGGAGAGGGTGTGGAGAAAAGGGAACCCTCTTGCACTGTTGGTGGGAATGTAAATTGATACAGCCACTATGGAGAACAGTATGGAGGTTCCTTTAAAAACTACAAATAGAACTACCATATGACCCAGCAATCCCACTACTGGGCATATACCCTGAGAAAACCATAATTCAAAAAGAGTCATGTACTAAAATGTTCATTGCAGCTCTATTTACAATAGCCAGGAAATGGAAGCAACCTAAGTGTCCATCATCGGATGAATGGATAAAGGAGATGGGGCACGTATATACAATGGAATATTACTCAGCCATAAAAAGAAATGAAATGGAGGTATTTGTAATGAGGTGGATGGAGTTAGAGTCTGTCATACAGAGTGAAGTAAGTCAGAAAGAGAAAAACAAATACAGTATGCTAACACATATATATGGAATCTAAGGGGAAAAAAAAAAAAAAGGTCATGAAGAACCTAGTGGCAAGACGGGAATAGAGACACAGACCTACTAGAGAATGGACTTGAGGATATGGGGAGGAGGAGGCGTGAGATGTGACAGGGTGAGAGAGTGTCATGGACATATATACACTACCAAATGTAAAATAGATAGCTAGTGGGAAGCAGCCGCATAGCACAGGGAGATCAGCTCGGTGCTTTGTGACCACCTAGAGGGGTGGGATAGGGAGGGTGGGAGGGAGGGAGATGCAAGAGGGAAGAGATATGGGAACATATGTATATGTATAACTGATTCACTTTGTTATGAAGCAGAAACTAACACACCATTGTAAAGCAATTATACTTCAATAAAGATGTTTAAAAAAAAAAAAGTCTATTGGGGGACAGAGAGATAAATCAGAAGTTTGGGATTAACATATACACTACTTTTTATACTACTATATATAAAATGGATAAACAACAAAGACCTACTGTATAAGTCAGGGAACTATATTCAATATCTTATAATAACCTATAATGGAGAAGAATCTGAAAAAGAATATATATACATATATATGAATCACTTTGCTGTACATCTGAAACTAACACAACTTTGTAAGTTAACTCTACTTCAATTATAAAAATGGTTGAAAAAAAATTCTGATTGGGACACTACATTAGCAGACACCCTCTGCACTCATCTTCTTACGAGTCTTAATCCATTTGAAATGAAACTTACATGAAAAATCTACTATAAAGTACTTGTAACTATTGCCATTATCCTTTCAACATGTAACCATTTGAAGCTATACTAATACTGATTAAATGTATGGGTGAACTAGAGCCAAAATGAGACCCCCTTCAAAGATGTCCTAAAAAAGGCAGTCTAGTTTCACAAACGAATTAAATAAGTCACATGTTACAGTTTAGGAACATTTCTTATTGCTTTGATTTGGTGAATATAGAAAAACAGGATTACCTGTCTTTTGCTTCAAAGCTTTACTTAAATTTGTTATCTTTGAAAATACTGATGATTTTTACGCAAATTTCCACAAAACAAAAGGAAACATTAAAAACACTGTGTATATGTTGTAAATCACTTTTCTTAATCTGTGCTGAATTTTTCTAGTTCCCTTTTGTTGCAGTGCAAGGGAAAGGGAGCTTAAAAACTATATGATGACAACAACAACAAAAATTGATGCCTTTCTTACCATTGAGTTTTACCTTTTGTTCCACTCTCTTCAGGAGAAAAGTTATAAACTCTATCACCTCACTACTCCTTATGAGATTATTCTGCATTTTTTAACTTTACAAAGTATAAAACTTCCAGAGACATAAACTTAAGTATCAATCCTTACAAAATGCCTTCAATTAAGATTTATTTGAAGAAGGATTGTTCTTATGCTGGATCCAACAGACCACTCTTTAAAAAGGTACTTTAAAACGTTCTTGGAAGAGAAGAAATTTGCCCACACAACACAAAAAAGAATCAAAACACTTAAGTGCTCTTTTAGACTCTGGTTATATTTGCTTGTATAAACAACATATTAGATTTACTCCTTTCCCTCCTAAAAATTTTATTTTCCTAAATTATGGTTTATCAGATAATTATGTATTATGAGGAGTTGAGTCTGGACTTATAATAAAAGCAATTTTTATATAAATTTTAAATATGCCTGAACAAAAATCTGTACAATAGTGTTGTTTAAGAGGAAAATAGAATGTTTAAGAGGAAAAATATTTTAAAAAATAATTTATCCCAAATCAAGAATTTATCTAAAGAGATCAGAGAGAATGATCTTCTGTATATGCCCTCTAAAAATAGAAGAAAGGTTAAGTTCTTAACTTTTTAATTAAAAAAAAAGTAAGAACAAAAAAAGATAATGGCAAGACTTCTTGTTTCAGCTCTAACATGTAAAGACCTTGGTAGTCTTCACTCTTGTACTTACAACAAGAAAAGCTTAGCAAATTGAAAGCCAACAACTTTTCTTGAACCCATTAGAGAACTACCAACAAACCATCACCCCAAATCTGGAGAGATAGGCAAATTCAGAGAGTCCCTATTGAATTTGCTTATTCGGAGCAGAAGCCAATGGAGGAGTAAACGGGTAGGAACGGCACTTAAATGATAATTTTCACAAGTAGGTGAAGGCTGGGTTTCAACTAGCATGAGAATGAGAAAGTCCTAGGGCTGCGGTCTTAGGGACTCCCCAAACTTTCATAGATATTACTTCGAGGAACCCCACCTAGTTATCACAGTGAGAACTAAGAAAGAACCCTTCAATACTCTGGCAGGGAGAAGAGATCAGTCATCACTGTGAAACACACCTAGAGCATTCTCCTTAATAAATGCAAATTCTAGAAATGAAAAAAGAGATCTAAAATCAATATTCTAAGTTCCCACCTTAGAATACTACAGAAACGAGAGAAAACTAAAACTAAAACTAAACTAAACTAAGCAGAAGACAATAAAGAAGAAAAAAAGTAGAGCAGATAGATATCAGTTAAATTGAATACAGGGAAACGATGGAGAAAATAATCAAACCCAAACATGATTCTTTGAAAAGATGAATAAAATTGATAAATGTCTTGCCAGGCTAACTAAGAAAAAAGGAGAGATTTTTTTTTTAAAAAGACCAATATCATAAATGAAAGAGTGGTCATCACTATTGTTTCCATGGACATTAAAATGGTAATAAAGGAATATAATGAACTATTCTCTGCCCACAAATTTTATAATTTATATGAAATTGATCAATTCCTTGAAAATTACAAACTACCATACTCACACAAGAAGAGATAATCTGAATAGTCTCACATATATTAAAGTAATCAAATCAATAATTAATTATCTTCAAAAAAAGAAGGGACAAGATCAAATCATTTGGTAAATTCTATCAAATATTTAAGAAAGAAATGACACCAATTTTTTCACAATATTTTCCAGAAACTAGAAGCATAGGGAACACTTCCTAACTCATCCTATGAGGCCAGCATTACCCTAATACCAAAATCAGATGAAGACATGCAAAAAAATGAAAACTACAGGCCAATATATGTGAATATAGATGCAAAAATCCACGAACATAGATGCAAAAATCCATGAATATAGATGTAAAAATCCTTAACAAAATAGAAAATTAAATCTACAATGTATTAAAAAATTATAAAGAATGTTCTAGTGGGACTTATTCCAAATATGCAACTGATTCAACATTCAGAATCAATTAATGCAATCCGTAACATCAACAGACTGAAGAAAGTAAATCATATGATCATATACATACATGCAGAAAAAGCCTTTGACATAATCCAACACCTATTCATGATAAAAAAACTCTTTAGAAATTAGGAATATGTGGAAACATCCTCAACTTGGTAAAAAAAAAAAAAAAAATCTTATTAAAACCTACAGCTAACAACATAGTTAATGGTGAGATACTAGATGCTTTATCCCTAAGATCAGAAACAAAACAAAGATGTCCAATTTTCCCATCTCAATTCAACATGATACTAGAATCCCTATCTAGTTCAATAAAACAAGAAATATAAATAACAAACATACAGGTAGGGAAGGAAGAAATTAAACTCCCTTTGTTCATAGATAACATTTCTGTCTGTATAATCCCAAGAAATTGACCAAAAAATTAGAGAAAGTAAATAAATAAAATACCATTGGATTATGGAGTGTAATATAAATAACCATGAGTCCATATTGATGAAAATAAATGTTGGAAAGCTAGATCTCCTGTGAAGAAGAATCCCAAATAATTTATGTAGGTACGTAGATACTGTGTCCTCAGTAAGGTGGGCCATAACCTCACTCTTTAAGTGAGTTGCACATCTAAACTCCCTTCTAACAAGTAGAATTGGAAAAGGGTAAAACAGTCACTTCCCA
The DNA here is from genome assembly GCF_028021215.1 of Eschrichtius robustus. Lineage (NCBI taxonomy): Eukaryota > Metazoa > Chordata > Mammalia > Artiodactyla > Eschrichtiidae > Eschrichtius > Eschrichtius robustus. The sequence continues at coordinate 91,862,448 of NC_090838.1, read as the reverse complement.
GTGGAGAGACGTGACAACACTACCTCAGCTGGGGGGTCAAGATTAGCATCAAAAGCAATGTGTAACATTGATAATATGTGACCTTGAAAGATGGAATGAGAGTGCTACTTAACCTCTGTGGCCTTCTTCCCAACAACCCACAACCGTAGTCCATCATGAGAAAAATGTCAGACAAATTCCAATTGAGGGACTTTCTAGAAACTACCCAGCCAGTATTCCTCAAAACTCTCAAGGTCCTCAAAACAAGGAAAGTCTGGAAAACTGCCACAGCCAAGAGGAGCCTAAGGAAACATAACTAAATATAACGTGGCATTCTGGGTGGGATCCTGCAACAGAAAAAAAATGTAGTAAAAACTAAAGACAGCTAAATAATGGGTGGGCTTTAGTTAATAATGATGTATCAATATTAGTTCATTAATTGTAACAAATGTACAATACCAATGTAAGGTGTTAACAGATAGAGGAAACTGGGTGTGAGAGATATAGGAATCTCTACTATTACTGATATTTTTCTTTAAATCTAAACTCATCTAAAATTAAAAGTATATATATTTTTATAGTATATATATTTATATACATAAATATATAATATTTATGTATATAAATATAATATAATATTAAATAATACATATTGTATAAAAATATAAAATTTATATATAAATATTATAATATATTATATATATATATTTAAAAAAGAGATAATGACAAATACCATTCTGGGACTCTACCTCATGGTCATTCCTTTAATCAGACATGAAATAGTATGAGATATATGCATTACTGAACAATAAGTCTGATAGGAGGTGACTGAACAGAAATTTCAAATCCATAATGTCTTGAAATTTTATTTCTGAAGATCATTTAGAATCTGGGTACTCTAGTCACAGTCAGTAACTGGATTTATCTTCACTAATCTAATGAGCCAAAGTGTATTGATTGCAGTATGTTAAAGGCACTTTGGTAGACCATACAGAAATTAAAACATATTTCAGACAGGTGTTTTACCCTCAAGGTACCTCTTTAACCCAGCTCTTTTTTTTTTTTTTTTTTTTTTTTTTTGTATCCAACAAACGCCTTTTTTTCAAAAGCTGTGGATCAGATTTTGCCTATACCAATGCTACTTATTATCTGAGAAATTCTGCCTCTTTATTGCAATAAGCATCCCAGCAAGCCTAAGATGATGTATATATGCTGAGGTTCACTGTTCTTTTTTTTTTTAAACCAGGAAAACCAAGGTGATTTACCCAAGGTCAAAGAAAACTATAGAAGAGAAAAACGGAATTCCTATGGATTCACTCATCCACTCATGCCCGGCTTAGTTGTTTCACATGAAAGTGATTGTAATGTAATTAAAAGTCCAGCAGGATGGAACATTATCCTAAAAAGAATATATCACTTTAGAAGTTAATCATAATATGTTACATTTCTTTTTTTATTGTAAGCATTAAGTAAAAAAAAAAAACTCTAGCAAAAGCATTTCTCATTTTTAATGCATTTTAAAAAGAAAGTATTCAACATACAAGAAAATATTAGTGACATTTTTCTCTTAAAGTGTGGCACTATCACAAAGTAGAGGTCTACATCTGCTGGTATTTTAGAAGGAAGGAAAATCAGCAACTTTTCTGAGAGTTTTTGAAGACTTATGTAATTCAGATGTTTTAGGTAATCCAATCATTGTGTTAACATTCTAGCCACACATTTCCACCTCCTGGAAAGGGGAACTATGAAAAACTATAGAAATTTGTCAACTTTACTGAAACAGTGATTCAGCTTTTCCAGGATTCTCACGTGCGTGAGCACCTTTAAGGAAATACTGTCTCTTCATACAATTCAACATTCCTCTTCTTTTTTAAGCCTCTGGTGAGATCATATTTCTGTCAACCATTTGGTTTCTGTGAAATATAGAGGAGTTTTGAGAGAACTCATTTGAATATCATAAGCTAGAATTCTAATCCAGGGCATGGGAAAGTTCTGAAGCTAAAATCAAGATTTTTGTTTTAGCCATAATCACTCTGATGAAAAACTCAGGTCGAAACACCTTAAATAAGGGAAATCTGAATTGGGCATTTTAGAATATTTCCCAAGGCAATGAGGAAAGAAAGTGAATTGTGAATGGTGTTTTCATCTCTCAATTGCAGCACTGGTGGGACTTTATTTTATTTAAAATGTCATAATAATTATAATAATCTATATATTACAGATAACCAATGGTTAGCAGGAATAAGGCATATGTCAATTCACTTAACTTGATGTGAAATCTTTTTAAGATGCCTCATACACACAGTTTGAGGGGACTGATAGGTCTAAATCCATTATAACAAGTGAACAGCCTACAACATCTGCATTAGTTAAATATTTAATTGAACAATTACTTTGTGTGGGTCACTGTGATTTCTGCCACCTTAGAACTTGGTGTCCAGGAAATACTCTTCATGTAGTTTTCTCCCACTGTTAAATGATTATTTCTGGGTCACAGATTCCTTATTTGTAAGATGGGTTTCACATCAGGAACTTATAAAATAGCGTTGCTGAGATATAGAAGGAGCTAATACATTCCACATTCTTATGACAGCGCCTGACACAGGATAAACAGTAAGTGTGAGCGTTATGATTAGCATTAGGTACAATACATTTTTCATTGAGACCAACATTAATTGATGTATTATGCAATTCCATTTAATGGCAAAATGTGTGGCAATTAAGGAAAACTTGTCTTTAAAAAAGGTTTAGAAAAAAATTTTAAAACCGTCAGAAACCTAATTCCAAGTGAAAGCTAAGAGGCATGTTGCTGTGTTGCCAAGATTCAAACATGACTTCATACTTTTCGCATAAGAGGAAAGGAATCAGACCTCACTTTCAAGTGTTCTTTAAAGTTGTAAGACTGGAACTTGTCACAAATCAATTCTAGCATTTCAGGTTAGAATACATTTCATATGATACCAACTTTGCATCTTTTCATTATTAATAAGATCGATGGACTCCTTCAAACCCCGTTGGATTCAGCTGGATCTTTTTGTCTTCTGTGCCACATGACTCTCCACGTTTTGATTGAATGACCTTTCAGAAATGATCTGTAATTTTCCTAAATTAATACATTTTATGCAAACAAAGGACACAGTGATTCTTTGAAAATTCTGAGACCAAAAATGGTTTTCCCTTTAATCTTTTGTTTCCAATTACTGTCTGATCAAAGATATTTTATTTAAAATGAGTCATGTAAAACATTGGACCACCAGGTACAATTTATACGGTCCACTGCACTGACTTATGTTTATATTTAAAAGAGTTCAATAAACGTATCTATGGATGTAACATGGAACTTTTACATAAGAGTCTTCCTTTGCTACTCCTAAGCCTTGTAGAATTTTCTTTTACATCTTTATTTAAGATACAAATGGAAGGGACATGAACATTTAAAAAAGATCTCAGTTTTTTAAACTCTACACCCTATTTCTGAACAAAATTATGCCGCTCTGACAACACTTTCTTTCTCCAGCTTTCCTCATTCATTTTGTCCCTCTTCATTTGCATTTTCCTTTTCTTAATTAGTCTCCCTACCTCTTATCGCCAGAGCTGAAGATGGAGCAAATTAAGGGATAGAGAGAGACTAAGTAAAGTAAAATGCTGAGGATGTCTTCAGCCAGAATTGGGTTTGGGGAAGGAATTTTAAACTTCCTTATAAATGATAGCGATCAGGAAACCAAGCTTTTTTAGTTGCTATTTCTTATCCAGGATTATCTGTCTATCTATCTACCTACCTACCTATCAATATATCATCTATCATCTATCTACTATCTTATCTATCTATCATCTTTCTATCTATCATCCACTCTTACTTTTATCTTGTATTGGCTTTTCTGTTAAATAGACCCACTCAGTGATGGTGTACAGTCCTTTTTATCTTAGAATATTTTCCTTCAATATCTTCTATTTGGTATGTGAAAAAATAATATGTAAAATCTACTAATGCTGAGCAACAGGAAAAGAAACAAAATCTGAGCAGTATGCCACAATGTTCTGAGAACTCCTGAGAAAGTATCTTCCAAGGGCAAACATCTCCAGGTCAAAAGCAAAACTGTCAGTGGCAAAAAATATAAGCATTTTTTTAATATGTAAGCCCTATTAACACTGCTTATTTTGAGAGCTGTGCAACAAATATTTACATTCATGTTTTCAGGCTGCTTCCAACACATCAACAAAACCTCCCAAGACTCAGCAAGCCAGACCATTCCTCTATTTTTTTAGGGATAGTCCAATACCAAAATGGCCTCAGCTATTGGAAAAGCAACAAGGATTGGAATGCTTGGTATTTTTTTCATTCTTCAATTCTAATCATACTTGTGTTCCTTTCCCAGAAGGTTTAATTTATCTCGGTATGTATTCGAATGCTTATGTGTGCCTTCTCACAGATCACATAAGTGATCTTACTGATATTGAACACTATCTGTAAACTATATCAAGACAGGATTCCCAGCTTGAGAAAACAGAGGCTACATCAGGAAAGAAGAAACCCTCGGTTCTGCAATTGACTGAACATCAACCCCTCCACTAAGGCAATATATCTTTAGGAAGAGAAAACTTTTTCTAAAAAATAATATTTTATTTTCAATTAAGACTATTATGAATATAAGTTTCCTGTGAGGAGCTGCATAGGGCATTAATTATTCAGTGTTAGTTGGAAGCCTAGTTAGAATGCACTTCTACTAAAAATGTGTACTCTTTCAGGAAACCCATCATTAACATCCAATGAATAAATTAGATCTATGTCGCGTCCACCAGCCGGTCTCTACAATTATATTGCAGCCCACACATGCCAGCGATGAAATGGTTAAGTACCAAAGGAAAGGAAAATATTGACTAATACTAGGTAGGAAACATAGCCTAGACCATTGTTTCTGAGCCATGTAATCTTTGTTAAGTCATACTCAGCTTGAAAGGGCTTGGCCTTTTGTAGGTGTCCAGTAGGTATTTATTGGCTGAAGCTATGTCTTCTCATCAGGAAGTCTAAAACCTCTGTTAAAACCATGAAGCAGCTTAAGGAGTTGCGGAGGCAGAGAAAGTCCACGGAGAAGAAAGAGTGACTGTTAAATGAATAACTATGCTTGACATTTGCTGAATGCGTACAAGGATAAAGGGAACCCCTTCAGTTTTGAGAAAAATTTAAATAAGGAATAAATAAAGTTCCAGGCATATAGTATATGGAGATGGCAGCTCAGGTCAACCATGGAGCGTGAACCTGAGAATTCTAAGGTTTACTCAGCAAGTATGTCTAAGCACCGTGCTCTGTGCCAGGTGCAGGATTCTACATAATTGTAGTAAAAAATCCCAACACAAGCAAATGACCATTTTTATAGTAATTATCATGGCATGGAGATATTTTTCAAATGATGCAGAAAACCACTAAAAGTTGAAATGGATTCTAAAAAGACACGGACTGGAATATTTTACTTGGCTGCATTTAGCTAAGACTTTCAACAGTGATTACAAAAAAAGGACTGGACATGAACCTGAAGAAAACAATTACTGTAATTGGCAGTTTAGCATCTATATAATTATGCGTATGTAATTATTTAGGAAACTGTTCTTATTCTGTAGTATGTGCCATCCATTGCAAATAAATTTTTGTAATTATAATTTAGATTCCAGTTAAAGAATATCTTTCTAGTATTTTTATGGAAAACTACCTGAATAAGGTTTATACCAACTTATAATTTCAGGAAATATGTTGGTACCCAGAGTATTTAGATCACATATAGAGATAATACTTAGGAGATGGACTCCAGAACCAGACTATCTGAATTCAAAGCCTGGCTCTGTCATTCTTCCAAGCTGGGTAATTTGAAACAAATAAATTAGACCCTCTATCTCTGTGTTTCCCCCTCAGTAAAATGGGGAAAATAGTCATTTCACAGGAGTGACATGCTGTTAAGAGCATTAAGTGAGTTACTACATGGAAACTTAGAACAGTGCTTCAGTCAGGCCAAGTATTCAATGCATACTGATCACCATTTTTAATATGACTGTAGAACACACCTGTAGAATCGGGTTCCAATAAGGCATAGCCCTGCTGGCATGTGTAAGAACACTGAAAACAATGGGTAGATAGTACTGCCAATGGGAATAAAAGCTTTCTGTTTTTTATGGCGTCTCACAAAATCAAACTAGATTGGACGTAAGTCAGGAAATTTGTAAAACATCCCACCTCTTTATAACTTTTAAAAAAAGCCACTTCCAACTCTGTTTCAAATGAATTTCCTATTTTGAACTAAACTTTTGAAACTTTGTATGTATTCAACACCCCAGGCAGGAAGTAATGGCAACTCAATACCTGAGTCTCTGGTAAACCTCAATAGAAATTAAGTTTCAAGCCCTCCATGAGTAATTCATATTTAACCTGGCTTCGTTTGGTCATGGGGATGGGAGTCCATAAACTCAGACAGCCTTTCAAGCAGACAAGACCTTAAAGACTTGTGCAACTAACTCAATTTAAGGACAAGGAAACAGAGATTCAGAGAGAAAAAATTTTAAAAATGGCTGGTGCACAGTGGGTTAATACAGAAATGAGAACATAAGAAGCCGACTAGTTAGAGGTTCTTTACATCACCCCACGCTGCCATTAATTATTCTCTCATGTCATCCCCACATTCTTGCTATTAAAAGTTTTCAACAGCAAATTTGATAAATCTAGAATTATTAGTAAGAATTTCATTGGTTTTTGTTCATCTAGCCACAAGAGTAAAGTTTGGATACAGTGACCATTCTGATTCAGATTCAGAAGAGAATGTAAATTTTAAGTGTAAGCATATACCTTCATTTTTAATGATACGATTTTGGTTAAACTCATATTGATTATTAGCATTTAAAAATATGACTCATTTGATCATCTAATAAAAATAATAAATAGATGGTTGCTTTCTAATGCATTTAAACCAATACATAAATGCCAGCAGGAAGTCCCAATCACACTAAATTAGAATTGCGCATTAATCTTAGTTAGTTTGGCTTTATACAGTGTACTGGACATGATCATTTTGCAAAATAAAAACAAATGCTTACACTTGACCTATGACTTATGCTTTATAAAAACATACACAATTAGGGATGTAATTATGCAATTTTTCAGCTGCACTCATCTGGTCAGCTGTCCAGATTTCACGTTAACCTCGTTTTTCTCCATATTGGGATTTATTTTTATCCAGATTATTTTTATTAATTGTACAAAAGTAAAGCTTGGAGTCAGTTTCATACATTTTATGTGTTACATACTCATTGTGTGTTTAGAAATATATGTACCCTGTCGTGGAGAACAAAAGTATGTCATTCTTATTTACCATTATCAGTTCTTCTGTTTCCTCAAAAAGGAGAACAAAGTGATAGAAAATAAAATAATTACGCATTTTGACATGTACAAAAGAGCATTATATGTACAACATGGATATTTTTCTTATAGGTCATCTGACTGGGGATGTATTCTCCAGTTTGAACCCGTGCCCCCTGCAGTGCAAGCACAGAGTCCTAACCACTGGACCACCAGGGAATTCCCTTTTTTTTTTCTGCAGTTTTAAACTTCACATTAATAGAAGTTTAAAAAGTTCACCCCAAAAGACATCTAATGTGAGACTGGGTTTCTTTCTCTTTTGTATTTGGGTGGTAACACATTTACTTGGATCTGCTATGAAAGGAGTTTTTCCTGCTTCTTCCCAGACTTTTTCTGAAGCACCAGAATTGACTTTCCAGGAGTATTTTTCCTGTAAGGCCATGGCATCTGAGGAGCAACTTCTCATCTGAAGCTGATTAGACAGAAAAATAAAAATAATCACTGTATGAAAGTTATCAGTGTCCTGGGCTCCTGGTTATCTTATGCTTCATTTCTCTTTTGCTGCAGATAACGCTCAAAGTGACCGGAATAAAAGACATTTTTACTTCTACACCTTCCTTGTGTGAGCAAACCCAATCAAGTTCAGAATCAAGGGCAGCATTTTTCTTGGCTCCTCCATGTGTATGTGGTCGTGATTGTCCAAGCTGTGAACTATTTAGAGTCTCTGCATTTTTAACATAAATAAATCACAGAAAGACATGTACAGTAATAAAGTCTTCTGTTGAGGTCATTAGAATACATATATGGTTCCAATCATATGCTTACATATTTAGACTTAGGTAGCTTGAATTTTCAAAATATTTTTTATCAAGTCTCCGTTTCACTCTCCTAGAGTACATAGGATTTAGAATGGACTTATAAGTTCATGGATATTGTCTTTGTAAATTTATACTATAACACCATGTTCCATTCATATAGAAATATTAAATATTAGATATAGACAGACTTCCAGTTTCTAGTCTGATAAGTAAAAACTTGAAACTCATCACTGCCATCATCACAATAAGAAAAGAGCAGAAAAAAAAAAAAAAGCTGATCTTAGATCATAGAACTATAGGAAAATGGAGCTCACAGGACAATCTATTACCCCAAAGGCTGGAGAAAAAGGAGAATAAAGGGAATTACAGCTTACGAGGAGCAGAAGCCAGGGCTGAGCTGGAGTAACTGATAGAAACCCTGAAAGGGTAACTGAGTGACTGCTGGGGACTGAGGGTAAATGAGCTTGAGAGATAAAAATGCCTGGGGGCCCCGTCTTGCAAGGGACCCCACACTTTCATGGGTTTACCTCCAGGACACTCACCAGATTCTAAGAGTGAATATCAGATTAAATTTCCTCATCCTCTGGGCAGGAGGAGGAGAGAAGTAACCATTTTGAAATGTGCCCAGAGTTTTAGGTTCTCCTATTTCACCTGAACCTAGCTGAACTGGGTTATACCAAAGCCTAACCAGCCTGGGAAAATGGAAATACAGTAAGTCCCCTCCCTACATATGAACCTTCAAGTTGCAAAATTTCAAAGATGCAAACACGCGTTCGCATGTCCAATCTGGTAAGTTAGTTCACGTGTCTGTGTACATTGTCATGTGCGTGCATCCCCTACAGGTGGTTGTGCTGTTGTGTACTTTACTGTACAGTACTGTATAGAGTACAGTAGTACAGTATCTTATTTCAAGCCCAGGATGTCTGGAAGCAAGTGTGAAAGCAGCGGTAATGTAGCTGGTACTGCTAAGAAACACCAAGCGATAATGATGGAAACAAATGTGAAAATAATTGAGAGAATGGAGCAACAAGAGGAAGAAGAAGTAACAGAAGAACCTAAGAACTGAAGAACCTGTGCCACCAATATCAGGCGTGAGTGAAATTGCAGCTTGCCCTCCGTCTCCTATTGCTGACAATCCTTCAGCTCTACCACCTCCCACCTCCTCTCCCTCCTCTAGTCAGCAACTCTTCTTGCCTGTTCACTGGACACCAGCCCCTGGATGCCAGCTGTTGTACTGTACTAATGTACGTTTCAATGTACTGTACTGTAAGATTAAAAATGTTTTCTTTATTTTTTGTGTTTGTTTTTTATGTATTGTTTGTGTGAAAAGAATTATAAACCTAGTACAGTACAGTACTATAGAGCCAACAGTGTTAGTTAGGTACCCAGGCTAACTGTGTTGGACTTAACGAACAAATTGGACTTAGGAACATGCTATCAGAGCAGAACTTGTTTGTATGTATGGGACTTTACTGTACCCAACTCCTGCCCCTTCCAGCCTTCTCTTTTCACCTAAGGAGGAGGAAAATGGAGAAACACCTGTGAAATTCACAACCCAGGGACAGAGGCTCACTAAAGGACTGAGACCTAATCGTAGGATTACAAAATGCTTCCCTTGTCCCCACACCCTTCCACCCCATCAAAGGACTCCTGTATAGTAACAGAGGATTATAGCCGAAAGAACTGCCTGTCTAAGATCTTATTTAACAAGTCTCTAAGGAAACATAAAGATAATAGGGAAGACAAAAACAAGGACACCAGTGGAAATTTTAAGCTCTGATAACCTAAAGCTATAGTAAACAGTAAATGCAACCTAATTCCTAGCTAAATAAACATAAAACCTAACACTAGATGCCCATTTTCCTCCGTTCACCCAATATGTCATGTCCAGCTTTCAAAAAAAATTGCAAGGCATGCTGAAAGTCAAAATAAAACAATCTGAAGAAACAAAGCAACCAGACTCAGATACGGATGCTGGAATTATCAGACCAGGAATTTAAAACAACTATGATTCAAATACCAAGAGTTCTAATAGAAAAAGTGGGCAACATGCTAGAACAGATGGGAAATATACAAAAGAGGTGGAAACTCTTAAGAAAAAATCAAAAGGAAATGCTAGAAATCAAAAACAGTATAACAGAAATAAAGGACGTCTTTGAGGTATTCATTAGTAGGTTGGACACAATTAAGGAAAAATGAGTGAGCTTGAAGACATGCGAATAAAACCTTCCAAACAGAAAAGCAAAGATAAAATGAAAAAAAAGGAGCAGAGTATCCAAGAACTGTGGGACAACTACAAAGGTATAACAAATGTGTAATGTAATATCAGAAACAGAAGAATGAGAGAAAAGAACAGAGGAAATATTTAAAATAGTAAAGGCTAACAATTTTCCAAAATTAATAACAGACACTAAATCACAGACCCAGGAAGCTCAAAGAACACGAAAAGAGTAAATATCAAAATAATTATACCTTAGGCATATCATCTTCAAACTGCAGAAAAGCAAAGACAAAGAGAAAATGTTGAAAAAGCCAGAGGGGAGAAAAATTCCATCTATAGACAAACAAGGATAAGAATTACAATACATGTCTCTTCTGATACCATTCAAACAAGAAGAGAGCAAAGTGAAATATTAAATGTATTGAAGGTTAAAAGCCACCAACCTAGAATTCTGTATCCAGGAAAAATATCCTTCAAAAGTGAAGAGAAATAAAAATTTTCAAACATAAAAATTGTGGAAATTTGTGAGCAGTAGACCTACTTCATGATAAATATTAAATGATGTTCTACAGAATGAAGGAAAATGATAGAGATCAGACACTCAGATGTACATAAAGAAAGTTACTAGAAAGGGAATACATGAAGGTAAAATACAATCTGTTTTTCTTATTCTTAATTAACTAAAAGATAAGATTATGTTTAAAATAAAAATAGCAACAATGTGTTGGGTACTATAGCTTATAGTTAAGTGAAATGAATGACAAGAATGTTATAAGGAATGAGTGGGAGACATGGGTACTACTCTGTTATAAAGTACTAGCCTATGGGTGAAACAGTATAGTGTTATATGAGAGTAGATGTACATTTGTAGTAAATGTACATTGAAAATTCTTGGGAAAACACTAAAAATGTAAAAAAGTATAATTTATATGCTAAGACAGGAGAGAAAAATGAATCATATAAAATACTCAATAAAAACCAGATAAGGTAGTAAAAGAGAAGAAGAAGAGAGAGCTGAGAGAAAGAGAGAATGAGAAGAAGAAGGAAGAGGAGGAGGAGGAGGAGGGGGAGGGGGAGGGGGAGGAGGAGGAGGAGGAGGGGGAGGAGGAGAACGAGGAGGAGGAGAAGAAACAAGGAAGAGACAATAGTTATAAATGTGGTAGATATGAATCCACCTATATCACTAATCACTTTATATGTGAATGGTCTAAATACACCAATTAAAAACAGAGATTGTCAGAGTGAATTAAAAAATAACACTGAATGAAATGTTATCTGCAGGAAGATGATTTTATATAGAGATATTCACATTTAGACTTTGTAGAGTGACTTTTTATAGACTAGATTGAAGGTAAGGAATGGAGAAAATATACTGTACTAACAAAAATCAAAGAAAGTTGGAGTAGTTTTATTAATTTCAGATGAAGTTGACTTCAGAGAAAGAAAGATTATTAGGAATAAAAGGGAATACTACATAATGAAAACGTGATCAAAAGTCCAAGATGATATAACAATTGTAATGCGTTATGCCTAACAACAGAGCATCAAAATACATCAGGCATATCACCTTACACCAGTCAGAATGGCCATCATCAAAAAATCTACAAACAGTAAATGCTGGAGAGGGTGTGGAGAAAAGGGAACCCTCTTGCACTGTTGGTGGGAATGTAAATTGATACAGCCACTATGGAGAACAGTATGGAGGTTCCTTAAAAAACTGAAAATAGAACTACCATACGACCCAGCAATCCCACTACTGGGCATATACCCTGAGAAAACCATAATTCAGAAAGAGTCATGTACCACAATGTTCATTGCAGCTCTATTTACAATAGCCAGGACATGGAAGCAACCTAAGTGTCCATCAACAGATGAATGGATAAAGAAGATGTGGTATATATATACAATGGAATATTACTCAGCCATAAAAAGAAACGAAACTGAGTTATCTGTAGTGAGGTAGATGGACCTAGAGTCTGTCATACAGAGTGAAGTCAGAAAGAGAAGAACAAATACCATATGCTAACACATATATATGAAATCTTAAAAAAAAAAAAAAAGGTTCTGATGAACGTAGGGCCAGGACAGGAATAAAGATGCAGACATAGAGAATGGACTTGAGGATATGGGGAGCGGGAAGGGTAAGCTGGGATGAAGTGAGAGCATGACATGGACATATATACACTACCAAATGTAAAATAGATAGCTAGTGGGAAGAAGCTGCATTGCACAGGGAGATCAGCTCTGTGCTTTGTGACCACCTAGAGGGGTGGGATAGGGAGGGTGGGAGGGAGATGCAAGAGGGAGGAGATTTGGGGATATATGTATATGTATAGCTGATTCACTTTGTTATAAAGCAGAAACTAACATACCATTGTAAAGCAATTATAGTCCAATAAAGATGTTTAGAAAAAAAAATACATCAGGCAAAACTGATAGGGTTGTACAGAGAAATAGACAAATTCACTATTAGAGTTGGAGACTTTAATACCTCTCTATCAGTAATTGACAGGTCCAGCAGGCAGAAAATCAGTAAGGATGTAGTTGAACTGAACAGCATCATTAATCAGAAGTACCTAATCAACATCTGTAGGATACTTCAGCGACAGTAGAATAAACATTTTTCTTGAGCTCACATGGATATTCAGCAGGATATACTACATTCTGTCTATAAAACCAACCTTAAAATGTTCGAAAAAATAGAAATCATGCAACACATGTTCTCATACCACAATGCATTAAAATAGAAATCAATAACAGAAAGATAACTAGAAAATACCAAAATATTTGAAGATTACAAAGCATATTTATAAATAATGTGTGAGTCAAAGAAGAATTCTCAAGAGAAATTTTAAAATACTTTGGGCTAAAGGAAAACAAAAATACAAGTTATCAAATTTGTGAGATGCAATCAAAGCAGTACTTAGAGGGAGATTTATAGGATCAAACGCATATGTTAGAAAAGAAGAAATCTAATATCAATAAGCTAAGCTTCTACCTTAGGAAACTAGAAAAAGAAGCAGATTAAATCTAAACTAAGCAGAAGAAAAGAAATAATAAAAAATTAGCACAGGCATCAGTGAAATGAAAACAGGGAATCAACAGAGAAAATCAATAAAGCCAAGGGCCTATCCTTCTTCAGCTTGATAAAGAATAGATAAATAAACCTACAGCAAACATATTTAACAGTGAGATGTGAATGCTTTTCCTCTGAAATGGGAAACAAGGCGAGGGTGCCCTCTCTTACCACTCCCACTCAACATCGTACCGGAAGGCTTAGCTGATGCAATAAAACAAGAAAAGAAAATAACAGGTATACAGATTAGGAAGGAAGAAATAAAACTGTCTTTGTTCACAGGTGACATGCTTGTCTATGTAGAAAATATAGAAAGGTGCCAAGATAAAAGCCTAATATGCAAAAGTCAATTGCTTTCCTGTACACCAGCAACAATCAATTGGAATTTGAAATTAAAACCACATCATTTACAATAGTGTCCAAAAAATGAAAGAAGGTATAAATTTAACAAAATATGTACAAGATCTACATGAGGAAAACTACAAAACTCTGCTGGAAGAAATCAAAGATGATCTAAATAAATGGGGAGATATTCCCTGTTCTTGGATAAGAAGACTCAATATTATTGAGCTGTCAGTTCTTGCCAGGTTGATCTATAGATTCAACACAATCCCAATTAAAATTGCAGCAAGTTATTTTGTGTATATTGACCAACTAAGTCTAAAGTTTATGAAAAGGCAAAAAACTCAACCAACACAATATTGAAGAAGGACAAAGTCAAATGACTTAACACTATCCAACTTCAAGAATTACCATAAAGCTACAATAACCATGAAAGTGCAGCATTGGTGAAAGGATAGGCAATAGATCAATGAAGCAGAAGAGAGAGCCCAGAAATAGACCCACACAAATACAGTGAGCTGATCTTTGACAAAGGAGCAAAGGCAATTTTCAACGAAGAAAAGTTGTTCTTTTTAACAAAGAATGCTGGAACAACTGGGCATCCCCATACCAAAAACTCAATCTGGACCCCAACCTTACACCTTCTGGGAGAAATTAATTCAAAATAGTTCACAAGCCTAAATGTATAATTTAAAATTATACAATTTCTAGAAAATAACATAAGAGCAAATCTAGGTAACCTTGGATTCAGTGATGACTTTTTAGATACAACACAGAAAGCATAATTCATGAAGTAAATGGATATTTTGAACTTCATTAAAATTTTAAAAGTCCACACTGCGAAAGCAACTCATAGGGAGTAAAAAGACAAACTACATACTGGGAGAAAATATTTAAAAAACACATATTTGATAAAGGACTTCTAAATATACAAAAAACTCTCAAAACTGAACAATAAGAAAATGAACAACCCAATTTAAAAGTGGGAAAAAGATTTGAACAGACACTTCATCAAAGATATACAGATGGCAAGTAAGTACATGAAAAAGTGCTCAGCATTATATGTCATTAGAGAACTGCAAAGTAAATAACAATGAGATACCATTACATACCTATCATACCTACTGTAATGTTGAAATCTAAAGCAAATGCAGTTCTAAATGCTGGCAAGAATGTGGAGCAACAGCTACCTTTGTTCATTGCTCTTGGGAATGCAAAGTGGCACAGTCATTTTGGAAGACAGCTCAGCAATTTCTTACCAAGCTAACTATAGTCTTACTTTACAATCCAGCAATCACACACCTCAGTGTTTATCCAAATGAGTTGAAAACGTATGTCCACACACAAATCTGCATACAAATATTTATGGAAGTCTATTCAGTATTTATTCACGATGTTATAAGGCCCAAAACAGAAGGCAACCAAGATGTCCTTGGATAGGTGAAGGGGCAAACAAACTATGGTACATCCATACAATGGGATTATCATTCAACAGTAAAAATAAATGAAATATCAAGCCACAAAATGACACGCAGAAATTTTAAAAGCATATTGCTAAGCTAAAGACACCAATCTGCACGGTTCTAACTATATGACTTTCTAGAAAAGGCAAAAATACAGTCACAGTAAAAAGATCAGTGGTTGCTGGGAGTTCAGAGAGTGGGGGAGTGATGACTAGACAAAGCACAGGGGATTTTTAGGGCAGTGAAACTCTTCTATGTGGTATTAATGATAGATACGCGACATCCGTGGAAACACGTACCGTACAACACAAAGAGTGAACCAAAATGTAAACTGTGAACTTTGGTTAACAATAATATATCAATATTCATTCATCAATTGTAACAAATGTACCCCTTTAAGACAAGATGGTAATAACAAGGGGAAGTGGGCAAGATGCAGGAGGTGTGTATGGGAACTCTTTTTTTTTTTTTCCTCTGCTCATTTTTTCTGTAACTCTAAAACTGCTTTAAAATTAACGTCTAGGGCTTCCCTGGTGGCGCAGTGGTTGAGAATCTGCCTGCCAATGCAGGGGACACGGGTTCGAGCCCTGGTCTGGGAGGATCCCACATGCTGCAGAGCGGCTGGGCCCGTGAGCCACAACTACTGAGCCTGCGCGTCTGGAGCTTGTGCTCGGCAACAAGAGAGGCCGCGATAGTGAGAGGCCCGCGCACCGTGATGAAGAGTGGCCCCCGCTTGCCACAACTAGAGAAAGCCCTCGCACAGAAACGAAGACCCAACACAGCCAAAAATAAATAAATAAATAAATTTTAAAAAATTAAAGTCCATTAATTAAAACAATTAAACGTAAAAGTATGAGAAAATATTGAAAATCTTTATCTACAGAACTTGTGGGTTGTCTTAACATCAAGGATTTCTAGATTTGTGAGGGACAGCACCTTTATTAGCATACTAAATTCAACAGTGGCAGACATTCATCAGATCTGTATATTCACAGCTGGACTATCATAGACAAATATAGAATATCTCCTGTACTCTTGGTGGTGCTGTGCATTGATTCGTTTTTCAGGTGTAAAAATGGATTCACCTTCCATATAGTTCATATATATGTCACTAGTTTTTCACACTCTACGTAAATTGATCCTGGAACATCTGTGTGAAGCCTTAAATAATTCTTGTGTCCCCAAGGGAGTGAATATGACTCATTTATAAACAGACACTTTTTTGAATATCTAAAATCCCTATCAATTTCATGGCAACTATAAATAACCATTAATTTACAACCCTAAAACTAGTTTCTTCGATTATGCTTCATATAATTATATATATTTTAAATGCAAATATTTGTTTATAAATATTATTCAAAGAACTAATAAGCTCTTTCAAATACCAAAATATCTCACTTTCTGTAATTATGATAATTTTATAGCTGGATAAATAGCATGTCAGACGGTTTGCTCCTCCTTTTTATCCATTGTGGTGCGCTCAAATGGGAAATCTACAAAATAAAGTCCATGGCTGATTTTCCAACTGCTTCTGGTTTTGAACATAGAATGCTAAGAAAACGGGTGCTCTTCCATGAAGTTACTATACATACACTTATTTAAAATATAAGATCCATTATTCTACATTGCAAAAGATATTTATGATGGTTTATCGAGCATGTATTATTTTATCTACATTAGGCTTCCATCCTGTTTTATCAAACTGGGTTAACATAAAACAGATTTAAGTCCAGAATTCAATAACTTCAGACCCTCCGTGAGAAGGAAATAATTTTTAAGTTAAGAACAAATACCTGCAATTGTCAACATTTAATAGAAAATATTCCCAAATGGAACCTTTGAGTGAAGAACACAGACACTGTCAATTGTGGAGTCCTACAGGGCATGCAGCTCCCTGCCCTCCAGGAGTTTAATTCTAGTGGAAAAGACAGAAGTATAATTAAATAAATTTTGCTCAATTTAAAAATTGATGGCTCATATATGATCAGATGTTTCTGATGTTTTCCATGGTCACATGATCACAGATAGTTTTATCATAGAAGTTACAGTATTATTGTTATTAGGTACTGATTAGAGGAGGGCGTTATGTTCACACATTAAAATACACTTTTGCTATAATAGATAATTTTGCTCAGTTTAAAAATTGATATTCTGCTTTTAGTTACCACCATCTTTTTCTATGGAAACTCTGTTCACATTAAGGCCATCATATTTTTTTCGTCTCTATGTTCTTTTGTGCTACCCCATACTTGCCCTGCCTCTATGGCAATATCTTTCAACATCAGGGCAACCTACACAGTAACAAACTTTGCATAGAACCCAAACACAATCTCTCTGTGTCTGTCTTTCTGTCTCTCTCTGTCTCTCTCTCGCACACAAACTTCTGTGTGATACAAACTTTTCCCAAAGCAATACTTAAACTTAGCATGTGCAAATGCCATGGTATAGTAATGAAAAGAAATTAGGGTTAACTGAGCTAGAACATGTAAAATACAGTGCCTGACCTGGTGGTTCCCAATAAACTTTTGTTGAATGAAATTGCTGAATGCTGAGTTTTGGTGCTGTTATTTACAGCATATAGATGGTTAAATATAAATTGTAATATGCAGGCATTATGGAGATCATCATACGTGCTGGAGGACATGTAAGAGGCCTATGCCACAGTACATGGATTAAACCCATGTTTAGTGAGCAACTACTATAAAAGCCACGGGAGACGCAGAGAGCTGTGAACAAAAGAGACAACAAGCTCTTCCCTCGTGGAGCTAACGTTTTAGTGGGCGAAGACAGATCTTGAAGAAGGCAAATAAATAAAATATGAGATGCCAATGAACATTCCGGGAAAAAGGTGGAGCAGGGAACAGCGAGGGCACGGCCCCTGCCAGGTTAGTTAGGGTGGCCAGCTGGGCAGGTCTCACAGAGAGGCCAACATGTGAGTAAAGGCGATGACGAATGTCAGAGGAAGGTGTGGTCTGGGCAGAGGAAACAGCGCGTGCAAAGGCCCTGAGGCGACAGGGTGCCTGGTGTGCTGAGGAACACCGAGGAGTCCAGCATGGCTAGGACAGTAAGAGGGAGGGAAAGAATGCTAGGACGTAGAGCATCAACGGGGTGGCAAGTCCTGAACAGCTGTGGAGGCCATTTTAAGGAGTTTATTATTATCTCACAGAGAAATTGGAAATCCTTGGAGGATTTTGAGCAGAAGAATCCCATGATCTGAATGTAGGGTTTAAAAAACCCCCGCACAGAACAAACAAATCATCGTGCAACTGTTTGAAGCCATTGTGTGGTCTGACTGAAAACTGCATATGAGGAATGATAGGCAGAATATCAGCCCCCAACAATGCCTGCACCCTGAGACCCAGAAGCTGCAAATATGTCCAGCCACATGCTACTGGGAAATTAAGAATGCTGGTGGAATTAGATTGTGAATCAGCTGAGCTTGAAGAGGTTATCTGGGATTATCCAGGAAGGCTCAGTGTAACTATAAGGGTTCTAATACAAAAGAAGGCGTTCTTTTTTATTTTCTTCTTCTTCTTTTTTTGGCTGCGCAAGTGACCTGCAAGATCTTAGTTCCCCGGCCAGGGATCAAACCTGTGCCCCCTGCAATGGAATCACAGAGTCGTAACCACTGGACCACCAGGGAATTCCCAAGAGTTCTAATAAATGCAAGAAGGAGACAGAAGACGCAATCAAAGAGAGAGTTGAAGATGCTACGCTTCAGACTTTGAAGGGAAGGAAGGGGCCATGAGCCAAGGAATGTGAGAAAACTGGAAAATCCAAGGAATCAGATTCTCCCCTAGGTCCTCCAGAGGGAATACAGCTCTGCCCACACCTCGATATTAGCCTAGTGAGATCCATTTCAGATTTCTAACCTCTAGAGCTGTAACGGAATAAATTCATGCTGTTTTAAGCCACTAAGTTTGAGGCAATTTGTTACAGCAGTAATAGGAAGCTAATATATGAGGTATTTCAATGAACTTAGCTTGGGAAAGGGACAAGAGGTGAAAAAGGGCCTGCGAAGTCCTGGATGGGCTTCCAAACTCGCCATAGGTTCCAGTGTGTCATTACAAGGTATGGAGTGTTTCCTGGGCTCCCACATCTCTGCCCCAGTTTCCTGCTGCTTTTCTCCAGTTACTAGTTTCATTAGGTAGTTTTAGTTACCTTTGCAAGTCTCGTTCAACACTGACCAATGAGGTCTTATGAACCCAATCTTCTCACGATTGTATTTTTGTGAAATATATATGTTTGTGTGTGTGTGTGTGCATGCCTGTGTGCGTGTGTGCCTGGGCACAGGTGTATGTGTGTGCCTGCCTGAATAAACTCAAAGGGAAAAAAAAAAAACCTGGACAATATATGCTGCGAATGAGTAAGAGCTGGAAGAATGAAAGCAAACTTTCATTTCCGACTTTAGGTGTTTTTTATGAAAAGTGGGAGATTTGTGAATAACTTACACACAGGTATTTAAATTAAAAAAGAAATACAAACTGGGTACTAAATACAGATTCTAATTTTATAATCTTATTAATGTTTCAATATGTATCACAGATATTTGCAGCCCTGCTACCAACCGGAAATGCCGGTATTTTCTGTGTGGCTTATGCATGGCCAGACATCAGGCTTCAGGTGGGTTGTTTTGACTATGGGAAGTGAGGGTAAGATGCTTTCCCTCTTGCTTCATAAACAAACAAAAATGATGATAAATAGTAGTTCCATAGACCCCAAAATCATACCTTCTTTTTAGGCAAAACAAACATTGGCAATTTCATATGGTGTGAACTAATACATTGTTGCAGAAATCTCAGAAATCCACGTGTGTTATTTTATGAAGGCGTGTGTGTGTGTGTGTGTGTGTGTGTGTGTGTGTGTGTGTGTATTGGGGGGTGGTCTACCCACACTGACAGTCCTGTTACATGAGGAAAGGCACTGACAGCTGGGTTCTTTGGTGATAGATCAATGAAGAGGTCTATAAATACGAGTGTAATTTAGGCAGCTGGAATCAGCATAAGCGAAATGAAAAGAAAAAAAAAAAAAAACAAACCACCCAGCCACTGAAATGGGCTTATCTATTTATTCAGTCGTTGATAAAGCCTGACAAGTTAATTAAGTCACTTTCATTAAGGTTGCAATGCCATGTGATACTTCAGTGATAATACACTTAACTGCTGTGGACATTATTTATTAAAATAAGCACTACAGAAAAAATATAAATGAAAAGTTAATACTTTAAAATCATCTAAACCAAGTGACCTAAATTAAGTAAAATGAATTAGTAAAATTTTGTCTATAAGACTATTTTTAACACATTGAACTGCCCTCAAATGATGCCAGAAGATCAGGACTGGTTTGACACATTCAAAATGGGACTGAGAATAAATATTTTATAATATAATACAAAAGTATCAATATTTAAAAGCCTTCATACTTTACACAGTTCTTAATGCAATTTATGTTTCTAAAATGAGGATATCAGGTTGATACATCTCTTTTCAGGTATTTTAGCAGATTAAGGGTATATGTTTATTATCTGAAACCCATCTTAACTAATTTCATTCTCAGGGTCAAAAACTTTCTGAAAATAACTGTTCTGGGATGTTCATTATTAACAGTGTTCCTCTCTCGTTAATAGTTTATGGTGAGCTTCTCAGAATATTATGAGACTGTAAAAATTCTATCCCAATAAATGTGTCTATAGTAATAAATTGAATATAAGTTATAGTCTATGAGTTTCACACTGATTTATGCTTGTCGTAACAGGTAGCTGTTCATGGTCCATACAACACAGCAGACTGCAGCATATGGTTTACTATCTGTGGATGCTTAAGGTCCAAAAATAATCCCAGGATGGAGAAAATAAGTATAAAATGATATCAGAAATTATTATTCCATTTCTAAACCAAACCTGAGTAGGAAACCTCCTCTCAATGAACAATTTATTTCCCCAGAATTCTCTTTTACTTGAGATAGGAAACTAGAGCCAAAAGAGTGTGCTTCTGGAAGTGATTAAGGGTTAAAGTTGGGAGCCACGCAACAGAGATTTGGGGTACGAAGACGCTTGGTGCATTTGCCCCCTTCATAAAATCCTGCATCCTACCTTTCCATTGCAGTTCTGTTACACACATCGCTGATAGAGCTCAGCATATTAACAGTGAGGGCAATTTCTAACTTTTAATTATGAAACCTGCAATGTTCCAATCATATGCAATCTGAAAATTCTGGCTTTAACAATTTAAGTCCAAATATCAAGATAAAAACTGAAAGAAAAATATCAGTTTATCATCACTATGCTCTTAAATGTACTGATGGTCAATATTTCCATATTGAAGATAGACTATCAAGATGATGTATTAGTTTTATATCCCCTTCGTCTTGAGCCTCCCTTCCACGCTCCCTATCCCACCCCTCTAGGTTGTCACAGAGCATCAAGCTGATCTCCCTGTGCGAAACAGCTGCTTCCCACTAGCTATCTATTTTACATTTGGTAGTGTATATATGTCCATGCTACTCTCTCACTTTGTCCCAGCTTCCCCTTCCCGCCCTGCGTCCTCAAGTCCATTCTCTACATCTGCGTCTCTTTCCTGCCCTACCCCTAGGTTCATCGGTACCATTTTTTCAGATTCCATATATGTGCATTAGCATATGACACCATAGATTTTCCCCCTCTCAAACAGAAATGTGAATCAAAAATAACAGAAGCATTTGGACTTCTTTGACATTAATCTTTGACTATTTCCAAATAAAGGTTTTTAATTTCTAACCCTATGGGAATAGAAATATTTGTCTTTTTGTAGATTTTTGGCATGACTTTAGATCTAAAAATTATGAAATTAATAAGTGTAAATTACAGAACATATTTAAGTAAGGATGTATATTGTGAGATGAAGAATATAAAATATTCAAGATAGCTTCATATGGTTTATTTTCTTCAATACAAACAGCTATACCCACAGTTGATAGCAAGTAGATCTCCTCACCCACAGATGAGGAATGAGAAAATATAAGGCCTATTCAACACAACATAATTTCACAGTAGGTCAGCACAAATTTATAAAGTACACGTGTTTCTACAACTGAAGTCCATTGGAAAAGCACACAGTATTCCACTCTCAGCAATGTTCACACACACTTCCATGTGGAACTTTTCTGATCTCATAATAATATGCAACTTAATGAAATGTAAAAAGTAATACATGTAAACTCCAAAATTAATTATCTTGAAAAATGCTTTGCCTTCCTGCATAAAGATTTTTGGGATCCCTAATATACTTAAGAAAGTACAATTTGAATTATCTACATACAAATATTTTTTAAAAATTTTTATTGGCAAAAAATGTCAAATTTCAAGACTAAAATGTATCATTTAAATAGTGTGATATATTTCTAGAAAACAAAAAAATGTGCAAGATAATTTTAAATCTTATCATCAAAATCTTATATTTTTTAAGCTAGAGGAGTAATCCTTCTTCCTATGTAGGCTATGCTTATGCATTTCTGTAATTGTTTCCAAGACTTTTTTTGTAATGTAATGTTATTCATTGATGATTTTTTACCAAAACTATGCCTACTCTACACAAAAAGATGGAATTGGCTGTTTGCTTTCCTGGAGCATTAACTTATTAGGTTTTAAAGGGTGTCAGTACTACTTTTAGAAAGCTTTTTCTCACAAATCAAAGATGAGATGGTTAATTGTTAAATTAGATAAGAATCATGATATTTGAGAAAGAAAACATACATTACAAAATTATCAGAAAGTACAAAGAAGTTCCAAGTTTGGAAAACAGAATGTTTTGTTTGAGTTAGCCCACTTAAGCATTGTTGCAATAGGAAACAGGGGGAATTGGTCTAATCAACCAGTAGGTTTATTTGATATACACAACTTAACGAAAAGAAGGTTTGATGTGATTTACTTGGTTCTCACTTGGTAATGATGGGCTGGTTTGAATTCTTCCCTGTGTGTGTCCATCACTACCTCTGTCCTCAGCCCCAGCTTTTGGCTAGTTCTGCTCTTGGACCTTTCTTGACCAATAGACTCCCCACATCTTTGCTCATCTTCATTCTCTGAGACTATTTCATCTCCTCTCCTTTGTCAGTAGGATATGACCCATCAAGTAAATTGGAAATTTTGAGTAACCTATAAATTATGCCTTACAAATACTACAAGATAAGTGTTCTAACTTTAGAGATAACGTATTTTGCACATTGTCCAAACATAAACATTAAAAATTGGGTTCTTTAGACAAAAGGAGTAAGAAACAAGCATCCACATTGGGGGATTTAGGGAGTTGAGTTAGTGGCACACGTGTGCCCATGTAGCCCTCTTTACCCCCATAAGCCGGCAGCCTGGCTGATTCAGAGACCAGAACGGCCTCCACCCTGAATCTTACTCTACCTTCCCTGGATGCCAGGCTTGAGTGCTATGTCCAAACAAAAGCAATCCTTCCAAGCAAATATGACCCATCTCTGGTGTCAGCCCCAGACCATGCTTGTTCCTGAGGTTAAATCACTTCCACCCATTTACTTCCTCCTGACTCTGGTCCTTCCTCTCTCTTCCCATCTGTACTTTCCCTTCCTCTTATGGTCCCTCGTCAAGCCAGCACATCTGATAAATATCCACATCATGACTGAGCTCCCCTTATTAGTGAACATGTTCAAATGTTTCAGTCAATACATATTTTCTCCCAAAACAAATCACTTAAGTTGCCAGAAAATAAATGCTGTGGTTTACCAAGTTAAGGAACATACACTGTCTGTGTAAATCACAATTCCTTGAAATAGCAGCCATTTTTCCCCAACACACATATAGATGACAAAAACATGTTTCCCAAGCAGTAAATAATAGCATTAAAGGCAGTGAACCAGTAGTAAAATAGCACCTGTTTGGTATCCCTTAACCACCAAACACAACCATAGGACGAAAATTAAATGGAACTATGTTAAAGTACCAATGCCTCTTCTGGAGCTAGAGTAAATTTTCAATCCACATATGACTCTTATACACCATCAGAAGAGGATTGGAGGGCTTCCCACACTGACAGTGAAACAGAGCAGGACCCTGTGGGGCTCCTGGGCACGAAAACCTTTCCGTTTCTTGATTACAGGCAATACTTCATTCAGCCTGCACGACCTTCCCTGAGTCCCAACAGACAGGTTCAAACAGATGCTAATCAGGGAAAGGAGGGGATGCAGAGACGAGGGAGGAGAAGTCAGGAAACAATAGTGCAGCCTTGGGGCAGGGTCCTGGTTCCCCCTCAAGGGATGCACAGAACAGTATCTTTGAGCTGTTTTGCAGATACTGAAACCCCCTCCAGGCGGGAGAAGTTAACTGTCTGCTGCCCACAAGCACGGAGACCCCAGACTGGCTGGAACCAGAAGGTTGATGATGCCGACTCCCGATTACCTCACCACCAACCAATCAGAAGAATGTCCACGAGCTGACCACGCCCTCTTTGAACCATTGCTATAAAACTCCTCACTACCCCCTCCAGGTGGGGACACACAGTTTTGAGGGCAATTAGCCCACTGTGGCCCCCTTTGCCTGGACTATTCTTTTCTACTGCCCCTCAAAACTCTGTCTCCGAGATTTAATTCAGTGTCAGGGTCCAGAGGCCGGATTTGGCATCAATGGGACACATTGTGGAAGAAAAGAGATGATGCAGAAACAAATTAAAGCCCGGAGGCCCTTGGACCACCCCACTCCACACCTTAAACTCACAGCACATGGCGGAGGTGCTCAGAAGGCAACCATGTGGGAGGAACACAGAGGAAGAGGGCTTTCCATAGTGATACTTTTTACTAATTTATTGAATAACTTAACATTTGCTTTTTTTCCCCCAGTTTTATTTTGCAAGCACTTTGAAATATCTCCCCTTTCAAACTTTTGAATTAACTTTAACTGAACCAGCATTATCTGTATCAATGTGGAAACCGAACATCAGTCCAGGCAGAGTGACATTTCTAAAATGGTGATTGGAATTCCATGAAAAATTTAACTTGAAAAATCCCCATCTCATAATTTGCTAATATCTCTCATAAAATAGGAAAAGACAACATGAGTTGTCTATGCCTAACAAAGATATCGTTATAAACAATATCGTTAATTTAAATGTATTTAACAGTTCGCAAAATTAAAAAAACAAATAACAAACTTGGTTCCTTATGAACAGTTTTATACCATTCAGAGGAATCAGATTAGTATATAAAAAATAGACTTTTTTACATTGTTAATATGGTCTTAATCATTCTGATTATTATGTCTTCTTGGACATATTTAAATGCAAAAGACTGTATCTATAAACTCTGTGTCTATACCATGATAAGACTCAATAAAAAGGTAAAGATTCTATTAAGCAGCCTTTTTGCTTCCTTCTAATAAATCATGGCAAAAATGCTTTTAAAGTATATATTTTTAATTTTACATTATTAAATTTTCATTTTTCTAACTGATCTAAGTAAATCCTGGTCTACATAAAACCATTATAAAATGTTAGAGAACATTTTAGTTAATAGTTTCTTTTGTTACCCCTACAGAATCACAACTCTACTGCAAATGCCAGAGGCTAAGGCACTCCTTGTGATATGTGTGTACTAACTTTATTCTTGTATATGATAAGGATATGCTGACAGATCTATCGTGGATTTCTGAGTTCAGTCACTCTCCTGCCTAAATGGAAAATCAGATTTCTGAACACATTGGTTTGAGTATACAAGTGACTCACCCATGCCAAATCTCAGGGGTAGGCTTAGATTCACAGATATTTTCTGTATGTACGTGTGCTTAAGACTACCATTGCTTTAGGAAGTTGGTGTCAAGTTACCATCCTTCACATGGAATAAAAAATTCTTCTCTGCAGTTTTGTAGGTGTGAGAAATGCAGTGTTCTTATTTTTACCTTGCTTCAAACATTGATCACTTGTGTGAGTCACCTGTATGGTAGAAAGCACTATGGTCTGAAATGAAGTTCCAGAGTCTCCCAGATTAAAGCCAAGGTGTGCACTCTTTCAGAAGACTGTGTCCTAGGCAAAGAAGAATGCTTTAGCCGTGAAGAGCTTCCATAACCAGGTGAAGGGATAAGGAATGAATGAGTTCTCCCCATTACTTCCTCAATCAGTATCTCCTTGAACAAACTAGTGAAGCCACCTGGAAAGGAGATGAAATAAAATGTTGGGTGGGGGGATAAATTAGGAATTTGGGATAGCAGATACACACTACTATATATATAAAAAATAAACGACACAGTCCTACTGTACAGAACAGGGAATGATATTCAATAGCTTGTAGTAGACTATAATGGAGAAGACTATAAAAAGAATACATACATATATATATATTTATATATATCTGAATCACTTTGTCGTACACCAGGAACTAACACAACATTGTAAATCAACTAAAGAAATGAAATTTAGTTATTTGTAGTGAGGTGGATGGACCTAGAGTCTGTCATACAGAGTGAAGTAAGTCAAAAGAGAAAAATAAATACCGTATGCTAACACACATATATGGAATCTAAAAAAAAAATAATGGTTCTCATGAACCTAGGGGCAGGACAGGAATAAAGATGCAGATGTAGACAATGGACTTGAGGACATGGGGAGGGGGAAGGGTAAGCTGGGACGAAGTGAGAGAGTAGCATGGACATGTATACACTACCAAATGTAAAATAGCTAGCTAGTGGGAAGCAGCCGCATAGCACTGGGAGATCAGCTCGGTGCTTTGTGATGACCTAGAGGGGTGGGATAGGGAGGGTGGGAGGGAGGGAGACACAAGAGGGAGGAGATATGGGGATGTATGTATATGTGTAGCTGATTCACTTTGTTATACAGCAGAAACTAACCAATATTGTAAAGCAAATATACTCCAATAGAGATGTTAAAAAAAATTAAATAAATAAAAATAAAACAATGTTAACCTCACTTGACAACTCAGTCACATTAGCTGAGACAATTTAGATTTTAAGTAATTATTGAGTGTTTGTTCCATCTGGCATTCTTGTCTGCTGCGGGAAATCAATGGACAGAGGACATTGTAGAGGAAATGGTGGCAGAAGGGCTGCTAGTGCCTTTGATGGCAAATGACCGCTCAGGTGTGAGTTCACTTTCCTGGGGCTTTTACACTATGACTGTATTTCAATAAGACATTTTCCCTCCAGCCTTACTCTCAGGTTAACAGTAGAAAGGACAAATCTCCCGTCATATTACTGGATGTGTTGACATGTGTTTTAGAGACTTTTCAACAAGACTGCTCAATAAAAATGGAATTCACGCCAAGCTTACGAGGATGCAATCAAGCTGCATCAAGCCTTCTCAATAAATTAAGCATAAAAACTTCAAGACACTTGCTTTAGAAATCAGAAATCATTATGCTCTTTTAACAATTGGAAAGGACTTAGGTTCCCTTAAGAAAACTCATTTTGGAAGTCCTAAAGAAATTAGGATCCTTTAGAGCGAGCCTTGTTTTAACGAATTTGAATACTGTGTTTTTGTCTTTTAAACACTAAGGCTTTACTAACATGAGCAAGATTGTACCCCTGTGATCTGAAGATCTCATGGTATCCATTAGAATGCCTTAGTACTGTTCTTTTTCTTTACTTCCCACTCAGAGGTATGGAGGTTGCTTTAACATCTACACAGAAGAGTTTATACAATTCGTGATTCTAATAGCTGCTTATTTAAGAAAGGAATAAAATATAATTATTTTTAGTTTTAGAAGAAAAATTTCTATTGTAGTCTCCATTTAATATTTGTCTTCTTCTTTATAACATATTCATGCTAATCTGAGACTAATTGGGAATTTGCACTATATTTTAGGTTAATTGATTGAAGCATACATCTTACTTT
This sequence comes from Eschrichtius robustus, assembly GCF_028021215.1. Lineage (NCBI taxonomy): Eukaryota > Metazoa > Chordata > Mammalia > Artiodactyla > Eschrichtiidae > Eschrichtius > Eschrichtius robustus. The sequence goes on along the minus strand of NC_090838.1, from coordinate 91,834,374 downwards.
GAAAAAATTGGTATTGCATATTCTAAAGATTCAAAGGTCAGAGTCTAGTATCAATTTAGTTCATAAAACTGACTTCTCACAAACAATGAAGTTAGATATCTCCTTGAAAAATGAACTCAGGATATCACTTATTTGTTCAGTCATAGGGTAAAGGCTTCTGAAATCTAAATCCTTCCATCTTTGTGGGGAAATGCCCTACAGGTTTAAATATGAAATATCACTACTCTTTCGGTTCTATTAATAATATGTGGACAGATTTGGGTACATTTAAGTCTAATTAGGAGGAACATGAAAATAACGAAATGGGCAAAATACCTGTACTGCATAATTTCATCCTCAGACGTGTGTGTGTGTTTGGCGGGGGGAGACAGAGACAGAAATACAGAGAGAGAGATGGTGAAACAGCAAGAGAGACAGAGAGTAAGAATTTCCATACTGCAGAAAATTAAGCAGTACAAAAATAAATAGGTGGGTACATTTCCCAGCAAGGGAAAGGACCTTTTTTTTAAGAACTCCAGGTCCAGAGATACTGTACCTGCGAGAACTATTATTCATGTTCTCTAAGCCTGGGCTTTTTCTCTAAATGCAGAAGCTAAAAGATGGGCCTATGATAAGTAATATTTAAGCCTGATTTTATTTTATTGTTGCACACAAGATTCTGTGAATTCCTTAATTCATTGTCCAATCTAATTACAGCTTGATTTCTCAGAGGGAAAATATATGACCCTATCTTCTCAGGTTACTTTTGGATTATTATCTTCTCTGGCTACTGCAGTGCTGGATTACAGCCCTGTTATTCCTAGCATTTTAGCCCCCTCCGTATTGGATACTGAATACTGCAGTAGATGTGATCCTCCAGCATTCGTATTGATCATGGAGACTGGCAGGTGGGATGTGCTACTTCAGCCCGGATGTTGTGAACACATTCACAACGTGTATTCACAGTAACGCACCTTTGTGATTCGTGTATTAAAGTTGCCAGGAAGGGTTCGCATTTCAAACTCCTTGGGTTTACAGCCCTATGATGATTGTAGAAAAATAAAACACTCTGCAGCTAATTTTTTTCTGAAACATTTTGATATATAATCATCATCATCAAAAAGTGTATTTTCAACCCTGTGTGTTCTTTACTGAGTGCTGCTTAGAATTTTTTTTTTTTTTTTTTTTTTTTGGACAAATCCTCTGTGCTTCCCTAGGAACACTGGTTAATGGCGAGGTGGGTGCTGACAAAGGAAACGGTACAGGGGTTCCTGTCTTGGAGAGGAGACCGAGTCTAAGCAAAGAGCTACAAATGCAGAGAAAAAATCGTGTCATTTCGTCTGTTTCTGCTCTCTCTTTTTAATCTCTGCGACTCTCTTTCCTTCCTCCCTGCCTCTGACTCCAGATCTATCTCTCCTCTTACTACACCTCCCTATGTAAACTCAGACACACACTTCCAGGACATTGGAAACAGCCCTCTGTGAAGTGTGCGCCCTTCCTATGTGTCCAGAAAACGGTCTCAATAACACAAGGTTCTAAGTGTTCTGTCTGCTGTGCCCACGTCCAGCATCCTTTGCAGCTGCCTTCAGAACCATCCCTCAAAGGTGGCTCTGAGGACTTGGGAAGTCTAAGGTTTCTGCGGGGGAAACACACAATCGCAGGAGTGAAGCCGTAGTCTAACCACAGCAGAACAAGCCCTGAGATCCGTGCCGGGGACCTGTGTGCCCCTTGCCACCTGCAGACCACCACCTGTTCCCACTCCGGTGACTTAGATGCAATGTAGGACTCAGCCGGGGTCATGGGCCAGAGGGACTTCCTGGTTTCCAAGGTTTCCAGTTACTCAAAGGTATCTTTATCATAAAGCTACTGTTTTCCTTTTTAAATTAAATTTGCTACCTTTATTTTTTAAGTTAACAATCAGTGACCAATTTGGATGTGCTTTTGTGAAAGGCACTTTTTTGTTTTTTGGTTAAAGACATAAAGCTAAATATACACCACTTTTATAGACACTGGGTAAGATTTTTATCTATTTGGATAAGACTTTTAAAAAATTAATCCCAGTTGTACAAAACATAAAACTTGAATTTGTTCATGCCTACATTGCATGAACTTGACATTGCATATGGTTCTGCAATGATAACTTCAATTGCACAAGGTTTGCTGCATTTGACCAGAGTCAAAATCCCTGCCCTAATGGAACCAAAAACGTCCTAGAACTGTTCTGAGACAATTTTTAATTCACCTTTAAGAAAAAAAGCCTTTGATCAAAAAAATTGGAATTTCTGTATTAATCTCTTTGAACTGCATATGGAGATCGGCATTCAAGCTTATTTCTCCTCTTTTTTTCAGACAAAATTCCAAGAAGGGGGTACATTATGTACTTTTTAAGTTCTTTAGAATGCTTTTCGAAAATGCTTTAAAAGAATTCTCCATGAACTGAAGTTTCATTGCATTTCTGTTTGGTGATAAGGAGAACAGTCAAGATATATGCAGGAAAAAAGAACGAAGGAAGGAAATCCTGAAGAGGTCCAAAGTTGATTCAGTATCAGAAGACAGATGAGATCCCAGAGGGGTGAAGAGCAAATAGGGCAACAGCCCACTCTAACAAAAGGAAGGGGGTCTTTTTGAAGACTTCCTGCTTAGAAAGTCCAACCATGCTCTGAATTGGACTAGAACGCCAGGCTCAGTGTGACCTGCGTTTGAAGAATTTTGGAGGCCGTAACACTTAGCTTGATCCCTGGACAGTATTTAAGGCTGCTTCTTATCTTGTTCATTACACAAGTAGAAGGCTTTTGCTTTCCTTTAACAAAAGTATTTTCAACCTTACAAACACAGATATGTTAAAAAAAAAAAAAAAAAAGGCCTTTTCTCTATTAGGGACTTTCACTGACAACATTTGGTTTCATTGTGTGCATTAAATCTGTGTTAAAACACAACCACCCAATGTTAACCAAAACTGCGCTGAGGGACCTCAGATTCACAAGCATATTTTCTTTTAATCAAAGACACCTGGATGTTTTGAAGCTCTGACTCCAAAAGATTTTTTTTTTTCCTTTCTTTCGTATTATTTATTTATTTTTGATAGAAGACCTTCCTTTTCTATAGCTGGTACCATCAAAATGCATTGGTTCCCTCCACCCCCAAAGCGAAGAAGTAAACAATATTCATGTAGGGAGAATACAGCTTAAGCGATTCACGGAGTATACAAACATTTACTGGTACAAAATCTTCAACAGGAGTTTTTTGTTAAATTTTTACAGTGTTTTCTCAAATCTTCAAAGCTGGCCTTGATGGTTTGCTGAAGTAATTGAATCACTCTTGAGTTGTTTTATATAGGACATCTTATCTCTCTTTCATTACCCGGGCTGTGGCTTCCTTTTCTATTCCCAGGAAATCCATGTACACACTTTAGAAGCCCTCCTGAACACGCTGCTGGCTTCTAACTTTCACAGAACCCTTAGCACCATTTGAATACGAAAGAGATACTGAATAAAAAGCTTTAATCTCTTGTCTGTTAGGCTGCTTTCTGGCCTCTCTTCATCTCCTCCTCTTCCAAGGGCTTTTCTGTGCGAGGCAAGTGAACGCTTTCTGTTTAAAATGAAGTGTAATGCACAAGAAGATGCATTCGGCTGGGCTGAGACCCGAAAGCGGCTCCTGGAAATCTCGCCCCCGTCAAAATTCAGCTCCATGCGTGCCGCACCGCCTTGTGTTTAAGCCTTCGCAGGTAAAAGATTAGTAAAGAGCTCTCCGTGAACAAAAATCATTCAATCAGCAGAATGTACAGGGAGTATCAAATGCGCCCTCCACCTCAAATACTGCGGGGTCTCTCCTCTGATACCTCTTTCCCTCGGTGAGCTGGAACTGCTTGAAAGGGTTTTCTGTTCTCTGCTCTCTTGTCAATTTGAATGCCAGGAAATGAGCCCCCTTTGTGAGATTAATTAATAGCAGGAGCGGATCGGCCGAGCCCCATCGCCACGCAACCGAGCTGTAATTGCTACTTTGTGGAAAGGAAAGAAAAAAAAAAAAAGTTTGGGTTGCAGTTTAAGAAGAGGGTTTAAGGAAAGTTCTTTGAACTAGAGGTCTCAGTGCACTGGATTAAGGCAAGAAGCAAGGAGGCCTTTGAAGTTGGCTAAGAGGTTTTGGAAGGGAAAAAAGTTGGGTGGCAAATGGGAGCTGGCAACATCAAAAGCGCTCGCTCGTCTCCTCACCTGCTCGCTTCGTCTTCGGGAACAGGGACCACGGGCTGGAGCGCAGTGTGGCGGGTCCCCTGGCCGCGGGAAGGGGTGGGTGGGCGGCTGGGTATTCGGGCTGCTGGGTCCACACTGTGCTGCAGCGCAGGGGCCGTGTACACGGGATGCTGGTAAATCGAGCCGGACAGCACGTGCAAAATGAACATAAACGATTGCAAAACGGGTTTCTCTTCTTCCTCTGTGCCACCCTCCCTCCTGAGACCTTCAAAGACGTCTTCAGAAGTTTCTCTGCTTATCTCTTAGCCATGATGTATTGATAAGAAGAAAAAGAGAAATCATATCCATACCCTGTCTAGAAATAAGAATTAACGAGGGCCGTCTATTCTCAACAGGGGCAATACCGCCCCCAAGGGGGTGAAATTGATTCCTGGGGGCTGAAAGAAAATCTTAGGTATTGTAATACCTTGTGGTTCTCTGAAGGGTCACAGTGCATCAACAGATACATATTACATCTTTGCTAATAAAATTCCATGGGGAAGGGCAATTAGAAATAAAATACGTCAAAAGGGCCCCTTGGAATATATCATACCTCTTTTTTTTTTTTAAACCGCCACTCTGAGGATGAATGCTGTATGCAAATTTCTGAAAAGTGGCCTGAATTTCATTTTATATGAATTGTATATTAACCAGAAGTTAACTCAAGCATGTGAATTCCATATTTTGATTTTGTATGGAAGAAGCCCTATCTCAAATATTTTTATACTTCTAAATCTTATGTTAAATTATTGTATTGTCTTACTGTTTGTCAGACTGTTGGATGAGACCTACATATTTTAGTAGAAAAGTCTGAATAGATTTCAACTCTCACCATTACAGTTTGTGCATAGGCTCAGATATTTTTGAAAAACAAAAATCAAATTAACTTTCCTCGGGTTTTTTTGTTTGTTTGGTGTTGGGGCGGGGGCTTCCTTAGAAGTTCTAAACTCAGGATTTTTTAAATGACCTGGCAGATCTAGGTGTTTTAAAAATACACCTGTGCTATTCATTCTAACTTTGTATACTTTTTTCTAAGTTAATATGCTTAGGTGTTAATTTCAAATGATAAGCAATATTTATGGACAGAAGTTAAAAACTTTTTCTTGGCATTTATTGCCTGATGGGATTGCTTTAGACCTCTTAAGAGTATTGTTTTCATTTTGAACTCAACTTCCAAGACAAATACATACACTTTTAATTTAACCAAATATGTAAATATTTAAGGATACGCCTTAATAATGAGAAAATCTTGAGTTCCTGTGTTTTCAAACTATAACTATGCTGTATTTTTCTCCCATTATAATGACAAGGAATGTTTGAAAATCAATAGCCAATCCCAGTCTAGGCTGAAAAAACCCAGGAACTCTTCTAGGCCTGCCCTGCTAGACACCACGTTTCTGAGTATCCCCACCATTCAAAGTATTTATTCTCCACTGACCTTGAGAAAGACATTTTGGAGGCTTTGCCTTGAGGAAAATTTATATACATAGCAGCATGCATAGGAGGCCACGTCTTCCCTCTTCTAGTGTCTTTGTCTGTTGTGTTCAGAAAGATTCTCAGGAGAGCGGCAGTCCCAGCAAAATGTACCTGTGACATTTCAGAGCTTCCTCTTCATTGACATCCAATACCAATTCACGCTGCACAAGCAGGTTGGACCAGCCCAAACTTCAGCCCACAGTGAGCAATCAATAAACGCTGTTGACTGACTGCGTAGGTGGACCCAACACCTCAACTCATGGACTTGCAACCTCATTACAGCACCATCTTGGGGGACCTGCCATTTTGAAAGTTTAACAAATATTTTTAATACAATGAGTGAGTGAATAAAGTAGCTGGTGATTATGAGTCCATTGCCAGAATTCCCAACCCCCAATCCTTTCAAACTTGCAGGCAGGAGCACGCGGCCCTATTTCAAATGGACGCCCGTGTCTACTGGCTCATCTCGCTTAGCGGAGACCTTTCCACTCTGTGTACAGTAGAAATTACGTAAACATAGAACTATGTACAATATGTGAAATGCATTTCTCACAATAATGCCTAGACCCCAGTCTCCGAGCTGTCAAGAAGCTGTACCTAATTATGCTCATTAAGAAAAACAGATATTCAGTTACCTTCCTGCTGCCAGCGCCGGAAACAAAATAGTTTCCTCTTTTATTATATCAAGTATCTTAGTTTATGCCACGCATGTTAAAGTTTACCACTCCTTGGGGCTTGCAACTGCAACACATTTCTTAGCTATCTGGAGGATTATAATTGTGTGCGCACATCAATTACAGATTGGATTCAGCACTTTCAGATAACTTCCCACATCACAAAGAGAGCACAGTGGTCTCCTGGCATTTCCAGGCCAGTTTGATTACAGGTGTACTACACGCAGCCTTGTTAGTTTTCCATGACGAGGGCATCCTTCCCTGCTGGGTCTCTGGGAGAGGCACTGACCATTGCTTCTCACTAACAATTTCTTCCCATTCCCCAGAGATGCCTTAATGAGCCCCTTGGACATGGCCAAAGGCAATCTTGTTCTCTGGGCCAGTGAGGTGAAAAGCCAAAGCTTTACCTACCAGGCAAGCAATAATTAATAAGGTGTCTTTGATTCATCTCAATTCATTAACAAAGTTACAAGTTGGGCGGCCTTAAGGAGCACCGTTTAAGGCTGTCATTTCATTTGCAGGCATTGAATGAAACGCGTGTGCCGAGGTATGTTAAAAAAAATTAACTTACAACGAAAATAAATGAATGTAGAATACTAATTGGGAGAAAGCAACTGACAGATACTGCAAAAGATTGATTTTCGGAAAAACGGAGAAATCTGTTTTCTGTTTATTTTAAGGACAGGAAATGAATACTGATTAGAAATGTACAGGCAGTTGCTGTTAGGCAGCATTTGGTAATGTTTTCACTGGATATTTGATTTGTCTAAGATTTTCCTAGATTTGAGATTGGATGCCAGTTATCAGTTCGTTTTGGTCTAATAGTTAGTTGGACTTTCTTGGCTACATGGCTCTTAAATCACAAGCGTTTGCCATGCCTCCCCACGGAAAAAGGAACTAAACCTGAGTGTCGCTTTGCCACAGAAAGAAATGCCTGCTTTAAGGAGGGAAAAGGAACCTGGGATGAGGTGGTCAAATTTCCGTTGGCCTATTTTTTTCCTAAGAAACTTGCTGTGAACTTGAGAAATAGTACCCATTTGGATTTGTAGGAACCTTAAAATGCTGCTATATTGTTTCTTAATTGTGTTGTCTGGAAATATATACATATCTATATATAGAGAGAGAGAGAGGGAGAGAGAGATATGATAGATATATATGCACATGTATCCTCTTTTTTTTTTTTTTTTTTCATGTATCCTCTTATCTGGGATAAAAGCACAAACCAAACAGAACAAAAGCCATACTCCTAAATAAGAGATGTGAGTTTTCAGAGTGTGTTAGAATGAAGCCACTCAGAGAAAGGAAGGGAGTACTGATGGCTCTGGGTGCAGGCAGCTGCTTCCATATTCCCACCATCCCCTGGAGCCGGGGGAGGGTGCTTCTCATTTGCATCTGTTGTGTTACAGTCGTGCCCCAAGCCTGTCTCCACAGTGAATAAGGTTGCCTGTGGAAGGCAGCTTGGGGCAGGCAGAAAGGCTACGGCACAGTCAAGCTGCTTCCCTAATCAGCTTTGCTGGGACCACCGCATGATGGCCTCCGTGAAGAAATTTAGATGATAATATACAGCATCTCCTGGAACCGTGGATACAGACGGGCTGGAGTCAAACTATTCTAATCCTTCATGGGAATTCAGGAAGTGCAGGCGTGAGATTGTAGTGACATCTAAAGGCAGACTCGTCAACTCGTGCTGCGCTTCTGCCCTGCTAGTTCCTTTGCACAAGTGTTCCTCATCAGAGCTTCTGACAAATTTCTCCTAGAATCCGCATGAAGCAATTTTCCCTCGGGTCTTCTCGTTTCTCAGTCTACTCCCTTTGGGAGTGGGAAGGTTCTTGCCACCTGCGAAAGCCTTTCTTGTGTTCCATTTTCCATCACTGCCGCTATGTTATCTTCTCCTCTGCACCTGACACCCGTCAAACTTCTTTGACCTTATGTCTTGAGGCCAAACCAGGCTTAAGCACGCAAGCCACACCTTGGGTGACAGCCTCCACTGCCATGGGACCCAGGTGCAGCTTATACTCCTGCCTCTGCCTCATCTCCCTCCTCTACTTTCCCGGAGCAGACAGGATGGTCCAGAGTTTGTGTGAGTTTCCTCTGAAGGGGAGACGCTGGCCAAGCCACGCACTGCTGTTGGGAATTGGATATGACTGTCTTGCCGATCGGGATAAGGAAATACGCATTTTTAATGATGGATGCCCACATATGAACTGTGTGCCCTTTTCTCCTTCTTTAAATAAAATGACCTTTTCTTTAGCCAGGTCGGTAGGCTTCTTTCCCTGACTCCATCACAAATGGCGGGAACATGACCTCTGCCACGCTGCAAGGGGGCCAGCTTCCCACCTCCACTTCCGCAAGCATCCTGGCCATGGACAGTTCAGCCACATCCTCTCTCGTTACAAATGTGCCCCTGAATCTCTTGTCGAGCAGATTAATGTATCCAAGATGTCTCATGCTTTGATTTGGCTTTACCATCCTTAACAATCAGATGCATGGCATTGGTAAATGCGTACAAGGGCAGGGAAATTAGACCATGTACACAAGGCAACAGGGTGTTTTGCATGCAGGTGATCCCCAACAATATTAGAACCTGAATGTGTTTTCTTAGCTCTCCATTGAAGGGATGGGAGTTTTTCTTTTCTGCTCTTTTCTTTTTAATGGTCTTGATGAAAGACCTATAAAGTTGAATTGAATGGTCGGAAGATAATAACTCTGGTGGTAAAGGTCCCTGCCTTGTCTGCCACCCTGCCCTGGCAGTAATCCTGGCTTTGGGGATCTGAAATTTCCTAAAGATGTATTAGTGTCGTATACACATGTGCTCTTGTATGCTCATAATCCCTTTCACTAGCTTCTTAGCTGCATGCTTTGTATTTAAATTTTCCTTCTGACCAAGTAAATCCCTTTGGATGAAGTGACAGGATCTTTTCAGCACCCATGGCTGGTGACAGCTGGTGGAGAGACTCTGAAAGCCTGCAAAGTGTTCCTTCCTTGCTTTCTTCAAGGCCAGTGCCAGCCACCAGCTGAGTGGTTTGTAAGCTGTCCCTTCAGGCATCCATCAGCTGAAGAGGTTCACAGTAAACGCTAAAGAAGTATAATAGATATTAATATAAAAGACAATATCTGGGCTTCTGGCTTAACCATGTCTTTAATTAGGTACTTATTTATTATACGTGAACATGAAACCTTTTCATTAATTCTTGTGTAACCCTTTATTAATACTGTATGAAGTATATACTGGCATCTGAAATGCAGTGAAAACCAGGCTTTGAAAGCAATAATTGCCGTTAACCTTTGAAAGAACAGCTCCCAGGGCCAGATGCGTGCTGTTTCTCCTCCTTTGGTGAAGTTTCCTTGTGAATATCTAACTTGTAATACATTCTGTTGTTTTAGATGAATATCGAAGGATGTCCTTTTTGGAGGAGGGGGTCCTTTCTGGCAAGGTGCCATTGTTAGATTAAGTAATGCGGTAATGAGAAAGATTCAAACTAAGCAAGAAACTAGACCTTAAATGAATGCCGGCGTTAGCAGTAGGTTGGCCCTTATGTGGAATTCTTTGGTTTCAAACTTACCTAGCCAAATGTCATTTCTCTATTTGTTGAAAGAGCCAAACAAAATAATGGTCTCAGGGAGACAAAGGTTATTAACCACTTAAAAGCAACAATTAGCTGTTGTGAAATTTTTTTGTAAATTTAGACCTCCAACATACATAAACGTCTTCCTAGAAATTAAAAATTTGCTCACAAATAAAGCGAAAATAAAACGCAAACTGAAGTGTCACTTCTAAAGATGGCTGGTTATTGATTCACTTTTATATAGCCGCCGTTTGTTTTTGCCTTAATTATTCTAAGTACGAAGAGAAAGTTGAGAGACTATTTTATCGTTGGCATCGACCTATAAATATTCCTAGAAATTAGGATTTGCGGGAAGAGGAAGATTTGTTGTTGTGTGTTCTATGGCACAGAGCGTAGACTAAATCAAAGGAATGGTTATCCTAGAACCTTGAGAAGTTCTGCTGGAGGCAATACTTTGACAATGCAAAATGAATAGCAGATTCCAGCATCGTTATTCTGGTTTGGCAACTTATAAAAATAAATAAAAACCAAAACTTCCTCATATATATATATAAGATAGATAGAAATGTGCGCGTGTATATTTTGCATTTTCTAATATTTCTCAAATTGCATTTCTAATATCTTTTAAACTGACAGAACTTTCTACTAAATGAATCTATTTTAAGAAATTGAAATACTCTATCTCATGCTATGGTTAGGTTTTACAAAAGCTGTTGCACTTGAAAATGTACTGAGTCAGAGATGAGAAAATTACTACAAAAATAAAAGGTGATGGTCATCTTATTTTACCTTACAGTTTGGGGTTACTAACAATATATTAGCAGCAAAACAGATTCTGTGACTTTTACTGAAAGACAAGGACACACTTTGGAACTTGAAAACCTACATTTTCTTTTTTGTCATTCTGCATTTAACATGCCACATTTCCTTAAGTCTGCAGCCCTGAGTGGAGGGAGGGGTGCCGCACAGAGTGGGGAAAAGGGAATTGGAGACTTCTACAATTATACATATGTTATTTCCAAACCCGGAATATACGCACTCTGCAAAACATCGAATGATGCCTTTTTTTGGAATATGAGAAAAATTGCTAAACTCAATGATCCTAGTGTGCTACAAGGATATTAAATAAACTATTGAAAGAATAAGATTTCTCCTATAATCAATTAAAAGCAAGCAATCTGCTAATAATAAAATTGAAAGCTGAGTTTGTTGTATTGTTGTTTGAACCAAAAGTGCACATGGGCTTTCAGATATTCAAGTAATACAACACTGTTTTGTGTGTGTGTGTGTGTGTGTGTGTGCCTGATGAATTATTAATTCAGGGCTTGCGCTGGGCTCACCAGCTACTCCTGAATCCCTATTAGTAAGTCGCAATTTGATGTGTCACAATGAAGGTGAAGAGGATGCCTAATAAGACTATAATCTATCCATTGATATCTGCCTCCTGATCTACTTCCTTTTGCACTGGGTAAATTATTTTAAATGGGTTTTGTGTTTTTATGTAAGAAATTGCTTGGATTTTTGTTTGTTTTGTTTTGTTTGGGCTGCTGTTAGGGGCGTGCGTGCATGTGCACATGGGTATGTTTTAAAGGGCAGTTTTATGTGCTCTAGTTTTTTTGGTATTTCTTCGCACCAAATATTCAGATGCAGTATACACACACATATATGTACTGCCTACCTGTATGTGTGGCGTCTGTTTACATTTTCTGTCATGTAGTCATTAAGCACACAACGTAGCCTTAAAGGATGTCAAAACTGACAGCCCCAGCATGATGGATGACTCTGTGCTAGACTGATCCTTACCAGGTGTGGTGTGAAGGGAATTCAAATGCTCTTCAGAGCTCTTATTTGTGTTAGTAAAGTTTTGCTTTTCTGTAAGTCGTTTTTTTTTTTTTTTTTTGAGGGGGGAGGGCTTCTGCCCTTGTAATCTTAAACCCTTTTGTAAAGATGTATTAAGTATTTGAAGTAAAAAGAAAATATGGAGGTTCCCCCCACTATGTATATCTGATGGATGTTATCCATTTTTAGATCACCTCCTCTTCAACAAACATCTAAGCAGTCTCAAGTCATCAGGAGAAATATGTTCAAAAACTTAAAATTACTGATTCTGTTGTCACTAATCTTTGCAGTGTACAAGGGGCCCCACTGACCCCCTTAACTGGGCAGAAGTCATTACTACCTGTCTGAGTCCGTGAAAACACCAAGCCAAAGTTAGAATTTCATTTAAATATTAATTAATTAAAATTAACTTAAATATTTAAATTAAACTTTTATTTAAATATTTTGAGCCAGCTACAAGGTTGAAGGGACGAAGGCAACATTCTCTGACCATTCTGCATACAACACCTCGTCTCTGAACTAAATCTGAGAGCTCAGATCAGCGCCTACTGGGCGGTCAACACAAAAGGGTGGGGATCTGCCTGACAGCCTTGAGGTTGTCCCTCCCAAGCTTGTCGTGTGGCTCAGTGACACTCAGTGCCCCAGGCAGTCCTGAGCATGAACCAGGGATGCTGCAACCTGCGTGACCTTTGCTCATTTTCCATCACTGAATTCAATGTCTTCAGCTCAAAAAGAACTTTTCTGTCTTTTTGACCATTTAAGGTGGGAATGACAGAACTAAAGAGGTGAATTTAAGGTCGGCACAATTGCACAAAACTGGAGGACCGGCCTCAGGATGTTGTCAAATACAATCTGTCATCAACAGAGGGAAACTGGCAACTTAAGTGAGCGGTGGACCTGAGGGATAGAGTTCTGACTTCACCCATGTCTTTACTGATCTTCCCAAATCACCCTGGGTTAACTCAGCCTTTGAGTATAGATGGTCTGAAAAGCTTGTCCCATGATCTGCAGTAAACTATGTTCCTCACCAGGTTTCCAAAGAAAATTATAACACAAAACAACAAACCCAATGTCTAAGATATTTACCGCTTTGATTGTCTTCAGAGTTTCATAAACATATATGAATATACATATATGAGGTTTAATATACATATATGTATATGGGCTATATTATATATGAGGTATATAACATATGTATATGAGGTATATAATATATGTATATGTATATGAGTATATATATATATATATATATATATACCTCATTCCAACAAAATACATCGGTGCAGTTTGTGAAGGTTGACTGTGGTGATTGGACCATCTTTACTCAGCAGGTGATATAACTCTTTTATGGACATTATTCTATCCCGATGGTCAGATGCTGAGAGAGATTTTCAGCAACTGTAGTTGGACAATCCTCAACACAGACAACGTAACATCGCTTCTTACACTTTTTCTACTACATACCTCCTATTTGGAGGACTTGGGTATCGCCCAAGGGAATCGCCTGGCCATCATCAGAATTTCCCATTACATGTTTTCTTTGTTATTTATCTTGACTTTTTCTTGGTTATCCCTTGTCTCCACCCTACTGCCTGATACATAACCACCGTGTGCCCCGACCATGCCCATCCTTAATCCCGTAACTCTGTGTACCCGTTTCCTCAACTTTTCCTTGCCAGTTCTGTTTCCTTTGCCTCCTGGTTATCCTTTCCATTGCACCCTTCTGTGCCACTCTGGCCCCAGGAGCATGCGGCTGACTGCTAAGTCCTGGTCTGGGGATCGTCCAGTTAGGCAAGAGACACTAAACCAGCCCTCTCTAGGGATATGGGAAGTTGACAAAGCGCCCTTGAGCAGGCATTCGAAGTCTGGAAGGAGAGACAGGCAAAAACCTTTGAGTCCATACAATGTTCATAGAATTCTGAGCTCATGGGCAACACAATGCTCAGAGCTGGTTGGAGAAAGAGCAAGCGTGATGATGCAAACGCACACAGTGCTGTGTCCAGCTACGGCAGTGGTTTCAGAATATAGGGAGAGGTGGCTTAACTTGCATGTCTCGGGAAAATATTGGGGTCCAGAGACAAATCATCCATGTGTTTGGTGGAGTGAAGCTCTTAGTAGGAAAATAAAAAGCAAAAGCCCAGGGGCTTCCCTGGTGGCGCAGTGGTTGAGAATCTGCCTGCCAATGCAGGGGACACGGGTTCGAGCCCTGGTCCTGGAAGATCCCACATGCCGCGGAGCAGCTGGGCCCGTGAGCCACAACTACTGAGCCTGCGCGTCTGGAGCCTGTGCTCCGCAACAAGAGAGACCGCGATGGTGAGAGGCCCGCGCACCCCGATGAAGAGTGGTCCCCACTTGCCACAACTAGAGAAAGCCCTCGCACAGAAACGAAGACCCAACACAGCCAAAAATAAATAAATAAATAAATAAATAAAATTTAAAAAAAAAAAAAAGCAAAAGCCCAGAATATATATCATGTGGGCACAAAATAAAGGTTCACGGACAAAGAAAAATGCTGCATATTCTCACCAAACAGTAAAATTACAGGACGTCTATGATAAATTGTCCAAATGAGATCCATTTAGAAGGAAGAGCTGCTACTAATAACTATGCTGGGACAACAGGTGTACTCTGGGACCACCCAACACACAAGTATATATTTTTACCCTAACTGTATCTCATTTCACAGATACACAATGAGAACCTACAATGTGCTGTAGAGGTGGGCGGTCTGGTCCTAACTGACAGGTGTCTCTCTGGAACTTGCTAGAAATCCACCCTCCGGGGTGCCGTGGAAAGGTGTTCACAAGGAGGTGTCTCATTGGAGACAATCCTCTACCAGCCCCCCGAAGAAGGTGCTGGGGAAGCTGCTAGCCCCTGGGTGGTCCCGACCACCATGCGGGGCAGGGACCCTGCGGAGAGGCTGTACCTACTGCAAAGGCCTGGCCGTTGGGAAGCTGGGAGCACTGCTGAGCCTGCCTACAAGTCCGCTGGAGCTAGAAATCAGAACGCTCGTCTCCTGCAGGGTCTCCCCAGCGCCCTCTACTGACAAAACTGAACGTTGTGCTAGCTGCCAGAAGAACAGATACTTAGAGGGCCCAGATCCATTTTCATACATCAGGCTGTGAACGGAAAATTTAGAGCTGAGAGCATTACATAGGTAAGTGACCCACACAATGAAAGCACATCACCCACAGGCCCACTCCTCAGGGGCTCCTCCTTTGAGTGTTTTGGTTTTAGGTTTTTCTAGTAGTTACTTGTAATACTACAGGCAGACCTCAGAGGTATTGCGGGCTCTGTTCCAGACCACTGCAGTGAAGCAAATATTCCAGTAAAACAAGTCACATGAATTTTTTGGTTTCCCAGTGCATATAAATGTTATGTTTATCCCATACTGTAGTCTATTAAATGTGCAATAGCATTATGTCTTAAAAAAAGTACACACCTGAATTAAAAAATACTTTATTGCTAAAAAATGCAAAACCAATTACAATAATAAGATCAAAGATCAATGATCACAGGTCACCATAACAAGTATAATGAATTTTAAAAGTTTGAAATATTACAGGAATTACCAAAATGTGACACAGAGGCACAAAGGGAGCAAATGATGTTGGGAAAATGACACCAACAGACTTTGCTCGACGGGGCGTTGCCATAAGCCTTCGATCTGTAAAAAATGCAACATCTGCAAAATGCAATAAAACAAGGTATGCCTGTAAGCTATTTGTAATTCTTGACAAGTCAAGTTTAAGCATTATCTACTAATACTTTACTATGAAAAATGACAAACGTGGCCCACTTTGTCATCCCAGCGTTTCTTCATCATGACTGCAGTGACCTATAAAATTTTAAACAATATACTTGAGCTTTATTTCCACCTGTCATCTTTGGACAGTATTTTGTGACTCTTCACTATCAGAGAACTGTCAGGGCCTGTATACTTTCTCCTAATGACCCTCTCCTCATTAGCACATCCAACTGAGTTCTCAGGCTCAATGCTACTTTTCCACTCCTACTATTACATTCTTTTTTTAAAAAATTATTATTATAATTAAGTCACCTGTGCTTTGTCTGGTAGTTGGTCTTGAAAAATGAACCCAATGAACTGCATTTTCAATGTTATGATTATGTAAATATTATTCATTGGAGTATTATTTATGGGCTCTTGGAGACATGATTGTAAACTTAAGAGCAAATATGTAAACATTAAATGAGAAAGGTACTCTTCTTATGGTCATATAGTCAATAAAACTTGGAGTTTTCTGGAAACCTTCTCAAAGTTATAGTGAGTGATGGAGGTGGGATGTCTCAAATCTAATTCTAATGCACTGATATTGAACACAATGCTGTACAGTAAAAAGGGCAGATGATGAGATTTTAGTCATAAAAAAAGTAATTTATGTTCATAGCATTAAGTTAGGCAATATTGAGATGTCCATATGTTCCCATATGGACATCCATACCAGTGTCTGTGCTTACAGAAATATACTCATGTTTTTAGTTTGGGTTTATTTATTTTATTCTTTTCTAGAAAAAAGGATTATACTATGCATATTATTTTTTAAAGCTTTTTATTTTGAAATTACTTTTTGATGAATAGATGGGTTCCAAAGATATCACAGAGTGTCTTGCAAGTCTTTTACCTTATCCTCTAATCCTAACATCTCACATGACTGGGGCATATTTATCAAAACTAAGAATCTATTAGTTAACTAATAGACCAATACTAGTTAACGCTAACTATTTAACGTTAACTAAATAATAGACTTTGATTTTCCACTGCCTTTTTTTCCCACTAATGTTCTTTTTCTGTTCCAGGATCTGCTCCAAGCTACCATGATGCATTTACTTCATTTAGTCTTCTCCCATCTGGAATAATTTCTCCATCTTTCCTTGCCTTATATGACCTTCACACTTTTGAAGAATCCAGGTCAGTTATTCTGTAGAGTGACTCTCAATTTGAATTTGTTTGATATCTTCTCATATGTAGGCACGTTTATGGCTCTAGGGCAAGACTGTTATAGAGGTGAAGTGCCCACTCAGTGCATCCTATCAGAGAATATTTGATATAAACATGATTTATTACTGGTGACGTTAGCTTTGATAGCTTGGTTAAAGTGTTGTCTGCCTGATTTTCCGCTGAAGTTACCTGTTCCACTTTTTCCTACTCAGTTCATTACAAGTGACTTATTAAGTCCAACCTGCACTGAAGAAAAGGGAAATTCATTTCCATCTACCTCCTGAAGGAATTTCAAAGTACCTGTGGACCCATGTTAATAACAACACAGTAATTAACGTATATTTAATGGTGATATTTGAAGGCTATATAAACGCCCTGTCTCTCCTTAAAGTTTGGTCAGCAGATTTGCCTGAAGTCATTGATGCTATTGGCCTCCAATGGTAACTTTCTATTCTCCTCATTCCTGGGTTCCCCAACATCCTGTTGGATTTTGTTTTTAACTTGCATACGATAAAACTTATTTTTATGGTGTAGCATTCTATGGGTATTAAAAAATGCACAATCGTGTATCCACCATCCAATACAATATAGCAGTGTCATTCCTGTGAAAATTCCTCTGTGTAGCCTCTTAGTAGTCAGCCCTTCCCTCTTGCCTAATTCCTGGAAACCACTGATACATTAATCCTCTCTACAGTTTGACGTTTCCAGAATGCCCTGTAAATGGAACCCTAGGATATGTAGCCTTTGGTTCTGGCTTCCTTCACTTAACAAAATGAATTTAATATTTATCCATGCAGTAACATAAACCTATAGTCTGTCCTTTACATCGCTGAGTAGTGTTCCATCCTATAGATGAGCCACACTTTGTTTATCCATTCACGTGATGAAGAACGTCTGGGTCATTTCCAGTTTGGGGTTATCATTAACAAAGCTCTTCCAAACATCCATGTGTAGGCTTTTGAGTGAATGCATTTTTTAATGCATTCAAATAAAAACTAGTACTAAGAGTGCTGCACCCTATAGTAAGTGTACGTGTAACTTTATGAGGAAAATGTCAAGCTTTTTCAAAGTGGCTCTACCAATTTGCATCCCCTCCAACAATGAATGAGAGTTCCTTTGGCTTTGCATCATCGGTAATGTCAGGTCGTTATGGCTGTGGAGTTGTTTAGTTCTCTTTTGCCATTTTTATTAAGTATGAAATGGTACCCAATTGTAGTTTTAATTTCCACTTCCCAATGACTAATGATGCAGAACATCTTTTCATATGCTTATTTGCCAAGCATATACCTTCTTTAATGAAATTGTCTATTCAGAATTTTTTTTCTCATTTTCGGTTGCTTTCTTTGTGTTGAGCTTAAAGGGGTCTTACTATGTTCTGAAGACAATCCACATATTTCTTTTTAGTTTAATTCCATTATTATGTAAGAACCTGCTTTGTATGATTTATATTCTTTTTAATTCTCAAAGGTGTGTTTTGTTAACTGAGGTATAACTTATTAATGGTGACCTGTCAATGTGCACTTGAGAAATGTATGCATTCTTTTCCCGTTGGAGGGAGTGTTCTATAAATATCAATTGGTCACGTTGGTTGATAATGCTGATCTGGTCATTCAGATTTTTCGATTTCATACCTACTCATTGTATCAATTACTGAAAGACAAGTGTTGAGTACACCAACTATATATATGGCTTTGCCTAGTTGTCCTTTCAGATCCATCAGTGTTTGCCTCATGTATTCGTAAGTCCTGTTCTTAGGTGCATACAATATAGGATTGTTACATCTTCTTGATGAAATGATCCACACATGATTAACATATTATTTACAGTTATTTTACATTTTCTATGTGGTGCTTTTCACACTTGTGTCATATCTGAGTCTGGTTCTGATGATTGTTTGGTCTCTTCAGATGGTGGGAGTTTCCTGTTTCCTTCCCCAAGCCTCAATGAGAGTCTATCAGTTCTGTAAGGCAGCAGATTTTATTTTTCTTTCCCCTTCTGTGAATTGCTGGTGGGTTCGTGGACGAAAACTCTGAAGTCTGCAGCCCCACACTAGCCCAAACTCTCACACTAGCCACACTCAGCCTTTAGGATTTCATGAAAAAATTTTAGTTGAATCTTCTTACTGAACTAAGGTGTCTAGTAGTGTCTGCCCCAGGTAACAATTACATGAGCCTCATTTATCCCTGCAAGTACCTGTCTCTCCCCAGATTTCTTGTTGGTTGTTTGTTCTACAAAGTCATTTCGCTGATGGGTTTGATGAAAATTTTTAATTTACATTTTATCCAGCTTTGCAGTGGCCATTTTCAACTCTCCTACATCTCCAAGATGAAATTGGAAGTCTTATATTCTACATATTATTTTTAACTTGCTTTTTTTTTCTAATTTGAAATATCAATGGATATGGATATATCGCCATTGAAATATCAGTATACTGAGATTTAGCTTAATTTGTTTAAATAGCTGCATAACATTCTGAGTATGCACAGTACCATAATTTATTTAACGAGTCTCCTATTGATAGGCAGTCACGTTTTTAATAAATTTTTCATTCGTTTTTTCCTCATTACTAATCCTGCTGCTTGTTGGCTTGTTGGGACATTTAAATTGATACGTTGAAATCCTGCCCATCATCAGTACCAATGAATGTGATCTTATTTGAAAATAGGCTTTTTGCAGATGTAACCAACTTAAAATGAGTTCATTAATGTGGGCACTAATCCAATAGATGGGTGTTCTTTTAAGAGGGAAATTTCATGTAAGACAGAGACACAGTCCGTGTGACAACAGAGGTGAAGATCACAATTCACTCTCATTATAGCTTTTGATTCTTGCTGGACCATGAATACAGCTGTTCACTGTTCCTCAAGGAAAGAGTAGTTTTCCCTTGGAAAACAGCACTAGATATTTCCCTGTCTTTTGTCATTACTTGTTCTCAAATTCTGTACCTCTCTTCTCTTAGTCAGTTGTGTGTGTAAAGTGGGTTTCAGTGAACTTCTGGGTCTGACTTCCCAATAGAGGAATAGAATGGTATTGAGGTAAATAAGGTGGTTATGGAAGTGACAATGATACTCATCAAATAATCTAACTATGCCCCTGAATTTCTCAGCTGCCCTGGGAATCCAGGTGACTACTTTTTCTAGCCAATGGGCCATGGGCAGAAGTGCCATGTGTCACCAGCGTGTATTTATAAACTGGCAAGGCACTCCCAAGATGCCTCTTCTGCCACAGCAACTGAAGAGGCTTCATTTTCAGGATTGTAAAGCTAGAAGACGGTAAAACTCTTTCTACATCTCTGAATGTGTAACTCGGCTTGTACCAGACAAGCAGTATAAGTGAAAAAAAAACTGTGGAATGATATTTAACTTCAGCATGACCTAGCCTATCCTGACAAATAAGAATACAATGAGCAACTTTATCCAAAAAAGGAAAGCATGTACAATGATAACTTTACCTATTGAGCCTGAAGAAGCAGATTTTAACCCAATAAGAAAATCAGGGAAGGCGTCACAGAATAGAGAGCATCTGAGTTAAATTTCAGAACTTAAAATCATGTGCTGTTTTACACTTGAGATCTCAGAGGCCCAGAATTGCCCTCAATCATTCAGTTAATAGCAACATAAAGACCAATCCCTACAGCCTCTGAAATAGTACTTTTAAAGAAAATTATGGTAAGAATTTATTCATTTAAATTGTTTTGATTACACAGACATCAGAATTGACCCTCTGCAATTCTTAAAGATGATAGGAAATGAGAGGAAATAGCTATTTGAAGAAACTCCTTAGTGAGTACAAAACACTGCCCTCCTCTTGGCCACAGATGATTTTTTCTCAGGATCTCTTAGAGTCAGATTTTCTAACAGTATATCTCAACTCCATCACTAAAGTATCAAAAAAAAATGAATAAATCTATTTACATAGGATATAAATATATATGAGCCATTCACCAGGAAATTGAGATAATCTCTTTTAAAAACAGCATTTCTGCTCATATTGGTCATTTATTATTTCCTTTGAGAAACTTACTAAAAGGCTCAATATAAAGTCTCTATATTCATTGTCAATAAAATAAAATAAAGTCCAGCTTTTGTAACTGGATCTAGGCCATGAAACTCCTCCAATACTTTTCCCTCTCCTGTATAATTGTCATGTTGTCATAATTGTCTTGGAGGAAGTGTTTTATTTGTTCAACAAAAAAGACTATCCTGTGAATGAAAGAAATTGGCAGAGGCTTTTGGTATTAACTACCTGTGTCGGTACAAAATTTCCCCAGCTAACATTTCTGAAAATGTTTTATAGGTATTTTTGACAGCATCTTAAAATGTTTAAGTGGTATTTTTTTTTATGCTTTAGTTATATCACAAGTTTTAACATCATATTGTAAAGTATTATATATATTTATAATATTAATATATAAAACACATCATAAATATATTTTAAAACCCAATAACCTTGCAGAATAAGTAGATCCAGAGCTCATATTCCCAGGACAGGCTTGAGAAATCGCTGGTGTCTCTACAGACTTAGTGGATCCAATGGTATGTATGATAGTCCACAGGTGGGTCCACGATGAAAGTCCGTGTAGGTTGCACTCCACAAAAGACTCTTCCCCAAGGGAATAAGTAGAGTCCAAAATCCAGTCCACTCTCTGCTTACCAAGCTTTATGCCCTGGTTAAGCTGGATTAGGTGAGAGGAAGTGGCACTTTACTCTACACAGAAAGCCATAGGCTCACTAATCCACATGCCCCAAGTCGGAGTCCTTCCAGAAGGGTAACATCTTCCATAATCTGTATACCCCCTTGACAGAGTCAGCAGTGGTCTCTTCTATATCTTTAGATCAGAGAGTTCTCATAATGGTTTATGAGTGTGGTGGAATATCAAACCCCATCAACCCCTGAATTGAAAGGGAATTTTTTAGACCAGTCCAAGACCTACCAACAAACAAGACATAGAAAAAACAAAAACAAAAAAACATAGAAGCAACAGGCACACCTATTACAGTTAGTGGAGTTAAACATTAAAGTAACTCGAATTAATATGCTCAAAAAAAAGACTTTTTAAATTTTTAAAGATTAAAAAAACATTTAAATGAAATAAAATGGAAACTCTAGAACTATAAACATATATAATGTCAAAAATTAAGATGTTAACAAATGAGTTTAACTGCAGAGTTATGCAGCTAAAGAGAGAATTAATAAACTGGAAGACAATTCCATAGAAAATACCCATAGTAAAGCACAGAGAAAGAAGAAAAAAATAGAAAATACTGAAAAAGGCATAAAATTATACATGAGTTATGGTGAAAAGTCTAACATGAGTTATTGGAGTCACATAAGGAGGGGAAAGAACGAGGTAGAAGCAGTGCCTGGAGATACCAACAGAATTTTCAAAACTAGTGAGAGACCTCAAGCCACATATTCCAAAAGCACTGAAAACTCTAATCAAAATAAATACCAGAAACAAACAACAAAAACATAAAAAGTAAAAGAAACACATGTAGGCATGTAAGAATGAAATGACAGAAAACCAATGATAAAATGTGAAGAGCAGCCAGGGACCGGGGTAGATTTTTAAAAAGTCACAATATCCTCAGAGAAATAGTAATAATACTGGAAGCTGACTTCACAAAAGAGATGGGAAACCAGGGAAGAATGTGCTCAAAGAAAATGAAAGGAACTGGTTAACTAGAATTCTGTACCCAGAAAAATGGTCCTTAAAAAACAAAAGTAAAAAAGGACATTTTTAGACAAGAAAAAACAGAATATAATATTGGTAAACTCACACAAAAAGATACTAAAGTGATTTTTTTTTTTTCAGGGAGAAGGAAAATGAACCCAAGTGGAAATAGAAATGAAAGAAAGAATAAAAACAAACAAAAGAGTAAACATGTTGGTAAATCTATAGGAATATTGACTGTATAAAACAATAATGGCAATAACAGTGCCTCGAGGAGTTTGAATTTATATAGTTTTAAAATTCATGGAAATAACACATAGGAGAAAGGTAATTAAATTTAGTGAGTTTAGTGAGTTTCCAAACAAAGACTTTGCTTTGTTTGGAAAATGATAGAAATACTAATTTATATTGAACTAGAATAAATCAAAAAAGCATGTTTAATTTCTAGATGTGGACATTCATAAAATAATAGTAACAACCTATAAAAAGGAGAAAAGTTGCATAATGCATGCCCCTTCACAGATGCAAAAAGAAAATTATTAACTACAGAGACAACCGAAATTATTTTAAACAGAAAAAGTAAAAATAATGTAAAAGAAATAAAACACAATTGTATACTTCGTAGCTCAGCTGTACATAATATTTGTTAAAATCACAGAATATAGTTACCTAATATTAGTCTAATTACAAGTAACATATTAAGAAGTCATTGAATCATATGTAAAATGCAAACGTTAAGGAGACACAGTATAGAAAATAAAGGAATAACAAAATACGTTAAAAATATTGAGGTAAAGACCATAAGAAACAGCTAAATGTGTTGAAAATCATTGCCTCTGAGAATTAGGGTGAAGATAGAAGGACAAGTAGATGGTGATTTTTCATTGTAAGACTTATAGAAATATTTTACATTGGTGAAGTAAAATAATCAAATTAAAATTCAAAAGAGATAAAGAAAAATCTTTATCCAAGAACGAGTACCCAAAAAAGCTGAATATTTAAGTAGCTCAGGCAATTAAAAACCTCAAAGGTGAATAAAATTCCCTATTAGATCTTAGTATAAACAATGGAATGGCTCCTTCATTGAGAACTGTTGCGATGCTTTCAATAAATGAAGAAGAGAAAGAACAACTATTGATTTGAACTTCTCTCTTTTGAGATCAGCAGACTTTTCTTCAAACTAGAAATGTTAGCACAACTGTTGCTTGCACCCTATGAGAAGAAAGGTGACCTATTAACTTCCTCCCAGAATCACTGACAGAAGCCTTTCAGAGAAAAGTCCTTCAAAACTTGTAGGAGGCCAAATTACCAAATTCTCAAAGAGGAAAATAAAGCATATTATAGAAATTTCAGTACGTTTGATAGATTCCTCCCAAATTTTTAAGTAGATAATTTGTGAATATTTGAAAAAAAAAAAACAATGATCACAAGTAAGCTACATAGGTTGCTTAATTAAGAAAAGGAAGTCAATTTTTCTTAATTACATGAACAAAAATGAATGCTCTCTCTATACAGCAGATCTTGAATTCTGCAGTACATTCGAGAAAAGTCTATTATGACATGCTTAAATGCACACGATTCAGGAAAGGGTGGACAAAACCTGTGCAAAGGTTTACTTAGGAGACAAACATGTCCACAAGGACTTTTGCCTAAATTGCATTTGCCGTGGTGGATTATTTATTAATTTATCCAACAATTAACTACTGCCTGTCCAGCAAACTAAGCACAATGCAAGACACTAATGGGATAGTAATGAGTAAGCATAGACAAGCTCTCCCATTCATAAGATCACAATTTACAGATGGATGCAGATGGCTAAATAAATAATTATAATAAACTGTAACAGATTTTATGACATCGATGTACAGAGTATGATGGGAGAATTAAGAAGTGGTTCCCAGAGGAACTGAAATCCCAATGAATCTTTGAAGGATGAACAGGAACAAACATGTACTAGCCTGTTCCTGAGGTGAGGTGAGTAGAGTGTATCTGAAAACAATCAGAGTACTTTAATATTATCAGCGTGCAAAGTAAACGTGGAGTGGGAGACCTGTAGAGAGAAGACGAGAGAGAGCATCAGAGGCCAGGTGTGGATAAGACAAGCCACCTGAAGGAGTCATCCCTGGGAGGCCCCTACAACAGAGGAGTGATGTAATCAGATCACCTTAGAAGGACCGCTCTGGCCACAGTATGGAAAGAGATTTGAAGGCTGACAGCACTGGAATCGTAGAAACGTGGAGGAGGTCCCTGGGATGATTCAGACAAAAGTTTAGATGCCTAGATGGGGGATGCAGTGATTCAACAGAAGGATTAGAAGGAAGTAGGCAGATTCAGGAGGTTCTTAGGAAGTGACTCAGGAGAACCTGGGGACCGATGACTCTGGACTGAGGTGCTTGTATCTGTCCTGGGCTGTTCACTTCGATACAGAGCATAGAGGATACACATGAGAGGGACAGTCATGGGTTAGTCTGGGGCGTGTGAAGTATCTATTTGGATCTATATATTCAAGGTGGGGAATCAGTAGACATCTGGATATCAGCTTTGAAAACAGTGAGTAGTTAGAGAATGGAACTAGAGTTCTGGCAGTCATCAGGGTCTAGATAGGAATTAAAGACACGGGAGTAAATGAAATCTCTCAGGGGGGCTTGTGAAATGAGGATAGAGCGGGGCTAGGATGCAGAGCTGATAAACACTAACTTTCAGGCAGAGATTCTCAAGGGGTTGCTACATTTAGGATCAAATCTGTGCTTGTTAAATCTTCGAAAGGCTAATCTCTTATGGTGAGACCCACAGGATTTCTATTCATATTCAAGCCTGGCAACCAGTGATCTGAAGATTTGCCAAAGGGAAAAAGATCAAGCAGGAGGTGTTAAAGGAAATAATTAGAGAAAGTTAAGGGGAAACAACAGAGGCTGAAATTGTTTCAAAAAGAGGTGGTGGTCAATAGTGACAGATGTGTCCAAAATTTGAGTAAGAAAAAGTTGGGAATTGCTATAGGGTCAAACCCAGGCATTTGGTTGATATCCTCAAGAAATGCCGTTTCAGCGGAGCCAGGAACTCAGGAGACAGGCTGCCCTAGGAAAGTGTGGGGATGGAGCAGGACGGCAGAGCTGGTTAGAGGAAAATGAGTAGACAGACACGCTCTAGAGGTATGGCTGTACAACGTAAACCAGGGATACAGAGATGGGAAACAAAAGTGGTGCGGGGAACTTTTTACAAGATGGGGGAGACTTGAGTGCTAATGGGAAAGAAAGTGAGAGAAAGGATGTGATTTGGGGCTCAGCCTGAAGAAAGATGCGGTCCAGAGGTGATGTGGAGAAATTGGTTTCAGAGAGGAAGAACAACAGCCCACGTGTTGTGACCAAAGAGGAGGGGAAATGTTGGACCCCCTGGCATTTGAAAATTTGGTGGCAAGATTTTTCACAGCTCTCTTCAATCAGATTAGTCTACAATTATTCGGGGGGGGGGGCGGGGGGTTTCTTCTCTCTCATTCGGTTTAGTGGCTTTTTGGTACATGCGGTATTTATGCTGTTTCCATATCCATGATTTGGACAGTTTTTTAAAAAAAGAATTCAATAGTTTAGGGGGAAAAGGAACTTTTTCAGTGCTTTGGAATCAATTATGTAGTATGGAAATTACCTGTTTCTATTTTTTGTTTGTTCCTGTTTTTGTGAGTCAACTACAAGTCAGAATAGTCTTAGCTTTGCAATATATGCTTTTTACTAATTCTCAAATATCCCTGATGATTGACTTTGTTTAAAAGAGAAAAACCCTTGAGACGAAGTGAGAGAGTGGCATGGACATATATACACTACCAAACGTAAAACAGGTAGCTAGTGGGAAGCAGCCGCATAGCACAGGGAGATCAGCTCGGTGCTCTGTGACCACCTAGAGGGGTGGGATAGGGAGGGTGGGAGGGAGACGCAAGAGGGAGGGGATATGGGGATATATGTACACGTATAACTGATTCACTTTGTTATACAACTAACACAACAGTGTAAAGCAATTATACTCCAATAAAGATGTTAAAAAAAAAAAAAGCCCTACCTGTTGTCAATATCTGGCAGAGAACAGACACTCAGTGCACGTTTTGAATGAAGAAGGAGACAAATCAGCCCCGTGCCTTCTGCATCGCCCTCCAAATACATTCTACCTCTTGTATTTACAGCTCAGTTTCCAGCCGGGAGGCTTGGAGCCACATAAACTATTAGCATAAATTGAGTCTCTGCTATTTGCCAGGCATTGTGCTAAGCCCTCTAACTTCAGGGCAATTTTCAGTTGTCCCCAACTCTCTCCTCACCATCTACATCTGCAGATCCCACTCAAGCTAATTCTACTCAGAGATGGCCCTGGATTCCTGCCTGTGCTCTCTCTATCCTAGTGATGCTGCCTTCATCCTCTACCTGATGATCTCTCACCTGGACACCTATCAAGCCTGCTGTGTGAGTCTCCACCACCACGGCCAGTCTCTCCCCACTCCCTCCACCTTTTACATTCCTAGTAAAGTTATCCTCCAAAAAGAACTCAAAGTCATTCGCATCACTGACCTGATTTTAAAACGTTGACTATTTCTGATTAGTTTGGATAAAATCCCCAATTCCTTAGCTTGAATGGTCCTTATTTCGGCCACACTTCTTATCCACATTCATTCTCAGCTCTCTCCCACCCCGCAGACCCTCCACCACGCTCGCAGTCTTGCTGTTCCCTAACCCTCCCTAGGCCCCTTGTCTCTGCTTCTCCTTAAATTGCCCTTTGCACCTTCATCTTCTCCCAAATGCCTGCCCACCCTTTAGAATCCAGATCAAACGTCACCTCTTTAATGGAACTTCTCTCACATCCCCGCACACAATTATTTCCTATCTCTGTAACGTCACTCATCACCGCGCATTCTTATTTCCCTTTAAAGTCACTCAAGTTGCTCCTCAAAGCAGGGAGACAGGCTCCTTCTCACCTCCCCCACTGTGTTCCTGGTACCTGGAAGTGTCACGTTCAATCTTGGGTTAATTTGCTAGGGCAGCTGTAGCAAAGGACCACAAGCTGGGTGGCTTGGACAATGAAGATTTACCATCTTGGATCTCTGGGGTCAGGAAGCCTGAACTCGAGTTGTTGGAAGGCTGGTTTCTTCTGAGGGCTGTGACAGAAGGATCTGTCCCGGCTTCTCTCCTTGGCTTGTAGATGATCATCTTCTCCCTGTGCCTCTTCACAACATCTTCCCTCTGCACGTGTCTCTTTGTGTTCAAATTTTCCCTTTTTACAAGGACACCAATCCTACTGAATCAGGGGCTCCCCTTGCTCAGTATGACCTCATTTTACCGGATTACATCTGCAAGGACCTTATTTCCAAATAAGTTCACATTCTGAGGCCTTGGGGGTTCAATCCATAACAAATGCAACAGAGGATCGCGTGTTGAAGTAGTGCACACAATGAAGGAAGAAATGAATGAAGCGCCATCACTCTGTCCTTTGAAATGTACCCCATCATTTCCTTTC
The DNA here is from genome assembly GCF_028021215.1 of Eschrichtius robustus. Classification (NCBI taxonomy): domain Eukaryota; kingdom Metazoa; phylum Chordata; class Mammalia; order Artiodactyla; family Eschrichtiidae; genus Eschrichtius; species Eschrichtius robustus. The sequence continues at coordinate 91,806,490 of NC_090838.1, read as the reverse complement.
CTCCCAAATCCCACCAGCTATTTTCTTCACTCTTTCTCAGGTAACTTTTTATTGATCGCTGCTGTATGGCTCTACTTCCCAATCCAGCCTTCATATTTCTGCCATCTTATTCTTCCCCAGTGCTCTTTACACGAACTCATTTACCTGACTGAGGGTCCACCATGGCTCACTTTCTCCTCCTATATCAAGTCTGAAACCACCCTAACCTCCTTCTAAGAACTATTCTAATCTGAATCTCTCTTATTTATTATAGGTTAGGCAATGTATGGGCTTGGCCTGTGTGCATATCTACACTAGGCTGGGGGACTCTTGAGAGGAAACGAGATCTAAACACGGACCACGTATTTTAAGTAGATGAAATCTAGAAGGAGGCCTGGGAGGTTTATGTGGATCAACAGGCTGAGCAACATGTCCGAAAAATTTGATAATAAATAAACAGGCAAATGCAAATATAGCATCAGGAGCTCTACAAAAAGGAGCAACGGGTCCCAACAGGCTGGTGGAATCCAGCAATAGGAAATCTCAGGACAGGTGAAATTCTGAACTGCAGGCAAGCAGACCATACAGGAAAATGTATCTCTGGGTTCAAAAGCACAGGCCACTGGGATACAGTTCAGAAGGAGGGTCCAGGTTTTCTGGTTGAGCCATTAGACCCATGAAAACAAACAAAATAGAACCTACGGCTGGAAGGATTGAGCACCAAGGAACTGAGGTGAGAGCAAAGAGGACATGGGAACCAAATTAGTCAGCCCAGCTCATTCAAGCTGGGCACAAGAATAATGGAGCGGCACAAGAATGTGATGAAAAACTAGGCTTATATAGTCAATCTTCGCTCCCAACCAGGAAGAAAATATATACAGATAAAATATTATTTTTGTTATTATTTAACAAATATTTTACACATAAAACAACTACTATTTAATCTATTTCATATTATTTAAAGACTTAAATGTATGATCTGAAACCATAAAATTTCTAGAAGAAAACATAGGCAGTCTGCTCTTTGACATAGGTCTTGGCAATAGTTTTTTAGATATGTCTCCTCAGGCAAGGGAAACGAACAGAAATAAACAAATGAGACTACATCAAACTGAAAAGCGTTTGCACAGCGAAGGAAACTATCAACAAAACAAAAAGGCTGCCTGCTGAATTGGAGAAGATATATCTGACAAGGGGTTAATATCCAAAATACACAAAGAACTCATACAACCAATATCAAAAACAAACAAATAAACAAACAAACCGATTAAAAAATGGGCAGAAGATCTGAATAGACATTTTCCCGAAGTCTTACAAATGGTCAACAGACACGTGAAAAGATGCTCAATATCACTAATTATCAGGGAAATGCAAATCAAAACCACAACGAGATATCACCTCACACCTATTAGAACGGCTATTAACAAAAAGACAACAAATAACAATTGTTGGTGAAGATGTGGAGAAAAGGGAACCCTGTACACTGTTAGTGGGAATGTATATAAATTTATGCAGCCACTATGGAAAACAGCATGGAGGGTTTTCAAAAAGTTAAAAATAGAACTACCATACAATCCAGCAAATCCACTCCTGGCTATTTATCTGGAGAAAACATAAACACTAACTTAAAAAGATATATGCACACCTAATATCACTGCAGCAGTATTTACAATAGCCAAGATATGGAAGCAATCTAAGTGCCCGTAGATAGACGAATGGATAAAGAAGATGTGGCACATGTATACAATGGAATATTAGTCATATAAAGAATGAAATCTTGCCATTTGCAATAACATGGATGGACCTACAGGGCAGTATGCTAAGTGAAATAAGTCAGACAGGGAAAGACAAATGCCGTATGATTTCACTTATATGTGGAATCTAGAAAACAAAACAAATGAACAAACATAATAAAACAAAAGCAGAGCCATAGATACAGAGAACAAGCATGTGGTTGCCAGAGGGGAGGGGGATGGGGGAGGAGTGAAATAGGTGAGGGAGATTAAGAACTACAAACTTCCCGTTACAAAATAAATGTCATGGGTATGAAATGTACAGTGTGGGGAATATAGTCAATAATTATGTAACATCCTTGTATGGCGACAGATGGTAACTAGAATTTTCGTGATGATCATTTTGAAATGTATAGAAATATCAAATCATTATGTTATGTACCAGGAACTAACATAGTGTTGTATGTTAATTATACTTCGAAAACAAACAAACAATCTTATAGAAAATTGGGGCTGGGGGGAGGGAGGATTGGATGAAGGTGGTTAAAAGTTACGAGATTCCAGTTATGAGATAAATACGTACCGGAAGCGTGAGGTACAACATGATAAATAACAGCGTTGTACATTATATAAAAGTTGTAAAGACAGTAAATCCTGAGTTTTCATCACGAGGAAAAATATTTTTTTCTATTTCTTCAATTCCGTACATATAGGAGATGATGGATGTCCACCAAACTTGTTGTCGTGATAATTTCATGACGTATGTAAGTCAATTCATATGCTGCACACCTTAACCTTATACAGTGCTGTATGCCAATTATATGTCAATAAAATTGGAATAAAAATACGATTTTGAAATTTTAAAAAGATCCACAGCGGTTTTTCTGGTTTTAAAAATTTGTGACATGGGGGGGGGCACAACATGACGTGAGGATAAATGTTTCCTAAAATATCAGTAACTTTTTCTCAATGAATAATCACAGCAGAGGGAGAAGAAGCCCAGCAGGTCATGAGAAGTAGACACAGATTTCCAGGGAATCTCCGCAGTTCCTTGTAGGCGCTCATAACCCTCTGATGGGCTAAGCATCTCTTCTCTTACACTTACCTTATATGGTTGTCTTAGAACCGAATGAAGCAACATATGTGAAAATTGCTGTGTTGACTAGAGGATGCATTTCAAAAGCTTGTCACCACCATCAAGGATACTAGCACAGCAGTAGATAATATGACACTATGGTAACATACTAATAGTAAGAGGACTAGTATTTAAAATCGTTGCTGCTGAGAATTCCCTTGCGGTCCAGTGGTTAGGACTCTGCACTTCCATTGCAAGGGGCACCGGTTGGATCCCTGGTCAGGGTACTAAGATCCCACAAGCCGCATGGTGTGGCCAAATAAATAAATTAATTAAATTAAATCTTTGCTGCTAAAGGAAAATGTGACCTCAGAGAGGTGTGCTTTTCTGCCATTCGTCGTTCGTTTTACGCCCTTTGGCCCTTGTCCAAGAGGTGCAGCGGCTTCAGATGAGACCCAGAACGACAAAGGGCAGGAGATACTGCAGGAAGATGGTGCCGGCGGGAGGACTCTTTCCTCCCTGCCCCCATCCCCCTCGGGTGCCTCTCCCCCAGGCGGGCTCAGCTCCCCTGCCAGTACCACAGTGACAATATGAGATATCGCATCTGAAAGAAGCACAGCCAAATATTTGATTTGGACGATTACACTGAAGACGCCTCATCACAACTGTGGGTGCCCAGATTACCAACTCCTTGCTCTTGGCTTCCGTACACTTTGCAGTGAGTACAAACTGCACAGAGAGCTCATTACAACACTGATGGAAGGGATCCCAAATGGCTGATGTGCAGTGTCTTGTTTGGGGAAGGAGTTCACTGATGAGGAATAAGCTGCGGAGGCAAAATGCTGTTGTTTTTCCTGTCAAGGCAAATGGTACTCAGCACATGGCAAGCGCGTTTTAATTTTTTTTTTTTTTCTTTCCTTTCTAACTTGGATTCAGAAATCCTTGGCTATGAGAAAGCAATTCTTTTTCAGGCAGTAGTCACCATGACTTTTACCCTTCTCTCCTTGACACACCACTGTCTCCATTTCTGTTGGCATCAGTGACAAAAATTACAGATCCTAGAAGGATCTAGTCTCAGCTGTTTCGCCCCCTCCCCTTCCGGTATTAGCTGTTTCTGACACCCTCTTGTGTTCGTGTTTCAATTTGACTGAAACGTAAATAAAACCATTGTGCCTCATTAGCGACAAACAATACCTTCTTTATATTTTTATTCCACAGGGATAGTATCCTTTAAACTTCATGCAGAAACTCTTAAGGTCCCTAAAGAAGAAAGGAGACCAGGACTTCAGATTTCCCCACATCTGATTGCAAAATGAAAGGTACACTGTGTTGTTATTTTAAATGTATAAAAGCGAATTTCTCGTTCAAAAGTATCCTGTCTTCCTGTCATTGCTTTCAGTGATAATAGTTGTTATTAGAAAATCCTGGAGGATCACTGAAACGCAAGATTGGTGAGACTTTGGTCATTACACACGTACATACACACACACTGCACATTCACAGACATTAATTATGTGAGAACATAAATAGATGCACGTGCATCAACGCAGAATCCTGATGAGGCTCACATTTTGCGTCTAGGGTTGTTTATCTTTGCATGTGTTCACATACATTCCCACTTGCGTACAAACACAAGTATATCACACGCCAGCTTGTATATATACCTAAATCAAAGTCTTTAGAATGATCTAGAAAAAGGATTGAAGTGACCAGATGCGCGTATATTTTAATAGATGTCCCTTCTTGATTTTCATAGCCTGACCTGAAAAAAAACAACAAACCATAATGAAGGATTCAGGATAATTTGCTTCTGCTGTTGAGTTAGTTTGTTAGCCCTGCGTCAATCATGCCAAGGTTGTGGGTTTGGTCCCCAGGCAGGCCATTTATGTCTGTTCAGCTCCAGAGCACCAAGCTGCACTTGAACCCACATCAGTCATGAGGTGAATGCACCACAAAGACTTGAGGTTGAGCATGTGAGGTCTGGAATAGACTCCATGGCTGTAAAGCCCAGCTCTCCACTCCCCAGATATGTGATTTCCAACGTTACTTAGCCATCCTAAGCTTCCATCTCCTCATCTGTAAAATTGGAATAATAATTATATTTCTCTCCTCAAACTGTTGTGGAAACTAACTGAGAACACACGCAGCACAGAGCCTGCTGGGGATGGAGGCTGGGACAAGAGATGGTATCAATATTCATCACTTTGTTACCAGGGAACTAAGCAGTTACGTTGAGCGGATCATATAAATTCCATCCAGCGATCACAACTCAGGAAGCAAGTTTGAAACCCAGGATCATGAGTTTGAAGAATTTGCTTCCTGCAAATTCAAAACTAATGGAAAAATAACTGGCTTATTCCCCAGCTTTCTATTCCCTGATTAATTATTTGAAAGGTTTACAAAATGAATTCCATGGTTTAAAGCCCAATTAAACCTTTCGTGAAAAAGTGAAAAAAAAAATCAATATATATAGTATAAACTTCAAAAAATATATAGTCAACTTGTCAAGGAGAAATATATGCACAGAAGAAAATTAACTGTATTCTCCATGCATTCCTATTTCAACTCTACTTTCTACTGTCTTTTCCACTAGTATTGTTCTTATAATTTCACTGAGTCCCCCAGAAGAACTTTTAGTAGAAAGTGGAGTCATTTAATTACTTTATCTAAGTCCTAATTCATCTATGTTAATATCATAAATAAGATACTATGTGATGAACCTAAATGTTTTTTGGATATATTAGGTAATTTTTCTATGTGATGATTACCTGCTATCATTACCTGCTATCATTAAAACTGATTCAGGAAGGATGTTCAGTTTGAAATGTACCATAAGTCCCAGACTCCCTTTTCTTTTTCTGTGTTCACTAATACTGTAATTTCTTCTCACAGTATTGGTTTGTGTTGCTTCTTTGGATTAATTTTCCCATATGTTTCTAATCCACTCTCTAGAGAAATCAAGGTCACGTATAAACAAACCCTCAACTTGTTAAAAAGTAGAAAAAAGAAATCAAACCAATTATTTGCCATAATTTCCCACCTTTATATTTGTTTCTCCCACCAGATAATCATTTAAATGAGTTCCACTTGTGATACTGAAATGGTCTATTTTATAATTAGCTGTAACATAACCTAAATCTTAAACAAACAAAGTGTCTTATAGAACCTCTAGCATCTTAGAACCACTTGGAAGAAATTCTTTCTAGCACTTACCAAAACCTTCTCACAGAGAGCTTCTGGAAAATTATTGTGCCTCCAAAAAGCTTAATCCAATTTAAAATGTTTGTATTGCTGACTTATTCCACGTTTTACATCTACATGTAGCTTTACCATTATTTATGCAAATTCATCTTTGTGTTCCTTCATCTTAATTTTCTCTAAATTTCTGTTGATTCAATCTCTTTTCCTTCTTATACTAAAATAAAGTGAAAAAATTAAAAACTAAAATTTCCACCCATGGTACACTTAATAAAACCAAACAATGAAGTTTTATTTAAATTACCTCCTCATCTGATATTTAAATATCAAAATGTTCAAATCAGGCCACAGACAACATGTATGAAAGGGTAGCACCTATGTTGAACTCAAAATATTATCTCTTACCTGCTAGTAAATATAATGTAATTATCACTTATCAGGGGGTGTAGAAATGAGAAAGTTTTCCAAATATGGATTCATCTGCATTTTTTAAAAGTAGGAAAGAAATAACAAAAAACTACTATGAGATGTTGTTTACTAAGATGCCAGTTATTCCTCTTGGGACTTTTCCTGACAGCTTAATGAGGCTTCCTAAAAATAGCATCTGGTGTAGAGATTTACACTGACCACACAGGAGAGCAAGAATAAAAACATCGTGGGGTGGAGAGGGCCAAATCTCTCCCTTCTGTCTTTTTCCCCCCGTGAATGTCTGCTAAACTTAGCTAGCAAGACTGGTATCGGCCATCACCCAGTTGCTGTGCCCTGAATGCATTAGGGGCACAATGAAAACAGACCCCAGTCCCTGTAGCGAGCCCACGAAGGATGCTTGAGAATTTGAAGATGTTCTCCCTGCGTCCCAGAGGCCAAGGCAGTGCCTTTTTTGGTTGGGGGACTGGGATTTTGGTGTACTCTTTCCCAGCATGGCTCTATATGATTTTTCAGCTATGGCCTATTAGGAGGACGGGGAGATACCCAAAGAACACTTTAATAAAGAACAGTATAACACTAATCTGGAGATTGGAGCAAGAAGGACCCCAGCACAAATCAATTTCCTTTCCGCTGGTACATTGTAGTCCTGGGCCAAGGTTGTGAAGCAGGGTATTATTTGTAGCAACCATGGATAAATTATTTTCTGGTTTCATACTTCGATTTTTAACCAATTCATGTTGCTCATGGCAAAAAAGAATAAATACATAAGCAAACAAAACAGTCCAAGGAAAGGTGGAAAGCACAGGAAAGGCGATGAAGCTTTTCTTAAGATTTAATGAGTGCTGAAAGTGGATTCCACTCGGGGAGAGAAGGTATCGCAGAAACTGAGGGCTGCTGAGATGTTTTCTGCGGCATCAGTGGCTGAAGTGGCTTCGTGTGGTCCTTCCTGCTACCCGGTACCTCCTATCTTGTGACGCGCACTCAATATTAATGGAAGATGAAAAATTCATGAAGAGGCAGGCAGGAGCCTAGTGCCAGAGGAAAGGAGAGAGAAAACTGGAGAAGGCTTTCACTCCCATTTCAATCTGGATAAATATAAGGGGTCCGAGAAGCATGAGGAAATCCTCAAAACTGAAAGAATAGGAATGGGATGGGGCAGCAAATGGATAATGATTTTTTAATTATTCTAAACCTGCTTGTTACCACTATAGGGTTTGAAAGGCGCTTCATCATGGCTTATTTCTCTCCAAAACGCTGAGAACAGGGGGAACGAGACACATACATCAAAGGGCAACAGAAAATCAAAATTGTGGAGGAGTTCAGCTTTGGAAAAAACATGTAATTAAAAATGGAGGGAAAAAGAAAATGCATAAAATACTGAAACATAAGTAAGATTTGAGATGCAAACACCAGGGAAGGAAAGAGAACATGGGACAAGTTTGCCTTTAGTTTTTGTTTTGCCTTTAAAATTGGTATTAGAGGTCATGCTTAATGAGATTTTGGGTTGGGAAAAAAAAAGTTTACTGCCATTTCGAGCAAAAGAGAGCCCGTGCCAGGGATGATATTTCCCGCAACCATGGCATCATTTGCTGATGTTCTGAAACTCAGGGTGTTCTGGAGCCCTGCGCTGATACTGTTGAAGCCAACAGGAGAGCAGGTGCTTGAGTTACACAGCGTCTGCAAGTTAGGGAACCACGGCTAATTCCTTCCTTAATACACTTGTCTTGTGTATACTTGTTGTTTGTTTTTAATAAGATTTTTTGACCTAGGAAGGGTCTTTAGACAATTAATATAGAGGAAGATAAAGGAAGGTAGAAGAGAGAAGAAGCAGATAGTTTTTAATGATGACAGAAGTACATCAGTGAGTTCTTTATTTTGGTAAAACAATTATTTGGATGATAAGAATAACAATAAAATTTTTTATTGTTTTAATTTGTCATCTGTCATCAGGCCTCAGTATAACCAGCCACTGCATTGTTGACATGTGTCATGATGTATTTAACATAAGCCAATTTTAATTTAATTAATCAATGGATTCAATGACGATGATGATATCCTTTGTAAATAATGTCTATGATGAACATTTTAATGCCTGAAAGTAAAATTGCTGGGGCAAAGAGTGCAGAGTTGTTACTGATATGGGAAAAGGGAAGATGTCAACAATAAAGTTTAAAAATAACTCAGCAAGGCAGTGTTATAAAGAAGGAAACAGTATATTTCCTGTTTGGAGAAAATTAAGATGAAGGAACATGAAGATGAATTTGCATAAATAATGGTAAAGCTACACGTAGATGTAAAATGTAGAATAAGTCAGTAATACGAACATTTTAAATTGGATTGAGCTTTTTGGAGACACTCAACAACTTTCTAGAAGCTCTCTGTGAGAAGGTTTTGGTAAGTGCTGAAAAGAATTTCTTCCAAGTGGCTCTGAGATGCTAGAGGTTCTATAAGATGCTTTGTTTGTTCAAGATTTAGGTTATGTTACAGCTAATTATAAAATAGACCATTTCAGTATCACAAGTGGAATTCATTTAAATGATTATCTGGTGGGAGAAACAAAACAGTCAACTGCTTCTTACTAGTTTGTAGTCACAACCCGGCCTTTGTCGAGTCTCTCCTTGGAAGACCTGGCCCCTGAATGCTGCAAGGAGGCCTGCAGCTCCATCCTGGCTCTGCCCCTCTCTGGGACAGCCATATATATACACAGTTTCCCAACTCTACGTACATTCCCCACAGACACACGTGGATGTGGTTAATACACCTGCTGTTGAGTAGGGATTCACCAGGCATGAGAAGCTCCTTTGGGTGATCTTACTGCGTCTTCATGCTATCCTGAATTTTCCCAGCCGCTTAGATAGTCTTTCCATTATAACTCTGCCCACTTTCCAAGTACAAAATCTTATCCAAACAACTCTAACACTTTTCCTAGGTATTTCATGTGACATTGGTAAAGGGAAGGGCAGTTTCCCAGCAACACCAGGTCCCGCTTTTAGACATAGCTGAGGTTTATTCCTTAAAGCAGTATACACACTTTGATTTGGTTATGAGTTTTTAAAGGATAACTGTTCACCATATGACTACATAGATCTAAGCATATTAAATAAAATATGACATATCATCTTAAATATATAGCTGACATTACAAGAAAGGAAGGAAAATCCACAGACTCTGAAAATAAAGAAGCTGACCATCTACATGATAAGTGGGTACTGATGCTTTAACAGTCATCAGGGCATTTGCTTGTCCGTGTAACCCAGCAATGTATATTTCTAACGCCTACGAAGTGAAGAAGACAAGGTGAGGAGATGAAGCTAAGATAGTGACTTAAAACTGGGTCTGAGTTTACCTTTAGCATAAAGGTACATTAGAAAAAACAGTCCATCATCCAATAAGATAAGGGAATGACTGAGGCTTGTCATGGTTTGGACTTTGCCTGGAAATAAAATTGTTCTCTGAAGATTCATAACTGTAATACTACCTTCCCTTGGATTTGGGGTTCAAATTTACATTGCATTGAAGGTCCAGAAAACCCTAAATTTAGAACTTAACATGGAACTCCATCTCAGATTTTAACAGAACTAAGAAATACAGATGCCCCCCTCTCAAGAAGTTCAGATAATGGAATGATCAGACATAAATTCTAAAATAATTATGTTTAAAATAACGAAGGAAAGAAAATTAAGATAGTCTCAAAACTTGAGAGAGGAATGCAGTATTAAAAATTAAATGTATTTGAAAAGGAACCAAAGAAAACTTCTATGAATAAAAAAAAATTTGTCATTAAATTTAAACACTTAATGGGTGAGTTAAACAGCACATTAGACACAGATGAAAATTCAAATACCGAGAGATAGATTTTTATGGAGGTACAATGGTCAGAGAAACATCAAAAACAACTTAAAAGAAGAACAAGTTAGGGGATTTGCCCTACCAAATAACAAGATCTATTTAATAAAGCAATATTTTACAGCAATTGGAATAGAATAATGTTGGTGCAGGGATAAATATAGTGTAATGGAGAAAAAAGCCATAATACTCAGAAACAGACTCACAGTATATGCAAATCTGGTATATGACATGGTAAATCAGTTGGATAAGGACGCATATTTCTGGGACAACTGGTTACACACATGGAGAAAAAAGATGAAGTATATCCCTACCTTATACTGTACACAGACATCAATTTCAGCTTCTCTTCCTCAACACCCCCCCCCCCCCCACCACCACCACTGCTCTCTCCTCCTTCCCCTTTTAGGAAAGGAAATTTTTAAAATAATTTAGTTTATCCTGATATTTTATTTCTATCTTTTTAATATATAAATAAATAATATTTAATATAAGCAAACTTTACTTATATATGCAATATATATGAAATGTATGTATATATATATATATATATATATACACATTGCAGTGTATTGTGTGTATATGTATTCATACTACTTTTATGTGTGTTTGTATTCATACCCTTTACCCCTCTTAGATGGACAGTAGCATACTACACACTTTTTTCTATCTTGCATTTTTCACCTATGGTTATAACACTGTATAGACCTATTTCTCATTCCAACAGTTACGTAATACTTCACCATGTAGAATATGTACTGTATAACCTAGTGACGTTGCTTTTCATTTTTTGCCTTGGAAAAACTCTCAGGTGCATATGAATGTCCACTGTCTACAAAAAAAATCAGAGAAACTCAAATGGCCGCCCACGAAGGAAAAAGGAAATCATGGTTTATTCAAATAAAAGAATATTATGCTGCGCTGACAGGCTCACTAGTGTGTAACCTTAGATGACTTACTTAAACTCAGTGCTGATTTCTTTAATGGTTAAGCAGTGGTTATATTACAAAGAAGCTGATAAGTATTAAATAGAATAACATAAGGGAAATGTTTAGTACTATATCTGTCACAGATGAAGTTTGGTCGTTATTGGTGCTATTTAGCAAAGGGACCTGATGGAGACTGGAAGAGGGCAATGCATATTACCAATGGAAAACAGTTGGTGAAACTGGTACCTCTACTACCTTGGAAGGGAGCTATGTGACAGTGGATTCCAGCTCTCAGGGAGGAGGCTGGACAATGGGATGCCAGCAGCATGTGTGGTTACTATCGGCTGCATTAAACAGGTTATCACAAGAAAGAGATGAATTCACGAAAGAACTGGTCAATTTGAAACCAGGGGTGAAAGGGAATGAATAGATACCAGGAAAGCAAGGTTTGCAGGGGTAAAAGGGAAAGTTGCTCTCTGTGCCCAGGGTAAAAGATAAAACTGAAGAGGTCTTGAGCAAGAGGGTCTATTAGAACTTAGACTTGCAGCAAGAATAAAATCAAGGGCATGACTTCCACATCCTTTTGTTAAAAAACCTGAAGGTCTTAAGGTGTTTCAGAGTGTACACGCTATTAGGCTTCGATACCCAGTAAATCTGATCAATTGGACAAAACGTTTCAGAGGGAAAAAAAAAAAAGATTCACGTGTGGTTCTGAAGGATAGGTTCATGGTTCCAACAATTAGGTAGAGAATGAATGACAGCATCATGTAAAGGGAAGAGAACAGTAAATCGTTAGATGTGTCTAGAGAAGAACTATGGGTGTAGCTATGATGTGGAGCCATTGGAATCAAAGTATCACATAACAAGCCCATTATATTTTAAGGAAGTTTAAGTCCAAAGAAATCCTAAGTCTGACCTTAAAAACTGATTTAGTCAAGACATAAAATAGCCCACGATCTCCCACTGTTCTTTGGATGAGAAAGCAGTTTAGCTCCAAGGAGAACAGATTCTCCTACGCCCTTTTCAGAGATGGCCAGGGAGGAACTGAGATGGAAAAAACTCCCAGAGGGTGGATGTTGAGCTCTATGCGCTAAACTAGGTGGAGCTATTGGGTTGGCTCCTTTCAGGAGGGAGTGAGTGCTTTATGCCCTTTTGGTCCCAATAGTGTTGGGTGGGGCCGTGTGATAGGTGAGTGGTGAGCAGGTGGGACATTGCAAGGCACTTGGGGGCCAGAGCATTGAAGTGCAGAGGAAACACATTGCTGGACTCTGCCAGTTGAGATGGTTGTCGCTTCATCACCCAGAGTCCCAGAGCTAGGAGACCTGGAGCAGAGTCCCCAAGCGTACTGTGAGCAAGAAATGAAATGTCTTTGTTTTAAAGCAGGAAGAAGAAGTGCAGGTTGTTCACCACCACAGAATAACCTGGTCTGATGTGATTTATCAGTAAGAGCACAGTACAGTAAACAGACATTATAATAATGAAAACGTTAATGAGTAATAATGCTAATATATTACTCACTAATGGTAGTCTCTTATCTTACATCACTAAAAGTTTACATAGAATGGATAATGGACATTTATATTATGTTTATTTAACAGGTCTCCTCTGTTTAATTGCATCATTTTTGCCTCTTAAGACTTCCTGTTTCCTCACTGAGCCTTATCGTTTCTCCTTCTACATAAATATTAACAATCATCTAACTTGTTCTTGTTCCATTTCTCATCCTCATTTTATATTAATCCCTATACTTCCTTGAACAAGGGTAGAACTTTCTTTGTGTTATCCCCACTTTTGTGCTTTTCCTTAAACAAGGGGAGAGTCCACTTTGTATATACTCAGCACCAACAGAGCGCATGGGCAAATTCCCTCTGTCCCTGCTCTCTGATCACTGGGTGAGGACTGAATCCTTTTCCCAGATGGAGTCAGGGGTGTTGGTTACGGTGCCCAACTCAAAGGGTCCCCTCTTCAGTGGTCAGATATAAAACAGTGTGTGTTCCGTGGAGGTAAGACTCTCCAAACCCCTGCCTGATTCTCTGACACACTGGAGAGAATGGCTGATTCTCTGAACATCTCAACCAACACAGGAATTCCAGGTGGCCCTCCTTCTCTCCTCTTTCCTCCCTCGTGGACTCCAGACTCCCTCTAGGATGTCACTTTTTATCATTAGTCCCTTGCCGTAGGGAAGACCTGTCATATTTAACATTTTGGAGAAAGGAAGTAAGGAAAAAAACACAATATTATGGGTTTAATTGTGTTGCCCTGCAAAAGATATGCTGGAATTTTAACACCCAGTACCTCAGGATGTGAACTTATTTAAAGATAGGGTATTTACAGAGGTAATAAAGTTACAATGAGGTCATTAGGGTTGGCCCTAATCTAAAATGACTGGCGTCCTTAGAAACAGGAGAAAATGTTGGTGGAGACAGACATGCATAGAGAGAAGATGATGTGAGGAGACACAGGAAGTCTGGAATAGATCCTCTCCTCCCAGCCCTCAGAACTAAGCAGCCCTGCCAAAACCTTGATCTTGGACTTCCAGCCTCCAGAACCACCAAACAATGAATTTCTGTTTTGCAAGCCATTAAGCTGAGGTACTTTGTTATGGCAGCCCTAGAAAACTAATATCCACATGCTTAGAAATTTCATATTATTATTAAAACTAATAATTAAAGCAGTTATGTCAACCTAGATTTTAAGCATATGATGCTTCTAAGGAACCGGGATTTAATGATGATTTCCATGGTTCCTCCCAAAATCTGGATGATGGCTTTTCCTCCAGAATCTATGCTCTAATCTTCTGATCATCCAGTTATTTGTGGCAGGACCCCTGCCATCCTGTGGACTCTCAGGGTGACCACTCTTAGACTGTCTCAGTGATTTCTCTTATTTTAGGTGGAAATTACATCGCAATGCAACATTTTATTTTTGACGTTAAAAATGGCAGCTCTCTGCAGCCCACCCCAGGAAGCTACAGATTCCACAGAGGAATCTTTGAGGAAAAAAATGAAAAATCAGACATCTATACACCTTTAGTCTAAGGAAGCAGGAAAGCTTAGTCTGGAGAAGTGAAAGTTGGGGAGAGACTAGACACATTTCCTAGCTGTTGACCATAACTAATGAGGATAAAGCAAATAATTCCTGAATAGAGAAAAAAATAGGAAATAGGTTTTCGCCAAACATTGTCACCAGCTCTGTTGCTTCCCAGTCTCAGCTCTGACACTGCTTCCTTGATTAAATCACAGAATTTCAAGAGCCCTCTGTTTCCTTACATATTAAATAATGGCAATCATGGACAGTAAAGTAAGATATTTTACTTACAATTGTACAAGTGTAATTGATTCTACAATTAAAATATATAAATTTTACAAAAATGCAAAGGGCTTTAAGTATTGACAAAATGTAGTATCAATGAATAAAGCTTTTTTGTCCAATTGTTTCAAAACTTTCAAACATGAACACTCTAAGGTAAGTAAAGGCTCCCTAACTTAGTTTAAATTAAGAAAATGTACTGTCTACGTCAAATGGCATAAACCACCCAATAGTATAATAAAATAATAATCATATAAATCGTTGCATACTGACGTAAGATTTAGGTGTCACTCTCACTTCCTCGCTCCCCCAAAAAAGCACATAATTACACACTCATTTAAACACATACATGTACTCACACACATAGACTCTCATGTACTGTGTACATCTCCTACCCAGTTTTCCAAAGGTGAAAGTCGAATGAATACTGCTTCCCGCATGTTATTCCTGTAGAAACTCAGACACGGAGAGATTAGGTGATTTGCTTAAATTTATTTAGCACAGAAAATAAATTGTGGAGACAAGAAACAAATCAGAATTCCCTGGCTCCCATTCCCAATTCTCAGTAGTAGACTTTAATGTCTCTAGCTATCATTCTTGCATGAAACATATCAAATAAATATGAGGATGAGGTCACCTTTGATTGCACAAAATAATTTTACTCTATTTCTTAAAAAAAAAAAAAAATAGGGAGGGAGAAAGGATCCCTGAGAAGATGTCATTGGCAGATGTTGTCAGGCTGTGTCTCTACCACTTTTTTTGTGAAGGCTGCCCTAATAGAGGTTCACTGCTTGACAGCGAAATGCCTCTTACTGTGTAGGACTGAAAGAAAAAGATAACTGCGCGACTGTACACTATGTCAATGGCAAGAAAAACTGTGTCTCTTTCACCTCCAAAGCGTGAAAGCCCTTTGAATACTTGAGCCAGGATCTCCTAAGAGGAATCTATTTTCCATGTAATGGTGTGAATCTCCCACATGGAAACTAAATATTCATGACTTCATGAAAGAGCTAAGCTTCTGGAGGAAAAAAAAAAAAAGATTCTAAG
Source organism: Eschrichtius robustus (assembly GCF_028021215.1). Classification (NCBI taxonomy): domain Eukaryota; kingdom Metazoa; phylum Chordata; class Mammalia; order Artiodactyla; family Eschrichtiidae; genus Eschrichtius; species Eschrichtius robustus. The sequence goes on along the minus strand of NC_090838.1, from coordinate 91,790,945 downwards.
TCCGTTTTATACATTTTGGACAAGCTAGTATTTGACATACTCTATGTGTTCTGAATAGTATTATAATTTCAAATAAATCTCTACTGACATCATTTCAGTAGTGTCAGATCCTGAAAAACCATCTGATAGGTGAAGTGCCCTTTTTGCGGATTAACCAAATAGACACATGAGGAAGGATGTAGAGAAGGGGAGAGAAAGCAAGCCAAGAGGAGGATCCCTCTCATGTTCTGAGCTGGGATTGTCCCTTATCTCAGAGCTGCTTTTCTTTCTAAGCATCTTAGAAAGTCCTCCGAAACTTCTTTACGGCTCAATGCCTGGGGCATTTCACAACACAGTCAGTACATAGTAGAAAGAGTTATTCTTGCTCTCTTTCGCTATCTGGGGAAAATATTAAGCAAAGCGGATTACACAGGGGTGTCTCCTATACAAACTGAGCCAGGTAGGGAAACCAGGTGTGGCTAAGGCATGTGGTCACAATGATGCAAGCAAATGGCCTTATAAAACTGAATAAACCTGTCCAAACCTCATTAGGATGTTCTTTATATGCGGAGAACCATACCTGTTCCTCTTCGTAACCTCTCCCTTCGCCACCCCACCCCCAGGAACTAGCTTCCTACTCACTCCAAACATACTGATTTTGTTGAATAACATACAAAAACCACTTGAATGCAAAATTTCAAGCAGAATCGTTAGTTGATGAATATATAATTCTTTAATTCTATTTTTTAAAATAACATCAAAATAGCTAAGAAAAAGTACATTTTTATTTTTAAGTACAACCTCAAAAGTTTAGAGATGGGGTAAGCCATCAAACCTAAAAAGCCATCATTCTTCGCTAATTCAGCTGAGCCCTCAGAAATCTCTCAGTCAAATAAATTTGCATTCTTCTAATATTCCTGTTTTATGTCCAGTTCTTCTTAAAAAGGAGTGGATTCAACACTTCTTGGTTTCCAATAAAATATTCCATGTACTAGAAGCTAGTCAATGACGATTGTGAACAAAAGCCAGTCCTTACTTTTAAATTAGAATATAGTAAGGAAGGGAGAGACACGAGGAAACAGTGCAGAGCAAGGAGTGTATATGGGAAGCAAGAGGAGGCTATTTCCCTCCAGGCTCCAGGCTTGAACTCTGAAGTTTTGCCCGTGTGATAGGAAGGATGGAAATTTGGGCATCCTGCCCACATACTGGTACTGAGAGTCCAGCTCTGTTCTAGACCTAGAGAGTCCCCCTGCAGGCAACTGAAATTCTCTCCACCATTGCAGTGGCTCTCACACTATACCTCCTGTACCTCCTATACATTTGGCCTTCCGATACCTCCCAGGTAAAGGCTTTCTTGCCATTCCGTCTAGTCCTGACTACTTTCTTAATCGTCTCCTCCTCAATCTTCCAGATTAGCCAATATACCCTCCAAAATTCTTAGCTCTCCAACCCAGGATTGCATTTTGCAGTTTTCTCAAATTCAGGGGGCACGCGTTTGAACCCCAAACATCCAAGTTAAGAGTGACCCAGTAGAGACTCTGGGGAGGCAGGATGGCAGTGTGTGAGCAAGGGTGAAAATGGGAGGGGAGTCACCCATTCTAGGCTGCAATTCCCTTTACTCTATGAGAATTAGAATACCATCTTCATATTGACTCCAGGAGAATAGTTTCCCATAAATCACCCTTATCAGGTCAATGTGATATCACTGCAACCTGCCCCATCACGAACTACACAGCTTTCTTCCAGGAACATAGTAACTCCAACATCCTTTGCCTCAGAAGACTCTAATGGCTAGCACAGCCACTGTGGACCCCCTGCAGATTTCACTCCACAGGAATTTGCACGCAAAGACACCGACCTCCTGAGTGTCTCCCTGTTCCCTTCCTCCCTCCCTTCGGCCTCTGCCAGGCCTGGGACCTCAGCAGCAGCCATCCCTGGCCAGTGGTGTTGTGCTAGTGTAAGAAACCAGCCTAGACCTCTGCAGCTGCCCCCATCAATGCATGCACACTTGGGGCTAGCCTCTCCAGCTGTGCACCTGCACACCACTGGCCTGACACCTGTCATGGGCCTCCATGTATACGTGGGAAGACTACGGAGCTACAGGAGTGCACGACCACTGCCGGGACTCTTGGGCTGCTTATGGGCCTGGGTCTGGCCCTGTCTCTTATCACCAGCTGGCACCCAGGGGCTCACTTACAGCTAGTTCCTTTAGCTGTGCACCTGCACACCCTTGACTTGACTCTTGACACCAGCCTCCAATGCCACGTGCCCTTGGTGAGACACAGCATCCAACAGCCAGGGTTCCTGTAGCCGACAGTGTGCTCACAGTAGGCACTTACCATTGCTGTTGGGAATCATAGTATATTACAGAAAATCATCAATTTACAAAGGAAGACAGTAAGAGAGGAAGAAAGGAGAAAATAAACTACAAAACATCCAGAAAACAATTAGCAAGATGACAATAGAAATTCCCTACCTATAAATAATTACTTTAAATGTATACAGATTAAATTCTCCAATAAAAAGGCACAGAATAGCTTATGCATAAAAAAACAAGACTCAACTGTATGCTGCCTGTAAGAGACTCACTTTAGCTTTAAGAAAACCATAATTCAAAAAGACACATGCACCCCAATGTTCACTACAGCACTATTTACAGTAGCCAGTGCATGGAAGCAACCTAAATGTCCATCAACAGATGAATGGATAAAGAAGATGTGGTATACATACAATGGAATATTACTCAGCCATAAAAAAGAACGAAATTGGATCATTTGTAGAGATGTGGATGGACCTAGAGTCTGTCATACGGAGTGAAGTAAGTTAGAAAGAGAAAGACAAATATCGTATACTAACACATATATATGCGGAATCTAGAAAAATGGTACAGATGAACCTATTTGCAGGGCAGGAATAGAGATGCAGACGTAGAGAATGGATGTGTGGACATGGGCCAGGGAATGGGGGGTGGGTGGGATGAACTGGGAGATTGAGATTGACATACACACACTACCATGTGTAAAACAGATGGGACCTGCTGTAGAGCGCAGGGAGCTCAGCTCGGTGCTCTGTGGTGACCTAGATGGGTGGGATGGGGGGGGGGAGTGAGAGGGAGGTTCAAGGGAGAGGAGATATATGTATACATATAGCTAATTCACTTCTTTGTACAGCAGAAACTAACACAACATTGCAAAGCAACTATACCCCAATAAAAAAATAAATAAAAATAAAAATAAATAACAGCAAAAAACAAAAGTGGAGGAATAGAAAAATATCTTCCTTGCAACTGGAAACCAAAAGAGAGCAAGGATAGCCATACTTTCATTATACCAAATAGATTTTAAGTCAAATATTATAACCCGAGACAAAGACAGACTAATGGACAATACTCCCTTGAGACTTCAATATTCCACTTTTAACAGTGGATAGATCATCCTGAAAGTAAGTCAATAAGGAAATATTGGACTTGAACTATACTTTAGACAAAATGGACCTAACAGACACAGGCAGAACATTCTGTCCAACAGTTAGTAGCAGAATACACATTCTTCTCAAGCACACACGAAACATTCTCCAGGCTACATTATATGTTAGGCCACAAAGCAAGTCTTAGCAAATTTAAAATAACTGAAATCATACCAAGAATCTTTTCTAACCACAATGGTATGAAACTAGAAATCAATAACATGAGGAAATCTGAAAAATTCACAAATATGTAAAAATATTAATTGTATCCAAATAAATCAATAAATTTAATACAAAGGCAAATATAATTTTTTCCGGGCAAAGTTCATATAGGCTCATGGCCCACTATAAAAGATGTGGGCTCCCTAAGTTTGGGGTCTGTCTCCTATCAAACAGCTCACTGTGTGTGCAGGCAACCCCTGCCTTCTCTGCATCATCTACTGGGACCTGTGGCCCAGTGATCCTGCACAAAAACGATGACATTCTGGCTACTTCTAAGGCTGCAACAAATAAGCTATTCTTTGTCCATTATCCAGTAGCCTAATGTCTCTGTCAGCGTCTGTATAACTGTGGCAAACCCATTTGTTAACTCACAATTAGGTTACCCATATCGGAGAAAATAAGATTGAATTCCTACCTTAAAACACATGTCAGAATCGATTTTAGCTTGATTAAAAGCTTAAATGCAAAAGCCGCATGATAAAAACCATAAGAAGACATTATAGGACAATCTTTAGGGCCTCAAAGTCAAGAAAAATTTATGTCATAAAAAATACAAACTGTAATAAAAATTGATGAATTTAAATCATTTAATATTGAGAACTTCTGTTTATAAAAAGGCCCCAATGAAATTGAAAAGGCAAGCCATAAACTGGGAAAGGATGTTGCTAAAACAGATAATTGACAAAGGATTAGCATTCAGAATAAGTAAAGAACTTCCAAAATTATCAATAAGATAAAAACAAACAAACCAGTTTTTATAGAAAGAAAAAAAATGCTATGAAAAGACATTTCACAGAAAATATATGAAAAGCTCATATAGAAAAATGCTCAATCTTATTTAGAATCAGGGAAATGCAAATTATAACTACAATGAGATACCTTTCCTTACCCATTGAATTGTCAAATATCTTCTTAAAAGTCAGTTTATATCAAACATTGACTAGGATGTAGAATAGCAGAAACCTTCCTTTGTTGTTGGTGGGAGGGTAAACTGGTACATTTTTTTTTTTTAACATCTTTATTGGAGTAAGATTGCTTTACAATGGTGTGTTAGTTTCTGCTTTATAACAAAGTGAATCAGCTATATATGTATACATATATCCCCACATCTCCTCCCTCTTGCGTCTCCCTCCCACCCTCCCTATCCCACCCCTCTAGGTGGTCACAAAGCACTGAGCTGATCGCCCTGTGCTATGCGCCTGCTTCCCACTAGCTATCTACTTTACATTTGGTAGTGTATATATGTCCATGCCACTCTCTCACTTCGTCCCAGCTTACCCTTCCCCCTCCCCATGTCCTCAAATCCATTCTCTAAGTCTGCGTCTTTATTCCTGTCCTGCCTCTAGGTTCTTCAGAACCATTTTTTTTTTCTTTTTTTTTTAGATTCCATACATATGTGTTAGCATACAGTATTTGTTTTTCTCTTTCTGACTTACTTCACTCTGTATGACAGTCTCTAAGTCCATCCACCTCACTACAAATAACTCAGTTTCATTTCTTTTTATGGCTGAGTAATATTCCATTGTATATATGTGCCACATCTTCTTTATCCATTCATCTGTCAGTGGACACCTAGGTTGCTTCCATGTCCTGGCTATTGTAAATAGAGCTGCAATGAACATTGTGGTACATGACTCTTTCTGAATTATGGTTTTCTCAGGGTATATGCCCAGTAGTGGGATTGCTGGGTTGTATGGTAGTTCTATTTTCAGTTTTTTAAGGAACCTCCATACTGTTCTCCATAGTGGCTGTACCAATTTACATTCCCACCAACAGTGCGAGAGGGTTCCCTTTTCTCCACACCCTCTCCAGAATTTATTGTTTGTGGATTTTTTGATGATGGCCATTCTGACTTGTGTGAGGTGATACCTCATTGTAGTTTTGATTTGCATTTCTCTAATGATTAGTGATGCTGAGCATTCTTTCATGTGTTTGTTGGCCGTCTGTATATCTTCTTTGGAGAAATGTCTATTTAGGTCTTCTGCCCATTAAAGACCTAAATGTAAGGCCAGACACTATAAAACTCTTAGAGGAAAACGTAGGCAGAACACTCTATGACATAAATCACAGCAAGATCCTTTTTGACCCACCTCCTAGAGAAATGGAAATAAAAACAAAAATAAACAAATGGGACCCAATGAAACTTAAAAGCTTTTGCACAGCAAAGGAAACCATAAACAAGATGAAAAGGTAACCCTCAGAATGGGAGAAAATATTTGCAAATGAAGCAACTGACAATGGATTAAACACCAAAATCTACAAGCAGCTCATACAACTCAATATCAAAAAACCAATCCAATCAAAAACAGAAATATAGATCAATGGAACAAGATAGAAAGGCCAGAGATAAACCCATGCACATATGGTCACCTTATCTTTGATAAAGGAGGCAAGAATATACAATGGAGAAAAGACAGCTTCTTCAATAAGTGGTGCTGGGAAAACTGGAGAGCTACATGTAAAAGAATGAAATTAGAACACTGCCTAACACCATACACAAAAATAAACTCAAAATGGTGCAACATTTTTTGAAAAACTTAGGCATGACCATTTAAAACCTGAACACGTGCATACCTTTTAATCCCCCAAGTCCAATCCTAAGTATATAGCTGGAAGAAACAGCTGAATCAAGACACATTTAAAAGAATGCCCATAGCAACATTGTTCGTAATGGTAAATACTGGAACCGACCCAAATAACCTAAGTAATAACAATGGCCAAGTAAATAGTACCATAGTCACACAAGGAGATATAGCAGTAAAACCTCAAATCAGGATAATATTATGATTACCCTTATGAGGAAGAGGGATAATCATAATATTAGTAATATTGATGATGGCACAGAGGGAACGTCTTAGGGCAGATAACGCTTTGTTTCCTAATCTTGGTTGCGAGTACAAGGACATTAATTTTATTATTATTTTTAAAATAGGTGTATAGTATAAACATTTTATAGGTATACTGTATTTCTCAGTAAAATCTTAAAAGGCATTTTAAATTTAAAATAGAACAGTGTGACAACTCCTTCAACATACACAGTATGATGTATAGAAAATCTAAGGTCCTTCGTAGTTAACTGAGATAAATTATTTGTTTTAAATGATGTATTTGCATTACTGCTCAAATATCTCTTCTCTAAGCCACTTGCCCCTGTACTGTAGTCGTTACCTCACATCCTCTCCTTGTTTCCAAAACTGGGCTCAGCTGCACATTGAAATTGCCTTTGCTCTGTTATTTTTTGGCAAAAAGAATAAAACTATAAAATACGTGTTTTTTTGCTGGCAAAATGTAAAAGAACTACCAACTCTAGTGCTTTGGGCTTTTAAGGGTGTCTATTTTTCTGTATATAAATTTCATTGTGAGTTAACATTATAAAAGTTTTTTGATGAGTCAGGTAGGCGATCCTGGTGAACATCTTGGCAGATGACGGATAATGCCACCCTCAAAATGGTGTTAGCTTGTGACACTTCTGAAACGGAGACAAGTATTTCTCCAGCAGAGACTTCAACTCTGTCTCAACGTAAAAACTTGTTTGCATGACATCTGTCCTGTTATTTCCCTTTGACCTGAGATGTCTATTCTTTCTTTCATTTTTGCTTTCATAGAAAGTCTAAAACCAAGGGGTTAAATGATTGTTAAAGTACCTATCAGAGAAAGAAGTAAGGAAAAAGCCACTGGATTGCTCAAACGAATTAGAAATGTTGATTACTACTGCTCCAGGCCAGCAATATTTGTGGTGTTTCAGGCCCAAGGGTGCCAGGCCAACTGTGGAAAAGACAAAATTAATTAATGTTTTCTGAGATTAATTAGAAAATTAAATGGAAGTCTAATGAAAACCAGCATGGCTTAGTTCACTGCATTTACAACTGTGTGCCCCTAAATTTTAGAGTTTTTCAAAATTTCTGTGCGTTATTCAAATAAAAATGTAGTGAGATTAGCTGCAATCATTTTTTTTTCAACTCTAGCACCTAATTCCAAACAGAATCAACTATACTCCAATAAAATTCATTTTAAAAAAATAATAATAATAACCACAAAAAAACCCAAGGTCCTACTGTATAGCATGGGGAACTATACTGAATATCCTGTAATAAGCCATAATGGAAAAGAATATGAAAAATATATATGTATATATAATCACTTTGCTGTACAGCTGAAATTAACACATTGTAAATCAACTATACTTCAATAAAATAAATTTTAAAAAATGAAAAAAAAAAAGAACTGCTAAGAACTTCACAGCATTATAAAGCATAGAGCCATCCGACGGCCCTGATCTGAGTTCCTGTTCTCCAAAGTACCTCTATGTGGTATAAATTTAAATATTCCAACTTTTTTGGTGGAATTTTGGAAGGTTGCCACAGATTATTTTGTTGACCTCTCAACTGGATGGTCCTTCTGGATTCCATGGGCCTTTTTCCAGCCAAAATATTTGCTCAGTGTATGACTTCTTCCATCAACCAGAGGAGGTGTCAGAAAAAAACACAACGATAAATGCGAGTGGGAATGTGGGAAGAGCCAGAGCATCACGACCTCGAATGTGCTGCATTGAAGCTACGTGACACATATTTTCACCTTCTTTTACCCTGAGTCTTGTTTTCTGTAAAATGGGTGTATTCTAAATGTTTTCCACATGTTCACATTGAGCTGTCAGATACAATGAAATAGGAATTAGCCAATTATCAAGTGACTAATCTCATCAGTGGGATACTTACTATAGTTTAAATGGCCGGCATTTAAGGGTATTCGGTAATTGAAAATTATTTTTAACTGCATACAATTCCGAGTAAGTGCAATTGTCTTTCATCAGACTTTAGAGGTGTCTTATCTTTCTCACGAGCACTGCTAAGGGTCTTGTTCAAACCGCTGCTGCCCGCTTTCCAAATCCAGCTTCTCTGAGCTCCTTTTTTGCTGGTCTCTTTGTTACTTTAATCTCTTGATGCCATAAGATAAGAGTTATGTATAGTGGGACAAACAGAAAAGCAATCAAACTCACCTGCTTGACATCAGCTAGGCAATCACCAGACCCAATAAGATGCAGCAGATAACTGACTATGGAATGTATTATGTTTCAGAATCCTGTGATTAGGAATAGAGCAGGAAATTCTACCCATTTTCACACCTACTTTCTTTGTTGTAAATTTTTTTTTTTTTTTTTTTAGGGAGAATAGTCTAGCAGTAGGTTTATTCTGTTTTGTTTTAAAACATATCTAGTACAATATCAACAATGGCCACCATAAAAAATGTGCTTAAGTTTCGAGATATCAGTATTATGCAATTTTTAAAAAAATCCATGCTGTTAAATTTTTAATGTCATTTGTAAGGCTTGTCCTTTTACTTTCTTCAGTTACTGAGTTAAACAAGACTTCTTTACTTAAAGACTGAGATTATAAATAAAAACTAAAACTCACCTCCTTTTAAATAGAATAATGTTATATCTCATGATATATTATTAACATTTTTAGTATTTAGATTGGTGTTTCCCAAAGAGTCCTCAGGCGAACCTCATTTGATAAGATGTTCCCTGAATAATTTTTTTTGTGATGAAATAAATTAAGGGAATGCTACCTTCTCTTGGATTTACCTAGCACGTGAGAAATGTAAACCCCGAGAATTCTTTCAAGAAGGAAACTGGTCTGAATTTGTGTAAACATATTTGTCTATACATAAAATTTTAATTTAATATCTATTTAGATCTTTAGATACTAATTCAAACTTTGTGTTCTCCAATCAGGAATTGGACTAATCTTGTAAGATTCCTACCAGAGTCCCAGAGGCTAATAGTAAGTTGTCCTGGGCGATATTTTGGTTCCGTAAGTCAACTTTATCCTAGATTAGTAAAAAGGGAATTGTAATGCCAAGGCACATGTGGAAATATGATGATATTCAACACCCCACATCATAGATCACATCAAATTGAGATACCTGGAACCTACAATAGCCAGAATGAATCTAATTTCTAGTGGAGTTTTTTTTAGTAATGTGTATGTTTTAGTCTCCACAATAAATCTAATATGATCCCTGTGCTAATTCACCTTTGTTCTCATTACACTTATGTTACTGACCAGGGTTCTTGGACTTGTTAATCAACGGAAATTGATTCCTTGTCCAGACAAGGAATTCAGGCAAGGCTTTACTGGGACTCGTGCAGGAGGGAGTGAAAACAAGTAACAGGTGCCCTTGCTCGCTCCTGAGGGGGTGGTGAGCTGGTCCCTTAAATGGGGTGAGGTCCAGGGGTCAGGACGGAGGGTGGCTTAGGTGGTGTGCCCACCCCCTTGGCAGTGCTGTGTGCCAAGATGCATGCACAGTACCCTGCTTTTGCTCCCCACACCTCAGAAGTGGCAGTTGGGTTTTTGGTCCTTTTGTATCTTGTTTTTCATAATTTGTCCCAACTGTGCGTGCACACAGTTATTTTTAGACCCTTATAGTTTCTTTGTATTTTGTTGCTGGAGGAGACGTTTGTCCAGGTGCAAGCACTGCAGCAAAGTGTCCCAGGTCCCAGGTCCCAGACTGTCTCACTTAGAAGCATGAGGTTAGCTTTGAGATGACTGGCATACTTGGAGGTGTAGCATCCTCTGGGGACCCCTGTATATCCATGGTCCTGGCCTCTTGTCTTCCTCATTAGCTCTCAAGATGATTCCAGTAGGCACCATGCTTGAGAAGTACCCCACTATTGAAATAAGGAGTTTTCTTTCTTTTTGTTCTTTTATTATTCAGCTCCCATGCCATATCACACCCCTGCAACGAAACATAACCCCCAAATAAACCAGTTGGCAAGACGCTAAACTATTATAGAGATGGAGCTCTCCCCGTATACTCCAGGGGTCATGGGTTTTGCTCAAGGAGTTATTGATGTAACAGGAACTTGATTTCATTGGTGAAACTGCCCCACCACGTCATCTATGAAAGGTACAATTTCATGTGTAAATGACCTGTTCTGTTTTGTTTCCGTCACTCTCAGAACGATCAGGTACTCACCTCATCTGTGCTCAATCTACAGTGCGGTTCCGAGAAAGAATAATCACAGTGGAGGTAAGAATACCAGGCTCCGGGCTTTAAAGATGAGATAGATTCAAGGGCAGAAGAGGAGAAAGCAACCCAAGAAGGGCAGGTTATTAATATATTAATATAGCTGGATGACACATGGGAGAAAGACGCCAGATTCAGCGTTTCTGGTGCCCGAGAAGGACTACGGGGCAGGGGGCTTAACAACAAATGTCACTCACACCGGCATGAAGTAAAGCAGGCAAACTGAAATATTGGATGGAATAAAGGTAGAATCAGGGTCATTCGTTGTCACTTTCATGTAAATCTAGTTCCGTTTAGCCTTAATCTGAAACATTCTGGGACTTGCTCAAGGAGGAGAAAGGATGCTTTCATACCCGAGATTCTGTGTTTAAGAAGCAAACCCCCAACTTCCTAAAGTGACTGAATCCCTTATAAGCACTTCATCCTGGTTTAGAGGGAAATAAAGCATCCTGGTTAGCATAAAAAAACTCAACAGCGAGCCCTTCAAGAGCTTTGCTGAGAAATCGGCGCTTTGATGAAATAAGACCCACAAGTGCATACACACAAAAATTCAAAACTTTTTCAAAACAATCCTTCTTGATTTAAAATAGGATATAACAACAATAACAATAAAAAGGGGTTTTCTACAGCTTTCAACTTATATTGTACTCTCAAAATTACGGGTCAGTTACACCCATCTGAGAGGTCTTTTTTTTTTTTCTTTCCATCCTCCCTCCCTACTCCTTGGCTCTCCCTAGCACAACTTTTCTTTTCTTTTCTTATTGTTCAGGTAGCACTGTGGATAAAGACGTCAGGAAAAAAATACCAGTGCCCAAGACACTTTGATGGCCTTTTCACTGTGTAATTATACTCACTCTCGAGAACACTAAAGGTGTCCCTTATTGGTGGTGGCAGAAAGACCTGCTTTTTCAGAGGGAGATGGATTGTTTCTGTGGGCCTTGATGGTCTTCAAATTATCTGAGCGCAGAAAAGAGGGCAGAGTGAATTTTATTTTAACGCATTTTATTTCTGAATTTATTTCCCAGTAGCTAGGAGGTGGCGACTGCCCCAGGAGTCAAGTCAGTTGTTATCTGTGAGACTTGATTATGTTTGGACCCAGTCGTTCATTTTGAGCAAGACACAGTTAATGAGGAGAGAAATGAAAAGTGCATCGAGACCCAGTGTGTTTGTGGTAATTTGTGACACATTTACTCCCCGGTTCTTTGTTTTTTCCTCCCCCCTCTGTGCAGGTTCTCTAGAAAAAGGAACAGATAAGTGAATTCACTGGTAGACAGCTAAGGATGTGGTAGGTAATGAATCTCTCTCTCTATTTCGTCTCCATTGTTGGCAGCAATTGGGGCACCGTTCATCTCTACAGTAAAATGCCAAGAAAGCTCATCTTAACGAAACATCTTTTTTTTCCCATTATTTCACAACCTATTTTTCATTGACACTGATAGTTTCCATTTTCACTACGTCTCTTTTTTTTGGTGCTCTCTTTGCCACTTTTCTAAATAATAGTCCATTAAACAGTTCACAGTGTGTGTTCTGTAGAAATGTAAAAAAGTGATTGGATGATACTAATTAAGGAGAGATTTTGTTTCCACTCATTGCAGATCAATGGTGGGTTACATTAAAGCTGCATTTTGTGATGAGTTTAACACAAAAGAACAGCTGTGCTAAATACATAGTTCAAGACATGCAGGTAGGTCAAATAAACATTCCTTTCTTTGAAAAGTTTATGTGTTATAACTATAAATTCTACTTGCAGAACCGCGGGGAGACACAAAGGCTAATTATTCACTACAATTATTATTGAGTTTAGTAGAAACTGTTAAGGATAAAACTGAGCTATGTTCGGTAAATGCTAGTTCTTACTTTAATCCGGGTCCTTCAATGTATTGGTTTAACTGTGATATTTTTCCAGTCTGATTTTTAACAAAATGTCCAGTTGAATCAGGTTTTCTGTTTTTATAATAACTTTGAATTGAGAAGGAGAAATGTCAATGAACTTTTGTGACTTAACCGTAACTGTCCTCATGATTATCTTTACTATGTGGTGGGTTTTACTTGTTCCCAAGGAATATGATTTTCCTCTACGCAAGTTTGAGGAAATACGGTTCAGTTGTGTGAGTAACAATCAATATCCGTTAAAGAGTATCATCAACTCTGAGGGACACAAATACTTGGATTAATAGAATTAGAGAGCAGAGGAAGAGAAAATATTTACCTCTTTCACATAAGTTTAGCCTGCAGTGGTTTCATTTCAGACTGTACGTGTGCAACCCAGATTTATACACATTTCTTTCAGTGAATGCTATTTTTTATAGCAGTATATTCTTTGTGCTACCTTTTTGACATTTAGATATATACAATAGATACTTTATAGCAACTTTCTGCTCCAACTGTAGTGTCACTTGCCTGCAACAATGTCAACTGCAGTTACTGGTTTACCTACTCATATTCTCACAGATGCAATGTTGCTATAATACTGATTTTTGTCAAGCACGCTTTCTGCTTAGGTTTGGGCATAAAAGGTTAGACACTCTAACAGAATGAGATCGATTAAAAGGCTTACGAGGGAGGAGGAATCCAGGACGACTTTCCCAATTCCACATCTGACTTGTTGGATGTAGCCCTGCACTCTGTCTAGAACCTTCCTTAATGGAAATGAGAGCTACATGGCAGCCCCAGTATGCAATTGGCTTCAAAGGGATCACATCTCTTGAGAGAGATGGAAGCCAGGTTGTAAAGTTAGGGAATCGGGCCATGAAAGAGCAAATGTCTTTCAACATGGGATGGAAAGCTTGGGAGGCTATGGTTGGTTATGGAGCTCAACTTTTCAGAGGAAAGCACAGAGTTCATATTGGTTCTGAATTAAAGGAAATAGTCTTCCACGTGTTTTTGTATTCCAGGGCAATAAGATGAGATGGAAATGAAATTCCTGAATGTAATGTGAATGCCATTGTGTTTTAGTAAATATATCTATATGTATTTTCATGCATAGTTTCCCACATCAATTATGATATTTTCCTTTACCACCCAGATATGTGAACTCAACATCTCAGCTACCTTATTTATAAAATCGAGATTGTACTCTCCTTACCTCAGACTCCTCATGCAGGCTAAAGGAATCCAAAAATAGGGTGTGGGGAAGCCCTTTGTAAAATAGACATCATTGTTAACATTGTCAGTTTGCCATGGCATGGCTATGGCAGAAATTGGCACTGATTGTACATGCAATATTTGAATTGATTTTAATTGCTTTTTTCAACAAAAGTGTATCGAGCACTTTCTATAAGGCAGGCAATGTTTTTGGCACTCAGATATGAGTGGTAATAAGTGAAATGGTAATAAGTGAAATGAACATGAATCATGTCAGACGCTCTGAAGTCCAGAATTAACTTCTCCTTATTCTGTGTTCTTATGAGGTGTCATTACAAATTTACATTCCTCCTTCTTTTCCAACCTCCCCCCATGACATGTACATGGGGTGGGTGAGCTCTGCGATGGACTGGAATGGGAGACTGTAGCACCTCTTCTTTGCAGCTCAGGGTCCAGAATCTAGAGATTGACACCAGATTGTGCATCAGAAAGGGTTCTGAGTCCCTGAGGTGGGAGTTAAGGGCTGAGATGAGAACGTGAGGGTCCAGGAGCACTGGGGAGGGGACCGTGAGTCTGTACAGACCACAGAGACGTCAATCACTAGGTCATGCTTTACCACTGGTTGGCTGAGGATTATTTGGATGTTATTATTTGGGCCCAACAAATGATTAACGACTTCCACAGGAGAGATAAGAATTGTCATGTATGAGAAATAGAAAAGCCACAAATGCCAAATGGAAAAATCTGGAATCGAGTATAAATCCTAATCTTTGCTATACGAATCATTCAAGCAGTTTCCTTAAAACTCTGTCTTTCGTTACCTTGATCTTTACAGAGGGATAGACATCTCAATCTTATAAGATAGCTGTTGCATAGACTGGATGTTTGTGTCCCTCCAAATTCATATGTTGAAAACTAACCTGCAATGTGATGGTATTTAGAGGTGTGGCCCTTGGGAGGTGATCTGGTCATGAGGGTGGGGTCCTCATGGCTGGGATTAGTGCTTTTATAAAAGAGATCCCAGAGAACTCCCTCGCCCCTTCCACCAGTTGCAAAGCTAGACATGTATTTTTAAAAAGTAAGACATTGACGCTGCTGCAAATAGCATTGTTTCATTCTTTAGAGATGATCACACTGAGTGAAGTCAGACAGAGAAAGACAAATATCACACAATATCACTTATATGTGGACTCTAAAAAAAGCGATACAAATGAACTCATTTACAAACAAGAAATAGACTCACTGACATAGAAAACAAACCTATGGTTATTAAAGGGGAAAGGGGGGAGGGATAAAGTAGGAATTTGGGATTAAAAGATATACAGTACTATATATAAAACAGACAAACAACGAGGTCCTACTGTATAGCCCAGGGAACTGCATTCAATCCTATAATAAATCATAATGGAAAAGAATATGAAAAAATAGATATATAGATGTATAACTGAATCACCTTGCTGTACACCTGTAACATTGTAAATCAACTATACTTCAATAAAAAAGTAATAGGACTTCCCTGGTGACGCAGTGGTTAAGAATCCGCCTGCCAATGCGGGGACACGGATTCGAGCCCTGGTCCGGGAAGATCCCACATGCCGCGGAGCAACTAATCCCGTGCGCCACAACTACTGAGCCTGCGCTCTAGAGCCCGCGAGCCACAACTACTGAGCCCACGTGCCACAACTACTGAAGCCTGCATGCCTAGAGCCTGTGCTCCACAACGAGAAGCCACTTCAATGAGAAGCCAGCGCACCGCAACAAAGAGTAGCCCCCGCTCTCCACAACTAGAGGAAGCCCGCGCACAGCAACGAAGACCCAATGCAGCCAAAAAATAAATAAATTAAAAAAAAAAAGTAATAGACATTGATATAAATATTAAATCGTTATACTGAGCTTTCAAATTATTCTAAGACTTACATTTATTACATTATTAACTTCATGTAACCATATGGTATCTCTTATTTTAAGCACACACAGAGTCAAATCATAGGTTCACTTGAATACACATGGTAGATGGTGGCCAAGCGTGGAATATTAAATTGGGCGAGTCAAAGATCAACATTCAATCAAAGGCTAACATCACCATCATAAGATGATGAATCTATGAGATATGGGAATAAATATGAAGCTTTGTCCCAAAAGTATTTAATTATTATTGCAATTTTATTATGAGAGTCATTGAATTTTAGGTTGGCATTACAGCACAGGACAAACGTTTCACACACCATCAGCTTTTCCATTGCTCTTACAATCCGCTGTACTTTAAACTAAATTGAGATTCATTTTCTATCAAGGTTAAGGGAAGTATAAGATATTTTGAGGGTGGCACATACTTCCCTAATATTTCATCTTTCGCTCATACTGAATACATACTATATATTCTTTATTGTGTCTGGTTTAAGACAATGTCTCATGGATGACATGCATGATTTTGGAATGTTTCTTCACTTAACTTTCAAATGGTAAAATAGATCTTCTATTTTTAGTTCATTTTCATGAATTGTAAGGAGTTCCCACAAATTGAAAGACTCATTGACCAATGGAATTAAACAGCTAAAAATTAGAATTACAGTCAATTCCTATAATTCAGAATAGTTATGTTCTGTAAAGTCGCAGCCAACACTGAACCATTGCTCCCAGGGGAAATACAGGGTTAGAATCCTGCAAGCCTCTGGTTACATTTTCATCAACCTTGTTTTATGTGTGTTTTTGTTTAAAGATACTTTACTTAATACATAGCATTGAGTCATTAACATTGAACTCGCAGCCAACAGCACCATAACTCATGCTGGAAGGAAACTTACGTAATATGTATTTTTTTCCCTAAGTCACATCTCAGTTATTTCATGCTTCTGAACCCTAGAAAGCACTTCAGCACTGCATTCAGGAGGTTTTTTAAAGGGTGAAATCACCAGTAACAATCACAAGGATGCAAAAAACAGTGCACTAAATAGGCCAAGAGAAGGAACCTTGTTTACTGTATGAGGGTAGAAACAGAAAATCAGAACATCTCTTGTTCATCCTCAGCTCGGAATATACCTGTACGGTGGCTGAAAGTTTTCACTGCTTTGTACACGTTTGCATGTGATCCTGAAAGTACAGGCTTCCAGTATTGATTTTGGACTTACAAATAAATTTTGGCAAGTAGGCAAATTTGCAAATATTAAATCTATAAGGAATGAGGATTGACTGTTGTTTTAAATAATATTTTATTTGTTGTATGACCCTTAATAGCAAAAAAAAATGCTCCAAGAAAAGAAATAGAAAACAGGAGTATAATATTGTTTACATCTAGTTATTCACGCAAGTTGTTCACAAAATATATTATTCCTGAATTTGGCTAACTCATTTTTTCTAGTTTTAACTGTTAATCTATTTATTTAGTTGTCTGAGAGTTCCCAATAATAGGCCTCTGTATAAAATTTACAGTTTTAACAGTTGTCATAAATTATTGCATAATTCCCCCTTGCAATTATAACTATAACTTTATATTTCAGTAGAATTTTACCGTCTAAAACATATATAGAAAAATGTTCTCGTTTTTTCTGATTTTCCAAGAGAATCTAAGTGGTATGCCTTGTTTATATATCAGACGTTATGCTAAGTAGGAGATATGATAACCTATGTTAAATACAGGACCACAGGATCATTGACAGTATAAAATTCAGGAGATCCCAAACTGATGGCCTTCTAAAGGCAGTTGGGAAAGTTCAAAGCCAAGTTAGAGGGGTTAACCCAGTGCTAAGGAAAAGCCAAATTTCAATGCATCCCCATCAAAATGCTGAGTCTCTTGGTTCTGATCCATTGTTCTTTCCTTCATATCACTCCTGCCTCAGCACAGCCCTACCTTCCTGTGTAAAAAGATCCATAATTGTATTCTATTACTAGCCAAGATCTTACAATTTAAAATCCATTCTTGCGTGAGGAGTCCTTTGTAAATTAAACAGTTTCTCATCAACCAAGAATGATTTAGATAGTTCCTTGCCTAAAGGCTGGAGACAAGGCAAACTTCTGAATGCATGCCATAGGGGTTTGTTGGGTTTGTTCCAATTCTTTCTTCTGAGAGGCTGTAGAACTTGGAGGTTAGGCTCACACTCTCTGGCGTCAGACTGTCTCAAGTTGTATCCCGGCTCCGCCACTTATTAGTTGTGCAGTCCTGGGCAAGTTACTGCATCTCTGTGTGCCCCGGTTCCTCACCCATCAGTAGGCACATCAATGGTCCCTATTTTGCTCACCGTGAAGAATATATGAGTCAACATATGGGGAGAGAGGCTGGCATGTAATAAGCACACATAAGTCTCAGCCAACACTTGATCTCATCACCAATGCCCTCATGGCTTCTTCTATAACCTCCGCAATTGTCAGCATTGTTCCTGGACCTCCGTGCCAGACTCAGGTGAGAGCAGTGTTTGAAGGTGAATCCCGCCTCTGTACCCGACACTGAATTAAATCTCGGAGACAGAGTTTTGGATGAGGTAGAAAAGAATAGCTTTATTGCTTTGCCAGGCAAAAGGGGCCACAGCGGGCTAATGCCCTCAAGACTATGTGTCCTGACCTGGAGGGGGTAGTGAGGAGTTTTATAGTAATGGTTCAAAGAGGATGTGATCAGCTCATGGACATTTTTATGATTGGTTGGTGGTGAGCTAATAAGGAGTCGGCATCATCAACCTTCTGGTTCCAGCAGATCTGAGGTCTATGTGCTTGTGGGCAGCAGACAGTTAACTTCTCCCACCTGGAGGGGGCTTCAGTATCTGCAGAAGAGCTCAAAGATATTGTTGTGTGCATCCCTTGAGGGGAACCAGGACCCTGTCCCAAGGCTGCGCTATTGTTTCCTGACTGCTCCTCTCTTGTCTTTGCATCTCCTCACTTCCCTAATCAACAACTGTTTGAACCTATTCCTTGGAACTCAGGGAAGGTCCTGGAGGCTGAACGAAGCCTATTTCCTATAATCAAGAAATGGCGAACACAGAAGTGTTACAATTAATTTTGGATTCCCCAATTCTGGCTGAAAGTTTAGTTTTGATTAGGTTATGTCATGAGACACAAGTAATAGGATAGTCACTTTTGTGATTGAGTTACATTTTATGACTCCATCTTAGTTGGGCAAAGAAAGATTCTCCTGCTGGCATTAAAGGTGCTGTGTTGCAAGAGGGTCCCATGGGAATGACATAAGGGCAACCTCCAGCCACTGAGAAAGATCCTCAGGTAACAGATACGGGGAAACCTGAAACCTCATTTCTCCAACTACAAGGAACTGAACTTTTTGAATAAGCCGAATGAGTGTAGGGAAAGGCCTTGAGCTCTAGATGAGAACTCAGTTCTGTAGTCATCTTGCTTTCAGACTTGTGTGACCATGAGCAGAGAACCCAGCTATGCTGTGCTTGGACTTCTGAGCTACAGAAACTGTAGGATAAATAATAGGTGCCGTTCTAAGCCACTAAGTTTGTGGTCATTTCTTACACAACATAGAAATCTAATACAATAGCCTGAAAAGTGGGAGGGGATTTTTGATGACAACGCTGTGGCCACATGGAAAAGATTCTGTCTGTAGACACAGCCGCCGTCATGTACCAAGCCCTGATATTCAGGGCACGGTACATGCTGGCAGCAATATATGTCCTTTTTCTTATCTGAAGACTTAAACTTGAGGTCCTATGGCCTATGCTTCAATCCCAAAGGCCACATCACTGTGTCTTTCAAGGAAAATACATATTTATCTTGATGGCCATTCCAGCTGGCCAAATTAGACATCACCCTTGAACAAGAGCTATAGATTTATTTTGGTATCTTGAGCCATAGAGGAGAATTTAACACAACGGCTAAAGGATCACCATCATCAAATACATCTTATACACAACATATACAACTACTGATTTCAAAGAGAATTAATGCACTGTTGGCAAGACAAATGTCCATGGAGACAAATGACAATCTTTCTTCCTTCCCTTTGTGTTCATCCAAAGGAGAAAGGCATGGCTATTTATT
Source organism: Eschrichtius robustus (assembly GCF_028021215.1). Classification (NCBI taxonomy): domain Eukaryota; kingdom Metazoa; phylum Chordata; class Mammalia; order Artiodactyla; family Eschrichtiidae; genus Eschrichtius; species Eschrichtius robustus. The sequence continues at coordinate 91,771,181 of NC_090838.1, read as the reverse complement.
GTTTGCAAATGTTCCCTGCACGTCCTTGTCAAAACAATCTGCTACAATTTGAATAAGGGACAGTTTTGAAATCCTTCCCAACTTAATGTTTTCAAGGGTAATATTTTCTTTCGAGTTGACAGACAAAGCCTTCATCTGACAAATGAATGCGCTCAAGAGATTATATCAATGGCTAATCCAATTAAAAATCTTTGAGATGTTCGGTTATCTCTGCTGTGAATTGGATGAGCTGTAGATTGTGGAGAACTGAAAGTTATATTTCCTTCTCTCTTAAATCTTTATTAATTATTTTTTGTACGATTAACTTTAGGGAAATTGTAACTTCTAATTAGTTTCCTTACCTTTAGAATGAAAATGCTAACAATAGAAGAATAATCCTACCCCAAACCTGTTTTTTTTTATATTAGTTTTCCCTTGATTATCATCTTACGCTTAAACAAACTTATTTTACTAAACCAGTGGATAGAAACAAAAAGAAACCCATGAGTGGGACCAACCAAATGTTCCGTTCTTCTCTGTGTGTGTGTGTGCGCGCGCACGCGCACGTGTGTGCGTGTGTGTGATCTGATTAGAGATACACCTCACAATAAAGCATCAATTCATTATGTTGACTCAATTTCCAATTAGTTACTTTGTGATTCTCTAGACAGAGCTACCAAGTATGTGGTTTGTATGATATAATTTTAGACTTTCAGAAACATTGCAAGAAAAATAACCAATGATTATTTTGGAATAAAAACACTATTTGAAATCCTTTTAGAAATGAAGACATTAGTGGAGAATGGGAACATGACGATAGTGAGGACCTTTTGCCCTTCTTGCTTTAGACAGTGGGGTTTTGCCTTCTTGTTACTATGTGCTTGTCTTTGTATGAAAGTAAGGAAGGGGCAAGGCAGTGTTTTATTTCATTTCATATTATCTTATCCTCTTTTATTTCATTTTATATTTGACATGGATAATACTAATCCTCAGATTTGTGACTTCACTTACTTTGTTAAGAGAGTTATTTTTCTGATTCACAAAATGTTTCAAACTGTCTCCCAAATCTTTCCAATAAATGTCAAAGTGAGAACATGAATACACCATAAGAATGTTGGAAGCCTTATGAACATCTGGACATTTCTTAGGGGCAGCTCTGCATCTTGCCTGAGAATTTCCAAACTGGATTATTGTATCCAGTTCTCTAGCAAATTCCACCTAAGGAAAAGGTGTTCCTCTACATCCACCTCACACCCTGTTTTATGTTTTTAATTCTACCTTATAAAATGTTACAACCAGAAAATAACACATTCCAGTGAAAACATTTTCCTTTATTAAGTGGTTCCTCCGTGAAGAGAGCATGGCTATGATAAGAATTCTTTTCTTCCAGTCATTTGGCTATCATAAACTTGGCCCTTCTCTCTTTTACATCCCTAAAGCTTTGCATGTGCGATTATCATAACCCCCTTTTCTGTGGGATTATGTGTAATTAAGTTTTCAATCAATCTGACTAATTAAATGGAAGCACTGTCTGTGGGCTAGATCAGGAGACTAGAAGTCTGGGTTTCTGAGTATTACCACTAGTTCACTAAGTGGATACAGCAGGTTATTTATCTTCTAATTTTGCAATGTAGGGAGTAGAGGGGAAGTACTCAAGCTCAGGTCTACAGGTCCCAATTTTTCTAAGAACCCCAAACTCCTGTCTCTATCTCCTCATGCTCTCTTGAGCCTCACATTAAAATTCCCAACTGCCTCTCCTTGCAGGAGAGTTTGAAAACTCACCAGGTCCATCTGAAAAGTCAGCCAAGAAGGGCTAGACAACCCTGAGGGGTACTGCAAACCCTGGCTGAGGGTGCTGAGTGCCATCCTTGTGCTGGGTTTTGTAGGTTTCACTGCTCAAATGGTGGTAGATACAGGATGGAGTCTACTTTAAATTCATGGGTAAAGACTTTGACTTTCTCTTATTTCTCCATTAGGCATGAATGAAGTATTGTGCTGGGAAAATATCCTTTGTTATATCAATGTTTTCAACTTAGGAATAAATACAAAATAATAAGGAGTCATTTCTGGACGGTACCTTAGAGACACTGTAGCCCAACCTCCTTACTTTCTGTAAGGAAGCTGAGGCCCATGAGGGAAGAGGATGTGCTGATCCCAGAAGGAGCTGGAACCCTATGCTTCATTCCCAGTGCTCTCACCACTCTTCACCACTGACACTAAGGTACGGCTGCTGTTGACACTAAGCATGATGACATTTTGCCAAAATGAGTCAATATTTGAGCAAACGTGACTCCGCTCAGTGGCAGGACAGTGGGCCACCATCCAACATCTCTTAGGTATCCAGAGAAACAGGAGCTCAAGAGCCAAGTGCAGCAAATCCGCCATGTGACCCCTACCTCCGTCTCGTTTCCCCCAGGGCACATCACTTTGTCACCCTGGGAAGCAAATGAGAGCGGCGGGAGGAACCCTTGTGGAACTCATGATGATTCCCAAAGGACAAGCAACTCCCTAAGTGAGAGGGAAGAAGCATATAATTGCCTTCAGGATATCAGGCATCCAAGAGCCTCCAGGCTGAGATGAGGAAAGCTCACTCTTGGTTCCAACTCTTCCCTCCACTGGGCCTTTCCTCCAAAACCCCATTCCCTCCACCAGACCCCCAACTTGAAATCACACCCCTCACTTCACTTAACCCACCCTGAATATTCATTTCCTTCAAAGAGCACATCGGTGCTGACCTAAGCTTCCTTCTTTGGCTGAACATAGCACAAGGCAAAGTTTCCCTTACTTTAAATTCTTCAGTATTTATTTAAATAGTCTGCTCTGTACTATCACGCATTACTAATATGTTGCCTTAGATATGTTCTTGAGTTATTTCCTGTGTGTTTTTCACATCACCCTGTAATATTACAAGTTCCTTGAGGGGAGAGGCCCTGACTCTTTCTTTGGTGTTTCTAACAGAACTTACCACTTAATAAGTGGGAATTGAGTTTATATAAATTTCCATGGAGACTTGAGAAAAGGGTGACTTTGTTTGTTTGTTTGTTTGTTTATTTTCAGCCATTCTTTCAATGTTCTTGTCATGGTGAAACCAGAAAATAAATGCCATGGGCTTCTGGGGAGTTTTAACTAGCTCAGTATCCAAGCACCAATTCATTAAAAGCACGTATAGTTTCAAAATGAAAAACAAATGTTTTAAATGTTTTGTTTTTTTAAATTGTGGATTATGTAACTATATTTTGAAATTAAAACATATATTTAAAAGGTAATATAGATAGATCAATAACTAATAAAGTTTTTGTAGATTGGTTTATAGTGACCCCGGAATCAATAGTTTTGATCTAAAAGTATGATATATCTCTACACTAGAAATGAAACCATTTTGCTTTTCCCTGCTAAACTAATTCTTATTCCGTCATGCTTCCTGCTCACAAATGTTTCAGGGAATAATATGTATTAGAGCTACTAGGAACAGCTCTGCAATGTTAAGTAGTAGAAAGTCAAAAATGGCAAGTCTTGTCATTTAATGTGTCAAGGATCAGATATTAATATTGTATTAAAACTAAGCGATGTGCACTCATAGTTTGCTATTCTTTTCACTTGCAAAATGTCAGCAGAGAAGCAACAGGAAATAGCAGAATGTGGGAGAAAAAAGTTGCCCACACTTAAAGGATGGCAATGAAACAAAATGAAGTTTAATTGAAACAATGAATTGTTTAATTAAAAGAAATTCACATCTCCTATTCATTAAGATATGCATCATTGGGATTCATTTTAGAATAAAAATTTAATATCTGCTTTGTAACTTCAGTGATATTTTCACATACTCTGTTTTTCAGAATAATACCGTCTTATGGAGGAGGAGGGGAAAGAAGTCTGCGTTTATGCTTCCTTATGTACTGAGGATATGCCATTGTCTCAAATAAAATTAACAACTTCAAAAGAAATGCATCAGAAATTGTGATTAATCCAGAGATATAAAGGGAGGTGAGAAGGAGTATGACTCAGAACATTCTTGAAAGCTTTAAGATTTAAGTCTCTGAAAATTTACATTCATACCCACTGAATGGTGACAGATCAAGTCATTTCTAGAGAACTCTGAAGGTAGTTGGCACCTTGGATATTGCTTTTTATGGGAAAATTCAGAAGAGTAGAATAAAAAATTCTCTATTAAAAATAAAATTGACTGTTAGAGGAAAGAAACTGATTTTAGAAATACACACAACCACAATTTTAAAATTCTATATTGGTTGAAGAGATCTTACCTCTTGGATCCTGGTGAAGAACTATCAAATTATGTGGAGTGACATCTGTCTCCATTAAATAGAGTAATTTCCCAGAGAAGAACAAGACTTTCAACGTAACAGGAGACTTGCCAGTTGACAGGAAAGAATGTTCCCCGACTTGACCATTGTTGATGGGACCCTGATGTGTTCTCCCAGGAGTGGATGGTCTAAAACATTGATTCATTAGTCTGTTTAATCTTCAGGCTTGCTAGGAAAGAGATCCTCCTTGACTTAAAGGCTGTCAGGCTGTCATCTCAAGAGGTTCCTCCCTTGTCATTCCCTCCATCCACAATCAAAGAAAATGACATTTCGCCCTGTTATAAAGAATTAGCATAAAGAAGAAAGCCATCTAGAAATAGAACCTGAAATTTTCAGCTAAGGACATCTGCACTGCTAGCTCTACCTACTTCTGTTCCCACTGTAATTTTCAATCATTCAGGTAGATATTTTCTATTCTCAGTATAATGACATCAGTTTTAAAAATCTCTGTGGAAAAAAAAAAACCTCACGATATGGTTAGTGTTGAGTTGACGATTACAGATTTAAGTCCAATCTTAGTTTTGTAATCTTGGTGTTATCATTTAAAGTGAAAATGTTGATACAGGAACCCAGACACGTTGCAAGGAAAGTTGAGAAGAAAAGATTTTGTTGGTGGAAGGAGGAGAGAAGTGTCAACGTTCAATAGAGCTAAGTATTAGGCTGCTCTAAAATTAGTGTCTTTGAAATATATAACATTGGGTTAGATGGAAATTCACACTGGTTTGAGCTCTGCTCTGAAATTTCCAGATATATTTCACCAGGTCTGAACATGCAGTTTATTAAGAGTCCAAGGTGAAATCTACATGCCTAGTAACTGAATTAATATTATGAAAATATTTTGTGTTTTTAATACCAGAGGACGATATTTTTAAAAATATTTATTTACTTATTTAGGCTGCACCGGGTCTTAGTTGCGGCACGCGGGATCTTTAGTTGCAGCACACGGGATCTTTGGTTGCGGCATTCGGACTTCTTAGTTGTGGCATGCATGCGGGATCTGCTTCCCCGACCAGGGATCGAACCTGGGCCCCCTGCATTGGGAGCATGGAGTCTTACCCACTGGACCACCAGGGAAGTCCCCCAGAGGACAATATTTACCTGGCATTGTGACATTGTAAACATGGGCAGATACCACTGTTTATAGACAACCATATTTATATTTGCATGATTATCTTTAGTTACCACCCAGATCATATTGACTGATGGTTAAGATGTGTTCTATTTCTCAGTTTCCAGGTCCTAATTATTGAGTTTGCTGGTGTGATCTCCACTGATTATTGGTCATATATAGAATGGGGATGCTGAAACACTATTAGGATGTTTTTGCAGGTTTGATTGGAATAAAGATACTAAGTATTTAAACATATAGAATTGAGCGCAAATAAAAAGAAATTTAAAAAGATACTAAGTACTAAGGGTTCATACAATTTCGTGGCTGGTACGTAGTTTTGCACTATGTTATCTGGAAGAGAAACATTCCTTCATTCATTTCTCTCCACCTGCTTCTCAATACAGTATCCATCAAGACTCTGTCTTCGGTGGACCACACCCCATACTCCCTTTTACTAGCCCCAGCCTTATTTGTGACTCCATCTTCAACCTGCTTCCACCAAATATAAAATCACTTTCTGCTTACCATCCATTCTATCTTGGAAATATTCCTAGGATGAGCATTCAACATTCTGCATATTCCATGGTCTCATTGAGGCTATCAAAATGATGTCCTAACTGGGCTACCCACCTTCAATTCTTCCCCTTCCTAATTCTTTGTCAGATACTTGTCAGAGTAAATGCCACATCCTTCTCCAGTTAAACGTCCTAATGCACAATTCCTAGCATCGTTTTCTCCTGATCCTGGGCCCCCCTATTGTCCATGCCATCAAATACACACTCATCCACTGGGGTATCATCACTGTAGTCCTAAGTTGCGGATTCATTCATCTTCATAACTGGATCTCTCTTCCTACTCCCATCAAAATGGACCATGTGCGATGGCTCCCTTCCCTCACCTTCGCTCTCTTTTCTGCTTCACCTCCACCTGGAAGTGCTTGTCCTCCGTATCTGCCTGTCCTAATTATGTACACTTCAAAGCCCAAAAAGGAACCTTCTCCCCACTACTTATATGAAGCTCTTAACAAGAAAAAAAATTTTCTTTTTGCTTTCTTTTCCCCCTAAACTCTTATGTCATTATTTCCTAGAGCTTCATTTATGAAATATCATTTCTGCTACCTACTTTAGTTATTTACACATTAACTGTACATTTGGGGCTTCCCTGGTGGCACAGTGGTTGAGAATCTGCCTGCCAATGCAGGGGACACGGGTTCGAGCCCTGGTTTGGGAAGAACCCACATGCCGCGGAGCAACTAGGCCCGTGAGCCACAACTACTGAGCCTGCGCGTCTGGAGCCTGTGCTCCGCAACAAGAGAGGCCGCGATAGTGAGAGGCCCGCGCACGGCGATGAAGAGTGGCCCCCGCTTGCCGCAGCTAGAGAAAGCCCTCGCACAGAAACGAAGACCCAACACAGCCATAAATAAATAAATTAATTTAAAAAAAAACAAAAACAAACAAAAAAAACCTGTACATTTCGTACAATCAAAGTACATGTCTTTAAGGCTTTCTGACTCTCAAAAAAGCCACCAATATATACTTTTAAGATGCATATCATAATCAGAAGCATGGTTAATTACAAATATTTTCCAGAATCTTTATTGTTATTATTCTCAAAGAAGTCTAAATCTACCCAAACCGACAGTTTTCTGTCATCACATATTTATTTCTGATTTTTGACTCAAGCTGAAGAAATAGAAGAATATTGGGGGGAAAAGCCATGGATGCTTCTATTAAATATTGGCAAGTACGTGGAAGATGAGTTTTTTGGGGGAGTGGGGTGGGTTGTGCGGGAGGACTCCACATACATTTTTGAAAGAAAAGCTTGTGCCCCAAAGAAAAGAGCACACTTCTGCCAAGATGAAAATCAACATGCTTAAGAACACTCCTGTACTGAAACTACAGTCACTCAATGCCTGACCACTCCACAATGTAATAAGCCCTTGAGTTGGGGTTTCATTGAAGAGGAGGTATTACCTGATGCCACTGCAGACTCTAGTCTTAGACCCAGGAACACGGTCTTCCCCTAAAACGTTGTGTGTGAGTAATTAGAATTAGAACTGCTGGGGTTGGACATTTAAAAAGAAATAGGTGGCGCAGTATTAGTAGCTGTTACCTGAAAGTGATCCCTTAGGCAAGATGAATAAAGTCAGGTGATGCACAGTCCCTTGGACCACTCCCTTTCATCATTAAATACAGGACTAATGAGGTCAAGACAGAGCACTTGAGTGGGAGAGGTGAATTCTGGAATGACATCTTTCAGGGAAGGGGTATCTATAGAACAGTGAAGTTGCCAGACTGAAAGACAGAGAGGGGAAGAGATGGGGGGAAAGGAAGAAGGTCAAAGGGCTTTTAAATAGTCACCTAGTGTGAAGAAATGAAGTTGACAAGAATTTCACCTTTTCCCTAACATTTTCCTGTCTAGGAGTGCCATGTTAAGATATGGATAAGGAGAGGTAACCAAGGAACTTCAATACTATCCAAATAGGTAGTCATGGAAAGAGATGAGAAAAATGAAATCTAGATTGTATGGCCCCAGAATGAGTGCAATGCTACGCCGACCACAGGAGAACAGGGTCCTTAGAATAATGAACTTTTCTCCCTTTAGTATCTAAGGACTCTGTAGTCTCTGCCTTCCTCCCTTTTCTTAGAACCTGATTTTAGCCATTTCCTTCAATCAAATAGAAATGACAGGGAGCAGCTTAAAATGTCATCTTCCCCATGGACATGTCTATTTTAACCAGGGATTAGTCTTTAAGCTTAGGTGCCTTCAGTGATGTTTCAAGCAATCTCTCCAAAATGGGATATCACTTTAAAGACATCTAGGTTTCCATGCCATCTCTAAAATCTCTCCTAAGTGGCCACATGGAGAACTAAGAGCTGATTAGAATATGCTACCCCAGCTATACCTGTTTGAAGGAGGTGCTATCTTTTATGAGCCAAAAAGCAGCTCCATTACTGAGGATAATTAGCTTAAGAGCTCTTTGCAGTAACTTGGCTTCTTTAAATGCCTTGTTAACTTCAATTTCCCTGACTTACAATTCACCTCCTTTGTGATACACATTATTTGTACCTACTTCAAAAAAAAAAAAAAAAAACACTGAAGGTTGCTTTTGTCCAATTGTCGCTAATAGGCTGTTGAGTTCCACACAATTCCTTTCTGGATAAGAATATATTAAATATCTTTAATTGACCCTTGTAAGAATGGAAGGGTTTAGTGTTTTTAAAAAGGAGTTTATAGGAGGAAGTGCCTTTTTCCATCTCCTTTCATGTGTTGTCATTGAAGGAGGCTGATTTGCTAATTAATCTCAGAAAACTGTGATGCTTGCAGGGGTCATAGTTGTGGCAAACTTAGAAACCAACACGTATGCTACATAATTAAAAAAAAAAAATCTTGTTGGTTTCCTACAGGGCAAGCACTGTTGCAGTACCTGCAGGGGTGCAGCAGGAAACAAAACAGAGAGGTATCACTGTGTAACCAAGCAGGGCCATTTGGGGCCTCCCTGGGGCAGGCCCTTCCCCCATATCCTCTGCTGTAGCTCTTCTCTGAAGTACCCAGATAATAGTATCTGATGCACATTTCCTGAGTTGTTTTTACTGATGTGAAATCCCCCACCAAATGGAAGACTTTAACTACCTGATGACCATGAGCACCTGACCGCCCCCCCAAGACCCCAGGCCTCCTGGAGCCCAAGGATTGATAAGGTTAACCACTGTGTCCCCGCCCTATTACCCCACCATCAACCAATCAGACTGTGCATGAGCTGATCACATACCCTGTGACCCCCCTCCCTCACCTGGCTTTTAAAAATGCTTGCTGAAACAGAGTTCAGGGTTTTAGAGCATGAGCCACCCGTTCTCCTGGTATCGGCACCTTTACAGTAAAGGCTGCACTTTCCTTCACCACTACCCAGTGTCAGTAGATTGGTTTCACTGCACACCGACAAGCGGACCCAAGTTTGGTTCGCTAACAACTGCCCACGTGAGGCTGACACTGCATGCGACGGTTGGGGTCAATTCAGTTCTAGGTGCTCTGGCAAGGAGAACAGTCACCTGATTTAGACAGACCTGAAACATCTTACCCAATACTCCACATTTTTAAATAAATGCAGGAAAAATTTGCACAATAAAGACTAACATCAAAAACTTGAATAAGCATCTAATATGCTAGCTGAATGAGTGGATTTTGAATTTTCACCTATCTTACTATAAAGGAATACAATAAAAGTCATAATATCTCTATATGTAAAGGGTTAGAACAGTAATTGGAACTAAAATACATTATCCCATTCCAGCCAATTAGCTCTTAGAATGCAAAATCAAGTATTTCCCCAATAGGGAAATTTTGTTGCCTCTCTGATAACTGGACAAGAAATTTAAATAAATCATGCCTCAACTCCATCCTCTGATGCTTCCTGTAGTTTTATTAAAGATTTAACCATGACCGAGGACCATACCAAAAAGTACAACTTTATCTGTCAATTGCCCTAATTAATCCAGTTTTGATTAAAAGAAAACTGACATAAAAATATTCCATGTTAATGTTAAATTATGTGCAGTTACTTTGAAACCATATCTTGAGAAACAATAAAAGAATGGAATATAATACATAGTTGCTGGAGATGAGAGAAAACAAGACTTATGTAGGCAAAATACACACTACTATGTAAAAAATAGATAACTAAAGAGGACCTACTGTACAGCACAGGGAACTCTACTCAGTACTCTGTAATGACCTCTATGGGAAAATAATCTAAAGAAGAGTGGGTATATGTATATGTATAACTGATTCACTTTGCTGTACAGCAGAAACTAACAAAACATTGTAAATGAACTCTACTCCAATAAAAATTAAAAAAAAACAAAAACAAGACTTACATAGGCATTGATGATAAATCAACACCCACCTCCTACCTTCAGGTCTGCCTGCTGTACTTGCCTGTTTTCAGCCTCCAGAGTCCCAGGTGCAAAGTAGTTCATATTCACAGACAGACACTCTGGGCTCAACATCATTCATGTTCACTGTCAAGTCATCACAAATCCCACATTCCCCTCATCTCTCAGGCTTAAAAAATTCATTTAACACCAAGGGCTAACTAATTAACTGGATTTTCTTATATTTAATGGAGAACATTCTAAGCCATTAGAATGCAGACTTGTTCAAATTTAGGTCACTGAAAAGTTCTAAAAGTATGCCTGTCAAGAGAAAAACCTAATGATTTTTTTCCAAGATTTTACCTTTTTAGTAATCAGGTTTTTTTTAATTTTTTAAAAAAATATGATGTGAAAGCAGAGCAGGGACAGATGTGTACTGGAATGATTTCATAATCCCTATCAGCATGCAAGTCCTTATTACCAAGGTGTCTTTATTTTACACACAAAATAAACTTCACTTTTAAAATGTGCAGCATCATTAATTCTGAAAATAGTGTGAAGACCTGTTGTTAATGTTTGTGTATATTTGATTATAGCAGGGTGCCTCATTGTCTATGGCTAAAGGCAGACAATGAACTTCCAGAAACTATGATTGTCAATTTTTCCTATGTTGGAAATCTAATAGTCTTCTATAGCTAGTCTTCTATTTGAGGCTGGCAAGCTTCCAACAGCAAACAAAAGCATGAAAGAAAATAGGGATCTGTAACAGTGTGTACAAATAAAGTGGTCTTATTCTGCAAAGCTTCAAATTTGCAGATATTCACATATCAATTTTCATAAACACCTTAACTCTGAAAGTAGATCATTTCTCCAGTGCAAATCTAAGGCTTCTTTTTCCTGAGGCCGAGAAATTCCAGGTTCCCTATTGCTATCAGAAATGTACTTTTCTTCATTTTGTATTACCTGCTCAGATTTATGTAAAGATTGTTTTCCAAAATAAAACCCAAATGCATCCCGAGATAAATTCACAGTAGAAAGATTCAATCAAGCGCCAAATCATTTTTAAAGATTTATCCTTGTGGATGTGCATGGATTATTCCAGCCCCAGCTCTCTGAAATCCTTTGGGTTAAAGTTTGATGACAGTACTCAAAACCGGATTTCCAAAAATGTTAATTCCCAATGAAACTGCATTTTAAAATGTTCAAAATAATATAAGAGGTGGTTTGGGATTTATTTTCATATTCTTCCCCTGGAAATGTAGCTGAGAATATTTGCTGAGGTAAAAGCTCTCTGAGACTTTCACCTCTAACTCAAAAAAGCCTTTCTAGAATGAAGAGGAGTAGAACGTAAACCTCACGAAAATAGGATTCCCACAACATTTCTGTCATATTCTTCAGTAAGTGAACAGACTGACTGTGGACCATATTAACTCATGTGACTCTCTTCTGAGCCGCTGTTCATTCCACAAAATCCAGACCTAAGTCCCCAGGACATAGATGCCCTCAGGTAGCAGCTCCAGAAACATAAACAAGCCTAGAGTCTTGTGAGGGTCGGTGGTTAGGGAGGCTGGATCCATTACCAGGTGGCTGAAGGAGGTTTGAACAACTCCACCATTTTCAGTGTAGACCCTGAACCATAAAAGTCTCTTCACAACCACGACAAAACTTACTAAACTTCCAGAACATTCACAGGACGGATAATGACCACAGGTGCTCCAGATGGTTTTCGAGACTGCAGATGACCTGTAAATGGGTCAGTTTCCCTCACTCTGCAGCTGACACTCAGTCTCCTGGTCTGAAGAAGCCTGAGCATGTAGCAATCACCTTGGAACTTTTGAAAGCCCTTGACATTCCTAAGGAATGACCATCACAATGACCAAGTACCCATGTTGAGAATGCCACAGTTTCTGTCACTTAACTCATAAAGTTTATTTAATAGTAACATCGGTGACTTTAGTGAAAGTGAGTGTGATTTCAAGGAACGTAAGAGCAAATTATGGGCTGCTAGGATCCGGCTTCTGCTAAGTGTTCGTCTTCTAGCTCGTTACCTTTTCATCAGGAGACTCGAGTTCATCTTTTTACGGAAAAAGTAAAAGTTTCCACAGCCCACAGACCTTCCAGGACTAAACCATGAATGCCTAATATGAGCACGTCTGTGATCTATAATACTTTCTGTGAATCACATCATCTTTCAGGATAGGACTGAAACATTTCTTGATCTGCTGACAATACCCTGCAAAGTACCTTGCACTGGACAAGCATTCCTTAAATGCTTATTATTAAAATGAGAAGTGAATGAATTACTAAAATAATATTCACCATAGTTGCTCTTTGTACCAACTCTTTGGAGTGGCTGAAAGCATCACAGATATAGCAGGTTTGTACATTCTGAAAAGCCTAGGTCCAGGTAATTCTTCTATTTATTCGAAATTCCTGTTGCATACGATAGGATTCTACCAGGAAGTATGATTTAACTTCTTTTAATTTATGTCATCATCCAATTCTATTTAAGAATAAAGTACAAGTGTTGATACCAAATAAAGCATCTTAACACTATTTGTATATATCCTGAACAACAGTAACATTATTGAAATGGTGATGGTAATGAATACTTTTAAAATCTGACACTATGAATGCTAAAATACAGTAAAATAAATATTGAATGGGACTGCTGCTAAATGATTTCAAATTTTTAAACCCAATAATATTTAAATTAGAAATCACATGTTTATAAATAATTATTATATGTTAATTTACTCACATGCCTTATCATGAGAGAAACTAATAGTTTTAAAAAACCTTTATATTTCTTTCATATAGTGATTTTCTGGACATTCTATCTCACACCCAAAAGCATATATTCATTTTTAAAAATTGAACAATAATAATACTGCCATGTCATTACCTCAATTGTGAAAATGTTATTATAAACGTAAGGATTTCTTGGGGACTTCCCTGGCTGTCCAGTGGGTAAGACTCCGTGCTCGCAATGCAGAGGACCCAGGTTCGATCCCTGGTCCGGGAACTAGATCCCACATGCATGCTGCAACTAAGAAGTCCGCGTGCCACAACTAAGAGTCCACATGCCACAGCTAAAGATCCCGCATGCCACAACGAAGACCTGTAGCAGCCAAATTAAATAAATTAAATAAATTTTTTTTAAAGTAAGGATTTCTTAAAAACAGTGCCATGAAACAATTTATAATATATTTCAGTGGTACCTATAGGTCAGTGGGAATTGCACATATTTTAGAAATCCAGTGTAGTTAATTACTCAATATTTGAGACACGTAGGTGTCTCATTCCTTTTCTAAAGCAGCATGGCTTTTTCCTTTGTCAACTGTTTGCTATCCAAACAAGGAAGGAAGGAACAAGGAGGAGGAACCCTTAGATAGTCAGTGGGAGCCCTTCTCAGGGCAGGTTTCCAAAGTAAGGGTACAGTTGCCTCAGCTCCACAAAAGATGAGCAGGAAGACAGAGGTGGAGTGGGAGAAAAGATGCCTTGACGGAGATGCCTATAAAGCCCATGAAGGACCCAGCAAAGCAAAGAGGTGAGGAAGGAAAGATGCGAGTGGGGCTGCGGGTGAGGTGAGACAGGTCTGGTGAGGCTTGGGGTCAGCCCAGAAAAATCCAGGGGAACCTAGCTGCTGCTCTTGAATTCAGCTTACTTGCTGGGGCTCAGGCTGCCTCTGCCAGGCAAGGGTAGAGGTTACATTTTATAGGGGAAAGACTTGGAATGGAATTATTTATAGGATTTTTGTGATCACTTCATTTATATCATTCTTATTGCATATTTTCCTATATTACCATCAGCCGAATGTAGCAACTCATCATGTGTTTATTTACTTTGTCTTTATTTTGCTGTGCCTAATTTCTGGGTACATTTAAATAGTTGTCATCATCTTGTAAGTATATTTTTACCTAATATAGTTTAAACAATACTAGCCTTGACATTCTGATTACAGTATCAGAGGCATCACCGATATTGAGTGTGGTGAGTTCCTTGTGGATCCTCACATATGCTCCCTTTCCCATCCATCCAGGCCCATCCAAACTGGGCTATGTGCCTGGGGTCCTGAGTATCCCTTCTGTACTTCTCATTGGGGCTTGATGCTTTAACCGGCAGATAAATGATAATTTCCCCCAATGTCTTGCAATTGCATCCCCTCAGTTTTGTAGTTTTGTATCTAACTAACATTTTCAATGTTTCTTACATTTGGATTACACTTATATCCTAATTCCTAGCACTGATCTAGATTCCTTCTTGTATTTTCTTCATTATTTTTTTCATGTCTGAAAAGCCAAGTGTTAGAAGATTTTGTACAAGTCATTATCCTGCCCTTGTTACAAACCTCCTATCTTGGTAGCCTCCCAGCCTGGTACTCTTTTTATGCCTGGAGCCCTTTCTACCTCTTTCAAGTTCCCCCACAAGAACAACTATTCTGTCTCTGAATTGCACCGGGCTTGTTTCTGAGACACAGAAACTTACTAGTACAATTACCTTCCTATTTGAACAGGTCCTCTATCTACATTCTTTTAGGCAGTTAGAGGGAAGAGGAAAGGTTCTTCCTGAGTCTTCAGGCCCTTAAAAATCAGCCTAAATTAATCTACATGCTTAAGAGAGACTATTTGGGGTCACATTTTGCTTCCCTACAGTGGGTTCAGCCACTATGACCAACAGGATGGGGAGTCCTCAAAAAATTAAAAATAACACTAACACATAATCCATCAATCCTACGTTTGGGCATATATCCAAGAGAAATGAAAACAGGATATGGAAAAGGTACCTGCACTCCCATGTTCATTGCAGCGGTATTTACAATAGCCAAGATATGGAAGTAACCTAAGCGTCTGTCAAGGGATGAAAGCAGATGGGAGACATACACACACACACACACACACACACACACACACACACACACACACACAATGGAATATTATTGGAGGAAATACTGCCATTTGCAACATCCTGAATGGACCTTGAGAGCTTTATACTTAGTGAGATAAGTCAGACAGAAAGGCAAATACTTACTGTATGATATCACTTCTATGTGGAATCTCAAAAAGCTGAACTCATAGAGAGAGTAGAGTGGTTACCAGGGGCTGGGGTGGGGTGGGGGGGGGGGGAATTGGGAAATTGTTGTTAAAGGGTATAAACTTGCAACTAGATGATGAATATGTCCTGGAGATCTAATGCACAGCACAGCGATTACAGTCAACAGTACCGTACCATGTACTGTAAAGTCGCCAAGGCTAGATCTTAAATGTTCCCACCACACATTCCCACCACATGCAGAAAAAAGGAAATGATACTATGTGGCCTGACAACAGTGTAAGTTAAGTTGAGGTAGTAATTCTGTCGCAACATACAAATGTATCAAATTAACAGGTTGTGCATCTTAAACTTACACAATGGTATACGTAAATTATATAACACTAAAAATTTAAATACAAAAGAAAAAAAGATGGAGCTTAGAGTGGGGAATCAGAAAACCTGGATTCAAAGTGTGACTTTGTTACTTTTGAATGTGAACAATTAAGTCCCTTAACTACTTTCATCTCAGTTCCTTTGTATGCCAAATGATCATACCAACACTTGCTCATAAAGGTATTATAAAAACGATTGAAGAAGCATATGTAAAGTAATACTTTCGAGTATAAATGTTTAACTCTAAAGTGATATGTATTATGTGATGGTCAGCTTGTGTTTCTAAGTAACACGACTGTATTACTGTTTATATATTGTGAGTCTCTCCAGCCCAAGACCACCAGGAGCACACTTGTATTTGGATGCAAGTTGGATGCGTTGCTCATGGCAGAGGAAGGATGCACAGGACCCGACAGGAAGCATCCTTTCTAACACCCTCAGTAGGTATTACCTTAGAAGGAGGGTAGATGAAAGTACAGCTGAAATAAGCTGCATTTAATTGCGCAAGAAGCAGTGGTCATTCATAGGAGCCAGAATAGAGGGGTGTTTGGCCATTTTTGTGGTTTAGAGAGCGGCGCTCATGACTTTGTCGATCTTCAGCCACGATTGTGCAGCGTTCTTGTTTTTGTCTTGTCCATCACAGAGTGATCTTGTCTGATGCAGCTGTTCTGTAAAATTGTTTCTGTTCAACAGGAGAACACCAGCTCCTGGCTGTGAGTACCACCAGGCCAGATCCTGGAGGTCAAGGTCTGCTCTTCTCCTTCCTGAAGTAAATGTGTGTACGTGCACACGTGCATATACACATATCTAGAAGCTCAGTGTCAAATTCAAATTCTGTAAAACTGAATAAATTAAATTCTCAACATATTTTCATTAATGGAGATGAAATCCTTTCCATTAAGAAAATTCAAGCCAACTCTTTATAATTTGGGAAATTATATAGTTCCTTTCTTTTTTATATACTTCCTTTCTTTTTTTAGTTAGCTTTAAGATTAAAGCTCTATAATACTGAACCAAAAAATGTGTAATTGTCAGATAGCTACAAGTGGTATGAAAAGTATAACCAAGTGTTAAAACATTAAGCAAAAAATAATAACTTTCTTCCAAAAGGGAGAACACTTAAAACTTCTTTGAGGTGAAAAATGTAAATAAACAAAATTTATATGGATGTTTTTCTGAGTTCTAGGTTTGATTATGTCTTGAGCTACCCTGTCTGCCCACTGCCAACAAGAATGAAAAATTATATTTGTGGGGCAAAGACGAAATAATTATTATTTCCAAAACACAGTGATTCCAGTATGTAGCCCTCAACGATGCTGCTGAAGACAACACAACAAATCGTCCTCAGTCTCAGCCATGCTTGTGTTTTGCACGGAACTATCTATGCCAAATGGTCATTTTTCTCACATTTATTATGTTAACAGGATAAATGCCAACATTTGTCAACATCTTGTAAATGATGCGTCTTAATGAGGCAAGCTACTGTTTCACTCCTCTGAGGAATTTCATAGCAGAATAAGCAAAATATCAGGTTAAAGCAAGTGGGAGGAGATCCCAGAGAGCAAACCTTTCCTATGAACGTATATTCCTTGAGGTTTTGCTTAGAGTGTGTTCTAGGATCCAGGCCAATTTGGCCTAAACCTTTATACAACATTTTAATTATATTTTTAACAAATCCTGCAAAATGAGGTTCACATGTTGATTCAGCCAAAAAAAAAAAAAAAAAAAAAAAAGCAGTATCTACAAGCTGAACAGAATGCAAGAGAGAGGGAGTGATTAGCGATGTTGCCAAAAACCAATGAATACAGCGTTTTTATAATATCGTGCCCTATTCCATTCATATTGGGTAGATATAAAGACTGGTGGAGGATACATCCTTGTTCTAGAGTAAATGGACCAATAAGTTTTTATTTTACACATGTGTACTTGACTCAGAAGTAGAAAACGTGGCATTTACAAAAACACGGTTAACCTCCTGAGGATGCAAGGCCAGACAAATGCTAAATAAGATAATGCGTAGGCTTGCCCATGTGCAGAAGTCAACACAAGATTATAGTTAAAGCCATAGGTTTGGGGTCAGAAATATTAAGTCTCTGCGTTTAAGTCCTGACTCCAGTGATGGCGAACTAAATACAAACTGAATACACTTGGGCAAAGCACTTTATTTCCCTTAATCTCAGTCTCCTGATCTGTAGAATAGAGATAATAATGCCTACTATATGAGATTATTACAATAACTAAATGTGATAATATACATAGAACAGTGCTCATTAAAAAGCAGTTATTGTCACCATTGTATCTGCTAATGAAATTGAAAATTGCTAATCCCTGTTATTAAACGTAAACAGTGGTGGTTGGCTGCTAACAGTTTTGTAAAATAACACGCGTCTTATTGCATTTAGGTTTGTGGGTTGGAGGGAATGGGAGCTTCCTATGCAAACCTAGACTCCTTTACAAAGTAATGAGTAAAGACTTCAACATCTTTAGCCGCTATTCAACCCTCGGAAGTGTTTCCTACTCAAATACCTGATCTGCGGATAAAGAAAGATTTGGCAATGGGATTGGCAACAATGACCAAATCTTTACCATCACTATGATGATCTGAGAGTCAAGGTGGCAGCTGCAGCTCTGGGCATTTTGTCCAAATCCCAGGCAAGAAGAAGCAGCATGGCAACTATATCAGGAAACCAAAACTTTCACAGAAATCATAAGCACATTTCCACATATATATCACACGGCCACTCCTAATTTGTGTTTGTTTGGTTTCCTTTTGTTTTAAGTTGGACATTTGCAACTACAAACAGAACCAGGGCTCTGCTAGTAAGGAAATTAGATTACCTAAAAGATAGTTAGTCAAATCACACTATGTGTAGTGGATAAGTGGTGAAGGGAAGGTTGTCAGTGGAAGGGAGAACAGGGCCGAGAGAGACAGACAGAGTTGGAAACCAGTGGTGCTAAGGAAATTTATATTTTTATCCTAAGTGCTATGGGGAACCACAGGAATGGATAGATAGATGTATGCTTTAGGAATATCACTCTCCACACAGCGTGAAAAATTGGACTGGAGTGTACAATGGGGTGTGCGGCAATACATTCACTCTGCTGATCATGTTAAGGCAGATCATGGCTTAAGTTTTGGGCTTATGGAATGTGAAGGACTTTTTAGGTCACCCAAGTAGAGCTGTTAAACAGCAGTTTGGATAAATAGGTCTAAAGGCCAGAAGAAAGATTAGGCCCATAGACAGAGAGTTGGCAATATTTAGCATAGAGAGAACCAGAGCCATGAGCATAGATGAGATTGTACGAGGAGAATGAATAAATTCTGAAAGATGAGTGGAACGAAGACCATCTACTCAGAGAGACATTTGAAAACCAAGGAGAAGCTTTGAATGATTTGCTTTGCAGAAAGAGTTGTTATAGTTATAATGGAGTGGCAATGTATTGAGGTATTGAGGACCTGAGGTGCCAGTTACCCAATAAAGCCTTTTACAAGCATCCTTTCATTCCAAACTTAGAGCATCCATGGGAAGTAGATACTTTTACTGGGGATTTAGAAGAAAGGAGACTGAAGCTTAACTACATCAAGAAACTTGCCAATTAGGAAGAGATGGATCTAATATCTAACAGGTGTTTGTTTGTTTGTTTGTTTTTTATTTCAGGGATAGTACTTTTATCCATTATAAGCCAGTTAGAAGAGAATGAAAGGAAGAGCTGACCAGGGGAAGATAGAAAGATTCTGACCAATAACTGGACACCTTGACTGGAACATCGAATTCTGCCTAGTTGCATAGTCCCCTTAAGGTGGTACAAGATTAATTACACGAAGACACCAACTGTCCTAAAAGACCTGACATGCGAGAGATTATCCCCTGATCCAATCAGTCATCAAATCCTATTTCTTTTCCTTCAGAAGGGTTGTAGTATATAACAGGAAACACTTGTTGAGACATTTCTGCTACGTTCCCTGGAAAGTAGGCTTGAAAGCATTGTTCAGCAAAGGAAAAAAAATGGGGTCCACATAGGGTGGGAAATAAAAACCAGCATCGAAGGTGATCAGACAGTGTGAAAGAGAAGTGCACTCAGAAACCCAGACCAAGACTTAGAGCCAGAGTCATTCATTTGTTCACTTAGATAAAATCAGTTGGTACCCATGGTGTTCAAGGCAATGGACTAGGCCATGAAGAGAGGAAATGATGGTGGATGGACAGGATCTTATCTCAATGAACCTACGCTACTGGGGAGGTAAAAGCCATGAGCCATGTCCCTAAAACATGAGAGGACTCAGAAAGACGGTTGATCATGTCTCTCTAGGAAACATGTTGAATGGCCATAGTGAGCCATCTATTTTTTCCAAGCATTAGCTTTATTCACACACACACACATACACACACACACACACACACACACACACACACACACACACACAGAATCCAAATGGTTGGTTTGAATAACATGATGAAGAAAATAATCTATTTTCTTCAGTAAGTTCCATTTTATACTCCCGTCTTGGAATTAATCCCTCATTTTTGATTCCTCACAGAATCACTCACCTTAATCACTATGTATGACTCCAAATGATTTGTAACTATCTCAGAAAACTGTTTCTGTCATCCAAGAGTCCCTGTCGTCCCATGTGAGAGTAATTAAGGAACGTGCTTAGGTTCTGACGGTGAGCATCTGACACCAAAGTTTGAAAGCATCCTTGACCTCCCAAAGCCAAGTTTTTGGAACATACAACATGTATTCAAAGTCCAAGGTGGTCTTTTTATTTTCTGGCCACGTAACTTTGCTATTTTGAGAGCGGAGGCCACAACTCTTCAGTAATGGATTGCTATATTTTCTTTCTGGAAAGTCTTGTGATTACCGAACAGGAACAGAAGGATTGCTAGTAGGAGCTCCCTGAGTGGGAAAAGAGGAAGAAGAGGGAATAAGACTTTCGAGTTACCTGCTTGGTAGAATCTCTGGGCAGGATTGTTGAAGAGGACGCTGTAGGTAATCAATGGACGCCTCTCTTCCTGGTTCCCCTCCAAGTCACTCCAAGGACTCAAAGCATCAGACACTATTTTAAGGTAAAGAATCAGAAAGTACTTTAATTACATGACACATTAATATGGAATGTGCTTTCTGAACTACTTTCTTGATACAGTGTGTGTGTGTGTGTGAAGGAGAGAAATGGCAGAGGTTTAAATTTAATAGGGGTCAACTCAAAACCAATTTTGGCCTGAAGTTGGAAACTTAGAAAATGCAGAAGTAGAAAGAATTAAATAAACAGCATGTAATAAAAAATGTGGACGTTCCCCATGAAAATATATACACTGTCTTTCCTATTAATTAGTTACTGTCTGGATCTTAAATCCCAACTTGAAGACAAAGTCAGAAATAAGAAAGTTACACTGATATTACCAAACAAAGCCTACTGGCCAGAAGGCAAATGTGTACTCATCCCAGAGGTCCATATAAATAGAGAGAAAGAGAACAGGTGATTCAAGCATGATTTTATCCTTGCTGCCTCCAAGGCATCCAAGGTTATTATTAAACATCTCGGGGACAGGGTTGGAATTAAACAAATTGTCTCCAGGAATCTTTTTAAAAATTATTTATACATTTGAAGTTTGTTATCTAAAGAGAACACCTAATACAGATGATAATATTGATACAATCCTGATTATTCCTATGGGACAGTAAATAAATTCAGAGCTTAGCTTGTTTTCCTCTTTTTCAAGAAATATTATTTCCATTTATGTGTGCTATTATAAAGAGTAGGAGGATTCTGGAGAATGAAAGCATTAACCATGTAGCAAAGTAAAGACACACACTGATTAAAGGAAGTAGAAGAGGTTTAACATGAGAAAGAGATACTAAGGTGTTAGCCTAAAAAAAGTAAGCCTGACAACATCCAGTGTTGGTGCAGCTGTAGAGATACAAGACTCTCAAACACAGTTAACGGGATTATAATTTAGTGCAGCCACTCTGGAGGGCATTTTGGCAGAATCAGGTATAACTGAAAAGGTGCATGTCCAGAAATTCCACACTTCCACGACGAGCATCCAGAGAATGAGGAAATTAGGTCAATAATCAAACCCTATCAGGTACGCTTGTCTTCCTGATCAGTGTTCATGGAAAATTTCAGAGGAAGGACACTCTCTGTGCAATTCAGAATGCCATTACACCACATTAGATGTAGTGTGGCATTACAGTTGCCATCTTGATTGCAGACTTAGATATAGGTTCTTTTCCTGGCTCTGGCATTGAACTAACTGCTGCTTGACATTGTGTAAATTATCTAATTTTTCTGTCTTAATTTCCTCATCTGCAGCCTGTCAGCAATAGTAATATACACTTCATAGACTTATTAAAAGGATTATTGAAGAAAACGTATGTAAAGCGTTTAGGAAAGTTCCTAGACAGAGTAAGTGTTCAGTAAATATAGTTCTATAGGCATAGCAATTGTAACTATTAGTATACAGGCTTTTTTCAGACAAGCTGCTTAAGCATGTTGTCTATTAATTTTTTAATAGCCTAAGCTATTGTCTTTAGAAGGCAAAGTCACCCTGGGCGTTTGGACCACCCTCAGGAGCAAGGCATGGCTGCTGAGGGAAGCAGCAGTGTCGAAAGACAAGATCCTCAGCCACGTAGACAGACAGCACTCAGCTGAAGACTAGGAGATCCCCACAGCGTCTATAAAGCTGGCAATTGCTGATGTGTTTGGACTTTAGCCCCACAGATACCCAGAGGGAAGGTTAAGGGTTACAGAGTTTCTCCTTTACCACTGCACACAACTCCTGAAGGAAGAGTCTCAAGTCAGCCAATAGGAAAGTGGAGATGATTGACGATGACGACAGGTCATACTACGTGCCAGGCACTGTTCCCAGCAATTGACTATATTCTCCCTCATTAACCCCACAGCAATCTTCCGAGGTAGGTACTATTCTTATCCTCACTTTAAAGATGGGGTAAGGGAGGGACACTGACAAGAAATAAGTGGCTCACAATAACACAGTTAGTAAATAGTGGAACCAGCGTGTGCACTTAGATGGACGGTTTCCAAGTTTCCTGGCTCTTAACCACCAGCAATGGGTCTGAAATCAAGAACCTAAATAGAGGCTAAAGGCGTGGATCCTTTGCCAGAACCCATTACCCCATCTGCCAGATAGATCTTGGGAAAGAGTCGCTAAGCTACGTGGTAGAAGCTGGTTGTATTGAGTCTAAGCTGCGTCTGAGTGAGGCCATTTTTAAGTATTAGTGTTCAGCTGGTGCAAAGTGTGCAAATCAATGTTATAGTAGTTTAAGCTTGAGCTTAACAGGCAAACATTATTCTGATACTGCTGTTCTCTGAGAGAGAGTAGTCTTTCTCTATTCTTTCATATGTACAAAATAATAATAATCATTCTGGAAAGCTGAGTGTGCGGAAGCTAAATCTACAGTTTATTTCTTTTTTAAGTTATCACTTTAAGTAGGCTCTTGCAAACCACTTAGCCGAGGGGAGGTCCTAACACACTGATGTTATTGATAATGTGCTCATCTATTCTTGACTGACATCCTGTGTTGCTCTGTGCCCCCAACTGCTGCTATGAGCGTGCAATTTCCACTGACTTCGTAGAATTGCAAGCTGGTTGGCTTCTTAGAAGTAGAGAGGGAAAAGGCTAGAAACAGATCCTTGGCTGACACAGAAGGAAAAGAATGCTGCAAATCTGATGAATAATAACAGTCCTATTTGGATGAAGGTGCCAGAAAACAGAAGCAAACAATCTTAAGATGGGTCAAGGCTACTTTCTACAGAGAAGGGCATGTAATGCTATCTGATGAGGGGAATGCATTTGTTTCTTTTCTCTTGTGCCTGCTAAGTTATGTAGGATTGAAGGGGTTGGAAGAATAGGGAAGTTACAGAGATGCAAGCTGAATAGCCCCAGGAAGAGGGCACTGCACAATTCCAGAGGTTAGGATGTAGATTCTTCGGCCAAAAGCAGACCGTTTGCAATTGTGTATGCTTGCAAGGGAAATAATGGCTTTCCATTAGTCAGTATGAGTAACCCTGACAATATATGTTTGAAAGGCTTTTTAAAAAAAAATGCACTGGGATTATTTGTTAGGCTGAAACACTTAGAAAATCACTTTTAGTAATGTGGCATGGAGCAAATTAATGTGTGTTCATGTCCCTGTACCGTGTTTCTGATTTTTCTTTTTCTGTCTACGTGAGGTAAACCCAGCATTAATGTCCTGGTGCTTAGATGTTTAGGCACGGGGAGAAGGGAGTCCCAGCAGCTGGAGGAATATGGGTTTCAAACCAGTAAGATATTGAGCATGCACTGGACCGAGTGATACTATTTAGACCGAGAGTGAACAGCATTAGTGGTTCATATGCTTTTTTTCTCAAAGTATCCGTGCTTTTTTTATTGATTGACCAGAAAGTTAACCTTCATTTACATTTATCATAAATATATGATAAATTTTTAATTTTTAAGTTAAATTTGTCTGTGAAAGATTTGGGGTAAAGAAATGCTTAATTTTTAATCAAATAGATGGATAATTTTCTGTATAATTTGGGTCATCAGTTTCATACTTAGAAATCCTTTGCTCATTCTAAAAATAGTTAAACCATTGTTTTTTCTTTGCAGTTTTAGTGCTAGTGATATTGATGGTGATGCTTTCATATTTTACACTCAATCCTCCCATGTATCTGAAATTCTATCCTCAACCATGCTTATTTAAAACTAAGATATTTAGATCACATTTAAAAACATATACTTGTTGAATTCAGTTAGCAAGAGTGTTGATCCAGTTTTTCATAGTGACTACCATCACCAACTTCAATCCAGGTAATATGCTTTAGAAAAAAAGACACACACAATCTGCACTGTTAAGTATTTTTCCTGAGAGAGCCTTTAACCTTTTCAGACATTCTGTAAGAAACCCAATCTCTTTTAAACCCCAGAGAAATAACACAGAGCACTTAAAGATTACAATTATTATGTGATATGTTATCACCAATATTTTTCGCCAGGTAGCTGTAGTTTTAAAAAACAAAACAGTGCTAAATGTTGGTCATCTTTGTGCTATTTTGTGAGCTATCCTCTGCACCCTTAAGATAAATTCTTAACTCTTGTCTGCCAGGTCACTGAGTACATTGTTGGTATCACCACTAACAACTAAAACAATAGCTCCTGCAATCAGAACAGTCCGGTACCCAGACTGCAAGCTCCCCCACTCCCAAATGCACTATTACACACAGAAGTAAGCACAGCCTTTGTCTTCAACAAGAATTGAATGAGCACAAGAAAAAGAAAAGATAGCAGAGAGTAAGAGCAACATTAGGCTTTCCCAGGTTCTAAAATAAAAGTCTCAAAACATGTCCCTCACCTTAAACTACCTCCTTCTGCACAGGAGGGGAATTAGATGTTTTATTGAGAACGGAAGTTTAACTTATAGAAAAATCACTGTCATTCCATCAGTGGTCCTAGTGGAGAATTGCTTATTCTAAGAACGTGGTTCACTCCACTTTTACATGAAACCCTTAATAAAGTATGGCTGTAACTTCTTTGAGGGAAGTCAACTGGGCCCACGTTGTCTATAATTACACCCTAAAATATCCTGTTACATTCAGAAAAAAGATTTAAATCCATATGAATAAAAAGTAGTTAGATGGGAATGACCTGAGGCTGTCCGTCACATAATCCACAGAGAGAAATCAAAAGTTTTACAGAGAAATCTCACATATAGCATTTGTGGATTATTGGACACATTTGTTCTTCAATTAATTATATATTAAAATATACCTAGTTCTCTCTCACCAGTATGGATTTATCTATTCTCAACAAATGGTTTAGCTGTCAAAAATAAATGTTGCCATTCATTGTAAACAAAAGAAGAAAGGGAATTTTGGTGAGTATTACTGTAACAGCAAGAGCAATTATTATGTACCAGACTTCGGACTAGAACAGGTGTCCCCAACCCCCGGGCTGTGGACCAGTACTGGTCCGTGGTCTGTTAGGAACCAGGCTGCACAGCGGGAGGTGAGTGGCAGGCATGAGCAAAGCTTCATCTGCCGCTCTCCATTGCTCCCCGTTGCTCATATTACCGCCTGAACCATATCCCCTCCCCAACCTCGGTCCATGAAAAAATTGTCTTCCAGGAAACCGGTCCCTGGTGCCAAAAATGTTGGGGACCGCTGGACGAGAAGATTCTTTTGCACCTCTGGATGTCTACCAGCAAACCAGGTGTGCAGCTTTCCTTACACGATTCTTCCATTACAATGCTCATCACTCTGGCGTGTGAAAACACTCTGTATTTAACTTCTCACTGTATTGAACACATGTGTCTAGTGTGTGGATGAGTTAGTAAATCTCAGATATCGGTTACCTGTGCTTTAGTGATAGAAAGCAGCCAATCCTGGAATTAAGTCACTTCTAAAGGCTCTTTGAAGACAGTCACTTTGTGAAAGAGGTGAATGGCTATGGCAGATGATGTGACAATAGCCCGCCATGTCGGCACGAAGTTCCAGAATGGAATTGTTCTCACATGAAATAGCCAGAGAAGAGAATCATTTGTCTCCCTAGTCATTAACGCTCAGAGGCACACCAGCTGAGGAAACTGCGGCAAACTGTTAGGAGGAGGAGAAGGAAAACGTGATTTAGTTCATATTTTTTTCCATGAACATGTTTCCCCGGAAAGGTATTCAATGGTACACACATGGATGTCACAGATATGGGCAGATGTACAATTGCATTGGAATATCTGGTCTCCCTATGTGAATGGGCTGTGGTTTTGATCCAGAGGCCCCCAGTGAAGATGCAGATGTGGATAAAGGTATACTCTGCAGACACACTGGCTAAAATGCAGGGCTCTGGGAGAATGCCCGACTGCTTCCCTCTGCAGTTCTCCTGGATTCAGGAGCACAGAGATTCTCTGCTTGACCAAACTCCACTTCTGAACTCTCTTCTCAAAGAGGCCCTGTCTGGGGGACTTCGATGCTCATCTCTGTGTTGTCCAATTTTAGCAAGAATCCTGCTCTGTCAGTTTACCAGAATCTCCCATCCTTGCTCTCTGGTCATCCTTGATATTTGATCAGGTTTCTCCTCCACCCTCCTTATCCCTGGTGTTTCTTCCCAATAATTTTCCATCCACTGACACCACCCCCCAAACACACACACACATGTCCTGCTCCTTAGGTATAAGTTCCCACTTTTTTCCTTGTATTTGGAATTGAACCCTATCTCTCTCTCTCCTACTGCAAAACCCCATTGCACTGGTTCCTCTTTGTCTCATGATAGCTCCCTTTGAATAAAGTTTGCTGCCTATCTTTTTCCAAGAAATCTTTTTAACAGGGGAATGAATTTGACAGACTCAACCCAATTACTGAACACCCACTCTCCCACCCACCCCCATGATAAAGGGCTTTCTGAAAAGTAGCGGGCAAAGATACTTCTCATCTGTGAAGCCTCTGCAGCTTGCAAGCAGGTGTTGGAGGTGGCTGGATGGTACCAAACTGAGCTCATATTCTGGACCTTGGCCCAATAAATAAGCACTTTCATATATAAGCATATATATAAAGAGATTCTGAGCCCACTAAACTTAACTCTTTTAGTTTTTCCCTGCTTATTTTCTTTGCATAGTTGAGACCTAAAAGATACACATGCCAACACCACCAAGGTCCGAATCGTCCTTTTCCTGTTAGTGCCCTGTGAGTACAGAGACTAGAATAATCTTCATAAGCTGCAGTGCAGATGTACCAGATTTGTCTGCCAAATGTCACACGAAAGCAAAGGAATTTGAGAGGACGGGTTGTCATCAAGTAGGGGCAATGACTTATTTATTCACTTGGAAACTCCCAGAGAGTTTTCTGGATCAGTGAAAACAAGCCAAGATTGGTTTACCAACATGTTCTTAAAGGTCACAGATGATTTTGAGGGCTTGTGTTGAAATGAATGTGCTTGGTAATCAAAAGTGCATAAAATATTTGTTTCAAATCAGTTCTCATAAGTCACCACTCATCCAGGTGGAGATTAATAAGTATAGGGCCATTTAGTGAGTCCTGCTGTATGCAGAGAACATGTATAAGGAGGAACCTATACCAGATGGCTCGTGAGGAAGAATTGAATAATAAAGGGCTGGAAGGAAGCTTGTTGCAGGTGGACCCTGACATGAACAATGCAATAGAAATGGGAAATCAGAAGACATGCCTAGGAAGAAGGAAGCCCATCCTAGGGCATGGGGACCAGGGAGAGAGGCGGGGGTGAAGCTGAAGCCACAGGTTAAGACAAGCTGGTGCTCAAGCTGGCTTCAGAGTTACTGAGTATTTGTTCTAACACTTATTAGCTTTGTCATAAGGAGACAATATTATTTAGACACTCTAGGACTCAGTTTACCTATCTGTGGGAAAATCAAAATATTATAGTAGACTTATTTCACAAGTTTGTTTTAAAGATTAAATGTAGAACTACATATGAAGCATTTTGCGTAACTCCTGTAACATAGCAAACATACCCCAAGCAAGCCAGGGTTATTAAGTGCTTTCTAATTAGAAAAGGTGATTCACATTTGGAATAGCACTGTTTCCTAACTCTAAAAATTTCCTCTTGTGATTCCCTCTATCTGGAGAATAGACCTTCAACATATAAATTTTCAGGGGGACACAATTCAGTCCAAGATATTGTCTTAACCCTGTTTGTTTGTCCACCTTTGCAAATATTTTTTGGCCATATTTTGGGGGGACTATTTTTGGGTTCTCTACTCTCTATCAGTGATCTATGTTTCTATCCTACTGATAAGACCGCACTACTTTGGCTACTATCACTATATAATAGCCCTTCATATCTAAACAATGATTTCTCCCACTTTATTCTTCTTGTTCAAGATTGTTGGAACTACCTTAGGGTCTGTTCATTTCCATATTAATTTTAGAATGAGCTTGTTATGTCTACAAATATCTTGCTGGGATTTTGATAGAAATTGCATTAAATCCGTAGATCAATTTGGGAAGGACTGACATCTTTACTACTTGAATCTTCTAACCCACGAACACATTGTATGTCTTCATTTATTTAGGTGTTCTTTGATTCCTCTCTCAACATTTTGTAATTTTCAGTGTACAGATCATGTACATGTTTTGTTAAGTTTATATCTGGCATTTAATTTTCCTTGGAGTGTTTATAAATGGTAGTATGCTTTTAATTTTGCTTTCTATATGTTGATTTTTAGTATATAGAAATGTGATTGAATTTTGTGAGCTTATCTGGTCCTGAGATGTCACTGAAGTTACTGATTAGCTCTGGAAGGGTTTTTGCTTATTTCTTGTTTATTTGGGTATTTTTTGTTTGTTTCTTTTTCAGATTCCTTGGGATTTTTATGTAACCAATTACGTCATCTTCAAATAGGAACAGTTTTATATCTTTATTTCTAATCTGAATGCCTTTTGTTTCTTTTTCTTGCCTTACTGCAGTGGCTAGAACTTCTAGTACTATGTTAAATAAGAGTAGTTAGAGTGTGTGTACTTGCCTGGTTCCCAATCTGAGAGGCAAAGTCTTTCAGCATTAAGTAGGATGTTAGGTGTAGAGATCACTCCTCACCGGGCTCTGCTGATACCAGAGGGGCAGGGAGGAGAACTGACTAGCCCTGCTTCCAACCACCTTGTTAAGTCTCCTTGGTGCTAGGTGGGGATGGAGGTTCAGCCTGAGGCTAGATCCTGCTACCACTATGCTGGCAGGGGAATCTGAGCACGCTTCGTTTTGCAGGATGGGGTGGGGGCATGAAAGGTCAGCTCTCTGCTGGGCCCCACCAACACTTCCAGGTGAGGGGAGAGGAGCTCACTACCAGTTTCTAGAGGAGTGCAGCGAGGGTATAGCTTTCACAGGTATTTGGACGATATGGGGGGGAGGGGGAGAGGGGTATTTCCAAAAAGGTCTTCTGTTGATAGGTCACCCTTTCTCAGTCCTTTGGTTAGGAGAAACAGGCTTTTCTTTGGGGTTTTGTTTTTTGGGGGGTTTTGGTGATTCTGGATGGAGGCTCCTGCTGGGCATGCAGGGTACTGTCCAGGATATATAAGAACAAAAAGGAAACTCAGCACAAGCCACTCCGCTCCTCATGTCCCAGAGACCCTACACAGTCCACCTTCTACTTTCCATCATCTTTCAGAGTCTTTTTTGTTTGTTTGGTGTGCTACGTCCAGCATTTTTATTTGTAAAAAGGAGAATTACAGGCTACACTGTTTTGCTGCAATGGGAGATTCTTGCCAGTGTCCTTTTAACATGCGGCTTCCTCCTGCCTCTCCAATCTCACCCTCTGCGATGCTTCTTCTCACTCATCTCCTCCTGGCCACAGTGTCCTCCTCACTCTTGCTCCAACATGTGAGGAAGCCCCACCTCAGGGCCTTTGCAGCTGCTGCTTCCTCTGCCTAGAGCCATGTCCCTCTAGATACTCACATGTCCTCTGCTCTCTGTTCAAGTAGTCTCTTCCATATAAGGTCCTCTCTAAGGAACCTTCATATAATAGCAAGCTTCATCCCAGTGTCTGGGGCCCGCACTGCCATGCTTTATTTGGATTCATACCAATCATCACTCCTGGACGTGCTATGTCCTTACCTGTTTATTATCTGTCTCCTGTACTAGATGAAGGGCAAGGACCTTGTGTCTGTTAGTTCCCTCAATAATATGAGTCCAGTGAATGAATAAATGAGATAGAAATTATCTTTCCCATTTTCAAATGACAAACGAAAGTAGAAACTGAAGTGTAGAGAGATTAATTGACCTGTATGAGATTAGCTTCTTGGGGGAAGAACACTGCCTTGCACACATAGAGAGTAAGATTCTTTCCTCATTCCTGCTCCTCAGATATCAGTTAATTGACTGGACAATCACAAGCTGAGTGTGTTTAAAATGTCGCCCTGACAGCTGTGCAGGGTGTGTCCAACGCCCATGGCTCCCACGGACAGCAAAATCCTGTGTAGACCTCCACCTACCCAAGCCATCCTAGAAAAACCTTTTGAGAAAGCATTTGCCTGGGGAAATTCACGCCATTTCCCAGGCACGCATTTGACTGTTTAATGTCAATACTCAAGGATCTACGTGCTACATAATATTCATTACTTTATAATTGTATTTCAATTTCAAAAATGTTCATTCTATTTGTTTTCAGGGAATCTCTTTTGAAACTTGTCAAGTAATTAGTTGATCAGCTTACCTTTCAGCATCAAGTGGTATTTTATCTTAATCTAAGATATCTTTAATAACAAGGTATCAGTGATGTGATAATTCAATTCAGAAGGCTCCAGAGACTGACTTACATTATATTTGTCATACAAAAGCAGAGACTTACTCAAGTGGAATGTGAATATCTGTGTTCAGTTATATTTAGCACTGTGAATAAACTATGCCTTGAAGATATAACAAGTACTTCTAAACATAATATGTATAGTATATGAAAGTAAAGGGTGTAATATTTGTTTAATATAATAATACAACTATTTCATGATATAGTTCGTTTTTGCCTTACGTTTTGAAGATTTAGAGCCAAATCTAATTTAGTAATCAATTCATTTCGGGTGTCTGCAAGAACCACATCTTCTGCACCTTTTTAAATGGACTTTACACTTTTATTCTCTCCTCCCAACCTCTTCCTCTTCCCTCCCTCCCTCCTTTTTTCCTTTTTCTTTCTTTTTCTTTCTTTCTTCCTTCCTTCCTTCTTTCCTTCTTTCTTTCTTTTCTTTCTCCCTTTCCTTCTTTCTTTCTTTCTTTCTTTCTTTCTTTCTTTCTTTCTTTCTTTCTTTCTTTCTTTCTTCTTTCTTTCTTTCTTTCTTTCTTTCCTCTTTTTCTCTTTTTCTCCCTTCCTTCATCCTCTTAAACTTCTCAAACATCTTAAAACATTTTAAATCTTTCTTTAACTCTTTTTTAAACTTTTTCTCCTTTTTTTTTCTTTGGCTGCATTGGGTCTTTGTGGCACATGGGATCTTTGTTGAGGCACGCAGGATCTTTTCGTTATGGCTCGCGGTCGGCTCAGGCTTCTCCCTAGGTGTGGTGTGCCGGTTTTCTCTCTCTAGTTGTGGCGTGCGAGCTCCGGCCACATGGGCTCTGTAGTTTGTAACATGCAGGCTCTCTCGTTGAGGCACCCAAGCTCAATAGTTGTGGCACATGGGCTTAGTTGCCCCGCAGCATGTGGGATCTTAGTTCCCCGACCAGGGATCGAACCTGCGTCGCCTGCATTGGAAGGTGGATTCTTTACCACTGGACCACCAGGGAAGTCCCTCTTTAACTCTTAAATTCCTCCAATGCATCATTTTTCATATGTAATATGCTTATTATACTTTGAAATAAATGTTATAAATGTAATTAAAAATCGGCTCTACCAAACAATCTGACTTCTCTACAGAAACCTAATTCGACCTTGTAGGTTTTAAAAGGTTGAATGAACTCTCTCACATCTTGCATTGGTATTTGGGGTACCAAGAAATAAAACTATCTGATAAACCTACCTCCTTTATTTTAGAGAGCCCATGCAGGTGTGCAATATATGCTAAAATATAATGATTGCTTAGCTTGTTTGTTCCATCCAGAATGTTTGGGATATTCTCTTAGTGTTCATCTTTTGGGGAGTGTGGAACAAGTATTTGGACAGGTATTAGGTGTTTAGTTATAATCCCCCATCATAATTGAAATGTGGGATTTGAAAATTATTGTCCTAGTATTAGGACTATTTCTTACGAGTGGTAAGCAACAGAGACTTCCAAGAAATTGTACAAAACACAGGAAAAGAGTGATGCTCAGAGACAGAAACACCTGAATATGCAGACCGTAAATCTAGAATCCTGGGTTCCACTCCCAGCACCCTCACTCACTACATTGGGATCTTATACAAGTTAGTTATTTGTGCAAGGTTTCCCTGTGTGTAACACGAAAAGCATAACATCACCTGCTTCATGGGATTGGTATGAGGTTTAAATGTGTTAATCTTCCAAATGCACCTGGAACAGTGTCTGAAACATAAGTGTTAGCTGTTATTATTTCTGAGTAGAAGTTGACCTTATAAGGCAGTAGCATCTATGGGCCAGGAGACCTCAGTTACATTACCCTACAAGCAGGTCCCGCAATGGCACAACAGAACAAGAATCAGAAGCTACTGAATATGGTTAAAGGAGGGCGTGATCTCACCACTGTATCATTTTTAAGTAACTGTACTGATTCTGAATCTGTGTCTTGTTCATTTCCTTATTGAGTCTTATCAGGAATGCTCTTACTTACGTATTCATTCAAAACATATTTATTCTCCTGTATGTAGGAGAATAAATAAATAGAATAAATAAACCTACAGGAATTCTCCTGTAGGTTCTGTGGGAAAATCCAAGATGTAATAGATTCTACCTACAAAGGTGTATGGCTAGTATCATAGGAAAAAGTAGAAAATTAGAAAGATGGATGGCTAGATAAACGATAGATAGATGCATACATACATACATAAATACAAAGATGATAAATAAAGGTCAAGCCTAAGATATAAAGATCAGATCTTCATCTATCTACCTATCAGCTCCCCCCAAGACAAGGATTTTACTGCCCCTTGCCCTACTTCTTGGGAAGTTCTTAGAAATATCTATTTATTTTTGTTGATGACTGATCAATGTTCACCTTTGATATTTCTAATTGTCTATTTATGTTTAGCTAAACCCACCAAGCTGTTTGCTTCTCTGCGGACAGATTTTGCTAAATCGATGCTCAGATTCTGCCAGCAACGTGGAGCAGGCATGTCTTTGCTTTTGCAAACACTCTGACGCCCTCCAGCCCCTCACAGTTGGATTGTTTCTGGGATTAGTGGCCGGCCAAGGCCCACCGTGTCCACCCAAATCACACCCCCTCCCAGTTTCACCCCTGCTGGGCTTCAGACCACAGGCAGGAATTGCCTGGGTTGCTAACCCATGCTGCACTAAGGGCCTTGGTTAGTGATATGTGGATTGTTAGAGATCCTGGCTTGCTGGAGACGTTTTGT
The DNA here is from genome assembly GCF_028021215.1 of Eschrichtius robustus. Taxonomy (NCBI): domain Eukaryota; kingdom Metazoa; phylum Chordata; class Mammalia; order Artiodactyla; family Eschrichtiidae; genus Eschrichtius; species Eschrichtius robustus. Next base: position 91,737,504 of record NC_090838.1, on the reverse strand, counting down.
TTATGGGGTGGGTGGGAGCAGGGAAGGGAACCTTGCCAGCAGCTATATTTGCCACTTTTGCCTAACGTTTCAGTGGACGAAACTTCCCTTGCAGCTTTCTCCCAGCACAGTTCATCCCTGTGCCCTCTTCTCCCTTTTATCTCCTTGCCCTGATGTCTGCTGCCCCCAGGACCCGCCTGTTTCCACCCTCTTGGGTTGGGTGCTGCCTTCAGCTTCTTTCTTTCTTTGTAACTCTTAATGATCTTTTCTCTGTGACTCTCATCCTCAATTATGTTCTCAAAAGGCAAAGTCTGTGCATATGTACACAACTGGGGGACTGTCTTCTCCTTGTTTTTCTTATGATTGTGCCTGTGAATAAAACCCTGAAATTATCAATTGGATAATAGAGCCATGCCGCTCTTCCAAATGGTTGAGTTAAATTGGCTGTGGCTTCAAGTAGTATTATCATTAATAATAACAGTAATAACCCTTCCATCAGTCGAATATTTACTAGCACAAAATAGCATGGTAGCCCCCAACTCGGGATGTATCCAGGGGATTGCTGTCTGGACAGAATCCTCTAGAAAGGGGATGCCTGGAGGTGTTGCAGGAAGGGGGACCCCTTCCAGGGCCCAAGAGTGGGGTCCTGTCTAACACTCGGAAAGGAATTGTCTGAGGAGACACACGTGCTGACAAAGCAAGGGAGTTTATTGGGAAGGGGTGCCCGGGTGGAGAGCAGCAGGGTGAGGGAACCCAGGAGGACTGCTCTCCACGTGGCTCTCAGTCTCGGGTTTTATGGTGATGGGGTTACTTTCCGGGTTGTCTCTGGACAACCACTCTGGCTCAGGGTCCTTCCTGGTGGTGCATGCAAAGCTCAGCCAAGATGGATTCCAGCGAGAAGGATTCTGGGAGGTTGGTAGGACATATGGACCGGCGTCTCCTCCCTCCTTTTGACCTTTCCCAAATTCTTGCGTTGGTGGTAGCTTGTTAGTTCCACGTTCCTTACCAGGAGCTCCTGTTCTAAGAGAACTCATGCAAGTGGCTACTATGTTGCCTGGCCAGGGTGGGTGCTTTCAGTCTGTGTTTCCCCTCACAGAGGGACCTGCCAAGGAAGGGTCCCATCCACATTCCTCGCAGCTCTGGTCTTTCCTCAGGCCCTCCTTCTAGTACCGGTATCCCTGGCAGCCCAAGCCCTTAATGATCCTTCCCCTCCTGACTGTATTTACTGTCTCTTACACTCATTTGTCACCTTACAACACTGCCTCAGATTGTTATTGATCTTTTAATGTGCATCCTGTCCCGTTTACTTTGATCTGGCTGTTTCACCCCAATTCCCGCCTTCTACTCCTATAAGATTTAGGTCTATCAGAGGTAGCTACTGTGTCTCAAACTTCTTCTAAGGGTCTTAATTAACTCAGATAGCTTCCTTTGTACCCTCCCATCAAGGTAGTGTCCCCACATCGGAAAGAATTTGTTACAGTTGTCACTCTTGGTGACACCACTAATAATATGACCAACATGTACTCATCACAGATCTGACTCTGCGTCCAGGGGTAGGCTGAGTCCTTAGAGAGCATCATCTGGTTAACCCTTGTTATGGCAATAATCCTTATTAATTCAATGAGATGGGTAATATTCCCCCCATATTATAGGTGTTGTAACTAACGTTCAAAGAGGTTAAGTAAATTCGTCAAGGTCATGACCCCAGTAGTTTTTAGAGCTGGTCCAAACCCAAGTTCAAAGTTCTTAACCGCCATGTTACTGTGATGGTAATGATAAAAGGAATCTGTAGGATGCATTCTCTCCTGACAGGCACTATCCTGTGCATCATGTAATTCTATCCCATAACACTGAAAAGAAGAAAACAGGGCAAATTATGAAGGAAAAAGTGACCCTGGACAGCCAGAAGTCAGAAATAATTGTCAGATTCCTTAAGTATCAGGATGACCGCGGCTTGGTGGCCACCATTACTGCGGAGGTTATTTGAAGAATTGTGGAAGCGAGACCAGCGGTCCTCTTTTATGATGTTTAATTCAGTGGGTGAAAGAACCTCAGTTCATGACGTTGCTCTGGCCCCAGCCTGCACGGAGCTGGCGGAAGAGGGAACGGATACCTCTCCCCCCCCTTCCCAAGGCGCCATTTCTTCTATTCATCTATTGAGGCTGGCACAGCCCTGCTTCTGAGCTTGCCTCTCTACTGACATGGAAATCCTCTCAAGTCCCTGTGAAATACTTCCAAGCAAAAGTATTTCCTTCAACAATATTTATCCTTCTCTAATCCCAGCAATACTCTTTTCTATATGCCATGCCTCATAGGCATGGCATAAAATATTTAGAAGCTTAATAAACCATCATTTTTTCCTGTACATTCCGGTTACATTATCAGAGGTCCTTGGTGATAAATGCTTTCCTGGTATTTATCCCAGCACTTTTGTGACCATCATTTGTAAAGCTTTCTTTGTATTCTGTTACCTTCAGCTGTGCTTCTCTGTCACTTGATTGAATGTATTGCATTCGTTTGGGGCCTATTGTTGAATGACGAAGGAATTGATCCTTTAGCAATTACCTACTTATTGGGGCCAAGCAAGGTCAAGGATATTGCTGGAAATGTTTTAATGCTGGTAAAATCGAACCAATAAGAATTCCTTGTCTGTCATTTTCCCTTAGATATTAAATGATGAAATTAAATAAAATATGATTGTGCCATTTTGGGTGATTGACAATATCTTCCTCTGATTTCTCATTACTTTCTTATTGTTTCGTCAGGTTTTCCTTTGTTTAATTGGCGTTGCTGGCTTTCACTGCTTGGTTGGAAGGTCTCTCCTGCTAGGATTTTCCTTCCTTCTCCTCCTCCACAGATCCACCGTGCAGCCAGGGGAGACTGGCGTGACTCACCTTTCACATTTCCCACTTTCCCTGCTGATGGGGATTTGTTGACATTTTCTGCAAACCCTGTTGCTATTATGAATTGAAAACTAGATTTCAAGCTCCAGCACGCTCAGAGTTAAGCTGCCTTGAAAAGGTGGAAAAGAAATAAATGGGAAAAACATAAAGATTTAGATGAAGAGTCCATTCGTAACAATAAAGCAATCGCATCGCCCGAAACGCAGCCCTCAAACATCCTCTACTGCAGTTATACCAGGAGGGTTTTCCCCTTTCAGAACTTTCTAAAGCTAGACTCCTTTCACTTCTTAAGCTACTGATTGTGATCCCAGCTAATAAACAGATCACTTTTATTATCATGATCATTATTGTGATTCATATGTAGTTAGTTATACAGGAAAGAAAAGCCTTGCAGATAGGGAAACGTTCCTTGTAAACTTTAAACACCCTATGGCATTTTTGTGGTTTTGAAACAGAAGTGAAACCAGTTACTTAGAATCTCTTTGTGTGTATCTGCCGATATCCAAGTGTCACAATTTTGGAGAATCCGATGCTCTTTAAAGTATTACCTAAATTATAGTCTGTTAGATTCTAAGTTGACAATTCTTAAGTCTCCATTCAAAGAGATCTATCCCTATGTGATCCGTACAAACACATACCGTGTAAACACCAAAGTGAAGGCCAAGGCTAAATAAAGGAGGACATTTATCTTTATACACGGGTGGGAATGTAGGTAAACTGTGTGATTCTACATCCATGTAAACTCACACACACACACACACACACACACACACACACCCTGATGCCCCTCGTGATTGGTTTAGCCTGTTTTCTGCTACTGGGTTTCAGAAGATTTTCAGACTTGTCCAAACGTTTGATTTTTGTAATTATTGTTGGGATTTTTTTTTTTTATCTTGCCCTACATGGAAAATAAAATTGTGATTGAGAGAGTTGGGTCCCAGTGGTCCTGTCTGCGCTCTGCAAATGGTTCCATGTCACTCCCTGCATCACAATATAGGAGCCACTGAGCTTGGCTGCAGCTAATCCTCTGAGCCCGTTAATAAGCTTAGGAGCACGTTCACTGAAGGCTGACGGGCTGGGCACAAACAGGGAGAAAATATCTACTGGGGGAAGCTGAATTGGTTTTAATCATCTGCTAATCACCAGTAATGAGACCTACTCTGGGGAAGAAAAGAAAAACAGATAGTCGAAGGGAGGTTTTGTTCTTCACAGCAGAGTAACAGGGAATGAGAGGGCAGCTGTTATTAGGAAAGAAAGGATAGAAAGAAAGAAGGGATTTGGCCAGAGCAGATGAAGCGTCCTCTGCGGCGCTCCGTTTTGTTAGCTGAGTGTTTCTTTCATTCGGTCTCTGAAACTTCAGATCTTGCAGGCTCCCTGACAGCCCACCTCGAAGATATTGCTTCTGGAAGAAAGGGGCCTTCCCCTGGCATCCTCCCCGCCACCACCCTCTGCGTTTGCTGCACAGCACTTCACAGGATATCTTAGCTGGAGGAGAGAAGGAAAGGCAATGGCAGTTCTGGATTGGCACCAAAAGAAAACTGGGTGTGTGCAGGGGAGGGGGTGTGTGCAGAAGGCTGGGTGAGGGCAGAGAGACCCCTGGTCATGAGGGCGAGGCCTGACAAGGAATCCAAAAAGGAAGAATCAGTTGTAAAATGTCAGTCCTAGCCGAATTGGGTAGATGGTCTTTTTGAGTCCTAGGCACTGTGTTTCAGGAAATTCAAGTGCGGTTATGACTTGTATGCCATTTTGGATGCTGTCATTCACGGACCCTTTCTTCAAAAGTTCAAACTCTTGCCATTGCTAATAATATAACCATATTTAAAGCAGAGGATTAGGAATGCTGTCATCCACTGGACCAATGTTCTCCATGACAAGTTAATAATATACTCACTTGAATCATATTTCTGGAATAATTAACATAATGACTGAACTATGACAATCGTTTCCCTGTCCACAATGACTCTTCTCTCTTCAAACACTCCTGTAAGCTGTGCCAGAGTGAAAACCCCGAAGCACAGCATCTGTGCTTTGTCTCCCTACCCTCTGTCCCCAGCTCAAAAATTTCCATCAGCTTCATACTGAAATCTAAACCCTGTCCCTGCATTCAAGTTTCATCATACTCTGGCCCTGTTCTCTTCTTCCTGTCCCATGGTCTACGCCTCTGCCCACACGGGCACTACGTCTGCCAAAGCCAGGGCTTACTGTTTCCATATAGCCTGGACTGACTAATGCTTTTGATTTTTACCAGTGTTTAATAGTTCGCAAGGAAGAGCCTTCCCCCAGCCTAGACAGCCTACCCCTTCTCTCTGAGCTGTCATGACAATTTGCTTTCAAGCATCCTGCGGCACTAATCATGTTCTCCAGAATCACAACGATTTCTGTACAAGTCTCTTCTACTCCAGGGCAGTGCCATTTTTCTTTGCATCCTTCACACCATCTAAAACCAGCCAGTACATATGAAATTCTCCATTTCTTGAAATATACTGAATATTAAGACCTCTAGCAGAAGAAATCAAGTTAGGATTCTAGCATTTTGTAAATATATATTTAAATGGTTAGTTGGGACTCTGGGTATAAGAAACAAGACAGACTTGAATGTTCATATTTATTTTTATTTGTTAGTCATTTATATTCATTATTCCAGCTAGAGGCAATGAGTTGAGACTGGGGAACAGCAGAGTAAAACTATAAAGTATATTTTAGAGAAAAACAGAAAAAGCAAAGCTGGTGGAAAACAGTTACTGTACATCTGAGTCATCATTTCCTAAAACTCTTCACACAGTACCCACAAGCGCTGAGCCTTTGAGAGCTAAGGGCATGCAGTCTCTGCCTTAGGGGAGATCGCAGTCTTAGAAGGAAAGGAAACCATGTAAACAAAATGGTAGCCATCAGTGCTATCACACGGCACGAGCCTGCAAACACCCTGGCAGTCCTGGGGGACAATCCTCCCTCTGGCTGAGGGAGCTTCCTTCGGGAGAGCTTCAGAGAAGAGGTGACCTGGAAGTCGTAGTCTTGGACCCTAAGAGATTTCCAGGAGAAGAAAGCTAGGACTTCCAACAAGAGGAAACGTAGAGGCATCAGGAGATCACAGATGTCACTGTGCCTGTGAGAGGGATGTGGGTAGAGGGGATTTGTAAGGCCATCATCAGAGTTCAAAGATGTAGACACTGGGCACAATATTAAGTTCTATCTCTGAGCCTCGTGACGAGCAAATCCAGGGGAGAAGACGTAAAAGCCAGCGTGACTTCTCTTCTGATCGCTGCCCGTCTTAGCTACTCTGGGGTCTGTGTTCTAAGGACGGAGAGCCCTCCCATCCAAGGACCAGCCCACAGTCCCTTTAAAGTGTGCAGCAGAGACCTGAGCACTTAGTGAGCACTCAGGGTTTACGTGCTTATCACTAACATCGTCATTGTCATCATTTATTTCCAATACTCAGAAAAGTTGAAAAGGAAAGTAGCTAAATTCCTTTATTTTAAAGGAGTGGATTGTGGTCCAGTCAGAGGAAGTGACTTACCAAAGATCAACAATTAATGGTAGTGACACCTTTTATTAGCATAAGACATTTCAAAAGGCTTTGACTTCCATTGTCTCAGACATGGACCACGTGAAGCAGGGTGTAGAGCTACCATTACCCGCAACCTGCAGATGATGTGCTGGGTACCTGGTGCTAATCAGAGGCCAAGGTAGAATTTGAACTCAGAAACTGCCCCAGTGACCACATCTCCCTCAGTCAATGCATCTGCATTCTTTCAGCAATTGAAAGGTGAGACCTATCCAAGCCCAGTATTCACGGAGTTTCAATTTAAGTTATTAAGGAGAGTTAGGTTACTGATAAAACTAAGCATTTAAAATGCTGGTTAGGGACTTCCCTGGTGGTCCAGTGGTTAAGACTCCACGCTTCCACTGCAGGGGACACAGGTTCGATCCCTGGTCAGGGAACTAAGATCCTGCATGCCATAAGGCATGGCTAAAAATTAAAAAAAAAAAAAGTAAAATGCTGGTTACATGGGTGGGCAACATTCTACTGTTGTGAAACAATGGATTGGCCAGGATACTCATTCTGGGGCTTAATTTATGTTTAGTGGCCATACAGATGCTAGGGCAAGACAAGACCTACAAGCTCATATGGTATCTCCCAGTTTAAACACACTGCAGATTTGGGAACTGAATTCAGAGACATGAAGTAACTTTCCCAAAGTCACACAGCAAGAATATGGAAGATTCTTCCTCCTAACACTGCACCTCCTTGCCTGCCTAGGAAGATACAAAGCAGAACAGAGAATGCCAAGTGCAAAAAGAGCTGCCCCATCTACAAGAGCAATTAAGGAGATGCAGTAAGAAGCACAATCCCCTTCTTGAAGGAAACCAGGGAATGCCCAGAGCACCTTTGAAATCCAGTAGGACCCTGTGGGGCTCCTGGGCACAAAAGTCTTTCTGTGTCCCCCATTTCTTGATTACAGGAAATGGGCTTCATTCAGCCTCCAGGACCTTCCCTGAGTTCCAATGGGCAGGTTCAAACAGTTGCTAATCAGGGAGGGGAGGGGATGCAGGGACCAGGGAGGAGCAGTCAGGAAACAATAGCGCAGGCTTGGGCCAGGGTCCTGGTTCCCCTCAACGGATGCACACAACAATATCCTTGAGCTCCTCTGCAGATACTGAAACCCCCAGCCGGGTGGGAGAAGTTAACTGTGTGCTGCTCACAAGCGCGGAGACCCCAGACCGGTTGGAACCAGGAGGTTGATGATGCTGACTCCTGATTACCTCACCACCAACCAATCAGAAGAATGTCCACGAGCTGACCACGCCCTCTTTGAACCATTACTGTAAAACTCCTCATGACCCCTTCCAGGTTGGGACACACAGTCTTGAGGGCATTAGCCCGCTGTGGCCCCCTTTGCCTGGCAAAGCAATAGAGCTCTTCTACTTCACCCAAAACTCTGTCTCCGAGATTTAATTCAGTGTTGGGGTCCAGAGGCCAGATTCGGCATCAACTTTCAATCCTAACTGAAAGAAACTGCCTAGAAAAACACTTCTAGGATTTAGAAGCCAAGGCTCTTGATTTTGCTTCTATATCAACCAGTTTCCTGTGTATGGCCCTTAATCAGCCCAAGACTCAGTTTCCACTTCTGTAAGATGACAATGAAAATAACACCTGCTCTGTCTACTTGTACTGGGTTGTTGTAACCCTGTAAAGAACATTCTAAAGGTAAACCTGAGGAAGGAGCAGGGAATGGAGAAGCTGAGGTGATACCTGAGCCAAGGGCCTCAATGGGATTAGAGGGGAGAGGTTGAGAAGAGATAGTGGACCCCTGCCCATGGCAGAAAGACCTGTGCAAATGCCCTTGAGTGAGATGGGAGAGATGTGCCTGTAGAGAGCTGTGAGCAGGACCCCAGCCAGAGGGTGAGCTTGGGGCAGAAGGGCTGGACCTGTTGCCAAAGGCTGGGCTTCTACCCTGCAAGGTGTGAGGTGTCTCTGGAAAGTTTAAGCTGGGGAAACTCACATTAGCTTCAGGTCTCTAGAAAGGTCGCTCAGGCAACAACGTCAACATTGAATTTGAAGGAGACAGTAAAGGCGAGGCCTGATGGAGACATCTCCTGAGGAACGCCTCTGGAAAAGTACAGAAATTGGCAAAGTTGAGTGCAATTAAGGAGTCTGAATCTTTAGGCCATGACAAGTAATGGAAGGGAATGACTCCCAGTTGGCTGGATAATGGTGCTTCTACTGAATTGCAATATCAGAAGAATGGGTTGGTTGCAATGTGGAATTAAATTTTGTATGTCCTGGTGAGGAAGTTTAGCCCACTGTTGAAAGGAATGGACTTTGAGGTCAAGACGACACAGGTTTTAATGTTGGTTTCAGCACTTTCCACACATGTATGAAACAATGATGTAAAGCCTGGAAGATAAAGAGTACCACATAATTCAGGTGCAGGATGATGATGGTGGTGGTGGTGGTCATTGGTAGCACAGCCATCCAGGTAAGCATTCCAGAAGGAGAGAGCGCTGAGCAGAGTAGGTCACAGTACACTTAGAACAGGGAGAGTGGTGACACATGCAAAAGAGTTAAAATAAATCACCCATGGGTCATGTATATAGAGGAGAAGGTTGGGGAAGACACAGTGGAAGAGAAGTTTGCCCTGAGAAACGTGGCAGTGGTATAAGACAAGAAATGGTTATTGAGTGAAAGTTGATGCATGGTAGTTTTCCAACTCAAGTGTACCCTTCATGAGAGCAAAGACTGTGTCAGGATTGTCTTTGTATGGCTTAGTACAGCACAATGCCTGAATTGGTGTAGGTGCTAAATAAAAACTTACTGAGTACAAATAACTCAATTTTGTTTCTTTTCATGGCTGAGTAATATTCCATTGTATATATGTGCCACATCTTCTTTATCCATTCATCTGTTGATGGACACTTAGGTTGCTTCCCTGTCCTGGCTATTGTAAATAGAGCTGCAATGAACATTTTGGTACATGACTCTTTTTGAATTATGGTTTTCTCAGGGTAAGTCAGAAAGAGAAAAACAAATACCGTATGTTAACACATATATATGGAATCTAAAAAAAAAAAAAAAAGGTCATGAAGAACCTAGGAGCAAGACAGGAATAAAGACACAGACCTACTAAAGAATGGACTTGAGGATATGGGGAGGGGGAAGGGTAAGCTGGGACAAAGTGACAGAGTGGCATGGACATATATACAATACCAAATGTAAAATAGATAGCTAGTGGGAAGCAGCCGCATGGCACAGGGAGATCAGCTCGGTGCTTTGTGACCACCTAGAAGGGTGGGATAGGGAGGGTGGGAGGGAGGGAGACGCAAGAGGGAAGAGATATGGGGACATATGTATATGTATAACTGATTCACTTTGTTATAAAGCAGAAACTAACACACAATTGTAAAGCAATTATACTCCAATAAATATGTTTAAAAAAAAAAAACTTACTGAGTAAATGGACTTAAATACCGTATCATGCTTATTATAGGCTCCCTTAATGGCCTCCAATGTTCTGGTCTCAGTATATCTGTATCCAGAAAACAGAATTCTCAGTTCATTGGTTCTCAAGACTTTTCATTATACATTTGGCCCTAGGATTCGTGGGACCCTTCACAGCACCAAATGTGGTTATGTGTGTTTGTGTGTAACAGGTGTGTGAGTGTATGGGTGTTATTTGGTGTTTGGTGAGTGAGGATGAGATATATATATATATATACATATATATATATATATATATGGAATTATTTCCATACTTTTGAGGAAGGGAGGAATAAAATAATGGCAATGCTTTAATTGACTAATGACTAATTTGCTTTACATATTAAACATAGTCCAACACAAAAAAGAGGTATTTGGGATAATGATGTCATATGTGGAATATGTAAAAAAAAAAAATAGGACCTTCAAGAAAATCTAAAGGTTCACCAAGAAACCAGTAATAATAATATTTCGAGGGGGTGTGGGGGAGATGTATGTAATAGGTACGGACCCTGCTACTGCCATTGTCCTTGGAACTCAGATGTTCTTTGGGGTCCTTTTTCAAATACTTCCACTATCCCTGCTCAGGTATAGAAATCCCACATTAAGAAATTTCGAATCTTAAGATTCTCCTACAGAGAAACTTTATGATTGCTACCTTGCTGGACTTAACACAGAATCATAGATTTGTGGCTTATAAAATTGTGAGCGGATCATTCTGTCTGTTCCCTGACTTCTAAGGTACCTGTATATTCTCTAGTTTGCCTTTAGAGGAGGGCCAGGTGGCATAAAGCAGAAGACAGATTTTAAAGTCAAATATATAAAATTCCAGAAAAGTGACTGTATACACTTAGGTAAGTTGTTTAGCCTGAGTTTCCTTTCCCTTTTTTATTTAACAAGTGATGAAATGTTAACATCTAACCTCTTTTTTCCTGGGAGCCCGAAATGAAATGGCTTATTAAAACATCTCACACAATGTTTACAATGAAGAATGTATTCCGTAATTTCCCTTTATCCTCCTTATCTAGTCGAAGTATAGTAATAAACTAAATAGGTTGGTTGCTGACGTGTGAACTCAAAAGATCTATGCAATTCAGTTACTAGAAATAGTTACTTATGTGGTTCTGTAGCCTTTAGTCAGAAAAAGATTGGGCTATGCTGCAGTAACAAAATAACCCTGAAATCAATGTTACACCACTGCAACAGTTTATTTCCTGCTCATAGTACATATAACTAATTGTGTCAGCTCTATCCAGTTGCTCACAAATTCAGAAGATCAAGGATGGCTCACCTGGTAGCTGGACCATCTGAATTCCAGACCCAACATTCTCCTCAGCAAGAGAGAAGGCTGGAAGGTCACTCACCAGCTCTTAAATGCTTTGACTCAAGAATGGCAAATGTCATCTGCACTCAGCCAGTCATATAGCCCCCTCTTACTACAGGGAGACTTGAAAAATTGGGAAGTCCATGGATATTTGGTGAGCGGTAAATGTCTCTGCCAAAATTACAGAATCACATATGGCATTCAGCGGGCACTGCATTCACCATGCATTGGAACCTCCAATTAGGACTTTCTATGTATTTCCCATCCCATCCATGACTTTTTAAACTATAACCTTATTTCCTGCTCAGTTCCCACGAAAAGGAGATTACTGGAACATGCACCAGTGAGCTTGCTCACTTTGCTGGGCTTAGAATAAAAATAGTGAGTTGCTTCTGAGGCTCTGTCCAGCTCTAATCTTTGGGGCCACCCAGGAAGAGCTCCACCCACAGTGACCAGCGGACTGCGTGCCCTTTGGTTCTTCTTGGTTCCTCACTCCCTCCTGTCTTTCCCTGTTTCCCCACTAGTGTGCCTGCCTCTGCATTTTATCTTTCTGTCTGTCAGGCCAATTAGCATAGTTTGACAGATTAAAAGGCTAAGGTCAAACCAACAAACCCCTAAAGAAATACTGCTAATTATTTTCACATGTTTTTAAAAATACTTTGCTCTTCAAAGAATTTAACAAGGAATGAAATTCAACTTTGTCTCCCAAGGGTTGGTTTAATATTATATTAAAAAAAATGAATCCCATAGCTTTCTGTGTTCCGTGTTGGAGGAGAGCAATGAACTCATCCCTGGGGTCAGCGATGGTCGTCGGCACTTCCCATGAGGCTCTTTCTAAACTGATACACAAAACGGCAAGCAGAGTCTTACAATACTGCAATAAAACAGTTCCGGGAGATGAGACTGGCTTCGTGTCCACATATAACGCCTGAAGTTAACATCAAAGCAGGAAGGGTAGCCAACAACCCCGAGAGACAGCGTAGCATAATCGTTAGACTCTGGTGCTGCTGCTGTGCCCAGGTTTGAATCCTAGTCTCATCCTCTGTGAGCTGTGAACACTGGCCTCATTTATTCCCTCCATGCCTCAGTTTCCTGATCTGTAAAATGGGGGGCTTGGAACTGCAATATCCATCTCATCAGGTTGTCCTGAGAATCAAGATGAATTTGAAGAGTGTCTGGAACTATAGCATCGTTCACTGTCAGTACTTCCTTGACTTGGTCTCCCCACTTTCACGTTGCCACAGAGCAGCTGACTTCTTTGAGGCTCAGAAGGAAAATTCGAGTATTTTCTATTTCCTAAAGGATTAGTCATCTGACTGACAGGTATGCAAGGTAACGTGCCAACCCCAACTGCTGCAGGTAAACCGTGCCACGGTCAGCAACACATTCAAGGTCACTGCCGGTCATGCTCAGCCCTGCCAAGAGCAGTGCCTGGGAGGACGGGGTCTGGAATGGAGACGTTCAGTCTCTAGTCACCCGTCAGATTTTTTAAAAACCGATTTAGAAAATGACAATTGAGCCCTGTTGATGGCGCTGCTCCTCCAACGTCTGTGCCTTGTTGGTGATGAGCTCTGGCTCATTCCCAAGTGGGTTATGTCAGGGGGCTCGGGGCTGGGGTTGGGGGGAGTCCAGAGGAAGCTGGGGGCGGGTGGAGAGGAAAGAGGAAGGAGCGAAAGCACTAAACTCAAAAGCTCATTATTCAGCCTCCTTTGAAAGACAAGAACAGGATAGCCTCCGAATAAGAGGCAACTAAAGAGCTCAAGAAAGTCTCCAGCGAAGTCGTTCACTACAGGTGAAAGGCCAAATTACCAGATCAAGTGGCTACATTATCCAAAATTATTCTATTGATTTCAGGGAGGTGTATTTTCCCTGAGATGATTGCCGGCATCTAAAACCTCCTTTCCTGCTGATTTGGAGCACGAAGCACCATCTCCGAGTTTCAAGTTGTTCAAGATGCTTACGAGTCTGTGGGTAAGCGCAGGTCGGCCTGCTGTGAGAGTCTAGTTAGGTCTGGCTCGGAAAGGCAGGCAGGCCGCCCTGGTCCCCAGGGCCAGGGTCTTTGTCACTGTTAAGAAATTTGGTGCAATGAGCATCATTTGCACAGGGAATGTTCTGTGTTCTGGATTTTGGGGGCACGTTTTCTACAGTGGATCCTATTTTGGGAAAATGCCACCTTGAACCACTGGGGGCCTCCCAAATTCATTTGGTCACAGATGGAAAGCAGAAAGACAAAGCATTTAACTTCACACATTATGGACCCGCAGGGCAGAGATGCACTAAAGTCAAAGTTGGCGGGAGGGAGGCGGGGAGTGGGGAATAGAGGTGCTTCTAATTTCGTCTAGATTGTCAACCGCAGTCTTTATTTTTAAGGAATATTATGAGAGAAAGCATTTTTAATTGACATATAATTGAACTATAACACTGTATTCGTTTTAGGTGTAGCACATAATGATTTGGCATTTGTCTATATCGTGAAATGGCCACCACAGTAAGTTTAGTAGACATCTGGAGAAAAAGAATGGTTACTAGAACAACGGTCCATCTAAGTGAAAACTGGAAAAGAATCTTAGAAGGGCTTCTATTTTTTAAGAAAAAAAAAATGTTCTCCTTACTAGTCTGAATACAATGCCATTTTAACAGTTCAACTAGGTTGTTCCCCACGAATGATTTCTTTGGGGTACAGGGATGGGTGGATAATGCCAGTGGGTAAAAAGTGTCATGAACTCTGCCTATAGTATCCCTCTTCATAGCATCAGAACTCTTATCCCACTTTCCAGGCCACTGTTCTTGGACTCACAGTCAGCGAATGTAAAACCAGGCTGAAACGGGGCGTTCTGCAGTTTATGTTTGAATCAAAACCAAGAGAAAGCATCCTTCCCATGTTGGTGAACTTGCACTTCGCATGGGTCCAGAGAGCGCCACCGTGTCCGTAAATCCAAACACAGAGGCCGCGGTGCCCTTGCACTTTAAGCCAGTGACCACCGCACTTGCTCTCCGTGGAAGGCCTTCTCCTTCCTGGGACCCCTCCGGCTGATGCTGAACATGTTCAAATCTTCCCCTAAAAAGTTTAGTCGGGGTTGCTTCTTCAGTACTGTTTTAACATTAAATATGCAAATAATCATCATTACACTTGCAACAATTACACATGTTTGCGAGCACCTTGTCAAGGGCTGGCAGCGGAGCAATCATTTGTAAAGACAAATATTCCATTCCAAGAGATGTCATGCTGCTCAGAAGATTCTTTGTTGTATGAGTAGCCACACTGCTGCTTCCTAAAGTGTACGGATGAACACGGTCCGACCTGCCAAGAGCTGCCAAGACCTCCCCGCCGCAGAGCAAGTGCCAGTCACTTGCCCGGAGCCGGCAGAGGAGCCGCTAGACTCTGAACGGGTCCAGGGCGTCCAGGGCATCCAGTAAGGATGGAGAGTCTCCTCCAGGCCCTCCTCCCCCTGCGGCCCCTCCCCGTCCCCCCTCCTCTCAGAGGGGCCTTGTGCCTCCGGGATATTTTAACTCCTGAGCTCCGGCCATAGGTTTGTAACAGATGAATTGTCATTTGTAGCTCGGAGGTGATGGGAAGGGCTGCCTGAAACCACAGGCCGACAGTCACAGCCGGGCTTCGTTCTCTTCCCCACGTTTTTTATCTCTCCTCCCTTTTTCCTCCTCTCCCCTCCCTTCCTTTTGCACTCTGCTTTTCCCCTCCCGATTCTTCACGTAGTGACGGATAATTGTCACCATTTACTTTTATCGCATCCAAAGTGGCGGCTTAGAGGGGCCTGGACTCGAGTCAGGACTAATCTTGCCTTCTCCCAAAGTCGGAAAATCCCAAGTCTTGCGGGGTCCAATTGATAACCCTTGTGCTTCTTTTCCATGAAAGACGGATGGCTCTGGCAAGCTTGGGAGACTGCAGATAATGGGATTGACTTGGTACTTAAATCTCAGTGAACCAGGACAGCATAAGTAATTAGTGAATTGGATCTATCCTGGGGTGCTAATGATGGCTAAGTCTGCCCCCATGCCATTCGGAAAACGGCAAGAGGCACATCCATCTCACACAGATAAAAACCAAAGGGACACTGCTCACAGACACCATTTATTCCTTCTTTAATGCACAATTTATCCTAGGAGGGGGAAAAAAAATCTCATTTTCCTCGAGTGATACCCAGAAGACCAAGTGACCACGCTCCCACCAGAGTTCATTTTGATCACAACACTGCTGCTGTTTTTAATTAAGAAAGGCTAATTAAGAGAAACTCGACATTTATCTTCTTATCTGCTTGTCTGCACAGACTCGCAGACATTACCCATATTTGTTTACAATTTGGTTACTGGCTTTCTATCAGTGAGAAGTCTCAGTTTCTATCTGGGTTAGTGCTTTCAAAAGTGTAAGCTCTGAACGGCTTCCCACAAGGATAACTTTTAGCCTCTCAGATCCTGGTTTACATAATATATACATACGTGTATATATACACAATTACATCCATGCATACATACGTATATAGTTTACGTATATATGTATGTAAACACTGATTACACCAGGAGTCCTTGTCTTTTTCCTCAATTAATTCAAGTGTAAGGCATCTGTGTACAGACCGGCCTTCTCTCCCATTTTTCTTTTTACGCAGAGTGACGGCACTTTTTGAGGATAATTTAGATAAATGTCTTTTCGTGGAGTTCACTTATCCTCCCAGCAAACATGATCAACAAAGAGCCACAAGAGATGAATGGCATTGCATTTTGATCCAACATGCGTTCTGTCAATGGAGAAGACTTCAAGGCAGACATCTTCCTTCCCCCCCCCCCCCCCACCATCTGATTTGATCAACATTCCCAACAACTAAAATGTCCACAGAATACACTCTGGTGAGGATGACCAGGGACTCTGAGAGCTGAAAGTGAAAGTGTGAAGCAAAGGCATTTCACCTCCAAAGTTCTCAGCAGCCAGATGTGCCAGCCTGACCATTTTTGTACTGATTGATCAGAACTCAACGTGACAGTCTGTGAATCCCTTTCCTCGGCTTTGTCCTGGCAAAGGGGCCTTAGCGCCAAACACAGGCTCTGCCTTCCTGGTCTCTTTCAGCCCCACTCTGCAGTGATTGCCTTTCTGCCATCCTTTCATTTGCGGGCTGGCTGGAGTGGAAACACTCAGGAGATGAACCCAAACAATTGGTCAGGGAGAAGCTCGCTTGTAACTTATGTTCCTCCCCCACCCCATCCTACAGCCTAATCCTTTTTGGTCTTGAGGTGAGGTTTCTTTCCGTGATGCTTAGTTTCCCAGTGGCTGGCTTCTCAGAAGGTGTGTTTGTGCACAAGTACAGAACACACGCACATCAGTACATAATTGTATCCAGGACCGAGTGCCCTGAAAACTTTCCTAATATTTAATATTGGAGGAGAATGCGGATGAGGAGAGGATCCCCTTTTTCCTCACAGTCTGTCCCTGATGGGGATGCATTTAGACGAATGTCTGAGGAAAGGCAGGCAGGGTCTCCCTACAGAGAATGTGGAGGGAGAAATTGAGCTCCCTCCTGGATCCTCATGAGTTCTGATTCGAGTTTGTTTCCTAGATATGGATTTTCCTAAGTTTCAGTCTAACTAAAACTTGGCTTTTATGTTCAAACCAGACCAGTCGGTATTAATATTCATGGGTCAAATTATGTCTATCTCCCTTGGGCAAAGGAAGTTTATGTTGATTATATGACTTTGCTCAGAAGAGGTCTTATGTGTGCGCTGAGTGTGTGTGTGTATGATATTCATGTGAACATTGCTTGGAACAGGTCTTTCCACTAGTCAACAAGTTTTCCTCCAAAAAAATTTATTTTAATTATTTTCTGCTTATACTAAGGAATAACGTAGACTGATGCTTTATTTTATTTATTATTTTATTTTATTTTATGTACTTATTTGGCCATACCACGCAGCTTTTGGGATCCTAGCTCCCCGACCAGGGATGGAACCCGAGCCCCCTGCAGTGGAAGCACGGAGTCCTAACCACTGGACCACCAGGGAAGTCCCATACACTGATTTTTTAAAAACTACTTTTACCAATATAACCCCTCAGCATGTAAGCCCACCTTTCTAGCACTCATCATGGTACCACAACAGGAAAATTAAAATACATGTCTTACAATTACTTTGGGAAAACTAGTGACACGTTAAAAATGTTAATTTTACATTTTGAAAATAGCACTGAAGGGGCTTCCCTGGTGGCGCAGTGGTTGAGAATCTGCCTGCCAATGCAGGGGACACGGGTTCGAGCCCTGGTCTGGGAAGATCCCACATGCCGCGGAGCAACTGGGCCCGTGAGCCACAACTACTGAGCCTGCGCGTCTGGAGCCTGTGCTCCGCAACAAGAGAGGCCGCGATAGTGAGAGGCCCGCGCACCGCGATGAAGAGTGGCCCCCGCTTGCCACAACTGGAGAAAGCCCTCGCACAGAAACGAAGACCCAACACAGCCAAAAATAAATAAATAAATAAACAAATAAAAATAAAAATAGCACTGTATATCAGGTGGACTTGAAATGAGGAAAATACCTTTTATCTCTCCTGGGAACAGTGGCACTTCTATAGGGTACTTTTCAGGATAACACATATGTCCAAATTAGCTAAGAAAACTCTATTTAAAAGTTACAAGATTTTGAAAAGCAAATAGGTGTTACTACGTTATAGCAAAGTAGGCAAGAATAGAGGATGTTGCCGTCCGATTGCCTGGGTGTGAATCCCCGACCTCACCACTCAGAGCTGTGCTTTCTTGGGCAGGTCCCATCAGCACTCCACCTCAATTTCCTCGTCTATAAAATGGGGATAATAATAGCACTAACTCATTAGATTCCTGTAGGATGAAATCTGTTTCTCCATGTAAAATACTTTAATAGCACCTAGCACATAGTAAGCGCAAACAAACCATCCGTTGTTTTTAAGAAAGTTGTATCTTATGAATAAAAAATAAGTTTTGTTTTTTTCCCTATGCCTAAAGGACTTTATGCTTCTACCAGAAACTGGTGACTTCTGAGGTATCCCACTTGCTAAGGAAAGAAGACCCACCTCACAGGTAATATTCATGCAGCCAGCGCTGCCGTTGGCATTTTTCACAGCATGACCCCTGGGAGGAGATGATGAGACTCCTGAAGGTTCAGGCCAGGTGATGGTCAGCCCTGCATCCCCCATCAACCTGGTGTGATGCTTTGCTCATAATGTTCATTTACGGTCTATTTGGTGGGGGATGACTTCCAGACCTAGACTCCTCCCCTGCCCCAGAATAAGAAAATAACCAACAAGTGTGTTTCTGATATGAGCTGTGATGACATATGCTTTTCAAAGAAGCACGTGACTGAGAAAACGGGACTTCCCCTTTCCATAGCGCCGTTTGTGAATGATTATCTGATTCTGTGTGGTACTAATTGAGGGATCGTGTTTAAGAACTAAATGTAATGTTATGTTAATATTACCCTACAGCAGTTGGGAATTAATGGTGAGATGGAAGGCAATGCCTTCGATGTCAATCTGGTTTCTATGTTTTAATGTTCTGTACCTCCTTTTCCCCCCGGTCCCTAAATCCTGGCCACTAAAAATGTTTCCTACTTTTCTCCATGGATTCATTTGCACGGTAATTAAAAAAATTTTGAGTGTGTTGAAAATTAAAGGAGAAAAGATTTAATAGAACGTAAAGATCTTTTGGTACGATGCTTGCCCTACTACAACCATTTATTATATTTCAGTTTTGATGTTTGTCCTGGAAGCTTTTGCACGATTGTCATGTAGCAGGGATGACGTTGGTATGTGAACTTCCCCAGCCCTAATGGAGAGTTCCTTCACTTCATGAGAAAATGGGGTCTTTAAATGGGATCCTGGCGGGTGGAAGAGCCACGCTCTCTGAGGAGTAGGGTTACTTGGGCAACTTCGATGAAATCTATGAGGTATTCTTTCCCTGAAAGCGACTGAGAGAACTGAAGAGGAAGAAACTGAGAATGAATGATTAAATGAACTTGAGGAGCATTTTTATCTGAGAGACAAGTGTGAAAGGAGGAATAATAAATGACTCCCTGCCTTTCTAGAAAACGATTGCTATCCATTGTCTACTCTGGAAGCCATCTGATAGCCTATGCTATCCACCAATGGGCATAGAAAAGTGGACAAAAAAAGCACAGGGGTCAGCTAAGTAGAGAGAAGAGGCTTAGCCAAAACAAACCGAAATGCTTCATTTCACTGAG
The DNA here is from genome assembly GCF_028021215.1 of Eschrichtius robustus. NCBI lineage: Eukaryota > Metazoa > Chordata > Mammalia > Artiodactyla > Eschrichtiidae > Eschrichtius > Eschrichtius robustus. The sequence continues at coordinate 91,718,115 of NC_090838.1, read as the reverse complement.
GTTTGATTAATGGGATATTAGACACCATCATCCGTGAAGACAAGAGCTAACTAGCCTCCAGCAAACTGCTGTGAATCACACTTCACACATCAAGATGTGAGGTAATGAGATTCTCAAAAAGTCCTACATTTAGAAACAACCCTTTAAACCCAAGCACACAATTCCCTGCTCCCGCCAGCCGCTGGCACAATTCCACTGGTGAAGTTGGAAAGGAAACTCGGCATTTTTTTAGGGGTACTTTTTGTTTGTTTGTTCTTGACCACGGATAGCATGATGGAGCAGCTGGTGTGAGAATAAAGGAAAATATGTGTGTATTGGCAGCAGACAGTTTATAACACGGCGTGATTATTCTCTCAGAGTCTTAAGCATCAGAACTTACAGCTTAAAAAATAATAATTCGCATGGACTACTTTACAACTGCACATTGAGGGTTATTTGCTATTGTTGTTTGACGTGGGATTTTTAAAAGCCTCCTCCCCCTCCCCCCAAAGATCAGTGTGAATTCGTGACCCACATGATTCATAATTGATCAATTTTGAACATTTTAAATTTTTGTTAAGGATTTCACAGCCATCACAGGCCATTTTTAGCCAGGGAATGGATGCTTGGTAAACCTACATCTCCACCTAGTGGTGCCAGGGAACAGTTAATGACTTTGAACCACAAGGAAATCAAGACTTAGTTTGCAGCCAGCATGAAAGCCCTTGGTCTCACAATATTTAAAGATAACATTTTAATCTCAGAATATTTTTACTTCCTTTCCACCCCCCCCCCCATACTTTCCTTCTCCTCAACCCTAAAAGCTGGCATTCTTACATTGCAAAAGAGCTGAAAAATATTCCTCCCACTTTATTTTGTATTCTTACACTGTGCTCAAAGGCTTTGACCAAAAACTCATTTGGGTAGCCAAGGATCATCTCTCAAGATCCCCCTCACCCTCCTCTGCTTTCTTATTCTTTGCCAGCTCACTATTTGGCAGGCGTCTCCATTGCTAGACAGGCCAAACTCAAGTTTCTCTATAGAATGCTCAGGGCTTATTCTCAGTCTGCTTGAAAAAATTCCTGATGGTGGTCCCTCACCCTTCAGGTGAATGAAGGCACCACCTCTGCCCTCCCCACCTCGGATTCTCCCAAGCAGAGAAGTCACATCCAAACTGTTTCCAAGGCAGCAGTCCAGCACACCCCTCTCCCATTAAGCTCTGATGCCCCGGCTTGAAAAGCAACTGTTTAACCCAACTCAGATATCTCAGGTTTATACGATTTGCATAATCAATAAACAATTAAGAATGTTTGGCTTCTTTAATACCTAAAGGACATTTGAATCTGGTCACAGTTAACAGGAAATAGTTTGTTTTGCTTTTCATTTGATTTGCAAGATAGCAGAACCCCCCGTTCCTTGGAGATGTGACTGTGGCCAATTACAGAGAGATTCTTCTATAGTGTTCCTTCTCGCCACTGGACTCGTCCAGGGTATCACCTCCACTGTTGTGAAATATGAGGACCAGGGCTTTTCGGCTGGTACATGTCTAGAAAAACTAAAGCTAACTACGAGAGTCGCTGCTTGCTAATCCCTGTAATTAAACGCTACTTGTCGGAGGGTATATTACACTGAAGCTGCTAACGCTGTATTGGGCCCCAAAATGTTTAATAATCCTGCCCTGCGATGCTGAATTTTTTAATACCTGTTAATGAACACCCATTAACTTCTATAGAAGGCAAAAAGAAATAAATGTATTAAATGTCAGTTCGCTTCTGCTGTAAGCTATCTTTTCCCTTAAACCTGGTGTTCTGGCATGCAGTTCCTTAAAGGTGAGGAAATGCTCCATGTGCAGAGAAATCTATGGAGAAAAGCTTAGAGCCATGGAATTCCTAGAGCTTTCTCCACCTTTAGGGCAAATGTTCACAGTCTTTAGCTGAGATGTTTAAGTTCTCCAGTCCTCATCCTCTGTGTCACCACCAGCCCAGAGCAACACACACGTGGTGTGTTTTTCCTTGTACCTCCCCCCTCCGCCCCCGTTGCTTCCAAAGTGCTGCCTTGACAGGTAGGGGGGATTTCACTTGGTTCGGTTGGTAATGCGTTCTCAATATTATTCTCTTTCCGTAAGGAAGAACTGTCGTTGACCACCTTTTGGCCAGATTTGTCTGCAATTACATGGAGATAATCAACACCCCCTCACTCCTTGAATGTCCTTTGGATTTTCCCATCCTTCAGCGCAAGTGGGAAGTGATGAGAACATGAAGCGTTCACACCAAGGACACTTTAAGCTTCCACAGAAGGACAGGTCTAGAGCGAAGGAACAAAGAACCAGACAGATTCTCAGAGACTATGTCACACAGGGAGGTTGGGTTTAGGTAGAGCGGGTGAGAAACATATCTTGAGTCTGTGGGGCTCCACTTGACTTCCTGGACTCATCCAGCGGCTACACTGCAGCACAGACTCTGCACACAGTCCAGTCCTCCTGGGCCCACCTGTGACAGACACTTCTGTAGGGTGACCCAGGATGGTCTAGTGATGTGGGAACACAAGAGGGTTTCCAGCAGTGCTTGCACTGGACACACACGCACACACACACACACACACCCCAGTCCATCAGCCTCAGCGTCGAGAACTTCCTAAATGAACATGAACCCTGTATTTTAAAACTGTTAAGTATTTAGGTAAGAGAGGTACCATCAGTCTGTTTTATCTATTTATTTATTTATTTTGGCCACACTGCGTGGCATAGGGAACTTCCCCTGACCAGGGACCGAACCCACACCCCCTGCAGTGGAGCGCTGAGTCTTAACTACTGGACCACCAGGAAAGTCACATGTCACTTTAGAGGTAATTTAAAGCTTGGGTGGGTGGAGTTGCTTCTGGAATCTCATTGTTCCCTCCCCGACCCCCAGTGCCTGTTGATCTAACGAGTTGCAAAGGGTCAAAGTTCTGCAGTCAAACCAGCCGGTTTCCCAACACGGCTACTATCAGGGAGAAGACATGGAGGTCTGCTAATAATTGCTTACCCTCCAGAGTTAGTTATTCCCAAGGCGAAAGTCTTTCTGACTTAGTCAACTGCTTTGGCCCCTGTGACAGGGGTCACACCAGCTCCTCTGTCCCTGCTACACAGGGACCCGTACAGTCTGGTGGGTACTGGTCCACCGTGGAGCAGGTGCCTTTGCTGCCCCCGCTGTGGCAGTGAGGCTGCTGGGCTCTGAGATTGAGGCTCTTTCAGCACCACTGACATGGTCAGCACCCATCCCCCCCAAAGGAGTGATGAGTCATGAGCAAAGGGGCTTCAGACCTCAGCCCACAGTAGGTGGAAGATGGTTGAGGGGAACCCTCCCCCCTCAACCATGAGGTTGAGGCCTTGTCAACCTTGGTGCAAAGAGTAAGTCTTCCTCATTTACATGACAAAGAAGAGACTCCTCCGATATACAAAGAAGAAAATCTGCCCCAGGATGATTCAATGTCCCATCCCGTATGTTCTAACTCTTGTGAACCTAGCCCAAAAGGCGCCAGTCCTGTAATATACATTATATTATTCTCTGTTCATGCTCAGATCCTTCATAGCTTGGCGAAACTTATCCTGTCATGAAAATAACATCCCAACAGCAAGGCTCTACCTGTCCCATTGCCTTCAGTACAAAATGGGTGGCTTCCCTGTTCCAGGACAGGAAAGGTCTGGTCTAGAAAGGACTGTGGGCCTTAGAGGTCCAGGCCTGGGAGAGGGATCCTGACACCGGTCCCCAATGAGGAGGAAGTTTCGTGTTCTCATCATGGGACACGTAGGAGAACCCGAAACACACTCGGTGGGTGTTCTTCCTTATCAGTCCTTCCAATTTTGTTTGTTTTTAATTTTATTCCTCTTTTGTATAAGGAAATGTACAACATCAATAAAGGAACACCGGTGGAAGCCAAAAGGATCAGCTGAGTAACGAACTGATACCTTTTAAAAGAAAAACGCAATGCTGCGGCATATGCTACAGTGTGCCCACATGACAACAGGACACACCAACTGGAAGATCCACCAAAAAATACCAGAAGAATAAATGAGAGATTGTGTGGAAATAAAAAGGAAGAGACTGAATTTATTTCCAGGACAAAGGCATTCTCACAAGAAAGATACTGCACCAAAAAATACTTATCGCCAAAAGTGTACAAAAACTATCCTTTTCACAGAATCAGGGATCTGTGCCCAAAGTCCCACATTGATTCAAGTACGTCCGTCCGTGGTGGGGGAGATCTAGTTTTTCTAAAGTCAAGTGTCTTTCTGTAAGGATGGGCCCTAACAGGAGTCAATTTTCCTTTCATTCCACGTGAGGCACCTAGCGCTCCGAGGAGTGTCTAGAGAATTAAATAAGATGGTCACTTCCTTCTCTTCATCCCCTGAGTAGTCCTTCAGCCCCTACAGAATTTAAAACTGTAATATGTTTGGAATTACTGGATGGAGAGAACAAGAGAGAAGTCCACACTGTGTGATCCCCATCAAAGGCAAACTGTGTAAGCAAACACTTGGCTGGGTTTCCGGCCACTTTCTGCAGCTCCCTCACAGAAACGCTCCCACGGCTTTCTCAGAAGTGCCAAGAGGACGTCACGAGTAGTTCTCCAGTGATCGTCTTGCAGGCCCAGTGCTTAAAGGATAGATGTTATTAGGCCTTGAGAAACACTGTCACCAGCCCCAAACTGAATCTCAGGGTCTAGAAGTGGGACCTGGGAAGAAACTCAACATACACCTGTACGTCCGACTAAATTCTGTAGTTCTCTGCTGTGAGGTGTAGAGCAGACTGCATTGTGAGGAATTCAGCACAGTGACAGCCCTCTCAGCCAACCTTGCTGATGACTTGTAACTGACTATAATGAGTATCAATGCATGCTCTGTTCATTTATCTGCCCCCATGTTTACATTTTGATTTAATTCAGAGTGACGATCATTGCTTATCCTGGAGTCTCCCAACGGTTACTGCCACGTGCAGCTTGGGGTGGACGTTCAGGACGTTGAATTAATTGTCCTTCATGAAAATAAGATCTCCACAGCAGTGGCTCTTATTCACTCTTGAAATACGCCACTTTGTCGTGTCATTCCTACGTCTGTGTGAAGGTGTGGGGTCTTTGAAGGCTCTCTTTCCCTGGGCCTTCTAGGAATCGAACAGGATGATCCAAAGCGGAGCACTGATGGAAGAGGGATTAGAATGAAAAAACTGTCCAAATCCAAGAACTATTCCATCACCTCTCACCTACTGTTAACTCAACAAGCCTAAAATTATGCGGATCAATAGTACTAGAATCACGACAATCTGATTGCTTGAGAAGATGCCGAGGTGCAGGCTAACCTGTTTTGTTTCCCGTTTCTTCATGGAAACAACTCAAAGAACGTAGCAGCTTAAGGAAGACTTTTCAGCACGCCCAAGTTTTAGCCACAGGTCCTCAAGGGAACAGAATATCTCAGAATGTGCTAACCCCGCCTATAAACTATCTGAGAGTTTAAATAAACCCTTATATCGCTGCCCTTGCCCAAGTTGAAAATCTTAATGAAGCGATGGCGGCTCTACAATTGCCTTTTATTTCATGTTTTGTCTATTTTTTTCATATTATTTCAGGATCTCCCTTTCCACTCTCCAAGGCCCCATATTTCTCCCGTCTCCTATATTCTCTGCCAGCACAGTCACAAAGATAAAGTTACAGAGAGCGGTGCGGGCCCATGGCATCCCTTCCCCTTCTGCCATCTTCTTCTTTAGACTCTCTTTTACCCCCAATTTTTCTAATCAAGATGAAGAAAAGTAAGCTGCTGTATCCCACACGAGTCCTTTCTGCACCTTATAATTATGGTAAATGAGGCAACGCATGAGGAATGAGGGAGAAACAGGGCCCCCAAGGGGTGGCATTTGGGGAAAGGTCAGTTAAGAACCAGAGGCAGTGGAGAGCAGTGGTTAAGACCGCTTTGCAGAGCAGTTCCATCTCATCAGTTTCTCTCCTAGACCCCTGTCTTTAAAGTGGAAATGAAAATTGTATTGATACTTGCTACTCAACTGCTGTGAAGATTAAATTAAATGATGCATAGGAAACACCTAGCGCAGCCTCACTGGGCTGGCAATGCCAGCCAAGAAGACAGCAGTCCTGTTAGACCTAACAGGACTCTATTAGACCTCCTCCCTCTCGCTCTCATTTCCACCCTCCCGTTCCGCCCCCCAGGCCCCCCTTCCCGCCTCTCTCTCCTCCTGTTCTTTCTTCCTCCTCTGTTGCTTCCCTCTATCTCTACTCCTGATTGAGTTTGTTAAGGGCACATATAAGAGTACAATATGTTTACTTTTTCAATTAAAAAGGAGCGTGGTCCTATTTGTGCAGTGACTTAAACCTACCCCTCAACACTTCCTCATCTAAATTCCTAAATACGAGCAGACAGAGCCTCAAGAAACATGGAGGAAAACCCTCATGGCAGTTGCCTTCTCGGGTGCCTTGCTGGAAGGCAGCAAATGCTTTCATCAATATTAAAATTGCACACCCATCTTTCCAGCGTGCCAGGCCCTGTTCTAGGTATGGGATCATTTCAATATACACGACCTAGTCATGAGACACACTACATGCCAGGCATCGTGCTGCAGGTACTCCTCACGTTGACCCCGCAATGTCAGTGCCCTCTTAGGCTGAGAACACCAGGAACCAGCAAGGTCATGCACCACACACACTCACCAAGGCCACCCAAGACAGAGCTGAGAGGAAAACTAGGTCCGCTGGACTCTTAAGACTCACACTTTCCCTATTACATCTCTTGAAGGAGAGATTAACATCTCAGGAAAAAATGTTCTACATAATTTTCTAGACACCTGAGTGTAGACTGCCTTTCTGAAATCTACCAGCATTCCAGTGAGGTGACATGAATGTGACATCCTGACTTTTACCTCATGGAGCAACCTTTTTACCCCCTACGGACAAACTCCTACTGGACAAGCCAGGTGTGGTTGACTGCAGATCGTCCTTAACCATGGTGGGCTCGTCTATCTGACACCCTTGTCACCTGGATAAGAATCCCGGGACCCCGCCTACAAGGCTGATTTTCACGGTGCTTCCCTGCACTTTCTCCTCTCAGATCAGCCAGTCCCCGCTCCCATCCTGCCCTGGCAGGGGCTCTTCTTTCATAATTTTTCCTTCAGACATATACTAATTCTTTCCTTTCTTAATTATGGCTTAAAAACACAGCACTGAGACACGCTGCGTTTGCGACTATAATTCATTAGCACTGGAGGCTGTGGGAAAATGTCCTCGCCTCTCATCGGCTATTGGAATGTGGATTCTCTGGCTGTTGAGTTTTCCACGATCTTTATGAAGTGAAATGCAATATTAGTTTCGAAGGCTTTCCCAAGCAACTGTCTTCTAATGGGAAAACTTTAACGAAAAATATGTATCGCATACCAAATAGCTAACCTCACTCTCATAAATATTTATAGTGTAGGCAGAGTTGAAACATCCTTGGTAAGATGGATGTGCTTCTTTGGATTTCCAACAAGAAAATGCCTTGCAAGCTGAACCGTTTCTACCGCCAATAGGCACAAGCCCTTGGTGGTGGTCACGGGGCTGGGCCACAAAACAAAATCACTAAGTGTTCCAGGAAGAGTTCATCCCAGAAGAACTTCAATATCCTCCCCTTTCCACGAAAGAGGAGGATGAAAACATAAGGACAAATGTTGGGTTTGGAAGGACCTCAAGCTGCTATTTTGAAGCCGCATGTAACTTGGAGGGGTCGGTTATCTTAGCAGTGACTGGTTCTCAAAGTGTGGTCCTCGTGCCAGCAGCCTCAGCATCTTCAGGGAGCTTGTTGGAGATTCCTTCCTCAGGCTCCACTACAGACCCGCTGAGTCAAGAAACTGAGGGGGGGAGATGGGAGCTGTTCTGCCTTTAACAAGCCCTGCGGTGACTCTGATGCCACTAGGTTTTGTGAAACATAGTCGTTTATGATCTTGGAAGAACCTAAGTGTGAATCCTGTCTCCAGGACTGCCCTTGGTGCATGACTTAACCTCTTCAAGCCTCATTTTCCTCACCTATGAAAAGGGGATCATATTACTCACTTTATACAATTGCTGTAAAGATTCATTGAGAAAATCCGTATAAATTGTGAGTCACAATGCCTGGCACAAAATAAGTATGCAATACAAATTACCTATTATCAGTATTATTGTTATTGTTACGAAATCAATACAGTTTAATTAAATGATCTAGGAATAGGCAATACGTGGAGGAAAAGAAAGAGTGACAATTTCAAACAACGTATTCACAAAAGTCAAAGCAGCTTTCTTTCGTGATTAAACATGAGACTCAAAGGAACTTTAAACTTGATGATTAAAATAAACTTGCTGGGCTTCCCTGGTGGCGCAGTGGTTGAGAATCTGCCTGCCAATGCAGGGGACACGGGTTCGAGCCCTGGTCTGGGAAGATCCCACATGCCGCGGAGCAACTAGGCCCGTGAGGCACAACTACTGAGCCTACGCGCCTGGAGCCCGTGAGCCACAACTACTGAGCCTGCGCATCTGGAGCCTGTGCTCGGCAACAAGAGAGGCCGCGATAGTGAGAGGCCCGCGCACTGCGATGAAGAGTGGCCCCTGCTCGCCGCAACTAGAGAAAGCCCTCGCACAGAAACGAAGACCCAACACAGCCAAAAATAAATAAATAAATTAAAAAAAATAATAAACTTGCTGATGAAGTTTTAACTTGATGATTAAAAGTAACTGCATATGTAACAAAAAGGTCCTGCTGTATAGCACAGGAAACTATATTCAATTTCTTGTAATAACCTATAATGGGAAAGAATCTGAAAAAGTATATATATATACATATATATACTTTTTGCTGTATACCTGAAACTAATACAACATTAAAAATCAACTATACTTCAATAAAAAAAATTAAAAATAAAAAGTAACTACATGTGAAAATCAAATTTTCCTCTCCTATCAAAAAGATAATTTTTGAGGGACCATCCAACGTGATGGGCATCACTGTAGATCCCCTGGGCCCCTCCTTCTGTTCTGACACAGAGGTCATTTCCGAGCAAATCTGCCGGCTCTGGAGGATGCAGCACTCAGCGCCCCGCACTCACTCCAAGGCTGTACCTCCACCTCATCTTCTGCTCCGGGACTTCTCACGGAAGGCCTGCGGGAGCTGCTCACTAGTCACTGGTGTGCAATCTGGAGTCGAGGAGAATTAAGGACCACGAAGCCCCTGTACTTACGGGAGACAGGAGCCAGCGGTTACCCGTCCCTCCTTCCATCCTCCAGACGGACCATCCTGAGACATTTCAAAAGGCCCTCGGAAAGGGGCTTCCCTGGTGGTGCAGTGGTTGAGAATCTGCCTGCCAATGGGTTCGAGCCCTGGTCTGGGAAGATCCCACATGCCGCGGAGCAACTAGGCACGTGAGCCACAACTACTGAGCCTGCGCATCTGGAGCTTATGCTCTTCAGCAAGTGAGGCCGTGACGGTGAGAGGCCCGCGCATCGCGATGAAGAGTGGCCCCCGCTTGCCGCAACTAGAGAAAGCCCTCGCACAGAAACGAAGAACCAACACAGCCAAAAATAAATAATAAAAAAAAATAATAATAATAATAAAAAGACCCTTGGAAAGACGAGGTGCAGCTCAGTCAGACATTCTTGAGTTCAATTTCCTTCCTTCCCTGCTGCAATCCCCACCCTCTTGGCCTCCTGCTCTCTGGACTCACTTCCAAAATAAGCCACCTGCCTTCCAAAGTGAATCTCAGCCTCTGCTTGGGGACCTAGGCTGAGACAGCCAACTTCATCCAAAAGTAATAATGGCACAGAAGTAGATATTTTTAAAGGTTGCTTAGTAATTTTGGATATAGAACAAGGATGTGTAAGCTGAGATCCATGCGTGGCCTTCAGATGGTTCCATAAAGCAACTGAAATTTTATCCAAATTTTATACATGTATGGTTTTCTATGTTGTATCTACAATAGCAGATATTCAAAGGAGTCTATGACTAAACAAAGTTAAACTGACTTTTTTACAGGTCACAGGACAAATTCTACTTTAATACATTTGAATGACTCTTTAAATTCTTTTCGCATATTCAAGCTTCAACATGTTAAAGATTATTTGAAACAGATAGAACATCAATTAGTTCTTGATTTTTGTTTGATTGATGGTTTGATTGTTTCTTCAAGAGGAGTTGGGTCACTCATGACGTTACATATTCATCCAAATCTCAAGCCTTTGTTTTGATCAGCTAGCCCTTTGTCCTGGCTCTGGCCTCTGCGCCCCTCCAAGTTCATGTGCTTCCATCCTTACTGATGTTTGTGTTAGCTTTCTACCGCTGCTGCAACAAATAACCACAAACTTGTGGCTCAGAACAACACAAAAGTATTCTCTTACCATTTGGGAAGTCAGAAGTCCAAAATCAGTCTCACTGGACGAAAGTCCGGGTGTCAGCAGGGTTGGTTGCTTCTGGAAACTTTGGGGAAAGAGTCCATTTCCTTGCCTTTCTCACCTCCTAGAGGTCACCGGCATTCCTTGGCCCATTGGCCCTTCCTCAATTCTTTCCAATATTTTGCTACTGTCCCCACACCTCCTGCTATTTATTCTGACCCTCCTTCCACCTGTTATAAGGACCCTTCTGATTACGGTGGGCCCATCTGGGCAACATCTCCAGATCCTTAACTTAATCACGTCCTCAAAGACCCTTTCACTGTCTAACCTGCTTATGCGTCCCATGGATTAGGACACAGATATCTGCGAGGGCTGTTGTTCAGTTTCCACAGGGCTCTCCGAGCACATCAAGAACACACCACCTCCGCCGATCTGAGCTGCTGTTCCCTCGCCCCAGCCTGTTCCCGTTATTTGCATGATTGGCACCCTCTCCTCACCCAGGTGTCTGCTCAGATGTCACCTCCTCAGAGAAGCCCCTCAGAGTCATATCTGTCACCACTCACCGTGCCCTTCCTCCGCTTTAGTCTTTTTTAAACACTTGCATTAAGTGCCCCTATGTTACATAGTCATTCATTCATCGAGTTTCGAGGGAGCTTGTGGATCCAGTAGGGAAGATAGAAGGTAGCTGAGAAAACATAAAGGCACAAAACAGAAAAAGACTCACAGACTTGGAGAATGAACTTTTGGTTGCTGGGGGGAAGGGTTGGGGGAAGGGATAGTTAGGGGGTTTGGGATTGACCTGTACACACTGCTTTATTTAAGACGGATAACCAGCAAGGACCTACTGCATAGCCCAGGGAACTCTGCTCAGTATTATGTAACAACCTAAATGGGAAAAGAATTTGAAAAAGAATAGAGACATGTACATGTAGAACTGAATCACTTTGCTGTACACCTGAAACGATCACGAGATTGTTAGTCAACTGTACTCCAATATAAAATAAAAAGTTTAAAAAAATAATAGAATATGGCAAACCGAAATAAATAAGGTTCTGGCTCAGGATGACCCAAGGAGGCAAAGGCATTCTGGGGGACACAGGAAAGGTTTCACAAGGTTTTCTGTGAAAAAGTCTTACCTTGATCAGAATAGAGAAGAAAGGGAAGGACTTCAAACCTTCAGTCACGGTGCCTCTGAGCACAGCTGAGATGTTACCATAGCCCAGAGGTCCTGCCAGCCTCCCACACACTGACAGCAGCACCTGTGATATCCAGGGCTCTGGTACCCACTAGGTGATGGGACCTGTACTACCTTTGTCTTCCTGCTCCTCAAAGCCCTATCCATCTGTAGATCTGGCTGCAGAAGGGAGATGCCCCCTCCCCCGACATTTGGCCCATCAAAGTTCCTTTTCAACATCCCCTGGTGCACTGCTTAGCCTTGCAAAGCTGCACTTATAAATGCAGACGCTCTTCCAAATGAAGGAAGCACCAGAGGTAGAGACGCTCTTCACTAAGAAGAACTGATTATGTAACAGGCAGCAGAGACTCAGGAGGGCCTTTCTGGAATCTACACCTGAGGCTTGAGATTTAACCCAAACACAGCCACCCGCAAGCCCAGCTACCACTCCTAGTTGGTAGCTTTGTGTCTGCAGGTGTGAATTTTCATAACTGTACCCCTGACTATCTTACCACTAAGAGAGAAAAACAGCCGGTGGAGAAAAGGCAAAATATGTAGAAATACACACTAAAAAATAAAATTCCATGGCAGCCAGTTATAAAACACACTGCAGAAGGGCATGTCCTTGGGATCTGACTGGCCGACTCCACACACTGGCTCCACCATTACCTGGGGAGTTCAGTGTCTCTTCCATGTCTGTGACTCGGTCTTCTCCTTGATGAAATGTGGATAATGATACCATTTGCTTCAAGTAGATTGAGGATAAAATGAGATCATTTACATAAAGCAAAATAATATCTGGCATATAATATCTATTCAATAAACATTAGCTCTTTGTATCATTTGGGGTTTATTTTTAGCTTTTTATTTTATGCTGGGGTATAGGTGATTAACAATGTTGTAAGTTTCAGGTGTACAGCAAAGTGATTCAGTTCTACATATACATGTATCTATTCTTTTTCAAATTCTTTTCCCATTTAGGTTGTTACATAATATTGAGCACAGTTCCCTGTGCTATACAGTAGGTCCGTAATGGTTATCCATTTTAAATGTAGCAGTGTGTACAGGTCAATCCCAAACTCCCTAACTATCCTTTCCTCCCTCCCTTCCCACCCGGTAACCATAAGTTCCCACTCTAAGTCTGTGAGTCTGTTTCTGTTTTGTAAATAAGTTCATTTGTAGCATTTCTTTTTAGATTCCACATATAAGTGATATCATAAGATACTTCTCTTATTTGTTTTTAATCACAAATGGATGTTAATCTTGGTACTGGTATTCACTCTTTGACATGGAAATAATTAGTGGTATCAGTCATCTCTTAGCCTGTTTAGACTGAGTGACTTATAAATGACAAAACTTCTTTCTCACAATCCCAGTGTCTGGGAAGTCCAAGATCAAGGCGCCAGCAGATTCAGATTCTGGTGAGAACCTGCTTCCTGGTTTGTAGGCGACCATCTTCTCACGGTGGAAGGGAGTAGTGATTGTTCTGAGCATTAATTCTATTCATGAGGGCTCTGCCCTTACGACCTAATCACCTCCCAAAACCATCGTAATGGGGCTCAAATCTCAACATATGAATTTAGAGGAACACGAACATTCAGTCTAGAGCAAATTGCATATAACATAATTCCGTATATTCCTCTTTATAATTTATTGACTAAAAGGAGTCCTATTTAAAAATCATAAAAAAGTGTCATGTCACTGTACCCATCAGATTTTAAACAAAGGCGTGGTGAAGTAAGATGATGGCCCTAAAGTAAATCAAACTCATCAGCCTGAACACTTGGCCTTCATAAACCATAGACAGCAAAATACTTACAGAGGCGGGGGAAAGGCAAATTGTCACAAATAGACCATTCTGTCTCTGAAATTGAAACACATCTCCCTATTTCAGGTCAATTAACTCTGAAAGAAGAGAAGCTTGGTACCTCACCATATTTTCTTTATTTTTGTGGGCAGCCATTATATGTCCATTATTTGGGTCTAGCGCAGAACCTCAACTGCATATTTACAGCACAAAAAATGAATTTTTCCCGCTCTGTGACCTCTGCCCCCAAAATTGATTTCCCTCTTTGCTATGTGGAAGGTAGTGACACTTATTTTTATTTAACGATGTGATCATGGTGATTTTGTTTCAGCAATCATTTCAATTGTATGCTGTGTGGAGCTGTCATCTGAGAAAGGCTGTTACTGATGCTTCTTTATCTACCTACACCAAACAGCTTTCCCAATTATGTCAATTACTTTCAAATTAATGAAAGATCCTACCTAAACAAATCATCACTTTTTTAAAAAAAGTTTCCCCATCGAATTATATGATATCATCTTCATATGACAAGTACCGCTCCTTAACCCTCCAAGATAAAAGGCGTCTGTTGGTGGCATTTCGATTCTTATCCATTATTTATACAGGGCATAGGTGTAGGTGCAGCTCACGGTGGGTGCACCCGTGCAGACAGAACAAAGCAAGAACTCTCCTTTGGGGGATTACGGTATAAATGCACACAAGGACACACGAGACAATAAAACACAATGCAATGTGAGGATGTTGAGAAGTGTGTGGTTATTGTAACTGAAATACTTTGCGGAACAGATGGTTTTTAAGGAGGTTTGTGATAAAAGAAGGTGAGTGGGTTTGCTGTACATTAATAGGAGGCTGCTCTGGGATCCTGAGGAGAAGAGAAAAAAGTGGCCAGGGGAAGGAAACTCCTTTCCCCTCCACCACCTGGGTATCTCTCCTTAGTTTCCCTGTTATCCGTGTTCCATCATTGGAGAGATGGCACTCGGCCAGTAGATCTATTTCTTCTAAATAAAAGAGAAAGGGAATGAATAATGGTCAGGGAGAGAGGGAAAGAATGTGGTGAGTAGCCTGAGCCCTGGGATTAGGCAAACCGGGGTCAAATCTTGGTAACTGGGAGTCCTTGGGCAGGGGACTCTGCAAATTTCAGTTTGCTGATTTTCAGATGATTACTACAGGCCCATACATCCTTGGAACCAGACGTATCTTGGAATTCAGGACAATGCAGAATTAACACGGGTAATACGATATGTACGCTGCATAGTACACACCACCCTGGCAAGGTCTGGGGTAATAAAACACAGACCTAATTTTATAGCAAATACTCAAAGCAAGTGGAATAAACAAAGAGAACAAGTCAGCTCAGTCCGGGCTTTTCTGCCCAATGAAGTCGTGTTACATTTCGTGGATTGGGGAGTCACGGCACATCTTTCTGTGAGGAAGATGGAGATCCAGCACACGAGTGGATCAGAGAAATTGACCTGAAGTAGAAATTGATCAGAGCAAAGACTGGCTAGATCACAGGTCTTGACACTATTATTTCATTTCATCCTTTGCCAAGTCAAGGTGGTCTTACCTCGTTCACCCTGCTTCTACCTTCAGCACCAGCACTCCAGTCCCAGTTACCAGCTTTCCTCATGGTCAGCCCCCAAGAGTCACCCAGATCATGAGTCCGCTAATCAGGAGGGGCCACTCTGAGAAGCTGTGTCCCTGTAAACTGTTCTCCACACTGGAGCCCGTGTGATCTCCCACCACAGGCAAATCAGATCCCGCCGTCCCCTGGCGGAAACCCTGCAGTGACGTCCCATGACCCCCAGCCTAGTGGTCCAAGCCTTCGACAAGGTCTACCAGCCCAGCCCCCGGTCAGGCGGCTCTCAGTTCCTGAGCTCCTTCTCCTGTCTGAGGCCTTTTGTACCTGCTGTTCCCTCTGCCTGGAATGCTCTTCCTCCCCTGTTCTCCCAGTTCCCATCCTCTTGTTCTTTGGATCTGAGATTCAGGTTGCTCTGTGCTGCCCACACCTGGCCATGCTGTCCTGCCCTACTAGCCCCCAGCACTGTCCTCCTGAGACTCTCTCCAAGGTGGTCGGTGGATATATTTCTGTGCTTGTGATCACACAGTCCCTCCAATGGGACATGAGTCCCATGAAGTCAGGGCACCTGTTTTGCTGGCTCTTGGATGGCAGGGCTCAGCACCTTGCTTGGCACGTGGTACCCCGTCAGGCAGGTGCTACTGTCAACTATGTAGTAGATGTTAACAGCCAAGTCCGACAAGAATCAAGTAACTTACACAACATCACAGAGCAAACACAGTGTGAACTCGGGGCTGGGGCAGAGGCATGCCTCCCCTCCGCACACGGCCACGGAGCCGGTGCCGGGCCAGGACGGACACGGGAAATGCACCTGTGTGGGTACAGGCCAGGATGAAAACACAACAGAATTTAACTTTCAAACTGAGGTGAAGAGCTGGTTCAAGACTCTGCGGGGAAAACGCTTAGAACATTTGCTTATAATTAAAGTTCCCCCATCCAGATAACAGAGCTTACAAAAAAACTATTCTGGCTGGCCTCCTGCTCCCAAGTCCGGTGGTATCATCTGCTCTCTGGGTGGGTCCGGCATGGCTGGCAGAAACGCAGAGCAACCTCACTTTCCAGCAGAAGAAAAGATGGGGTTCTTTCCTTGGTCACATGTCACCCCAAAACACCCTCCCCACTGATACCCCAGGTCTATCGTTGCCCTGATGATAAGCATGGTCAGCTGCTCTTTTAACCCCAAAGCAAGCTTGCAGAGTTTATCTTTCAGGGAGTTGTCTGCTCTGACTGAGGTGTAAAGTTCTTTACTTAACATGAGTTCAGTGACTATTTCGATTCTGTATTAAGGTAATAGTTGATGATAGTCATTTAACCTCTAGAAGAGACATCATCATAATTCTTAAGTTCTTTACCAAAATCGTAAATGTCATACCTCTTTTTAGGTGCATACAATGATAGATCAAAAAGTTAGAAGTGTATATTAGACCTATTTACTTTCAGTAAACACTTGTTGAATAATTCCTCTCAATCGTCACGTCTGTGGGAAAAATAATGTATATTTTACATCTTTAAAGAAGAGAGTAACCAATGATATGGTACCTCTTTCGCTACGTATGTATAATCCTTGAATGACATTATACAATGCAGCTTCTTTAAGAAGACTTATCACATCTTAGGATAAACATATCAGACGGTTATCATTTGTCCAAAGATATGAACACAATAGAACATATAAAAATGAAAAAATGTCTCAGAAAGCAGTGCTAGAAAAAACAAGGTGAATTTCATCTGTTTTTAATGGTAGTATTGAGCTGGACAGATAAGTTGGATTAATCCGGAAATGAAGACTTAAAATATTGAAATGATTCAGAAAGATGAATCTGAATTTAGCACAGATGTTCTAGAAAGAAATTTTTTTTAAATACAATTTAATGATGAACATGCCAGAGCTTTCCTCCTGAGCAATTTGTGGTTTTGGGTCCTGGCTCCCAAATCAGATAGCTTGTGTCTCAGAGCTGCAACTTCATCCATTGTAAAAGGAGGGTAACAGGGCTATTGCCAAAGTTAAATAAAGTCATACTCACATCTCGGCACTAACTAAAGTGATGGAATTATCCCTTTATAGAATTTTCTGGAATTTCCTATATTAGATAATTGGGGAACTTTCTTATTAAAATAAATTCTAATCATTTCATTTACTTGGGTTCCATCCACGATACTGTGTGAAGATGCTAATTGCAAAGGTCAACTGGCCATGACCTTTCCAATCAGGCCTTTGTAGGAATGACCCCATTCCCTACCACCTATTCTCACATTAAATTAAAGCCGTGATGTTTTGATATACTGGCCCCACTGCTGGTCCCAGAGGGTCTATCCAGGGCTGGGCAATTGAGTTAAACTGGGCCAGTGAGAACCTTCCCCCCGAATTTGTGGACATGGAACCAGTGAGAGCATAACTGAAGTTCCCCCGCAACAGGCTGAAATAATAAAATGTGAAACTGAGGCGATAAAGAGGGCCAGGATCCAGCCACCTGGGGTGCTTTTGCAGTGAGACTTTGGGGCAGAGAGAAGCTCTGAGGGTCACACGCTTGCCCACTTGCAGCCGCGGCGGCTGTAATGTCTCTGGTGAGCTGTGGAGAATCATACGCGGTTAAATGATAAATGAGTTAAGACTATTGATAAGGCTTTTAGGATATAAAGACCGTATGTGCCCCGAAGTACCATTCATGTAACTTGGTCCCTTGATGTTTGTATAAATCATCAGCTGAAGCTTCCAAGAGATTAAAACACTTATTTTTGAGAAACATCAGGAAATCTGATGAAGGTGATACCCTGAAGTGAAAAATGAACACCAGGTGATAGATAAAACATGATTAAATTCTTCTTGTCTAAAATTAAATTGGTTGATTTCATAGGTGAACCAAAGGCTTATTTATTCTTTAACTATTTTCCTTCCCTATCTTAATTATTGACAATTTTTGTCAATATAAAATATCCACTTTATATCCACTAAGCCGTAGCTGAAGCTAGGCACGTAGGAAGATATTAATCGTACATAATACATTTGTGAAAAATGAGAAGTATAGTAAGCCTGGTAACCTATTCTCTAACGCTATTTAATTTAGAAATAAAGTAGGGCCTATTTATAGGGGTAAATGCAATGAAATAATTCTGAGTTATGTATCCAGAATTAAAAGCAAAGCACATAATATGGTGAAAGTTAATTATATCAGCATATAGCTCCCAATGAAAGGAAGTGTACTTATTAAAGTGAAACACCCAGGGAGTTTGTGTGGTGGTCAAAGATTCTATATCTAGATCGTTAGTTGCTGAAATCCATTATGCTCTTCAACTATAATAATAACAACAATAATAGTAAGTGGCACTTAAATGGCACTCTTCAAATGCAACATCATAATACTTTGCATTTATGTGGGCGTTCACAGTTCACAGAGCACTTCCCCGCACAGTGCCTCATGGGAAAGTCACAAAAGAGCCTGTGAAGCAGGCTGGACGGAGATGCTTCCAGTCAGAAACATCAGGCACCTGAGGTCACACCGGGGTACCGACAGGAACCTGGCCCCTACTCAGGTCTCTTGGCAGTTTCCACATCTATGTGGGAAACAAGTGACCCCTGTAGTATGTTATTCCCTGTAGGACACATGTGCCTGTTTACAGGAAGGCTGAATGAGCCGCAGGTCCTTGAAAACACTCCCTTAAAATGGGATACCTCTTTTGCAGTCATTCAAAATCAAAAATTATAGTAATTATTTTGAGTGTATCTTTAATTTCTATGGCAGCTTGCAATTTACAAAGTACTTTCCTATACATGATGTCATTTAAACCGCATAACTTCATCATCATACAGAAAAGACAGGCATTCTATTCCAATTTTAGCAGAAAGAAAAAAATCCACGACCAGAGAGGCTGACTAGGTCAGCCAAGTTTTCCAAGCTAGGAATGGCCGAGGGAAAACGCTGACAAGCAAGGTCTTCTGATACAAACACAATGCGGTGTCTGAAGGAACCCTACCTTTTACATCATTCTAAATAGTGCAAATGTCATTTTACCTCTGAAAGACACTTATCGGATGCCAACCATGGGCTGGGATACAAAAGGGTGGCTAATGTCAAGGACACAGAAGTGAGTCTCAAAGTCAGATTTCTTAACTCCGAGGCTGCTTCCCTCAATTCCATTTTCCAGAGGTTCACGGCCACGCTGCTGGTGAGGCAGCCGTGACGCTGGAGTGACCAAAGCACAGGTTTTGAGTGTTGGTCTGGCTTGAATTTAAATCCTCACTCTGACCAGCTCTGCGACTCACACGCGTTATCTCCTGTTTCTCTGAGCTCATTTTAAACGTTGGAAAGATAACCTCCACTTAGCAGATCTATTTTGAGTATCCAATGAGATAAAGCATGTAGCATCCATAGACCAGGGTCCCACATATAATAGACATTCCTTAAACAGCAGCCTGAAAAGCAAAGAGCCTTTTTTATATATGTTATGCTCAATGAAACAAACAAGGCCAGAGAATCCAAGAAGTTCACAACTGAACTCCTATCTGGATGCAGTTTCCCCTCAGCTCCACTTCTCCTTCCACCCCCTTCCACCCTCAGCAGCTCCTTTGCCCGAGCAACTTCATCTCCACCCTCACCCTCCTCCGGCCCCTCCTTCTCTTCCAACAACCAATGACCATTTACAATGTGGAAACAAAGACTAATCAAGTGAGAACCGGCCGAAGCGATGTAGTCAGAGCTGGCTATAGCAGGGGAGTCAGCCATCACCTGGGTTTTGGTAGAGACTCAAAGGCAGGCGGAGGAGTGGGAAAGATTTAGGGTAGGAAAAAAAATAGTATTTCATATATGTCCTGATTGGAGGCTGTGGGCATGGGCATCTCAAAGCAGACTAGCTAGAAGTGGGATATTCCATGCGATTGTTACGGGTGCATATCTGGCTTTCTCTAGTTGGTCCTAAGTTGGAAGTAGGGACAAAAATCAGGTAGGATGTCAATTATTAATCAAGTTCTGGCCATTTGGGGTTGATTATCACTGGGGTTATTGGTTGACTTTTTGGAATATTGCTAGAGATTGTCACCTACAAATTGGCACTTGCCATCTATCTCTACAAGGATTAAATCATGTGCTGCTGCAGCTGCTAAGTTTCAACACCCTCTGAAAGGAGTTCAGGGTGGAGAGCAAGAATGAGGCACTCTGTGCTGTGGGAAAAAACTGGCAGAACAGGTCTTCAGATAGTTAGATATTTTCAGGAGAAGATTTTATGAGCCCAATTCTTGCATCTCCTCGTAACTAGAAAAGCACTAAAATCCTTCACGGTGACGTCTGCTCCTCGTGACTAGCGGTAACCTTCACGAGACTAGCAGCAACCTTCTACAAAAAATATGTGCTTGATTGCATGGACTCCCCCTTCACCAAAATCACATATATACTGACTTTCCCCCTACCTCTTTGGAGCAGTTCCTCAGAGTTATCTGAAATGCTGTCTCCTGGGCTGTAGTCCTCATTTTGCCCCAAATAAAACTTAACTACATCTCTCACGTTGTACATTTCTTTTCAGTCGACAAGATCACCTCTGACTTCCTGGGAGTCTGACCTAGAGATAGCAGGCTGGCTTCCTGGGCTTACTGTAGATGTTGGGTCAGTTTCCTGGGCTGGTTGTTGCAGATTATGAGACAGGGTTCTATTTCTATATGTAATCTGGCCACTGGCCATTTGTATATTCGGCCTCTTGACAGTTTTCCATGGATTCCTCCTCCATCCCTCCACTCACTTGCCAACTTCCCCCTAACACGTGCTTTTAACTCACAGTGCCCTTGGAATTATCCCAAAGAACTGGATATCATCCTCTTCTGTTTACAACTCTTCTTGCCTAAAATCTCCATCCCGATTCCACAGTGTACTTTACAGTGTCAACTCACAAGCTGAGTCTAGAGGGAAACAGCTCTATCCTCGGAGCAGGGCAGTAAGTCCTGGCCAGCATGGCTTCCAGCAGGTACTACCCCTCTCCAGACACCAGGTTCCATATGCATGTGTGAGGACAGCAGTGGAGCTTAGGTCACAGTCGTGGGCTTACACACAGGTAAAGGGCCCTACCCCCTCCCTCTTAGCTCTACGGGTCAGGGTCTCACCACCCCCTGCAGCTCCACTTCCGGGGCCACCTCCTCTTCCATCTTTTTCCTTATATAGCATCCATCCTTAATCCCCCAAATTTCAGAAGATGCTAAAATTTCAATAAATACTTGTAGGATGAATTTCCTCCTGGACCTGTGCTTTGTTAGCATGTTGATCTGAAGTCAAATCCAATAGGTAGAATGGTTTGAAAGAGCATTAAACTCATCTCGATATTTGGAGAATATTTGGTGGCCATTCACATATAGGGAGGGTGGCCTGAGTCCTCACAAAGATAATTAAACATTTATCATCATGTGTAGAGAAGCAAGCTTTTCTGTCCAGGAGAGTTTTTGAAAAGATTGCAATTAACCCCATGGATGCCATAGGGGGCTCTGCTCTTTGGAAGGTCTGTAGTGGAATTCCCTGGGCTCTCCTGGTCTTGGCCTGCAGAACGTGCCTCGTTGTAACAGGGAAAAGCAGGGCTGAAGACAGCTCCAGGCATGTGTGGGCTAACATAAGGCAGCGCTTTGAAAGCATCTGATGTTTAGGAAATTCACCTTGACCTTTGGTTTCCTCTTCCTCAGAAATAGGGTCAAAAATTTCCCCCAACACGCACCTGTGGCCAGCAGATGGGAGACAAGATTCCCAATTTGTGGCATTTTGCTCTCTGTTTCTTAGGGCTTGTTTGTGTGAGTGGTGGGGAGGCTGAGGGGAGAAAATTGGGGGGAGATAATGAAGGGAGGGGAAAACTACTGGGTTTGCGGGTCCAAGGTCATTGTTTAATGTGACAAAAGAAGACATTTTAATTGTAAGCAATTAGGCCATCCCTGTTCTGTATCAACAACTCTTCCCTGGGAAAAGAATTTTGATACTACTTCTTTGGGTTTTAAAATGTTTCAGGGTTTCAAAGGCAGACAGGACACATGCTCAAAGCTGGAGAGACCGTGGTCATCTGTATCTCACTGTTGTCCCAGCTCAGGGCCGAGACCCTGTGGATGCTGCCATGTTCTCCCCGGGGACCCTCTGAGTCAGCCTTGAAGAAAGTAGCAAGAACCAAGGCGTTTAGAGCCTGAAAGCCCGGAGTCCTGTCTCATGAGGAGGTACTCATAAAAAGATGTTTAACCTTCAAGGGAGATGCCCTATTGTTTCGACCTTCACGACAATTGGGTGTAAAACTTTGAGTAAACACCTTCCTGACACCTATTACAGGGACTCAGCGGGAGGTGCGGCCATTAATCAGAACAGCCGCAGGGGGCAGGGTTGCTGATGGAGCCCTGGAAAGATGGCTTGGTCCCCTGCAGTTCTCTCTCTTTTGCTTCAAATTAAAACCCAAGGAAATCGAGAAGGAAAGAAACTCCATTTGATTCCTGCTCGCCTCCCAGAGGAAGGGGCAGCTTCGACCTGCCTGGGCAGCAGGAGGCACCTGAAGAATGCTAATGCTACCTGTGTTTTAACTTCTCAGGCCGGGAGGAGTAAAGGGAGCCCAGCGATGGAAGAGCTCCCCCCAAGGGACTAGAGGAGCAGATAAGGCTGAGCTCATGTGCCGGGGCCAGGACTTTCCCAAGGACACACAGGTGGGCAGGAAAGAGGTGGGAGGTGCCACACAGAGAGCCCCTGGTGGAAGGCAGAAGATGGGCTGGGAGGATGGAATCAGCGGAGGTGGGAACCGTGTCCTGGTGGGTCAGGGATGCCCTGCAACGCTGGCGGCTCCTTCTCCATCTGCCGCCACCTCAGAGCCACAGAGACCAAGTGGAGAGCAGGGGCTCTGGACTCAAGAGTGTCTGTGGGCGAACCTGGCTCTGCCGATTGAGGAACTGACATCACCCCGCGTGCCTTGTTTCCTCATCTATTAAATGGGTTTAATAACACTAAAAACCAGCAGTTAGAATTTTTGCAATGCTGCATATTATTATGACAGTATCTGAAACTCATGCCCCAGGTCATTTCTGAGGCAGAGGGAATGAAGCTGTTATGAAGGATGGTGTTCTCCGAATTAATGGTGAGAGAGAAATAAAATTAAAAACAGCTACTGGGGATGAATAGCATCCTTTCACTCTTCCACAGTGAAGGGAAAACATGAGTGCTTAAATTTTAAAAGGGAGGGACTTCCCTGGTGGTCCAGTGGTTAAGACTCTGCACTTCCAATGCAGGGGGCACGGGTTCAATACCTTGTCAGGGAACTAAGATCTCACATGTTGTGCAGTGCAGCCAAGAAATTTAAAAAATGAATAAATAAATAAATTCTTTTTTTAAAAAAAGGTAAATTTTGTAAGGGAGAAATGAATATGACCGGTATACGGAGGATTAAGTTAGCTGGCAGCATACAGAGCAGAAGAAAAGCAAAATTTAAGTCTGAAGGGCTAGGAAGCATCTGCTATTCACACGCATTCTCTGGGAGGCCTGGGGAAAGTGGGTGCAACTTTGAAACGCCTCTTATTTTCTCAGAACTTGACTTTTAAACCCCTAAGAAAAAGTTTTCAAATGCAAAACTCAAATACTGATTGAATTACAGGAGAAATGAGAGGAATTAGCTAACTCAGATTTGGGCCTTTCACGGTTTGGGGCCTTCTCAGTTCCCACCCTGCTGCGTGGCTGGGTCTGGTTGAGTCTACAGCCACGCGCTGCTTGTCCTTGGCTGTGGTAGGTGACCCTGGATTGTAGCTGTTGGTTGTGATATGACAGGAAGTGATATGATGTCCTGTCCACTGTTTGACCGTTCCTTTCGCTGAGAAAGCACCCGCCCACCCTTCGCCCTACAGGTTAAGTGAAGAAAAGAATTCACTGAGTCAAGATTAGGTTTAGCTTTCTTTGACTTCAAACCACACACTAATTTTTCCCGGAGGAGGAGATAAATGCTTCTCCAGATTATCTATAATGATTAGATATGTTATTTTATTAATAACAAATGTAAATTGTGAGCAAGTCAGATACGTAAATGTCCATCAGTAAATCTGACTGAGGGCTTCCCTGGTGGCGCAGTGGTTGAGAATCTGCCTGCCAATGCAGGGGACATGGGTTCGAGCCCTGGTCTGGGAAGACCCCACATGTCGCGGAGCAACTAGGCCCGTGAGCCACAACTACTGAGCCTGCGCGTCTGGAGCCTGTGCTCCGCAACAAGAGAGGCCGCGATAGTGAGAGGCCCGCGCACCGCGATGAAGAGTGGCCCCCGCTTGCCGCAACTAGAGAAAGCCCTCGCACAGAAACGAAGACCCAACACAGCCAAAAATAAAAATGAATTAATTTTAAAAAAATAATCTGTTAAAAAAAAACAAAAAAACTCCTGGGGACCCAGCTTTGTGCAGGGGCGGAGGGTCAAAAAAAAAAAAAAATAATCTGACTGAGAAACCAGCCTGTTTATTAATGAGATTTTGTATATATTTTATCTAGGGTCTGGGCCTGCTGCTTACAGGCAGTTCCTTCTGACTTAAAGAGCTCAAGCTCCATTTCTAATTCATGGCAGTTTTTGTTGTCCTTGCTGTCTTGTTGTTACTACCCTCCCCTCTTAAAATAAATATCCTTAATAAAAGTCATTACCGCATTTCCAAATATGTCCATGAATCTAAGCCTGGCCCTGCTTGGAAACAAACCTGATCCAGTAGGCTGGCCTCTCCGTAGTCATTCTCAGGCCTTTCTTCCTTCCCAGGTCCCATCAGAGAGGCTAAAAGCCAGAAAATCTACAGCAGCTTGAGAGGGGTCATAGGACCCAGACCCGGCCGATGTAGTAAAAGGAGGAATTCTGAGAAAAATGTTCCCTCTTTGATGAAAGTGAGGAGGAATAATGGGAATCATCTTTCACCTGAGGGTCAGCACCCTGCCCCTAATCTCCTTTAACACAAGGATGTGATGCTTGTCGTTGTGGCTTCCATCTTCTCACAATGAGGAAGGAAGCTTCCAGAAAAGAACCATTACCATCCTGCTGAAGTAGCCCCGGAAGATGCATGGGCAGAAACTTGGGCCCTCAGGATGCTGAGCTACCCACAACTCTGGGACTCCCAATCCAGGACTTCTTACTAAGGAAATAATAAACGAACGTTTTCTAGTTGGGTTTTCTAAAACCCATAGCCAAAAACAATCTAATTGATACACTGGCCTTCTTTTGTGCTTGAGTTTAAAATACAAAGCTTGAAACCCAAATATAATGTCATCAATCAATCACACATCTTTATTTGTTTGTATGTAATGGTCCATTCCTACATCTATTTGTGGAAAACGTGTTTGCATTTAGTTCTGAGTTAACTAGAGTGAGCACAACTCCTTTGTATCTGTCTTCAAAGACTAACGTAAAACCCTCATCTTTTCAACTCCCAGGTGGAGCCAAGTTCCAGGTGGAGCCGAGTTCCACTTAGAACGTATAGCCCTGTGAAACTGGAAGCCCTAAAGGAGAGATCAAATGCTAAGGCGATGCACGTGCAGAAGAGAAAGTGATGAGATTCAGAAAGATGGAAACCATGGAGATAGCAGGAAGCAACCCAGTTGAGATACTAGCAATATACAATACCACTTTAGAAACTAGTCTTCCTATGCTCAGTGTTCAAAGGACAGCGCCATTATGATCCAGGGAAAAGAAGTGCAAAGTGGTGAGTTGTGCACAGGTGGGCGAGGAGACGCTGAGGTCAACAGGGCTTCAGAGCTGGGACCCCGATACACACATTGTGAGGTGAGGACCACATCTGACACAACTATCGGAAAGTCTCCACGAGTGAGTGAACTAGGGATAAAACGGGGTGTCCCATTGACAGACCACTCTTCAGGAAATCCAATGTCCAATGATTTCTTTTCTACCTGCCTCCCTGCGTGACTCAACTTGCAATGGCAGAGACTTCTAAGGGATAAGTGACCCCTCTTGGCCTCCTAAGAGAAGATAAAGGACAGCAGTAGATCTAAATCAGAGCAATGAGCGTGTTTGGAACCTGGCTAGCACCTTCTTTCCCTGATGACAGGTCTGTTTCTGGCTCCTTTTCAGATGAAAGACGTAAGGAAAGCTGTGGATATTATTATTCTCTGGGAAACTTAGAGATTTGGCACTCTCCTTTCCCCCCTTTGCCCTGCTGGCTGACCTGTGGCATCTCTCCACTGGTCTGTTTACAATTAGGGTCCCCATGCAGCCCAGGTGTGCCTGTCCGCACATGCTGCACCCATCTGGGAGACGAAGATGAACAAATGTTGAAAAAGTTAACCGTTCCCTTCTTTTCTCACCCTCTCTCCAAAACATATCATATAACTCTTGTTCCACACACTTGTCTGCTTATACAACTTCAGCTACCAAGAAACATTCTGATGATCCGTCGGATGTTGAAATTACTGAGACGTAATTAATTGTATTGTAAAAGGTTGTCAACCAAAGTCCGCTTTCCACTTTTTCTTCTTTCTCTTGGGGATGTTGACCTCATGAGCTACGAACTTACAAACATCTGTAACTCTCTGTTTTAAAAAAATCCAAGAGAATAAGCAGTGCTTCCTCACGATGCACTCCGATGAGAAATAAAATCTCGAAATAGAGCAGTTGGATTTGTGAGCATTTGCCAGGAGGCACAATTGAGCAAGTGGTTTCCTAACCTGTGTACCCCCTGCCCTTACCAACCAGGCTCCCACTGAACCTTCAGACACTGATTCCCACAAAGCCTGCAAGAGATTACTGGGTACTCTTCTTGGAGGGAAACTCTCAATCTCTCTCTCTCTCTCTCTTTCTATATCTATCTATCTATCTGTCTATCTACCTATCTATCATCTATCTATCTTTTTCCCCTCTTATTTTTAAATTTTTGTTGCCATTATGGTATTTAAAAGCCACACTAGCAAAGAAAAATCTATCACTGAACTTGCCCCCTCAGATAAATGCTTAAAACAACTCAATTCCTGCATGATTCAGATAAAGTTGGATTTGGGTTAAGTGTTCCTGATAAAAGTTGTGGAGAACTTTCCAAATGAAGTTGCATAAGAGGTCTTAGCAAAGCATGTCATAATTGTTCAGCCGAAATGCTGTGCCAGGTTGAGAGCAAGTTCATCGGCTTTCAACTGGTTTCCTCAAATAATCGGATTTAAAAATATAGCTTGGATCCACAATTTCTTGAGTTCTATGTATATCCTTCTTGAATTTTCTAGGGGAAAGGATAGCTAAATAATACTTGGCTTTGGGCTGTGTGAATATTATTTTCTTATGTCTATGATTACTGTAATAGGATATCATGAATATACCTGAAACACTGTAACAAAGCAGATTTAAAACAAAGGCTTAAATCTTCTGATACAATCTGAGAAATCACCAGCATTTGCCCTATGAGTGAAGTAAAAGTAAAAAGACTAGGAGATGTTGGCTTACATTTAACTCATAACTAATAATATGCTGAGAATAATTAGCGGTCATTGAAGAATCAGCCATAAACCAAGCAGTAGACTCCTTCAGTGAGAGAAACAAAGACATCTTGCAATGGGCATAATTACGGTCAATATTTTAAATCATTAATTTTTACCAAACTGTGGTTGATCTGCTTTGTACATTGCAAGCTAAGTTAAATGGGAAAATGATGTGACTACTGGTATATTTCTTTAAATAATTAGAAATACACTTTTAGCTTTTTGTTAAATTCTTTAAACTATGCAGAATCTTTATCCATAATTATATGTGATCCAGAGAAAGAGAAGATGCTCATTCCTCATCAATTTAAAGATTTTTAAAAATAAAAATCACCAAAATAATTTTAATTTAACATAATTTGTGCATACCTATACATGTGCTATTAAAGTAGACTTGAAATCCATATTACAATGTTCTTATAATTTCTTGTGTTTTAGGGAAAGGATTATTAAAATTCATTTAGAATATTCCACAAATTTCCATAAAGGAAATCTAGATCTTTGATACACATCAAAATGCAATGTGTGTCAAAAATCACTCAAAATTTTTTTCTTTTTAAAAGGGAAGAGTATATACTTAAATGCATAAACAAAAGGAAAATTGAAGTCATGGAAGACTGTTATAAAACAAGGCTTTAAACGTTCACTTGAAGAATGAATTTTAAACATAAAATGCAATACTGTGTGTGTTCCAGTTACAAGGAGTGTCATTTGTAATCCTCCAGCTGATAGAGCAATGAATGCTCTGAGCGGAGTTATATATTGTGGAGAAAGAGTGGGCGGAGGGCTGTTAGGCTAAGCTTTAGAGAACGTTTGTTCATGTTTTATAATTACAAAAGCAAAAATGCATATGAGTAACAATGTTCCTTTAAAAATCCACTCCCAAATCATATGAAAATTGTAGAATTGATCTTCTTAATTATACAGTTAACTCCTAATCGTTAGGCATTCTGGCTATAATTCATTTACTCCTAATCTTTGACAACAAATCACTGGATTTTCTTGCATGTTTCGTAATGTGTATAATATGAAGACAAGGCTAAGGTTTCTTAAACCCATCAGAAAGGCGTGCATTATTCTGGCCTGATAACGTTTAGACACTTATTTTTAATGAATTTGAGAAGGATCTTTAATTCAAGTTTTGTAGAAACTCCATAATCCAATTTTATATGATTGAAACATACAATATGGAAATGAGAATGATACGCAATTTACCAACCAGTCAACTGCAGCAGCATTTTATCCTCCAAACCACAAGTTTCATCTGGTGCATTTCTGCTACTATCAGAATTGTGATGCAGCTGCACTAGGTACTGGGTAAAGGTACAGCTGCCTTACTGCCCTGCGTTCTTCTCACTTGTTGTCTGTTTCCTTCCCTGCCCGGAAGCCCGCTGCCTCACTATCGTATTCTCTGCATTCCAAATTGAAATGATCATCATCTGTACTTCAAAGTAGAAGCTTTTCAGACAATTTCCATTCTCCCTGACAGCACTTACTCAAATTTCCAAACTTACAGTTTCTTCATAAACTCACTACCATTATGTCTAACGATCTTGATCTTCATTAACTGTTTTTCAGATCTGAGCAGTCCTGGATATTACTTTAAAACTGGATCTGTGAATTGCCTACTGTCAGTTAGGCAGGGGATGGCCTGTCCACCCACCCCGCTCCTTCTCCTGGTCTGCAACGGGCCCCTTTCCTCAGCAGGAAGACTGAAGAGTTCACATCCGCTTAAGATGCTGACCCTGCCCTCCAAGGTCATAGACCTCGTGACACTTCCTAAAACATGCATAGAGGATCCTACCCCGGCTGCCACTGTTCAGGATTTTATTACTCACTCATTTCCTACTTGCAATCTGTAAGTTAGATTTCTTTCAAAGGAAGTTTCTCCATATATATATATATTTTTTTTTTTAATTGTGGCAAAATATGCATAACCTAAAATGTGCCACCTTAACCATTTTAAGCGTATACTTCAGGGGCATTAAGTACATTCACATGCTGTGCTACCGTCATCATCATTCATCCACAGAACTCTTTTCAGTTTGCAAAATTAAGACTCTACCCATTAAGAACTAACCATCCCCACTCCCATCTCCCCAGCCCTTGGCAACCACCAACTAACTTCCCAACTTTGGTAATGCTGACTTTCCAACACTGTAACATGTAGACATAGTAAAGGGAGGCTTTCTAAATATGTTTGCATAAAACAGTCACACTTACACGTCTGACCCAGTGGACAACAGTGGAACACAAGCTCCCATGAGCTTATTCAGGAGCCAGCACCGAGTCACCATGCAGCCCTCGGTGGCAGACACTGAGGCCAGTTCAGGTCCTCTGTATTTCCTGGATGTCATGCTGTCCTCCCTTCCCCCACCCGAGGTCACCCCCTCCACCCCCAATCATAGTTAGGTGTTCAGAAATCACTTAATATTTGACTTATTAAAAATTAGTATTCACAGGTAACATTTTATTGGATTTTTTACAATTATGTAATCCCCTTTATCATCAATTCTACATATAGAAATAAATATTAAGTGGTATTTAGCATATATATATATATATAAATTAAATATGGCATTCTTTTTTCACTAATATTTAAGGGACAATAACACTTTCTGGATTAAGCATATAGAGGTGAGAAGAGGAATGTAGAAGAAAATGTATATATCAATGTTAGGAATATGTACCTTTGCCTATTGCTATTCTATGATGTTCTAAAATGTGGTAGCAAAACTCAATGCTAATTAAGGTCAAATGATATATTTATATATGGTATCTGTTTAAAATTGAAACTGTAATAATGATTCTGACCTATAGACTGGGGAAAAAAATAAACAGTATGAAGTACTGACAAAACAAGGCTGATATGTTGAAAAATATCAAAATATTTACTTGGAATCTGTGTGTAACATATAGGTTTTATATAAGACCTATAATGATGTGTTTAATTGCGCAGGAGGAAATTTAAGATCAAAAATAAATAAAAGGAATGTAGGCTCATTAAAAAAGCTACAGATAAAGGTACAGCTAAAACAATAAAGTTAAAATACCATAAGCTCTTAGCCATTGTCTGTGTTTTACTTTAGAATCATATCATTTTTATACCACATTCATATCAAACTGTCAATTCCTGACAGAGTGATATTACCATATACTCTGAAATATGCTATGTTTCTTCCTTGGATAAATACACATTCCTCCATATCCTTTTAAGAGAAGATTCCAGGGTATTTTCCTTTGTAGATATTTCAGTCGAGAAGCAGCATTTACAGTCTGGGTTGGTATAAAATGATGAAAACTTTTGTGTGACTATATAGATGTCAATGACTTCTTAGCTTACAAGGACATCAAATTTAAACGCATCCAAAGAATATCAGTAATATTTTAGAAGTATGTTTGGAAAATATCACTATTTTCTTTTGTCCAAAGTTTTAAACAAATAACGTTTATAACTTAAGCCTCAAATACAGTTGCTGATTTCACTTAATTGCTCCATTTCTTTTTCTTTTTTGTCAAATGTTGTACAACTTGTGACTTCTTTTGTTATTCATCAGGTCAGGTTTGAATTTAATGGTATAAGTAGCATTTTCTCTGGTTAATACAGTTTGATATTGCTTAAGCTATAAAAGCATCTCTTAAATGCAAATCAAAACTACAATGAGGTATCACCTCACACCGGTCAGAATGGCCATCACCAAAAAATCTACAAACAGTAAATGCTGGAGAGGGTGTGGAGAAAAGGGAAACCTTTTGCACTGTTGGTGGGAATGTAAATTGATACAGCCACTATGGAGAACAGTACGGAGGTTCCTTAAAAAACTAAAAATAGAACTACCATACGACCCAGCAATCCCACTACTGGGCATATACCCTGAGAAAACCATAATTCAAAGAGTCATGTACCACAATGTTCATTGCAGAACTATTTACAATAGCCAGGACATGGAAGCAACCTAAGTGTCCATCAACAGATGAATGGATAAAGAAGATGTGGCACATATATACGATGGAATATTAGCCATAAAAAGAAAAGAAATTGAGTTATTTGTAGTGTGGTGGATGGACCTAGAGTCTGTCATACAGGGTGAAGTAAGTCAGAAAGAGAAAAGCAAATATCGTATATTAACACACATATGTGGAATCTAAAAAAAAAAAAAAAGGTCATGAAGAACCTAGGGGCAGGACAGGAGTAAAGACGCAGACTTAGAGTATGGACTTGAGGACACAGGGAGAGGGAAGGGTAAGCTGGGACGAAGTGAGAGAGTGGCATGGACATATACGCTACCAAACGTAAAACAGATAGCTAGTGGGAAGCAGCCGCATTGCACAGGGAGATCAGCTCGGTGCTTTGTGACCACCTAGAGGGGTGGGATAGAGAAGGTGGGAGGGAGGGGATATGGGGATATATGTATACGTAGAGCTGATTCACTTTGTTATACAGCAGAAACTAACACACCATTGTAAAGCAGTTATACTCCAATAAAGATGTTAAAAAAAAAAAAAAAAGCATTTCTTTTCCCCTAACAATTTGGTGTATGTTTCTCCAACGAGCCAAATCATTCAGCTAACAACTAGCCTCATTTCACTCAAAACAGAAATTTTAAAACAATTTTAAAAGGTTTTACTTATGATTGCAGGGTGTTTATATTAAACACAATAGGAAATTAACTCAAAATACTGATAAAAAATCATGTAACATTAATGTCAAGCAATGTTTCTTGTCATGCAATGATAACCTCAAAACACCTCCCTCAGTTTGTAAGGGTGACTGCAGCCGAAGGCTGTGTTCGACTTTTCTACATTGAAGAAACATTTTTATCAGTTGGAGGAAGAATTATTTTTTTGTACATAAAATTTATTTTGTGTACTCAAATCAGATAAAGTTTCCGAGCATTTTATTCATAATTTTCTACTTATGTATATTGACCTTTTTTTTACTGGTTTCTTCTAAGTGCTCCACACTGGGATGTCAAAAACTGCTTGCAGAAATAAAAGTATCCTCATTATGCAAATTTAAGTTCCACTGATAGGCATGTTCTGTTTTATAAATTACATCCTCTTGTCAGAAGTCAAAGTGTATTTGAATAACTTCATGGAAATTGTCACCAAGATTTAAAACTGTGTGTCTTATATGCCATTGTTGGTTTAATCCAGGGGCTGAAAAATGGACATGTATTTATTTTTAAATGTGTGCAGGATTACTGAGTCACAAATGTTATCTAAATGAAACCTAGATGCAAGTGTAATTTTCATGTATATTTTGATAAAGTTTTGCATTTTATAAATGTATTTTAAATTTCAGGTTTAATAAGATATGCTAAGTAGTGTTAGTTGCTGTATATTTTAGTGCCAACAAATTTGTTTCCTACACACTTGGAATTTTCCTAAAGGGTAAAATAAATATACATGTTTTCACAAAATTATTAAAATATCAAAAATTAAAATGAAAAGGGGATTTGATTTATGAAAATTATTTCCTGTTCGCCAAGATGAAAAACATTACCAATTTGCATTTACATGTCACATACTGGAAAACAAAATGTGGTCTCATTGAAATTGAGAACATTTACAAATATCCAAACATTGAATAAATGATTTTTTAATGTGAGCTAAAAAAAAAATCTAATAGTTTTAAATTTACTACTTACACCATCAAAAGAAATCTGGAAGAGAACTGAAGGCATACACTGACATGATCATTTTATTATAGAAAAAAAATGTATTACATTTCCTTTTCAACCATTCCTGATAAAAGATCAGATTTCAGTTAAAAAAAAAAAAAAAAAAAAAAAGTACGTCCTATACACAGCAGTTGCGTTCGGTGCTCATTTGATTTTACTTTTCAGAATGACCAGTACCACTGTTAGAGTAATCTTTGATGTTACAAAAAGTGGAAAAATCAAAGTAAAGAGCTAAGTCTGTTCGGTTTTCAAACATATTAATCTTGTCAAGATAATACATAAAAATCAATCCTTGAAATTTTTTCCAGAGCCCTTCTCCTCTCTTTTATCCAAAATATGAAACCACTTAGGAGGATAAAGCAACGTAATGTGAGTGACTTCAGAAAAATATCCTAAGTTATATTTTGGCTAAATATATTTGAAAATGGCCCAAGTGGCCCGAGTTTGCATGGTCAGAAACGATGTTTTTATCACCCCTGGCATTCGTCATAGGTGCTCAGCTCATGTGTATAGCAGACTGAGATTTCTAATACTGCTTTTTTTAAAATTCAACTGAGTTTCAAGCCCCTGACAGTAACAAATACAAATTGCACCAGCCCCCCCAAAAAATTGTCCGGGCTAATTTTAATATTAATGAATTCTTTACAACCTCAGTTCAGCGGTTTCGATTAAGCTTTAATTAGTAGCCAGAGGGGAATCCAAAACAAAAATAAGGAGTTGAATTGCTAATTAAGTTAGTCTGATGAGGTAGCGTTTTAGTAAAAGACTGGTTTTTGTTAGCTGTGCAAGTTCTGACAACCTAAAAATACTAAAGATTATCATTATTGTAACTAACGTTCTATGTTACCAACAGCTTTCTGCACAGAGCAGGCAGTTCCTTAGAGTTCCATGCTTTTGTCTGTTAGTACTGGAATTAAAGCCTTGTTAATAAGAGAGCACTGTATGTGGATGAGAGCCCAAGACAAGCCTGTGGAACTTGAACTCTGATTGGTTATAAATTAACCAGTTACTACACCTAACTGAATGTATTTACCCACCAACAGTTTTCGTGTCATTCACTACAGTTTCCACAAAGATCTTATTTATTTGAAACTGATGTTGGAAAGGAATTTGCTTTCTACTGTTGACGGTGACTCTATTTTTGTTTATGTTCAGGTCCTGAACAACTCGCAAAATTTCATGATTTGTAATGAATTTGAAATTTAGAGAGTGGAAAACAAGAAGAGCCCACCTACTATTCCCAATAAAATATACCTCCTCCTATACCTCTATTGATACTCACTGTATGGAAATAATACCTGACATCTTTTTTTGATTATTTGGATGCTCTCAACAATAGGTTTTGTTGAAGAAGAAAAAATAACATGGATAATTATTATTTCAAACCTGAAAATTAACCCTTTAGTACAGTTGCCTATTCCTAGTGCAATACGGATGCTCCCTGGTACCCCAAAGACTACTAATTATCCTCTTGAAAGCTCTCTGGTGACGGGGATTCGCCCAGACTGCACCAGAGGAATGTGAACCATCTTCTTCAGGATTGTGGAGAATGTAATTTGATTTCTCCATACGCCAATGTTTTCTGTAATTTGTATTTTATCCTTTTGCTTAAGGTTTCAAAGCCTACAAACCCAATAACTTAGGGATAAGAGAAGACAGAAAAATAAATGATATTGTTTCTAGGGTATTAAATATAAGCCCGGCTATCAGAGCTGCATGGCACTGGCGAATCGTAATCAGGCGCTTTGATTTAACACGGTTTTGTTTTATAATAAGGTGGTTGCCATATGTTGGAAAACCTATCTGCCTGTATCTGAGGGGCTCCATACCTCTGTAACAAATCCAAAAACTCATTTTATAATACCTTAAATCTACCCATTGTAATGTAGCTCCACAAGTGTAAATCCACATCAAACTTTGCTCATGAATGTGGCTGGAAGATTACCTATATTATCATTGAAAGCCAAAGGGAAGCAGTGAATTAGAATGCAGTGGATCTCGCAAAAATAACTTTCAGTAAATCTTTTTTTAATGCATAGTTTACAATCTTCTTTTGCTCAGCATGAAACTGATTAAGATCCCCCTTCTAAAGAATATTTTCCCCCTCACATAGACGCATTGTTTAATATAGTTACATCCCCCAATACTTGACAAATCAGAATTTCAATGCCGCAAATGTGATGCTTGTTTAACAGCAGCAGAGAGTATTAATAATTTATCTATTTGAATGTAGAATAGGTTCCAATTATAGTATTTCACATGGTGCAGCAACTGAACACACTTTCTCTTAGAGGCAGAGAGAAATCTTCAGTGTAAGCAAGCCCTTGATATCTGCTGGAGGATTCATAAATTGCTACACATTGTTAAATATTTCCATCAATAGTCACTTAGTTACATTTTAAGTGATTAAATATTAGAAGTTAACATTTAAACAAGTGAAAAAAACAATGAAAACAAGGAGAAAACTTTTCTTTAAACCAACGCTATCGGTTTCTAAAGAAGCATTCTGGAAATCTAAAAAATTAAGGATGAAATTTAATCCCCAACATTTTTTTAAAAAAATTTCTTTCCAAAAAAAAAATGCATACTACAGTTTGAGGCAAGGTATAAGAACAAAATAATTAGAACATTTACACTCTTGCTTAAATATCTCGCTCATAACAATTCATGGTTATGTTTCGGGGATGCCAAGATTAATTAATTCAGTGAGTCAGAGTCAAATTAAAATATTAACAAACAAAAATGCAGATAAACTTGCTATTGGAATACTTTTTAAAGGGTACTGAGGGTTTTATTTTACTAATAAATTATTTTCTGGTATTGGCGTAGACAAAGTCTAAAAAATAAAAACTGCTTTGAAAAGTAGAAATGGATATTATTTGTTACTTCTTGATTACAAAATATCTCAAAAAATTTGTTCTTTTTCTCGTCATTAAGATATTAAAGGATAATGCTTCAAGTAGGTTTTTTCATCTCACAAGAATACCCCTGACTTCAACACATGAAGTCAAACAGAGAGCATCCCAGGAAAGATATATTCTTGGACTTGGATGTAAAGAATATTTAAAATATGATAAGTCTACAATGCTATGGGATTTCTTTTTTTGATGCTTTTAATATTTTCTTTCATCTTGTGAAATTCTGTCTTTTCATGTTATTCATGAATATAACTGATGAGATATGAATACAAATATGCACCCACTTAGAAAAAAAATTCAAATGTGCCTCCCAACACGGCACCAAGGAAATAACTAGGGTAAGGGCTGTGTTCCCTCCTGTTCACTCAGTGTCCAGAGGCAGGGTCTCCTGTTCCTCACCCTCCACACTGGAGTCCCAGAAAGTCTCAGAGTGAACGTGGGGAAGCAGATTCACTTTTATGTTCAAGGGTCTTCTTAAGATCGGATTGCTTTTACAATTTTAAAGGTAGAGAAGTCACTGAGAAAAGAAAATGATAGAAACCTTTAAATTTCATTTGAAATCATTAGATGATACTTTCATGTCAAGAACTTGTTCAGGCAGAGAGAAATTAAGAAAAATTAGCACTTTTTCTTTTTCCTTGTCATCTAGCTGTGGAAATCTAAAAGAAGCAACTGTTTCGCGGAGATGCATCATTTTTAGGTTTCTAAGTAGCAGATCTTCTTCGCTTTGATGCCAGAGATAAGAGCCTACAGGAGGTTTTAAAAATGAGTATTATGAAAATAATAGAGTTGCTTGCTGCTTAGCTGTAATGCTTACTTTATCTGTCCTTAAGTAAATAAGACAGCAGCAGCATGCAAAACCATCCTGTAAACATAATCACCTGTTCTGTGAAACCCCCGCAAGCATTAGATTTTTAGCAAAGTGAGCTCAACAAGAATTTTGAATACTATTTCCTGATGTTTTTTAAGAGATTTTAACATTTTTGTATCTGAAAGGTTTATTTGGTCTATAACTTGAGAATAACATACATATTGTATTGAATGTTTTTACATGTGTTATTGTATTTTATTCTCAAACCATGGGAAAGAACAATACTAGCATTTCTTAAGCATTTACTGGTGCCTAAGTTCTGTGCTAAATCCTTTCAAAGCCTTGTGCTGTTGCTTTGGAGATATTCACAAGAACACGGGCAGCATGCTGCAAATGCCATTTAGCGAAGCAGCTCTGAGCCTTGAGCTCCACTGCCATGTCTGAAAATGGTCATATGACTGCCTTTGATCACGGTTACCTCCACCCAGCTACCCAGCCCTTCACAGTAGGATCTATCCTACACAGAAAGCAGGTAAAGGAGGTGGTGCCCAGGAGGGATATTTAGAGCATGAAAGATTTACTTGGCAATGCGGTGGTGAAGGTGGAAATTAAGTCTTTGAAAAGATTTTGTCTGCTATTCCATTTCGATATCAGAGGAAAGGGAAGAAGCAATAGAGTCTTATGTGCTTATTGCTTTTCCTCACCCTTGCAGGTCACTGTCTGGCGGAGTATCTGGCACATAGTAGGGAGTTCATAAAGATTTGCTGATGAATGAATGAACGAAGCATCTCCCTGGGACCAAAGCCACTGGTTGTGTAAATTACATTTCCACACCAACACAGACACTGAAAATGCCACCCTACCCTTGAAAACAGCAAAGTTAAGGATCAGCACGTTAGGTGCCTGGAGAATCAGGCCAGGGCAGGAGAGCAGCAGAAGAGGCGCTTCTGAGTGATGAAGACTGCTGAGTAACCAGGAGTGCTGCGTGGAAGAAGGGGGCCTTAGCGTCAACACAGACACCACCTGTGAAGAGGGACAGCCATCTCCAGCAAGGTGATGCCCTCGGGAGATGCCTCTGTCCATGCACAGTGCCGCAGATGGGGCGAGGTGTGAGCAGGGCATGGGACTTTGACCGGAAGCAGGTCCCTCTTTGAGTTGGGTCTCCCTCAAGAACAAGCCACATCTACGAATCTTAGTCTGATCAACTATACAGTGAAGAAAAGTTCCAACCTACCTCAAAGTGGGTTTGGAGGGTTGCTTGAGGCAACGTGTATGGACCACTTATTAAATGAGCAAGTTCAATATAAGGGTAAGAATTTTTCCAATCAACCGTTACTGGGAGCTGTGGAGCTCAAGATTAGGATGGTGTCTCATAGACCTGGCTTCCCTCCCCAGCTCTGCTTCTGCTGTCAGGGTGACCTCTAACATGTTACCAAACCTCAGTTCTCTCACTGGTTATACAGGCAGCACGGTCGTGCCCAGCTCCAGGGCCAATTGTGAAGATGCAATGAAAGGGTGTCTATCCCATGTCATAGCCAGTTGGACAAATGCAGGCCATGCTGCTACGTGGAGCACACCCTGTGCACCAGGCAGGGGCTCAAGCCATGGATGTGCATCACGCTGAAGATGCTTGACACCACCTGGGGTGTGGGACCATGTGAATGTGCTTCCCAGATGAAATGACAGAGGAACAACGTGATGCGGCTGACAGGGGAGTGACGCGGACAACAGGGGAGTGACGCGGGTAACAGGGTAGTGACGCGGGTAACAGGGGAGTCATGCGGGTAACAGGGGAGTGAGGCAGGTGACAGGGGAGTGAGGCAGGTGACAGGGGAGTGACGCAGGTGACACTGGAGTGCTTCACAAGGGGAGCTTCTCCTTGCCCTCCATTTGCCTCTTTGGTCCTTCTCATCACTGGGACATACTTAAGATACGCTGCCAGCCTGGAGAAGTGCAGCCTCCTCCCTCCCCCACTCCTTCTGTAATAATGCAGCATTCAGAGAAGTTGTCCTTTTCCTACAGAGTGGAGCCTACACTGGGAAAACCAGTGACATTTCATCTTCACTGAAGACTCCTGGAGGAGCAGCTTGCACTTCTAGATTCGCTCAGTCTCTCTTTTGACGCTTACACTTGGCAGCAAGCTCACTCAAGGCAACAGCTCAGTGCATCTCCTGCCCTGAGCCTCCAGCCTACCCTCTGGAACTGGACTGCCCTGCTACTGCTTTTTCCCCAAACTGTGCATAAAATAAGAAGAGAGGAATAGGGCAGAGAGGGGTGATTGTCAGCCTCTTCACCAATAATTCCTGCCACTTACAGAGTTCTTCTCTAATGGGTCATCAGAAAGGGGGCTTGCAGAGGTCACTGTGAGGGAATAGGGAACTGGAGAGATGAGCTCTGGAGAAAGGAGACTAGACGTCCACCTAAGACTTCCAGAAACTGACAGAAAAAGCCTTTTGCCTGCACATGAACTTTCACTACTTGATATGTAAACATGATGGTTAGCAATATGGTCCTTTCTTCAAAACTGCCACTTGTAGGGAACTTGTAGAACAATAATCTGAAAACATCAAGCCAAATGACACCACATACTGTAAATCCATGTGAAT
Organism: Eschrichtius robustus; assembly: GCF_028021215.1. Classification (NCBI taxonomy): domain Eukaryota; kingdom Metazoa; phylum Chordata; class Mammalia; order Artiodactyla; family Eschrichtiidae; genus Eschrichtius; species Eschrichtius robustus. The sequence goes on along the minus strand of NC_090838.1, from coordinate 91,678,767 downwards.
GATAGACTAGAGATATGCTAAAGTCTATGATGGGTTTTGTTCTTTAATGGCTCTATTCTGAAAGCTGCTCAAATTTGAAGAAACACCAATACACTAGTTCCCAAATGATACATGGGACCTGTATTCATCATGACCTCTCTAGAATCTGTGATTTTATTTGAAATGAGATAAGCATATTATGCTTTCTAGAACCACAATTATACCTCTCCCTTCTAAAAGAGGAGTTATTACAGTTATTGTGAAACTGACTACTTGCAAACATTCTCATAGCTTTGTGAAAACTTTTCCCTCCTGGATTTGTGGAGCCAAGGGACCAAGGGCAGTGTCCAGTCTCAGCAGGATCCTCTTGATGGAGGACATTATTATCACAGAGGAGGGGGACATACATGCCTTGATAACATTTCCATTCATTGCACATGTTTAATGAGTTATGCCATGTTTCGGCTCTAGATAGAAATGGTCTGGGAAAGGCAAAAGGATTGTTCTTTTGTCCTTTTTCACAAACTATCAGACCCTATTTCTAAAAATTAAGGTCCAATACAATTCTTATTCAGAGATAATTAGCCAACAGCTTTGTGGCCAGGGATAACAGGGCTGAGGTGCATCTTCAAAGCTGAGCTCCTCAAGGTGTGAAGGGCTAGGTCCTGAATTTGCCTTCAGAGGTTATGACCTTTCCTGGAGCTTACAAGGTAGTAGGCAAAATGCAGCTTTCTTACCTGCTGTGGTTTTAAAAGTAGCTGAAACCAAGTAAATTGTTTAAATCCCTCTCTCACAGTTAAGAAAAATAAAAAGTCTATTATTAGTAATAAACTATGTCTTCATTAGAATGTGTCACGTAACAGGTTTCGAGAAAAATGTGTCAATAACTGGCAAAGGTTTGCTGATCATTAATTAACACCTCTGAATGAATACAAACTTATTATCCTCACGTATTATAGGTGAAAGTTTACCATTAAAATAAGTCTTGACATTTACGAATATTGTTTTTTGAACTCTTATAAGTTATATTTAATAGGTTAATTTAAAATCATTTTTTAAAAAAATCCCCACTTCAAAAAAATATTCTCTGGGTGAAAGATGACGGTGTCTTAAAAGTTAATGCCTGTAACAGTCCCTTAGGAAGAAATTAGATAATTTTGTTTTTTATATAAAATCGCACTAATTTTAAATTTGCTTTCATTTTCTCACCTGTCTTTGTAGATACAAAGCATAAATGTAGTCTAGTTACAATATGTCATTCAGGCTGTTTTTCACCTGAATTACTCTGGATGCCTAAAGTAAAATGCTAGCTCTTGCCAGCAGGAAACACAAGTCAGAAGAAAACTGGTAAGTCAAATTCAGTACATAAAACTTCAGTACTGTTTTTTTTAAGTTTGTCACAAGTGAACAGTTTAGGTTAAAAGGTTAATAGAAACACAAATATGATTTTCCTGATAGTTACCTCTAATCTAATTTTCCTTCAAAAAATAGAGTCAAATCCCCTTTTCATATCCCTATCCCTTCTAAAAGAATACATTTTTTCATTACAGATGTATTTTGAAGGAACGAGGGAATCTTCGTTTGAAATGACTGGGACAGGATTAAGTGAAAAGAAGAAATGGCTTGCCCCGCCGATCTATTTCTAGTTAGGACAAAGTAGAGCGTTGTTCACTGAGGGGTGAAATCCCATGTTAGTTTTATCTCCAAGAAAGGCAAATGGAGAAGGAATAATTTTGTGGTAAGATTCCAGTCACTTGTTTTCCTAGGTAGGTTATTTCTAAGTTTCAGTTTGGTGATGTGGAATCTGGCAAGGCCCCAGGTGTGCCTGTATTTAAATTTTAAAAATTTAAAAATTAGAATCACAATGGCTTTACTTCCATTGAAAATCTAAATATATGGCAAATAGCCACGAATGCATTTAAGCATTGAACACTGTTGAATTTTTTAAAATGCAGTTTCATTATCAAGCACTCACATGATTTAATGCAAAGATACATGAATTCATGAATCTAAATCATGGGATACATAAGTTACTTAAGTAATAGATTGTTTTAAAAATAAATGTCTATTCTGGAGAGAAATTACAAATAGTCTATATTCAAGACTTATAGCTCTTTAAGGCACATTTCTCATTTAGTGAAAAGAATTTAAACCATTTATGATTAAGAATGCAAGCTGGTGTGAGAACATAACTTATAACTACATGCCCATGAGTGCACTTGTGGAGAACGCTCCACTGCCTAGCTCAGATTACGTAAACTTAATGCCCACTTGATATCTTTTCTAAGTTATCTCGTAATTATGTACGTGCATTCCTCGCTCCATTTTATGCTATTCTCTTTTATTAATCAAATTAACAAGATAGGCAGTTAAGGAACAGCTAAGTCATTTTTAAAAGGTAACATAATTCTACTTTGCCATCATTGAAACATTAACTCTATCAGAAGTTTCTGTTCCATATTTGACAACCCCGGTGCTTCATACATGGTAACCAAACACCCTGGACTAGCTTCACAACTATTTAGATTTCAAAATTCTATTTCTGTGCCAGACCCCTGTCAAGCCACATGTTCAGAGCTTTTATCTGGAGAATTTAACCCAGTTAGGTTAATGTAGGATTGATAACATAGTTCATGCTAGAAGGATTTCCTTATATATTTGGTTTATTTGGAATAAGTAACTAAGAGATAGTTTAGACGTTCTCTTAAGAAGTTTTGATGAGTTTACTTTCCTTTTCTTCTTTTTGTCAAGTTTTACAATACTTTTGGTTTATTAGTTTATATTTGGGAACATTTGCTACCATTATTGTTGTTATCCCATAGAATAACAAAATATCATACGTTGTATGCTGTATATATATATAGCATTATGTACGTTATATATTATAGATAATATGTGTTATCTATACTAAATAAACATTTTATGTCTATTCAATTATATAATTTGTGCCCCAAAATAAAAGGGGAATCTTCAAGTCTATCCAGGTAAAAAGGTGTATTCTAAATTCCATAATAGCATCAAAGAATAGCCTAGGAAATACAGTTTGAAAGGGCAGATTTAAGTATCTATAGCATCTAATTTTACCAATTTTAAAAATATATAAAATCTGAACAATTCTAAAAGATTGCTGTTATTTTTCACTAGTTAATATGAGTGTTTAAAATTTGGTTTTAAAGTAAACATGGCTTACACATTTCTTAAAGTTTTCACAAATTTACCAATTTCTGTCATATTCTAGTGAATCTGCTCCTTAATTTGCAAAAGCTTGCACAGTCTTTGTACATAGAGAATATTACAACTTTAAAAATAGCTTTCAGAATCTTGTTTTATGAAGATGCATAAAGATGAGTCATTTGTCGAGGAAAATAAAATGATAGTGAAGACAAATGTGCTTATGTCAATACACTTATATTCATAATTTTATGTATTGATTATTAACTACTTGTGTGCTGAACTATTTTATTATGTTATTGACAATTCGACAATTTATTTTACAGCATTGAAAACTTCGTCATTATTTAAGGGTCACGTTAGAAATAAATGCAAACTGGTAAGACGTCTTGACCTAAATATTCCTTTGAAATCATTAAAGTATCCAGCTATAACTTGAAATATTTTGGCAAAAGTATCTAAGATTTAAGCCATATCAAGCAGTAAATAAATGTCTGATTTTTTAAAGTCTTACATTTTAAATATACCCTAAGAAATACCTATTAGGGGTTTTTAGGTTAACATGAGTTCAAAGTGTCCAAACACAAGTCAGCACTTGAATGGCAACAAGAAATACATGTTAAAACTCCTTGAGGGTTTGGGTTGAGAATGATTATGTTTATGTTACTCATGATAATGTATTTTAATACTTATATTTCTGTGTCTTTGTGTTTATATTCCAATATAAGTGATTTTTTTGCACCAAGATGTAATATCCTGGTTTACAGCCGGGGGGTTCATGTACTGCTAAAGAAATCTTAGTGCTTCAGATTATCCTTAGAAAGTCACCATAACGGGAGGGGCGGGGAGGGGACAGCATCTTTTTGGTGTCCAGCCTCTTTTCTTTAAGGGTTAAGGTAAAAGAAATTCACTAAGCGTTCATTACTGCATCTGTAAAAATTGTTAATAATATCCTCCCAGACTACTATGAGAATCAAAGTAGGTCATGTGTGTTCAGTGGGCTTTGTGCTATAAAACATCCTAAAAATGCTATAAAGATTTAATAAGCATCTTTTATAAAAAATAAATATATCTAAACTTTTAAAAATGCCATTTGTGTGCTCGCTTCAGCAGCACATATACTAAAAATCCCATTTGTATTTTCACATTTTTGTGTTTCTCAGGGTAGAGTATTCCTTACATTTACTACCTCTGTGTAAAGTGGTTGTTCAAAAATTGCTTCTTCAAAATTATATATATATATATATATATATATATATTCAAGAGATCATTGATCAAAAGTCTTCAGACAAAGTCTAGAGTGATTGTTTTATGTGATGTAAAAGATCACCCACTAGATCTATTTTATTGGCAAAAAGTTTACTATAAATGTAAATACAAAACGTCTGCATAAAAATATGACTCTTTGAAATCAATCACACAGAACCTGAAATCAAAGTAAATACCGTCCTAATTGAAAACTTCTTGGTAGTTCATATACTTACCCTAATAATGCTTTTGCTTAGAAAATTTTGAAATCCATATTTTTTGGAAGAGGCTTTGTACTTTAGTCTATATTTTTGACCCAGAAAAGAATCAGTTAGCCATGTCGTTAAATTAATTCAGCAAGATCAAATGACATTTTACTGTTTAAAATGAATTTTAAATGAATCTAACCCACTCAAAGCACATTTGTTATCAATGAGAATATTTTTTTAAATGTACAACTAACTCTAAGAGAAATTTCTAAAGACAAGTTCCAAGACAAATTTGAACAATGGCACAGATTTGAATATGTGTAGGCTTGAATGGAGATGTCAGTCCAGACACATGTGGGTACTACGGAAAGTCCAACAATGACTTTAAATAATTCTTGAGTATTTATTTAGAGGAGGTACTTGACACTGTGTGGAGAAAGCCCAGGAGACTCCTCATCTCAGCATGGCACGTCTACTTAGCAAAGGAAAGTTCTATGGCAAACAGAATCAGCCCTCCTTAGATGACAGTTGGTGGCCATTTATTGGACCCGATCATGGGTCCTGTGACACCTCACCATTCTCCATCCCAAGAGATTTATTCTTTCCAACTCTGGCAATCCCATGTGGTACCATACATATGAGGATTTCTTGTAAACAGAATTTTCTCCATCCTGCTATATTTTCTGTGGTGTTTCATTGTTTCTTGTGTATTGGTCTCCAGTTGACATGTTATGTTCTTTATCCACACAATTGGTCATGGTACTTTCTTTTCCATAGTCACAGTTTATCGTTTCAAAAGAGTTAACTTACTCAACCCAGAGGTTATTAACGGGATATTCAAAGTGGTGGGTACGCCCTTCCTACCTTTGGAAATAGGTGTCATTCTTTGCTCTCCTCCGTTACCCGAAGAGCGGCCTCAGATGGAAACTACATGACCTAGAAACTGTAGGAATGACAAGGTTGACCTAATGAACAATGGCTTTGTTTGGGTTATGTGGATCCCAATATCTATCCACTAAATGACTTAAAAACTTACCCACTTCCCTTATGACTACCCGTTTGTTACTAAATAATATTTAAGAAATGATGGTGTATATTATTGCAGGAAAATTATGTGCCCAAGAGAACATAATTTCTCTGAGAGTTTGTATATTGGAAGTCAGTAAATATTTGTTGAATGAAGGCAAATGTGAGATGAAAGAATTCTGGGAATGTTTGGTCTGGTTGTAATATTATGCTTTGAAATGACAGGTGGAACTACTATTCTAGGACATAATGTACTTAGTCAGACTAAACTCTTTTTCAAAATGAAGGTAAAAGGAACCAGAAATTTGAACATGGTCTTTGGGGAAAATACTTGAGACCATTAAACTATCAATTATACCAAAAATAGTTGAACCAAATATGAATATCATTAGTAAATTATTTTTGTTGCCAGCATTCAGAACATTGAATTTAAGAAAAGAATAGTTTATAAAGGTTTGGAAGCTCCTTATGCATTTATAGTTTTATCTATATGTCTCTATGAAAAAATCAAAACAAAATTGCATTGTGTCCTTCAAATTGATCATGGAAATGTCTTTTTGTCTTTTGCCTACATTTTCGCCTTGCCAATAACAAGTTTACTGACACTAAACCATGACACATAAAATTTTATGAATATGAATGTGTTTTATGAATATGAATAATATTAACATGAGTCAAGAAATATAATTTGGTAGAATGTTCTTGATATACACAATCAAGTAGGAATATTTTACAGTCTTTAAGTAGGTATTGTCCATTAGAAATAAACTGTGTATAATCATGCTGTTAAGTAGGTAATATTAAATTAGATTGTTAAGATATGCAATTCAGTTCTTGGAATACATGTCCAATTGCCCTGAAAAAGTGCAAAAAATGACTTGCCTTAATTGCTTTTCTTTCTTTTTTTTTTTTTGTAAGCCCAAGTCAGGGTGCTGGTTTGGTGTAAGAAACTACTCACTTTTTGTAACAAAGTAATCTCACCAATTTGCAAATTATACTAATACTGCCTTGCAAGGTCTACCAATAACAGCTTCAGTCCAAACCTCAGGACCAATATGGATAACTCAGGATCCAAACATTACTCACAGGAACCAATGAACAGATTCTTTTTTTCTTCCCCATTGTAAGTAAGACTAGGCTTTGAAGGGGCACCTATCTTTAGAGAATATACGCACTCTGAGTACACCATTTGACACACAGCATTTATAGGGCTAAAGAGTAAAAGCAGGCATCCCTACTCTCTCAACTTTGAAAAAAATGTTGAAATTTGGAGCTACAGGATGAGACCTCATCACATTTGATTTGGCAGTGAAGGTTACGGTTCAGGTGGGAGTTAACAACAGACAGTGGAGAGATACTAGCACTTAATTAACTAAATAAGAACTACAAAAAAAAGTGATATTTGATTCTGTAAGTCTGAAGTGAAAAAAAACAATGCTTGTTGAAGTTAAAGCATTGAAGTTACACATTTTTCAGTGTGTGCAAAACCCAGGATCAGCTAAAAACAGTTTACTTTTAGCCTAAAATTCTAAGAAAACCCTCAATACCAAATAGAAATATATTAGAATAAAGAAACTTAAAAAAGAATAATGCAAAATATGATGGAAAATTACACCTCCTAAATCAAGGTTTTATCTATTATCAATATTCTGTTGTAGATAAAATGTACTCTTTCTTAAAGGGATGACAGAATTTTTACAATTTAGCTACAATTCAAGTTTCTTTGCACTCAGTGTGGACTTTAAATACATCACTCATCCATTGCCTTCCTGTGCCATTTTTCTAAGATCTTGACCATATGATGCTTTTCAAATGGCCAACATCTACAATGTTGAGATCTGCCAAAGAGCAAATCAACCTTTATAATTAAAGTTGACAAGCTGACAAGAAAAATGAGTGTGTACTTGTATATATATATGAATTTTTATGTCACATTGCAGTCTGTACACTTGTTTGGTTTTTGTCAATAGCCGAGGGCTCATTTCTCTGTACCAGAAGCATGTTATATTCCAAGGTCTTCAGACAGCTCCCCTTCGCCCTAGTGAGTCCGTTGATTAATTTTGGATACTCCTTTTAATTAACACCCCCAAAGGAGATCTAGATTATCTAGCCTATAGTCCATGAAAAACAAGTGAATCTGAAGAATAATGACCCAGGGAGACAGGCACACTCTCTCCAAATAATGTTATAAGAACACTGAGTCTCTCACAAGTCAAAATCGTGTCAGGCAATGCCTAGGGAGGACATAGGCCTTTAATCAGGGCAAAAGAGAGATTTGTATTAGTCTAATTTAATTTTCTTTTTGACAAGGAGAGGAGTGATAGATGCCCCTTGACAGATGAAACATGGTTCCCCAATGCAGTCATGGTTGCCATTGGCCTTGATTAGTAACTGGTCCCATTTTGACCTCCAGGAAGATGAATGGATGAGTGACAGAAAAGAGCGGAGCAATTAAAACAGTAGGACGAAGTAGGAAACTAGCTAATTGTACCCAAACCTGTGAAACCTAATCATAGAACCAAGAAATGTGATGCTCATGGCAGCTTTCATAAGTATGTCTAAAGACATTAATCCTTTACAAGTGAGGATTACAACTGAACAACTCTGACAAGACGCGCTCCAGAAAGAAAATTTGAATTCATACCTTTAAAAAAAACCTTTTCTGGCGAGCAATTTTGAGAATTGTTTGTTAAACCATCTGTTGCATCTGTCAGAAATGGTAGGGCGTTCAGCCCTCAATAATTTCCAGACTGCATAAAGAATAGGTGAAAAAATTTTTTTATCATGACTTTTCAAGCAAAAAAACCTTTTTAGGAAATCAAACTAATCTTGACACCTAGGGAAAAGAATCTCAGATCAATCTATTAACTACAGCTTTCACTGTATTTCATTCTAGACCACTTGACTTTGCATAGCATAGTCAAGGAGTGTTTTCGAAGCCGAGTCATCTAATCACTACTGTTGTGCTAGTTGTATTCGGCCCTGAACAGCTCCACATTTAGAAAAGCATATGCCATACTATCTGTTCTTCTTCGAGGAGAAAAAGAAATCTTCCAGTCGATACTATGTACTCCATTTTTACCCTTACTAACAAAATGCTGAAGTTGTTTCTTCCTCATCATTTGGATGTTTAAAACCTCTAACCTGCAAAAGCCTGAAGCTGGGGCGAAGTGAGAGTAGAGTCGACATATATACAGTACCAAATGTAAAACAGATAGCTAGTGGGAAGCAGCAGCACAGCACAGGGAGATCAGCTCCGTGCTTTGCAATGACCTAGAGGGGTGGGATAGGGAGGGTGGGAGGGAGGCTCAAGAGGGAGGGGATATGGAGACATGTGTAGCCATATGGCTGATTCACTTTGTTGTGCAACAGAAACTAACACGGTATTGTGAAGCAATTATACTCCAATAAAGATCTATTTAAAAAAAAAAAAAGCCTGCTAAGTAGTCTATTTTTAACACATTGCTGTGACCAAATGTGGATGCACTTTATTGAATTTCTTAACCTAAAATAAGAATGAATGGCCATAACTTAAAGTAACAGTTAAGCAGGTTACCATTTCAAGGCAGCTAGTCTTAAAAGAAGAAAAGTAACTGTAAATAAAGTTATTCTTCAATGTGAAATATGAATTCCTACTTTCACAGTATATATTCATCCAGTCAGTCATTCAGGCAGCAAGCATTTATTTAGTGCCTTCTATGGATCAAATGCTGTAAAAAGTGCTGTGCTTACAAAGTGAATATAAATAACTCCCAAAATGGCTCCAAATTCCCACCTCCCTGTACGCTGGACACCCCCTTTGCAACTTGATCTCCCCACTCTTATAAAAAGGTGGAGTCTATTTCTCTACCCCTTAAATCTGGGATTGACTATATAATGTACTGTAGCCAATGGGCCATTGGAAAACATGAAACAAACAGCTTGAAAAGCACTTTCCCACCGGTACTAGGAAAGGGAAAGCCTGGAACACCAAAACTTTGGGTGATGACAGAGGAAAGAATTAAGTAAAAGAGACTGAGACATGGAGATGTCAATCATACTATTGTATTAATAAAGTTACATTAATATGAAAAAATCTGATAGCAATAGATTAGTCTTATGAATAATCCAAATTCTTCATTACCTTCCAAGTTTTTAGCTTTGAGATATATACTTATAATTCTATATTACTACCACAAGTTATTTTGAAAATATTTTTGATAATGTCCTAGTCACTGTATAATCTACATAAGGAAATCTATCATATTATTAAATCTATTGGTTTGGACAGAAATTGTATTATTCAAATTTATCTCTCCCCCATCTAAAGGATTGCACATTTTCAAAAAATAAATATAGCTATTAAAGAATGTGCTATTTTTGAAAATACAGATCTATCTCAACTTACAATTGGGTTACATCCTGATAAACCTATCACAAATTGAAAATAGCATGAATCCCAATACGTTTAATACACCTAACCTACCAAACATCATAGCTTACTCTAGGTTATCTTAAACATGCCCAGAAAACTTACATTAGCCTACAGTTGCACCAAATTGTTTAACACAAAGGTTAGTTTATAATAAAGTGTTGGCTGTCTCGGGTACTTTATTAAATACTGTAATGAACGTGAAAACCAGAATGGTTGTATGGTGGTACAGAATGGTGGTAAGTGTATCAGTTGTTTGCCCGCAGGATCGCGCGGCTGCCTGGGAGCTGTGTGTTGCCTCTTCCCAGCATCACAAGAGAGGACAGTACCACATACGGCTAGCCTGGGCAAAGACCAAAAGCCAAAATTTGAAGCACACTTTCTGCTGAATGCCTATCACTTTTGCACCATCATAAAGTGGAAAAAACGTAAGCTGAACCATCATAAGTCAGTGACGATCAGTATTCCAAGTACTGTGTTATAACTTGAGAATTTACTTTCTAAGAATACTTAGTAAATATGGTGGAGGTCATTATATAGTTGAGAAAAAAGATAGCCAATAATAGGATAGCCTAATTAAAAAAAAAAAAAAAAAAAAAGACAAACTCGATCCCTACCACACAACCTGTATAAAAGTCAATTCCAGTTAGACTGTAGTTTCAACATAAAAATAAGACAATAAATCTTCTGGGAAGTGGCATAGGAGAATATCTCTAAAACTTTGGGCAGGAAAAGTATTCTTAAACGAGACACAAAAAGCAATAAGAAAATAAAAACAAATAAATAAATGTATTTGAAAAAAATTATAAAAAATAAACCGTAAATGAAATGATTTATAAATTAACTACATTAAAATTAAAACTTCTTTTTATCAAAGACATTGTAAGTTGAATAAAAAAAAAAACCCACCGATTGGAAGTCTCATGTTCAAAATATACATGAAGAACTTCTATAATAAAAAAGGAGTGAAGACCCAGTAGAAAATAGATGAGAGGCTGGAAGAGGAAGAGTATATCCACAGAACAAGGACTTTCCAGCAGCCAATCAATATTTGTAGTCAGAAAATGCAAATTAAACCATAATAAGACCCCACTAAAGATCCACCACAGTGGTTAAAATGAAAAATACTGAACAATTAAAGGAAGAGAGAAGAACTTCCTGTTTCACCTACAATATGTAAAGAACTTGAAATTCATTACTTCATCCTTACAACAAGAAAAAGCTAGAAAAAACTGAAAATCAGCAACTTTTCTTGGACCCATCAGGGAACTGAGTTTGCAAGTGAAACTGACACCACAGAATGTATAGAGTCAGGTGCATCCAGGAAGATAAAGTACTTGAGATTTGCTTACTTGCAACAGAAGCTACATAATGCTATATAACTAGTAGAAACATTTAAATAGTTATTTTGACTAAAAGTTGGAAGCTGAGTGAGACGTATTATGAAAGTCATAGGGGGTTCCCACACTTTCACTAGCTTTCCCTCTAGAAACCCTATTAGGTTTGCACAGGAATACAAGAAAGTTCCCCAGTGGCCCCTGTAAAGGAAGGGAAGAATAGCCTTTGTGGAAACCTCTGACACTTCTCCCTAACGAAGACCTAGTTGGGACCTCCCTGGTGGCGCAGTGGATAAGACTCCACGCTCCCAAAGTAGGGGGCTCCGGTTCGATCCCTAGTCAGGGAACTAGATCCCACATGCATGCCACAACTAAGGAGCTGACCTGCCACAGCTAAGGCCCGGCACAACCTAATTAATTAATTAATTAATTATTAATTAATTAATTTTTATAAAAGACCTAGTCCCTTGGGAGAAGAATTTCACCAATTCAGTTCTGGGTGAAGAGGAACTCTGCCCTATTCCATCTGAATGCCGTGGCTAGTAAGGAGCTAGGAGGCATGAGGGAAAAACTCAACACTGGAGTAGGGATAGCAGTAGTCCTGAAAGCCAACCATCCAAAGCACCGGTACACTAAGAAAGTGAGACTTAATCGGAATATCAGAGAATATCTCCCTCCCCTGCACACCGCAGTCACACTGACAAGCCTCCAGTAACAACAGGAAATTACAGCTGAAAGAGCTGGGAGACTCAGATCCTCTCTGAGAAGTAGTATAAAGGCAAACCACAAAGCCAAGATGGGAAGGCAAAGCAAATCCACCAGAGGAATTTGAACACTCTGGTATCTATAGCTAATACATACTCATTTTATAGCTGAATTAAGATAAACTCTAACACTAAAGTTCTATTGCCTTAGGACCTATTACCTGATACATGTCCATCTTTCGAGAAAAAAATGCAAAAGCCATGATAAAAAGATATATATATATATATATATATATATATACTGTAAAGAGATAAAGCAATCATCACACCAGATATATATACGATTAAGTTGCTGGAATTATCAGGCATGGAATTCAAAATAACTATGGTTATTATGTTAAAGAATTTAATGGAGAAAGTAGACAACATGAAATACCAAATGGATAATGCCAGCAGATATAAAAACTATTAAAAAGAAGCAAAAAGAAATGCAATATTGACATCAACAAAAATAGCAGAGGGAGGACATTCAAAATCCTCTCTTCCATAAAAGCAGCAAGAACAATGGCAAAGATTGTCAATTTCAACTTTTTCAGAACTTGCAGCAATCCATAAGAAACAAACAAACAAAAATAGTAAAATAGCACGCATAAATTCTAACCTCTTGGCAATTTCATTAAATGTAAATTAATTAAATATTCCAATCAAAAGGCAGAGATGGACAGAATGTATTAAAACATAGAAACCATGATTCAGTCATGCTATCTATAAAACATGCTTTAGGTTTAAAAACAGAAATAGATTAAAAGAAAAAGGATTTCTTAAAAAGTACAATGAAAACAGTAATCAAAAGACAGCATTAATGCTATACTAATATCAGGCAAAATAAACTTTATGAAAAAATTAATAGATATAAAGAAGGATATTTTATAATGATAACAAGTTTAATTAATCAAGAAGATATAACAATCATAAGAATGTATGTATTAATATCTAACAATAGAGCCCCAAAATACACGAAGCAAAAACTGACAGAACTGAAGGCAGAAATACGCAATTTAACAACAATAGTTAGAGACTTCAATACCCAATTTTCAGTAGTGGGAAAACCAACTAGATAGAAGACCAACTAGTTAATGGAAGACTAAAGCAACACTATAAAAAAACTGGAAACACATCTATAGGACACTCTCAAACAAAAGCAGAATACACATTGTTCTCAAGTGCACATCAAACATTCTCCAGGGTACTGCATATTTGAAGCTATAAAACCAGACTTAATAAATTTAAGAGACTGAAATCACACAAAATATGTCTCTGACCATAGTGGAATGAAATTATAAATCAAAAACAGAAAAGAATTTTGAGAAATTCACAAATATGTGGAAATTAGGCAATACACCTCTAAGTAACCAACGGGATCAAAGAAGAAAACATAAGGAAAATTAGAAAATACTCTAAGATGAATAAAAATAAAAACATAACACATAAAACTTCTATGATAAATGGACTGAGAGACAGGAAAGAAATACATGTACCTGGGAAATTTAAAGTAGTACAGTTTGGCTGAGGTGTACAATGCATAATAGGATTCAGAGGAGAAAGGAAAGGTGAGTTGGGAGAATAACCCCCAGAGGAAGAGTGGCTACATAATAAATAAACATTAAGGTTTTGTACTTGATCCTGGAAGCATTCTGGAACTATTTTGATTTTTAAGCACGGAAGTAAAACTTAGGATTTTAGCCAAGATGATCTAGCATGGCAGGAAATTCCTAAACAGACACGGTTTCTCCTGGAGACCCATCCTTCTTTCATTCCCTTCTAGTCCTTTTCCGTTTTCACTGGTTTTCACCCAGTGCCCATACTCACTGTGACCCAGTGAATCTGCCTCCTCCATACCAGCTAGAAGAGGCAGAGCTCCTTACCAACTTTTCAAATTTTCTCCAGCAAAAATGCCCTATCTTGTGTTCCTTTCCCTGGGAATTCCATGCCTCGTTAATGACTAATGAAGTAGAGGTAACAGATTAATGAAATAAACACATTCAACACAGAAGTATTCACTGAATACCTAGAACGTGCCATACAGTCAAGTCAGTACTGACAGCCAATGTTGTTTTGTACACCAGTATATACATAATGTTTGCAAAACAGTATCTCATTTATCACATTTTTTGAAATGCGTTTTCTATTCCCATTTCATTGGTAAAGAAATAAAAATGTAGACAAGTTCGGACAAAGATGACAAAGGCAGAAATGGAGGTTCCTTGATATAAAGTCAGATTTCCTGAGAAAACAATCCTGGATTTACTCAAGAAATTACCACAATCAAAAAAGTCATCAGCGTTAAATTAATGTTGAAAATTAGGGGCTGTTGACCCTGATAATGTATAAGAGAAATACCTAAGAAAGATATTTAAGCTAATGAAATATGGTCTTGTTAAATGTTATGTGAATAAAATAATCCATGCCTTAAGTATGTATGTATAAGAAAGAAAGAGGGGGAGAGAGGGAGGGGAAAAGGGAGTGGGGGAGAGAAGGAAGGAAGGAAGGAAGAAGGAAGGGAGAGAGGGAGGGAGGGAGGGAGGAAGGAAGGAAGGAAGAAAAAATACTGAAAGAGTATAAAAGTGACCTGATCATCATGGAAGTGCCTTTTCCTACTTGAAGGTGAGCAAACATTGTCATTTCTCTACAGACAGAATCTGAAGATTCCCTACAAACACTGCAGAACAGCTTTTTAAAAAAAATCAGGTAAACAAAAGTTAGGCTAGACGGCAGAAACCACAGCCAAGTTCATGCCATCGTAGCAATCTGCTTAGAATGTTGTCAATGCCTGAGATTCATGGCTGTAGAACAGGACACCAGTACTATGAATACCTTTTAAACTGTCTCCATACCCCCGGGTCAGTATCTGAAATTTCATCTCTGTGGAAGGAGGTTTGGCTAAGCTTGGGTCACATGCCTTTGTCCTGCCTGGGCTGTCAGGGGCTGGGAAGGTGGGCATCTCCCTGGTTTATCCTGCAGTGAAGCAGGTACTAGATCCCACCATCACTGCCTATAATTGGGGTTTGTGTGTTGAGTGCCTACAAGGATGAAAATACGTGCACAAAATACTTCTTTTGTGGCCTAATAGCCACATTCTTCTTCTGTTAGTAAGACTTCCAAATGAAAGGATACCCACTCAAGAGTGTAAAACTGTCCCTTGCAGAAGTGGAAGTACACTCCTACCTTTCTCAGTGGGAGACAGTGTTGTCAGTTATTGCATCCAGCTCCAAACACAGGATTCCTGCCAATGCATATCCTTCATCTTATTAAGCTGGAATCACATCCTGGAATTCTGTAATATTTGGACAAAATTTAATAATTTAACTACCGCCAACACACCCAAGTTTTATTTATATATATATTATATATATATATATATATATATATACACACACACACACATAATTTATATATAATATATAATAATGTATTATAGAATATATAATAATATGTATTTGTTATTTAATATATTTAAATATACTATGATGTAATGATATATGTAATATGTGTGTAATTCATATACACATGTATATCTACATATCCAGAGAGAGAGAGAGAGGACATACAGATAAACACTAAACTCTTTGTTTCCCAGATGGTCATGGCTGGTACATACGACTTCCTTCTTTCACTACCAACCTCATTTTGTCTTTAACCAACAAAGCAGCTGGTTAGACTTCTTCACCCCCTGGGGTCATCCAGTTTCATGTTGGAGGCATGTGACTCCTTGGTGGTGTCTTTGCTGTAGGATCACAATCCTCTCCCATTAACTTCCTCTCTGAATAACGTCAGCACAGAAGGAGCCCCAGGAGCTCACCTATGCTCCGTCCCCAGGACTTGCTACCCCACGGCAGAGCAGCAGCCCCAGTTCCTCATTGATCGTCCAGGTCTCCATAGCTCCCGTCTGCACCATGATGGACAAGTGGGCAGACACTGCTGTGGCAGGAGGCTGTCTGACACCCACGGCTGGGCTAACACGTCCTCTGATACCGAGGAGACTTTTTTTGCAGCGGGAGCCTTTTGATTAGCATTCACATCAGGCACAGATATTCTCACATCTGCAGTCTGTTCCTAGCTTTCTATCCGCATACCTGTTCATTGTCAATTCACAACTATTGCTCATTTCGAATCCCCGACCATCCAGCCAAACAATTTGCCCCATTGTATAAATTAGCATCAATACATATTTCAGCTCTCTCCTTGCCGTGTAAGATAAACTATTGGGAGTTCTGCTCATGGGGAGGATTTTCATTCCGCATTGTTTTTTTCACGTATGAACGGGGTTTTAACACCCTTAAACCCTCTTCCCAGTGTAGATGGCCACCTGTAACTCAGGTTCTACTTTTTTCCTTCTCACTGTAGGGGACTCCTGATGAGTGTAGAGGTGTGCATGGGAGGAGGGTGGCAAGCAGCGGGCACGATCGGAGCTTGACCGAGGGCTCATGCCTTCTTCACGTGCCTGGCTGTCTCCAGCCTGTCCCCACATAGCACACCTCCTCCACCTGAGGATTCAGTGCTCCTGGACATGCCAGAGCTTCTGTCAACAGGAATCAAGCTGACACCCAGTTCTTCATGGGAAGCATGTTTGGCACGGCTACCTGGAGCCCCAGGGTCGTTTTCCACCTGGGCAGAGTAACAAACCAAGAACCATTTCTAAGAAGGAGGCAGCTCACTCAACACCTTGGGATGTTCACTGTGAATCTACTTGGCAGAATCTCCACACAGCGTCCAGAGATGCAACATAAGCTTTATAATCTAATGAATTTGCAGACACAAGAAATTACGCCTCATGCGTTCAACTTGAATAGACTTAGAGGGTTCAGACCTTATTCTTACGTGGCAACTTAAGCTAGAGGAGATTTCATTCAATCTGCTGCTACAAAACCTTCCCAGCTGAGGTGTTTCGGCACTTGCGGCTGTTAGAACAAAATATTTAAACTGACAATGACGCTAAAGGTCACTTCCTTATCAGAGACCACTCCCCAGTTTTCAAATACAGCTTCCCACTAAATTATAGCAGACTCTTCGTTGAAAGTTACATGTGAGCAGAACAAAAATTAATTTTGGTTCATTTGCCTACTGTGGGCTAATTTCAGATTCTTTCAGAAAAGGCCAAGAAATTGCTCAGGGAAGACAAGAGTAAAGACTGTTTTAATATACTGAAGGTGAAGGGAATCAATTTCCAGACATATAATCCTGTAAAACAAAGTGTGTTGATTTCAGTTTGGGGATGAGTGTTTAATAAGCTTGCTCAAGAACCCCATGCCCCTAAAAGGTTAAGAATCATTGATCTGAGGAATATCTGTTAGTAGATTTTTCACACATTTTAAGCAATAGCATCTGCCACGGCTTCTCACCTCACAGTTTTTATTATTTTTAATTATATTTTCTGAATGTTTACATGTTGTTCTTATCTCACTTATAAATACAGTTAACTTGTCTTTTAAAAAAAAAGGGAAAACTTCAAAAGTCAAATGGAACACTTTACTACATAAATTAAGGATTAAAGAGACAAATGATAACATGATAAAGTGATAATTGCAAGTTCAGTTTTGATCAAAAGAACACATTTGGTTTGTCTTTTACTTGGCATAAATTTAGCAATTTTTCATATGCCAGTTACATTGATATTTCTCTAGGAAATAGTCATTGTTAAGTGTGATCACAGCAAAATACTTTAGAGCATTTAGTAACACCGATTTCATGATGTTAACTGTAATTCTTACTAATGCAGATGAAAATGGACTTTGTTTCACATCAATTCACTACATTCAAGCTAAAGGGGGTTTTGGTTTGGCCCCCAGTTAACTAAAGTCCCAGCCAGCAGAGATGCTGGTGCTTTGGGATGACTTTAAGGGGATGTATCTCCATTGACTGCTGCAGGGTCCAGGCAACACTGTCGCTGATGAGGACCTAGAAAAGTTCCTGGGCTTGAAAAGACAGAATGGTTTTTTTTATGCTGAGTGAAAGTTAGTTTGGGGGATTTTTTTGCTTGTTTGTTTTTGTAATGGACTTTCTGCTGAAATTCTACGTAATCCCTAAGCAGTATCCTCATTCAGAGACCTTATGAGGGTTATCTATTCCTGAGTGATTCATTAAAGAAACACAGAAAAGCAGACCTCTCCCACCCCACCACCACCTAGGCTGGGACACCCTTGAAATCTACAACCTTTGAATGCCTCTTTATTCTTGACCCATATCTTTCCAACATTACAGATACTGGATGGTAGTGACCAGATGCAAAGTGGTACTTTCTAACAAGAATTTGGGTAAGCATTATCTTTACTGTACCACAGTGATGTTCGCTATGCACTATAACAGGAGGACCCTTTTACAACTTCAAAAGTTCCTTTCTCTTACACACACACACACACACACACACTTACACATCTTAAGATATGATATGCAGCCTCGGCTGCAGTAGAATATTAAACCATGTTTTCTGTCAATGTGATATAAAGAAACAAGAGGCCTCATGTAATTTGGATTTTTCCAGGTATCTAATTTCAATCTAATGTACTGTTGTGAAACTAAGCCAGTAAATCTATATGGCTGGTCCATTTGGGGACTTGGTCTGCTATCTTCGGTCTGTGACAATTTCTGGTTTCCATTCCTTGTCCAGGGATGATCACAGTGTGATTTGCAGGTATAACTAACAAATGAGATCAATTAAAATGTCTACAGGTGGCACCTGTCTGAGTATAGGGTTGCACTAAATGATTCCCACAGCTCCGTTTCCTGTCGCCCTACCATCTGCAAGCCCTCTCCACATGCAAAGTAACAATGAAGGGTTGTTTCCTAATGGGCATAGACCGAGAAAGCAGACCTTATTCTACGGCCTGGCTATATGATTATTATCACTAACGGGAAACAACAGGTGTATTTTTCAACTCCATTTACACAAACGATCCCTGTGTTTCATAGCATTCATTAATATAGCTTCTTGAATTGCCCAATTTGTTACAAATTTGTACTGTCAGCTGCCTTTGTGATTGAACTGAATTTGTAATGAAACTGAAGCTACCTTTCATTTGTGTACATTATTGAATACTTTGATCATTACAAGACAAATTTGATACTTTTCAAAGTACTTAGGTCATGGAGAAGGGGAAAATGGTTACTTCTGGATAAAAGTCACAACTGAATAAGACATGCCAGAGCATTTTTACATTTATTCTACTAAATCTTTGTAAAAAAATAAATAAGTAATGGACACTTGGCCAAAATTTATGATCATAAAGCATTATTTTAAGTAGTATGTAGAAATTATGGTGCAGGTATATTTTTGTTTTTAGGTTTGAATCCAGTTAAAATGTTGAGTTGAACTTTGTAAACATGCCTTTCATTTTTGTTCTTATTTTGGGACAACATGAGCTAGGTTGTATAATCAAAGGTGAATATTTCTGTTCCATGATATATTTCTCAAGTCACAAATTGTATTTATGAAATAAATTGATATTATTAGTATACTTGAAACTACAACTTAATGGAATTCTCAAAAGCTAGCCAGAGTCTCCATTTCTAAGTGACATAAATCTCAAAATTAGAATATACCAGAGAGTGTGAGTAGAGAGATTTTTGCCTACTAAATCATTTGCAATTCTCTACCTCAAATATCTAAGCCTCATATGAGTCAGATGGCCACACGTACCAGCTTGCCTGGGAAGGTCCATGGTTAATGCCTATTCCCCATGCATATTTTAAAATAGGCCCCTTTTATCCTCACAAGTGGGTTTGAACAAGCAATCATCCAGACATCCAACTTGTAAGTCTAACAAAATAACACTATTCAAGTTAGTTACATCTTATTTAAGAAAAATAAGATCGCAGTTATAAAAATCTAATTAAAAGCACTCATTCAAATAAGCCGCAGTTAGATACAAGTGATTTCCTTTTTCTGTAAGACAGCCAGAGCACCCCCAGTTGTGTAGACTGTGGCTTCAGAGACGCTAAGTGTGATATGATTCTTACGTGTTAATGTTCAACTGGTTTAGTCCTTTAAAAATAGTCACACAGAATTGCCATTTAATTATCATCAGTCCCCACATACAGTACTACGCCATATCTTATTCAGCAACAAAGACTAAAATACACTGGGAGGAAATCTAATTATACCTTATCTCTCATACCATTTCTCTGCTATAGGTTGCAGGCAGTAGGATTCAAACTGCAGAATCAAAGCTACTCTAATCATTTCTAGCATGAAGAGTGGAATCAACAAAGTTTATATCACAAAGAAAGAAAATGCTCACACATTTAAATTTTTAAAAACATAGGCCACTGAGAAGATGGTCATAAAACCTGTAGGAAATGGTGCTCATCTGGGGGCAGTACCATGCATTTAAAATCTTATTGTATTTATATCTAGATAGATAGATAGATACAGAGATAGACAGATATAGAGATATGTATCTACATATAAGAGAGAGATATATTTTAATTATTCTCATAAAAATAATATTGCTGAAATTGCTCGAAGCTTCCAGAAACTTCTTAGCTAATAGTGCGTTGGAATAGATAGAATCTGAGAAATAATATAGCTCAATCTCTTCCAATAAGTCTTCCTGAAACTTAGATTCAGGAAGGGAGACTAATTTACTCAAGGTCATAGAGGAAGATAGTTTTAGAGTTAGGGTTCTAGCTATCTCTGCCCTCCCTCCCTCCCTTCCTTCCTTCTTTATTTTTTTAGTATCTTTCTTAGGCAGCCTGGCACCACAGCCCTCCCTGCTGCCCTCGGAGCGTTCAAGGGGCACAGCTGTGCCTCATGTTCATGGGCAGAGATGCCATTTGCTCATGTGACCTGATCTAGTTCACACCAAAGTTCTTCACTCCGTGTCTGGTGAATTTAGAAGTTTCGAGATACCTTCATAGCTGATAAGTGTCTGCTAGAGGTGGAGGTCTTGACATCACACAGTGATTCATCCACATTCCTAACATCCACATTTCATAAGCCCTCAGGAAGCGTTCACAGGATACTGTGAGGATCACTGTTCGGTAGAGTGAGCAGTGACCTAGTTAAGTAACTGCAATGAAATACCAGATACTAGGCTGGGATGACTCCATGTGCTATCATTGTTCTGAATACAAATTTTTGCCACTACACTTGTTGCAATGGGCTAAGACTGTGTTTTTTCTCCAGCCTGTCCTCTCCAGCTAGACCTTGAGCACGTTGAGTATTGCGTCAATGTTTTTTTTTTTTTTTTATGTCAATTCTCATCTGCAGTACCAAGCTTTCACCCTTTAGTAAGTGATTATCTAATGGATGAAAAGATGGATGGATGGAAGGAAGGATGGATGGATGGTTGGATGGATGGACAGACAGGCATTCAATGGGCCTAAGACAGGCAATTTGATAAATAGTATTTTAGGAAGAATAAATTTAAGAAAGGTGGAAAAACTCAGAGATTTATTGAAAACTAGTATCAACTGGGGTGAGCTTTTGTAGGGCAAGTGATGCTGAGAAGGACATATCACTGAGGACTTTGGATGATCAACTGAGGAAATATTTCTTTTAACGTTTTGGCCATGCCACACAGCATGTGGGATCTTAGTTCCCTGACCAGGGATGGAATCCATGCCCCCTGCAGGGAAGCATGGATTCTTAACCACTGGACCACCAGGGAATTCTCCTAAGGAAATATTTCTAATGAAAGAGTTTAAAGTTCTTAATAAGGGGAGGGAAGAGACTTGATTTGCATATTTTTGAGGTAGTTGATCTACCAAGTGGGTATAGAATAATTATCTCTGTCTCCAGGTTTATTTAAATATGGGAGAAGTAAAGTATAAATGATATTTTCTAGAGGTGTAAATATTATATAAGCAATTCTGTGAAAAATGAATCCAAGCCAACCAACCAGAAGATTCTTGTCTTGTGTCACTCAGTCATCTGCATGCCCATCAGACCTAAACACCAGCTGTGGTAAACTCAGGCCTGGATTCAGAGTTTAGAAAAATTCACAGTCTAGGCCTACTCATTCAGCTCACCAAGCATGGCAGCCCCAGATTTGGAAAACTTTCAGGCACATTTTCATCCCCTGAGACCTATGATCTCAGGCCTCAGTCCTTATCACCTTCTACCAAGGAAAAGGAGAAGTCAAAGTCAGAGATAATAGTAAGAATAATAATAGCTCATCATAGTCATGAACAAAACAAAATTCATCATTTTTTTTTCTTTTTTGCAATAGACTAGCAGTTAGGATTGGCCATATGATGATTATTAAGGAATAAGAAATAGTGTTCTAACAAGGGATCCCAGTGCGGGCCATCTGCAGGGGTTAGTTAGAGCTACAGCACATAGGGAAACCACTCTTTCCTCTTGTGTTTTTGAATCCAAGTGATTAATGTTGTGTGTTCTTCTATTCGGGCACTGTGCTTAAAAGCATTGTTTACCATCACCTTGTAATCAGAGTGCCTCAGCAACCTCCTATTACCCTTGAAAACAGTGTGGCTGCAATTTAGACCTGAAAGAAATAGGTCTTGGATGGGTCCTTTGAAGCTTAAAGCTACTCTGAAGTCCTGCTATCTCTATTTGTAATTTGTTTTCAAGAACAGTGATTTACATTTCAGTTGGATTACACCTTTTAATGCATCACAGAGGTAAAGTGGCCACAGCGCAAACAGTTAGCTCTGCCACATTTCAAACGATGCATTTGAGCCACTGTAGAGAGGGTTACAGTTACAATTAAAACCCCAAGTGGGACAGTTCTTTTCAGGATGTGGCACTAACCATTTGTGGGTGATAGAAAGAGACATTACTGCTGTCCACACTGCTATTTTAAAGTGGCATGAAAAAAACAACTCTGTGCCAGGAAGAGTTTCCATATCCCCAGCCACCACTGAACGAGTGAAGATGAGGGCTCCTGGGAATATTATCTCACAAAAATTAAGTAAAAATAAGGTTCTTGTGGGGCTGCTTCACATTTTCTATGAGTGTACAACTTCTGTTGGTAAACAGATTCTACTAAAAGACCAAATTAAGCCAAAATGAGATTGCAGAGCAAAAGTAATATCAATATTATGATGAATTATTATTTTTAACAAGTGCTTATTTATAAAGATATTTATTAAATGCATTCATATTCACTTCATTCTATAATTGAGATTATTTTTTAATTTTCAGCTGTATTGAGGCATCAACTACATATAATAAATCCATCCACATTTGGTGAATTTTGGCAGTTGCTTGCAGTCACATAACCACCACTACAATGAAGACATAAAGTTGTCCCATGGCCACTGAAGAGTTTCCTCGTGGCCTTTTTAATCAATTCTCTCCCCTGACCACACAGCCCAGGCCACCATTGATCTGCTTTATGTCACTATACTTTTGCCTTTCCTAGAATTTCCCATAAATAGAATTATATAGTGTTGTTAGGACCTGACCAATCCTAACCCCCAGTGATGATAGTATTAGGAGTCGGGGCCTTTCAGATGTGCATGCATCATGAGGGTGGAGCCTTCACGAATGGGATTAGTGACCTTATATAAGAGATCCCACAGGGTTTCCTAGCCCCTTCTACCATGTTAGGACACAGCAAAAGGTGGGAAGTCTGCATCCCAGAAGAGGACCTTCACTGCAACCCAACCAGGCTGGCACCTGATCTTGGACTTCCAGCCCCCCAAACTGTAAGAAATAAATTTCTGTTCTTTATAAGCCACCTAGTTGGTTGTATTTTGTTATAGCAGCTTAAACAGGCTAAGACAAGTATGTAGTCTTAGCTTTACATTTTTCACTTCGCACATTATTTTTGAGATCCAGCCTTGTTGTTGCATGTATTAATGCTTTGTTATTATTTTTATTGTTGAGTAGTAAAGCACTATTGATGAACATTTTGAGTTTTTAGGGGTTATTATGAATATTGCCATTACTTACATTGTATAGAAGTATTCAGTACTTATGTGGACATGTGCTTTCATTTGTCTCGGGTAGATGTCTGGAAGTAGGATTGCCGGGGCACATGGTAGAACAACATTTAACTTTCTACAATACTGTCAAACTGATTTCCAAAGCAGTAGTACCATTTTGCATTCCTCCTGACAATAGGAGAGTATTCCAGCTGCTTCACATCTTCATCAATACCTGGCCTTGTCAGTCTTTTGAACTTTGTTCATTCTTGTGGGTACATATCAGTATAATATTCTGGTTTAATTTGCATTTCATTGATGACTAGAGATGGTGAGATGTACTTTTATGTGCTTACTGGCTCCCTTTTCATCTTCTTTAGTAAACAGTTCAAATCTTTGGCTTTTATTGGGTTATTTTCCTTCTTATCATTGATGTACATAAGTTTCTTATGTAGTCTCAATATAAACCCTTTCATACATATATGTTTTGCAAAAAATTGTTGGTTTGGTTTGGTTTGGTTTGGTTTCGTACTTGGCCAGGCCAAAAAACAAACCAACACCAAAACCAAAAAACTTCATAGAATGTTTTTTGTTGTTTGTGTTTTTAAAATTTATCTTCTAATAGTTTAAGAAACAAAGACTTTGTATTAAATGATTCTACATGTATGTTAATGGTCTAAACTTTCTGTGCCCCAGATACCCTGAAAAGTATTTGTACTATAATTGAAAAATCAACTAATAAAGTTTTCTTGAATGTCCCTTGGAAATTCAGAAATAGTAGGTCCAAAACTGAACTCATCATTTTCCCTTGTGAAATGTAAGGCTTCTTATATGCTCCTATTATTCGCCTCACAGTCACAAATTTGGGAGGCATTGGGTACCTCATTAATTTGGCACATCTAATTGGTCACTAAGTCACATGGATTCAGCCTCCTAAATTAAGTGTAAAATTCATGTCTCTCCTCCATCCATGCCACTCCCCTAAATAGAGCTAGAACTTCGTTTGACCTGTTTAATGATGTCCTGACTCTTCCACTGCTTCTAGCCTAACTGTGCCCATGGTGTCCTCTTCTCTGTTCACAATGCTACCAGCTCACTTTTTTGGCAGAAAAAAATCTAGTCCAGAAAAATCTTTCCAGTGCCTTTAGGATCATATCCCAGCTCCTTAAGAGGGCATACCAGGGCTTCCCTGGTGGCGCAGCAGTTAAGAATCTGCCTGCCAAAGCAGGGGACATGGGTTCGAGCCCTGGTCTGGGAAGATCCCACAAGCCACGGAGCAACTAAGCCCGTGTGCCACAACTATTGAGCCCACGAGCCACAACTACTGAGCCCGCGTGCCACAACTACTGAATCCCGAGCACCTAGAGCGCACGCTCCGCAACAAGAGAAGCCACCGCAGTGAGAAGCCTGCGCACCACAATGAAGAGTAGCCCCTTCTTGCCACAACTAGAGGAAGCCCGTGCACAGCAACAAAGACCCAACGCAGCCAAAAATAAATAATAAATTAATAAATTAATTTTTTTTAAAAAAAGGAGGGCATACCAGCTCATTACACTATGGCTGCAAATGGATAACACATCCTGCTTCACAAGTCCTCCACCCATCACGAGTACTGAACTATGTGTCATACTAAGTATTTCATACTGTTTTACAAATCTTTCCCATCTGTTTCCTCTTCCTGAGCCCACTGCCCACCTGCTTGTCCTACAAATGTCAGTAACTGTGGCACATGCTCCAGAAGTCTCCATGACATTTCACCCCCTGACCAAATCATGTCCTTTCCCTGAGGCTGCCATAGCACCTGGCATGCCTCTGTCATAGCACTTATCACACTTCACCACCACTGAAGGATTATCTCTCCCATGGGTATAAATAACTTATGTGGTTTTTGCAAGATAGATACTATAGAGTTGAGAAAGTATAGAACTAGGAGTGATGGTCTGGCAAATGATGTACTAGAGAGATTCAAGAATCAGTTCATCCATTCAAGCACTATATCTATAAAATAAAGAAATTAGAAAAAGGAAATGAAATAGAAAAAGCTGAAACATACTGGAGCTTAAAAGTACAATTGCTGAAATGGAAATTTTACTAGTGTTTCAACAGCAGATTGGAGCAGGCAGAAGAAGAATCAGTAAACTTAGACATAAGACAATTGAACGTATTGGGTCAGAGAAGCAGAAAGAACATGAATGTAGAGAAATAAAAAGAGTCTAAAGGACCTGTGAGACATCATAAAGTGTATCAACATTCACATTATAGAAGTTTCAGAAGAGGGAGAGAAAGAGAAAGGGATAGACGGGACATTAAAAAAATAATGCCTGCATTTTGGTGAAAGACATAAATCTATACATTCAAATAGCTAAAAGAACTCCAAGTAAGATAAACTCAAAATGATCCACACTGAATACATTTTATTCAAATCATTTAAAGACAAAGGCAAAGAGAGAATCTTGAAACCAGTAGGTGAGAAGCAACTTGTCACTTAAAAGGGGTTCTCAATAAGGTCAAGAGCCCAGCATCATCAGAAACCATGGGGGCCAGAAAGCAATGGGATGACATATTTGAAGTGATGAAAGGAAGAAAAAAGAAAAAACCTGTCAACCAAGAATTCAATATCCAGTAAAATGATGCTTTAAAAATGAAGGAGAAACTAAGACATCCCTAGACAAATCTAGGAAGTTTGTTGGTAGCAGGCCTACTCTGCAAGAAATACAAAAAGGAGTCCTTCAGGATAAAAAGATGCTAGGTAGTAACCCAAAGCCATACAAAGAAATAAAGAACACTAGTAAAGATAATTGCATTGGTAAAGATAAAAGCCAGAAGTATTGAAATTTTTTGTTTAAATCTCATTTTTGTTTTCATATAATTTAAAACACAAATCATAAAAAAATATAAATCTATGTCAATGGCCACACAGTATATAAAGATATAATTTGTAACAACAACAGCATAAAGGGAGAGAGGGAAGAACTGTGTTGAAGAAGAGTTTATAAATGCTATTGAAGCTGTTGTCAATTTAAGTTGGATTGTTATAAATTTAGAGTTTTAAATGTAATCCCCAGGTTAACCACTAAGAAGATAATGTAAAAACATACAGAAAAAGAAATGAGGAGGGGAAAGCATACACACACAAACACAAACACACACACATAAAGAATCAAACACACAAAGAAGCAGGCAGTATTAGAGGAACTGAGTAATAAAAAAGATAAAAAAGATATGACATACAAAAAGCAAATAACAAAATGGCAGAAGTCCTTCCTTATCAATAATCATTTAAAATATAAATGGATTAAACACACCAATTAAATACAGCTATCTAACAATACACTGTCTACAAGAAACTCACTTTAGATACAAATAAGTTGAAAGTGAAAGAATGGAAAAAGATATTTCACGCAAATAGTAACAAAAAGCTAGAGTAGCTGTATTAATGTCATACAAAATATACTTTAAGTCAAATACTGTTAAAAGTGACCAATAAGAACATAACATATTGATACAAGATTCTATCTATCAAGAAGATATAACCATTCTGTATATTAGATTCAACTACATATTATATTATATTATATATAATATAGTACAATTATATATTATGTTATATATAGTACAATTATATATTATGTTATATATATAAAACAGTTACATTATATTATATTATATATATACACATATATGCACCAAGCTACAGGGCCACAAAATATATAAAGTGACCTGTGCTATATAAATATATATATATATAAGTGACCTGTGCTATAAAACCTGTGCTATATAAATATATAAAACATTTACAGAATTGAAATAGTTCCACAATAATGGTGGGGGAGGGAGAGAAGAAGATGGCGGAAGAGTAAGACGCGGAGATCACCTTCCTTCCCACAGATACAGTAGAAATACATCTACACGTGGAACTGCTCCTACAGAACACCCACTGAACGCTGGCAGAAGACCTCAGACCTCCCAAAAGGCAAGAAACTCCCCACGTACTTGGGTAGGGCAAAAGAAAATAACAGAGACAAAAGAATAGGGACGGGACCTGCGCCAGTGGGAGGGAGCCGTGAAGGAGGAAAGGTTTCCACTCACTAGGAAGCCCCTTCGCGGGTGGAGACTGCGGGTGGCGGAGGGGGGAGCTTCGGAGCCACGGAGGAGAGCGCAGCCACAGGGGTGCGGAGGGCAAAGCGGAGAGATTCCCGCACGGAGGCTCGGCGCCGAGCAGCACTCACCAGCCCAAGAGGCTTGTCTGCTCACCCGCCGGGGCGGGCACGGCTGGGAGCTGAGGCTCGGGCTTCGGGCGGATCGCAGGGAGAGGACAGGGGTTGGCGGCGCGAACACAGCCTGAAGGGGTTAGTGCGCCACAGCTAGCTGGGAGGGAGTCCGGGAAAAAGTCTGCAGCTGCCGAAGAGGCAAGAGACTTTTTCTTACCTCTTTGTTTCCTGGTGCGCGAGGAGAGGGGATTCAGAGCGCCGCTTAAAGAAGCTCCAGAGACGGCGCGAGCCGCAGCCATCAGCGCGGACCCCAGAGACGGGCCTGAGACGCTAAGGCTGCTGCTGCCGCCACCAAGAAGCCTGTGTGCGAGCACAGGTCACTCTCCACACCGCCCCTCCCGGGAGCCGGTGCAGCCCGCCACGGCCAGGCTCCCGTGAGCCGGGGACAACTACCCCGGGAGAACGTGCACGGCGCGCCTCAGGCTGCTGCAACGCCACGACGCCTCTGCCGCCGCAGGCTCGCCCCGCCTCCTCCGTACCGCTCCCTCCCCCCGGCCTGAGTGAGCCAGCGCCCCCGAAGCAGCTGCTCCTTTAACCCCGTCCTGTCTGGGCGGGGAACACACACCCTCAGGCGACCTACACGCAGAGGCGGGTCCAAATCCAAAGCTGAACTCCGGGAGCTGTACGAACAAAGAAGAGAAAGGGAAATCTCTCCCAGCAGCCTCAGAAGCAGCGGATTAAAGCTCCACAAACAACTTGATGTGCCTGCATCTGTTGAATACCTGAATAGACAACGAATCATCCCAAATTCAGGAGGTGGACTTTGGGAGCAGGATATATTAATTTTTCCCCTTTTCCTTTTTTTGTGAGTGTATATGTGTATGCTTCTGGGTGAGATTTTGTCTGTATAGCTTTGCTTTATAATAGCTTTATTTTACTTCACTATATTTTATCCTCTTTCTTTCTTTCTATTTTTTCTCCCTTTTACTCTGAGCCGTGTGGATGAAAGGCTCTTGGTTCTCCAGCCAGGCATCAGGGCCGTGCCTCTGAGGTGGGAGAGCCAACTTCAGGACACTGGTCCACAAGAGACCTCCCAGCTCCACGTAATACCAAACGGCGAAAATCTCTCAGAGATCTCCATCTCAACATCAAGACCCAGCTTCACTCAACGACCAGCAAGCTACAGTGCTGGACACCCTATGCTAAACAACTAGCAAGACAGGAACACAGCCCCATCCATTAGCAGAGAGG
Organism: Eschrichtius robustus; assembly: GCF_028021215.1. NCBI lineage: Eukaryota > Metazoa > Chordata > Mammalia > Artiodactyla > Eschrichtiidae > Eschrichtius > Eschrichtius robustus. Next base: position 91,649,334 of record NC_090838.1, on the reverse strand, counting down.
CTGCCTAAAATCATAATAAGGCCACAGACACCCCAAAATGCACCACCAGACGTGGACGCGCCCACCAGAAAGACAAGATCCAGCCTCATCCACCAGAACACAGGCACTAGTTCCCTCCACCAGGAAGCCTACACAACCCACTGAACCAACCTTAGCCACTGGGGACAGATACCACAAACAACGGGAACTACGAACCTGCAGCCCGGGAAAAGGAGACCCCAAACACAGTAAGATAAGCAAAATGAGACGATAGAAAAACACACAGCAGATGAAGGAGCAGGGTCAAAACACACCAGACCTAACAAATGAAGAGGAAATAGGTAGTCTACCTGAAAAAGAATTCAGAATAATGATAGTAAGGATGATCCAAAATCTTGGAAATAGAATAGACAAAATGCATGAAATATTTAACAAGGACATAGAAGAACTAAAGAGGAACGAAGCAACGATGAAAAACACAATAAATGAGATTAAAAATACTCTAGATGGGATCAATAGCAGAATAACTGAGGCAGAAGAACGGATAAGTGACCTGGAAGATAAAATGGTGGAAATAACTACTGCAGAGCAGGATAAAGAAAAAGAATGAAAAGAACTGAGGACCGTCTCAGAGACCTCTGGGACAACATTAAACACACTGACATTCGAATTATAGGGGTCCCAGAAGAAGAAGAGAAAAAGAAAGGGACTGAGAAAATATTTGAAGAGATTATAGTTGAAAACTTCCCTAATATGGGAAAGGAAATAGTTAATCACGTCCTGGAAGCACAGAGAGTCCCATACAGGATAAATCCAAGGAGAAACACGCCAAGACACATATTAATCAAACTGTCAAAAATTAAATATAAAGAAAACATATTAAAAGCAGCAAGGGAAAAACAACAAATAACACACAAGGGAATCCCCATAAGGTTAACAGCTGATCTTTCAGCAGAAACTCTGCAAGCCAGAAGGGAGTGGCAGGATATACTTAAAGTGATAAAGGAGAAAAACCTACAACCAAGATTAATCTACCCAGCAAGGATCTCATTCAGATTTGATGGAGAAATTAAAACCTTTACAGACAAGCAAAAGCTGAGAGAGTTCAGCACCACCAAACCAGCTTTACAACAAATGCTAAAGGAACTTCTCTAGGCAAGAAACACAAGAGAAGGAAAACACCTACAATAACAAACCCAAAACATTTAAGAAAATGGGAATAGGAACATACATATCGATAATTACCTTAAATGTAAATGGATTAAATGCTCCCACCAAAAGACACAGACTGGCTGAATGGATACAAAAACAAGACCCATATATATGCTGTCTACAAGAGACCCACTTCAGACCTAGAGACACATACAGACTGAAAGTGAGGGGATGGAAAAAGATATTCCCTGCAAATGGCAATCAAAAGAAAGCTGGAGTAGCAATTCTCATATCAGACAAAACAGACTTTAAAATAAAGACTATTACAAGAGACAAAGAAGGACACTATATAATGATCAAGGGATCGATCCAAGAGGAAGGTATAACAATTGTAAATATTTATGCACCCAACATAGGAGCACCTCAATACATAAGGCAAATACTAACAGCCATAAAAGGGGAAATTGACAGCAACACAATCATAGTAGGGGACTTTAACACCCCACTTTCACCAATGGACAGATCATCCAAAATGAAAATAAATAAGGAAACACAAGCTTGAAATGATACATTAAACAAGATGGACTTAATTGATATTTATAGGACATTCCACCCAAAAACAACAGAATACACATTTTTCTCAAGTGCTCATGGAACACTCTCCAGGATAGATCATATCTTGGGTCACAAATCAAGCCTTGGTAAATTTAAGAAAATTGAAATTGTATCAAGTATCTTTTCCGACCACAACGCTATGAGACTAGATATCAATTACAGGAAAAGATCTGCAAGAAATACAAACACATGGAGGCTACACAATACACTACTTAATAACGAAGTGATCACTGAAGAAATCAAAGGGGAAATCAAAAAATACCTAGAAACAAATGACAATGGAGACACGACGACCCAAAACCTATGGGACGCAGCAAAAGCAGTGCTAAGAGGGAAGTTTATAGCAATACAAGCCTACGTCAAGAAACAGGAAACATCTCGAATAAACAACCTAACCTTGCACCTGAAGCAATTAGAGAAAGAAGAACCAAAAAACCCCAAAGCAAGCAGAAGGAAAGAAATCATAAAGATCAGATCAGAAATAAATGAAAAAGAAATGAAGGAAACAATAGCAAAAATCAATGAAACTAAAAGCTGGTTCTTTGAGAAGATAAACAAAATTGATACACCATTAGCCAGACTCATCAAGAGAAAAAGGGAGAAGACTCAAATGAATAGAATTAGAAATGAAAAAGGAGAAGTAACCACTGACACTGCAGAAATACAAAAGATCATGAGAGATTACTACAAGCAACTCTATGCCAACAAAATGGACAACCTGGAAGAAATGGACAGATTCTTAGAAATGCACAACCTGCCGAGACTGAACCAGGAAGAAATAGAACATATGAACAGACCAATCACAAGCACTGAAATTGAAACTGTGATTAAAAATCTTCCAACAAACGAAAGCCCAGGACCAGATGGCTTCACAGGCGAATTCTATCAAACATTTAGAGACGAGCTAACACCTATCCTTCTCAAACTCTTCCAAAATATTGCAGAGGGAGGAACACTCCCCAACTCATTCTACGAGGCCACCATCACCCTGATACCAAAAGCAGACAAAGATGTCACAAAGAAAGAAAACTACAGGCCAATATCACTGATGAACATAGATGCAAAAATCCTCAACAAAATACTAGCAAACAGAATCCAACAGCACATTAAAAGGATTATACACCATGATCAAGTGGGGTTTTTTTTTATCCCAGGAATGCAAGGATTCTTCAATATACGCAAATCAATCAACGTGATACATCATATTAACAAATTGAAGGAGAAAAACCATATGATCATCTCAATAGATGCAGAGAAAGCTTTCGACAAAATTCAACACTGATTTTTGATAAAAGCCCTGCAGAAAGTAGGCATAGAGGGAACTTTCCTCAACATAATAAAGGACATATATGACAAACCCACAGCCAACATTGTCCTCAATGGTGAAAAACTGAAACTATTTCCACTAAGATCAAGAACAAGACAAGGTTGCCCACTCTCACCACTATTATTCAACATAGTTTTGGAAGTGTTAGCCACAGCAATCAGAGAAGGAAAATGAAATAAAAGGAATCCAAATCGGAAAAGAAGTAAAGCTGTCACTGTTTGCAGATGACATGATACTATACATAGAGAATCCTAAAGATGCTACCAGAAAATTACTAGAGCTAATCAATGAATTTGGTAAATTAGCAGGATACAAAATTAATGCACAGAAATCTCTTGCATTCCTATACACTAATGATGAAAAATCTGAAATTGAAATTAAGAAAACACTCCCGTTTACCATTGCAACAAAAAGAATAAAATATCTAGGAATAAACCTACCTAAGGAGACAAAAGACCTGTATGCAGAAAATTATAGGACACTGATGAAAGAAATTAAAGATGATACAAATAGATGGAGAGATATACCATGTTCTTGGATTGGAAGAATCAACATTGTGAAAATGACTCTACTACCCAAAGCAATCTACAGATTCAATGCAATCCCTATCAAACTACCACTGGCATTTTTCACAGAACTAGAACAAAAAATTTCACAATTTGTATGGAGACACAAAAGACCCCGAATAGCCAAAGCAATCTTGAGAACGAAAAATGGAGCTGGAGGAATCAGGCTCCCTGACTTCAGACTATATTACAAAGCTACAGTAATCAAGACAGTTTGGTACTGGCACAAAAACAGAAATATAGATCAATGGAACAGGATAGAAAGCCCATAGATAAACCCACGCACATATGGTCACCTTATCTTTGATAAAGGAGGCAAGCATATACAGTGGAGAAAAGACAGCCTCTTCAGTAAGTGGTGCTGGGAAAATTGGACAGGTACATGTAAAAGTATGAAATTAGAACACTCCCTGACACCATACACAAAAATAAACTCAAAATGGATTAAAGACCTAAGTGTAAGGCCAGACACTATCAAACTCTTAGAGGAAAACATAGGCAGAACACTCTATGACATAAATCACAGCAAGATCCTTTTTGACCCAGCCCCTAGAGAAATGGAAATAAAAACACAAATAAACAAATGGGACCTAATGAAACTTAAAAGCTTTTGCACAGCAAAGGAAACCATAAACAAGAACAAAAGACAACCCTCAGAATGGGAGAAAATATTTGCAAATGAAGCAACTGACAAAGGATTAATCTCCAAGATTTACAAGCAGCTCATGCAGCTCAATAACAAAAAAACAAACAACCCAATCCAAAAATGGGCAGAAGACCTAAATAGACATTTCTCCAAAGAAGATATACAGATGGCCAACAGACACATGAAAGAATGCTCAACATCATTAATCATTAGAGAAATGCAAATCAAAACTACAATGAGATGTCATCTCACACCAGTCAGAATGGCCATCATCCAAAAATCTAGAAACAATAAATGCTGGAGAGGGTGTGGAGGAAACGGAACACTCTTGCACTGTTGGTGGGAATGTAAATTGATACAGCCACTATGGAGAACAGTATGGAGGTTCCTTAAAAAACTGAAAATAGAACTACCATACGACCCAGCAATCCCACTACTGGGCATATGCCCTGAGAAAACCATAGTTCAAAAAGAGTCATGTACCAAAATATTCATTGCAGCTCTATTTGCAATAGCCAGGACATGGAAGCAACCTAAGTGTCCATCATCGGATGAATGGATAAAGAAGATGGGGCACATATATACAATGGAATATTACTCAGCCATAAAAAGAAATGAAATGGAGGTATTTGTAATGAGGTGGATGGAGTTAGAGTCTGTCATACAGAGTGAAGTAAGTCAGAAAGAGAAAAACAAATACAGTATGCTAACACATATATATGGAATCTAAGGGAAAAAAAAAAGGCCATGAAGAACCTAGTGGCAAGACGGGAATAAAGACACAGACCTACTAGAGAAAGGACTTGAGGATATGGGGAGGGGGAGGGGTGAGATGTGACAGGGTGAGAGAGTGTCATGGACATATATACACTACCAAATGTAAAATAGATAGCTAGTGGGAAGCAGCCGCATAGCACAGGGAGATCAGCTCTGTGCTTTGTGACCACCTAGAGGGGTGGTATGGGGAGGGTTGGAGGGAGGGAGATGCAAGAGGGAAGAGATATGGGAACATATGTATATGTATAACTGATTCACTTTGTTATAAAGCAGAAACTAACACACAATTGTAAAGCAATTATACTTCAATAAAGATGTTTAAAAATAATAATAATAATGGTGGGGAACTTCAATACCCTTCTTTCAATAATGGATAGAAGATCCAGACAGAAAATCACTACGGAAATAGAAGACTTGAACAACCCAGTAGACCTACTAGACCTACAGACACTCCACACAACAGCAGCCGAATACACATTTTTCTTAAGTGCACATGGAACTTTCTCCAGGATAGACCATAATGTTAAGCTTTAAAATAAGCCTCAATAAATTTTAAAAATTGAAATCATATGAAGTATCTTCTTTGACTACAATGGAACTAGTTAGAAATCAATAACATAAAGAAAATTGGAAAACTCACAAATATGACAAACAGCACATTTTTAATCAACCAACGGGTCAAAAAGGTAATCACAAAGAAAATTAGAAAAGATTTTGAGATGAATGAAAATTAATAGGATGCAGCAATAGCAGTGTTCTGAGAGAAGTAGCTATAAAGGCCTACATTAAAAAAGAAGAAAAATTCAAATCAGTAACCTAACCTATTTCTATTACAAATAGAAATACAAAAGCAGACCTAACCCAAAGCTAGTGGAAGGAAGGAAATAATAAAGATTACAGTAGATATAAATGAAATGGAGATTAGAAATACAATATAGAGAACCAATAAAACCAAAAGTTGGTTTTTTAAAAGATTTACAAATGTTGAAAAGTCTTTAGCTAGATTGACTAAGAAAAAATAGAGAAGATGCAAACAACTAAAATCAGAAGTTAAAAAGGTGACATTACTGCTAATCTTAGAGAAATAAAAAAAATTATAAGAGAAAACTAAGAACGATTGTACACCAAAAATAGATAACCTAGACAAAATGGAAAAATTTGTAGAAATTGCCAAAACTGACTCAAGAAGAAGTAGAAAATATAAACAGACTTATAAAAGTAAAGAAATTGAATCAGTAATCACAAACCTCCAAACAAAGAAAAGTCTAGTACCAGATGGCTTTACTGGTGACATCTACCAAATATTTAAATAAGGATTATCACAAATCCTTCTCAAAATCTTCCAAAAAATATGAGGGGGGTGGGGAATATTTCCTAATTCACTTTAAAAGGGCAGCAAAGACACCACAAGAAAAGAAAAATAATCAACATTTCTTATTAACATAGATGCAAATTTCCTCAATAAAACACTAGTAAATGGAATGCAACAACATGTAAAAAGGATTACAACCATGGCCAAATGGTACTTATCCCCGTAATGCAAGGGTTGTTTAACATAAGAAAGTCAATTGATGTCATATACCACAGTAATATAAAAAAGAAAAAACACAGATGATTATCTAAATTGATGTGGAAAAAGCACCCGACAAAATTCAACACACTTTCATGATTAAAAAAAAACAACAACTCAGAAAATTAGGAATAGAGGAAAACTTACTCTATATGATAAAGGACATTTTTTTAAAGCCCACAGAGAACATCATACTCAACAGTAAAAGACTGAAAGTTCCCCTGTAACATCAGGGACAAGGCAAGGATGCCCACTTTCACACCGTTGATAGTCAACATTTTACTGAAAGTTCTACCCAGAGAAATTAGACAAGAAAAAGAAGTAAAAGGCACCGAAAATTGGAAAAAGAATTTTATTTCTATTTTTAGATGACATGATTCTATATATCGAAAATCCCAAAGAATTTTTACAAAACTAACTAGAGCTAATAAATTCAGCAAAATTACTGTTTATAAAATCAAACAAAAACAAAAACAAAATACTCCATTTTGTTTGTATACACTTGCAATCAACAATCCAAAAAAAGAAATTGTAAAAAAATAAAATTCAATTTACATTAGTATCCAAAAGAATAAAATGGTCCAGGATAAATTTAACCAAAGAAGTAAAAAACTTGTATACAGAGAACTAAAAAAAAAACAAAAAAGTTGCTGAAAGAAGTTAAGAAAGATTTAAATAAGTGGAAAGCATCCTGCATTCATGGATTGGAAAATTTAGTAGTTAAGATGATAATACTACCCAAAGAGATCTACAGATTAAATGCAATCCTTATCAAAATTTCAATGGCCATAGATTATTAGATATGACACCAAAACCATCCATGACAAAAAAAAAAAAAAAAAAAGAATTGGACTTCATAAAAAATAAAAATAAAAAAAACAAGGCTAGGTCTGGCAGACAAGATGGTGTTTCAGCCAGAAATAGGAGACTGACAGAGTGCTGTTGTTTTTGTTGTTGAGATACCTCTAAACAGCTACATGTGTAATGGAGGCTAAAGGAGGGTAGAGGACAGACATTCTAGTTTGAGAAAAATTTCAAAGCGTCAAAAGTTTGTAAGAGGGATGGGTTAGTGTTATAGACTGAGGGGGTATAGGAATTCTCAGTGTGCATATGCATTCTGCAAACTTGAGGTTTGAAATGAATTCTTCACAGCTGTGGTAGGCAGAATAATGCTTCCCCAATTAAGAAAAATGCCCATGCCCTAACTGTGGGAACCTGTGAGTATATTACCCTATATGGCAAAAGGGACTTTGTAGATATGATTAGGGTTAAGGACTTTGAGATGTGGAGATTATCCTGGATTATCCAAGATAATCTAATGACATGATGCCTTAGAAGAGAGAGACCAGCATAAGAAGAATTCATGCCGCCATTGCTGACTTTGAAGATGGAGGGAGGAGCCATGCGCCGAGGAATGTAGGCGATTTCTAGAAGCTTAGAGAGCACAGAATGGATTCTCCCCTAAATCGTCCAGAAAGGCATGCAGTGCTCCCCACACCTTGATTTTAGCCTTGCGAGACCCATGTGAACAGAGCTGTAAGATCACAAATCTGTACTGTATTAAGTCGGTGGCAATTTGCTGTGGCAGCGATAAAAACGAACACAATAGTTTTGGGTTACTAACATACATAGATACACATCTATATTGAAATTGTGTGTGCCTGTGTGTGTTTAGGTATGACTAGAAATGCTAATTGCCTGGTCACTCATACAGTAAGTAGGGAGCAAGTCATTGGTGACTAGCACCGGAAGGGAATCGCCCCTCCTGCTCAATCTATCCTATGCATTATCTCATTTAATACTCCTGAAAACATGCAAGGAAGTTGCATTATTCCAATTTTAGTAATGAAGAAATAAAGAGATGTTATTTGCCCAGTGTTACAATCTAGTAAATAACAGATTTTTCTGTTTCCAAATTCTTTCTGATTCTTCTCTACCATAACTGCCCTCTGAGGAAGGTCAGGGGGAGGTAACGGTGGCTAAATCTGATGTGATTGTGCCTTGTACTAGGCATATACTCACAGCAAGCAAGGAATCATCATAAACTGAGGGACAGGGTTTCTCTAGTGATTTAGAAATGCCCTCTTTTTCCACCCTCCAAACCGTCAACTTCACAAATCCTCAGCACAATGCTAAGCTCTCAAAACAAGTAACTAAGGCAAAAACCAGGGATGGCCTCTTTCTTCAAGAGGCTCACAAGTATTTGGAGAGACAAGAGAGAAAGAAACTTGAAGAATGTAATTAAGCACTAAGTTATACAGAGCTAGAGGTTCCTAGAAGGCAGAACCAGTGGGACCAGTGGGATATCAGTGTTGTCCACACAAACAGGGAAGGATTTGGCCAGACTCAACAGTGGAGCTGAACCTCCAGATGCCTCAGCCCATCCTGCACCATGTCTGAGGGCCAGATGGACACCAGACTCTTCCTGGGTGCCAGGCGACATCACTTTGCCCTCAAGCCTCTCACAACTGTGGTACGAGGTTGAGACCAACTTTGTGTTGGGATGTGATATGTGCACATCAAAGAATTTAGATATAAATTGGGGAGGAGAGAGTAGGATCAATCCTGATGGTGTAGGGTAGGTTCATCAGACTCAATATCATGCCACGATTTGTTGTTTAATTTATTTATTTAGTTTTGGCTGCGTTCAGTCTTTGTTTCTGCACGCAGGTTTCTCTAGTTGCGATGAGTGGGGGCTGCTCTTAGTTGCGGTGCGTGGCCTTCTCATTGCGGTGGCTTCTCTTGTTGTGGAGCGCCGGCTCTAGGCACGCGGGCTTCAGTAGTTGTGGCGCACGGGCTTAGTTGCTCCGCGGCATGTGGGATCTTCCCGGATCAGGGTTCGAACCTGTGTCCCCTGCATTGGCAGGCAGATTCTTAACCACTGCGCCACCAGGGAAGCCCCTGTTGTTTGTTTTTTAATAGGTTTGTGTCTGCAGTAATTCAAACTTAGGTAGTTTCATGTGTTGTTCGAAAGACACCATCTTGCCAATTTGTATGTAAGTTGAACCCCAGAGGCGGGCACCCCTGGAGTTCCAATCAATGGGAAGTGCCGGGTATTGGTAGAAATGAAGGGAACTGGCTAGCGTTTATGCCATTTGAGTTTCACTATAGTATATGGAGGATCATTCTTTGATGAAATGAAATACATTTTGAATGTATTCATTTATAAACTCCTTTGTACAAAAATTCAGACACACACACACTGCATTTTACTCACCTAACTTGTACTGGGTGTATTCTGCGTTCTGATCTGAGAGTAGTTAATTTACAGTGAAATGCGTTTCAGAAAATAGGTCTCTTCATGCCTTGTGGCCCTTGTAGACTTTGATGACTATCTCTTGACTGATGCATTCACTGCCTTGTTTTTCCCAGGGGAACTGACTTTGTTTCTCTGGCTGTTAACTCTTTTTTTTACACAGCATAGACATCTATATCTCTGCCCTCTTTCCCTTGGAAGAGTTTCACCAAAATACAGCTCTAGCTCATCCTTGTTTCTCTTTCTTTTTTTACCCTGCAAAAAACCTGTTGCCCAGGAAGCTTTGCCTGCCCTCCTGAGCAGCCTTCCCCCCTCACTCTGAGAGCCACCAGACCCAGACTCCAGCACTTCCATCAAGATGGAAAGTGCCCGTGCTGTGGGGTATTCCACATGGGCAGCTAGCCTACTTAAGCCCTTTATCTGGAAAGCCTAATTTGCAGAAGAATTCTCAGATCAGTCACCACTTAAACAGTTTATAGGCAGCCAGAGCCAGGAGGGGTTAAGAACAATCTTTGAAGTGGGCTTGGATACAGAAAAGGATTTAAAAAAAAAAAAAAAAACTGAAATATTTTGAAGGTGTTTAAGTTTGCTTATTACATGTCTTTTTCTTCAAGGTAACTGCTTGATATATGGTTGAAATTCTGAAATGATGCCAATTGAAATGTAAAATAATCAGAACTTCCTGCCCCATTCTTATTTGAATAAACCTTATTACACACTGCTTTTACCCGTGACTGGGTTATTGCAGCATGGAGTCGATATCATTCACATGATTTAGATTAAATTACACCAGCACGGGTCTCTTTCCTTTCTTTTCTCTCTCCTGAATATAAACTCACTATGATTTTCCTTTGGCTGGCATTTGCTCCTTTGACTTTCCCCCATATTCATGAGATCGTGTATGCTCCAAACACATAACATTATCAACTTTAAGGGCTGCAACTGATTGAATATTTTGACACATATACCTCTCTAATTCCTGAAGCCATATGGACGTGCAGGATGCCATATGGAATAAAGTACTCTGCCTCATGAAATGATCCAAAAGCATTTTTTTTTTATTAGCGGTTATTTCCTTGAACTGAAAACTGATTAGATTTTGAATATTCCATCACTGGCAATAGTAATCTAGCCAACTATATATTCTTAGCAGCATCTTTAGTGATGGAAGTATATTGCTGAAGCAGAAGTCCTTGATGGGGGTCAACCGCATTTAAAAAAATATCAGGGAACAGGCTACTTCTATATTCTTTGTATGTCCCTTAGGACTCCCTGCAGAAAACAACAGAAAAGCCTCAATTAGCTGTCTTAACAATGTGGAAAATGGAATCTTTTTGTATAAGGAGAAGTCACTGGCATCACAGTGAAAGGGTTGGTTGGTCAGAGGTTCAGTGATGTCACCAGGAACCGGCGCTCTTTCCGTCTTTGCACTGGATTCCCCTGGCATTGCAGCTCCACTCTCCAGCTGGCTGCCCTGATGGTTGTGAAATGGTTATATCAACCTGGACATGACAACCACACACAACAGTGTCCAGTGGAAGCAGATAAAAAAATCTCTTCCTGACGATCACTTTTATAAGAAGAAATCCTTTCTCAGGAATAATTCAGCAGATACTCCCTCACGACTCTTCTGAGTTGTCACATGCTGGCTTCAGAACGAAGCGTGTGTAAGGAAAATGAGATTTCTGTGACTGGCCTAGTGAAGCTTGTGGCTGTAGGAAAAAGACAGAGACCCTGAATCAAAGCAGTGCGCTCTGAGAAAGGAAGACAGAGGCAGGGGCCACATGGAAAGTCTTGCTATACTCTTATATTTCTTTATATTAAGAAAATTAACATGGTCAGACCACCTCCACAAAAACCTGCTGGGTAAATTCTTTAACATGGAGTAAATGAATGGAATTACCCCCAAAGACCATTAGAAAAATAGTTAATTGAAATCTGAGACAGTTCAGCCATGGGTATTCATTGAAATTGACTTTTCCAGGGCTACAATATCTATTTCTTAGAGAATATTTTACTGAAAATAAAGGATATGTAGAATTGGTTTTCTTCTTCTTTGCCAAATGGCTGTATGGGTGTTTTCAATCACTAATCTCTAATCTGCAATTCTTTTTCTATTTATAGAATGTGGTGCTTTTTGAATATCTTCTATGAGGTATGAAAGATGGTAAAGTGAGATGAAGGGCATCCATCAGGCACTCAGAACTGGGGCTTCTTTTGGCAGGTCAGGCCCCAGACCTTCCACGTGGCTTGAGACAATAAACCCCTTGTCCACCTGAATACTGAGTCCACACGGTGGCTGCTTGAACAGAATTCTGAACTCTTTTTTTTTTAACATTTGCAGAAAATTTGAACTGGCCTATCTCACTGAGGAGCAATGATGGGCCTGAAGTTTGGAATCCCTCATCTATACAAGCTCATTCTCTGACTCACGGTGTGAACTACAGCGGCTTACACGAAGAGGGACTCAGAGACCATATCCTCAAGGCAGGGGTGGGTGAAAATGGTACTCGGTGATTTCTGAACTCAAATTCAGCTCTGTGGTTCTGTGATTCTCATTTGAGTGAAAATAAAATGTCCCAAAATGTCAAATGGAAGCAAATCATGGTGCCCAGCCAAAGCTCAAAGCCACAGGTAATCACTGAGTAATGCTTTGACTATAGCTTCTGTGCAAATATGGGCATAGAAGTCAAAGTTTCTGTAAACTACACTTCACAATTAATAGATTCTAACCCAGAATGGATTTCTCAGACTCTATTTGCCTCAAATGTTAAAAAATTATTTTGTTTGTTCGTTATATACAAAATATGACTTTATTTTTGGCTACAAAGTATTCTCTAGTAAGAAATCTAGGTTTTAGAGGTGAATGTACAAAAAAATTGGAAGCCACTAAAGTTTAGCTTTCCTTGTCTAAGACTAAATTACATTTCTACCTCTAAAATCTAAGGTAACAAAGAATATTTTGTGTCAATAGTATGTAGGAGAAAATAAGTTGTAATGTTTACAACTTGTTTATATGTCATCTACTCTCATTTTTTTTGTTCACGATTCATTTTCCTTCATCTTCATATTATGTATTGAAATTCTTTTATCCCATTAACACCCTTTCTTTCAGAAATCTGTAAATGAACATAATTAAGAAACATTTTTTTAAGCACTAGCTTCTGAAATATTCATTATTAACCTGCTGGCTACACTTGTCCCTTTTTATATTTATATAATTAATTATCTCATTCTGATATATACATTTTCAAATAATTCATTAATACTATTCAGGTTTTGACTTGTCTACTTCTTCTTTCTGCATTTAAAGGAAATGTTTTTTGTTCAGCATTTCTCTCACCTTTTAATTTTCTAGTAGAGTTGAAACACTTGAAGACAGTGAAAGTTGGACCATTTTTCTATTTTGCTGAGAAAAGAACATGACAATATATTTAAAGAACTTGAGGAAAGGAGTAGCACTAAAAATAAATGGTGGAAACATAGAAGATGCATGGCCCAGATGTTAATTCTAGGGAATTCATGGGGTCAGGCTAGTGCCAGATCCAAATAATCTAAGACTGCTGCTTTTAAATAGTATTTGAGTTCTAATTTTGGTTGATGAGTCCCATCCTGCAGTTTTTCACAGATGATTTAATATAAATAATCCTTGTACAGTTTCCAAGTTCTAATTTTCTATATTAGAAAAAAACTGGGCCCGGGCTAGTAATGAAGCCATGTCTGGCTCAGAGGATGAGCCAGCATCATTCAGTGAGCTGAGAAAATTTAGCATCAGGATACTCAGCACCTATAAACCATCTTACATTGTCTAGAGTCACCAAGAAAGAACCCCGATGATATTACAATTGTTTTTAGCGACAAATTAGTGGCTTTCGGTACTTTCATCCAACTGAAAATAATGTTAACACAGGAAAAAAGGAAGTAGAGAACTTGGCACCACTTAAAGTGTTTCCAGACCTTGAGTCTTCTTTAAATGACTAAATTACTCTGGAAGATTCATTTCATGCTTGTTTACTCTGCGAAAGCCCTTCACTGGATGGCTAAGAAAAATTAAAATCGGGAATGGTCATGGTGCTGCTAAAAGCCACAGCTGATTTTCCTGAATAGGAATTTCCAACTATACAAAAGTCAGTTAAGTTTTACACAGATTTGCTGATTCTAGCAAATTATGCTGCCAGATTGGGCCTGAGAGTAGTTGTCAGAGAACAATCTGAAGGTACCCACGGTAGTCAGCTAGACGCCTTGTTCAAAACGTCAAAGAACTACATTGACACTGAGGAAGCAGCCTTGATACTGTGTATCTATCGTGCCTCAAAAATAATACTTTCAATTTTTAAAAATTGTATATGTCTAAAAATGCTTGGATGGAATTTACACTCTCGTCCCTTATTCCAGCCATTTATTTAACAAATAAGTCATACCCTGAACGCATACTCTGTGCCAGATACTAATGTCCCAGTTGGGGAAGACAAGTGAGTGAAAAATAAAGCAATGACGTCAGATATTATTTGTTTGCTTATTTGTTTTTCCCGTGTGGGTGTATCAGTCCCAATTGTGTGGCTGGCCTTTGGACAAGGTGACAGAAGAGATGACATTTAAGCTCAATCTTGAATGACAAAAATGAATAAGCCAGTGGAATATCTAGACAAAGCATTTTCCAAGAGAGGAAACGGCCGGTACAAAGTCCCAAAGACTGAAAAAAAAAAAAAGTTAGTGTGTTCAAAGGCAGTAAGAAAACCATGTGGAGTGAAGCTTGTACTTGGGTGAGGGTCAGGGAGGGAAATAGTGTAGGAGATAACGGAAAAGAATGAGTCAGAATCCAGGTCAGTAGAACCTGTAAGCTTTGCAGAAGACTTGGCTATAATTCTAAGTGTGAATGGTGAGCTGCAGGAAGTGGCAGGTATGGGAATGGGTCATGAATTTTAAAATCCTTCTGCCTTTACCGGGAAAACGAATTACAGAGGAATCAAAAACGGGGGTCAATTATAAGGCTATTGCCTATTACTCAGGCAAGAAATAATGGTGTCTAGGATGCAGGAGGTAGAAATAGATTGACAAGATATAGATTCAGGGTATATCCTGAAGATACTTTAGAAAGGACTGCTGAGGAGTTGGATATGGAGAAATTGGGGGAGGGGAGGGTCGTGCCTGATGGGGGGGCTTTGGCTGGAGAACTTGCTTGTGAGGTGGTGCAGGTAACTGCCCTGGGGGACACTGAGCTGTAGGAGGGTGTGGGGAGTGAGGACTCAGGATCTCTCCCTTGTATATACCAAGTCTGACGTGTAAATTAGGCATCAGAATAGATACTTAATAGTTGATACTCTGGAGACCTAAAGAATTTAAGTGTGGAATTTTAAGTTTGGAAGTTATCGATATTTAGAGAGAATGTACACTCATGGAACTGCTTGAAGGTACCTAGAACACCAAGTGTAAGTTCTCAACACATTGGTATCCATTGGGGAGGAAGAAAGCAGGAACAGAGGCTAATACAGACTGGCCTGGGCGGGATCTAGGGGGTGATTAGCCCTAGATCTATGCATTAAAAGCAAATGCACACTTTTCAAATTTTAGGACATATTGACTGTTACAGAACTTACATCCAAAATAATGCCATCTAAATAGTTTTAGTGCATGTGTGTAGGGGTGCGTGTATGTGTGTGTGTGTGTCCCATAAAACAAAGTCCACACTTCAATATAATGAAATGTATTAATGAGAACAGGAACCATGTCTGTTTTACTTATTATTTTATCCTGGTATTTAGCAGAGTAAATGGCACATACTAGGTGCTCCATGTGAATGAATGAATGAATGGTTTTATTTTATCCTGGTATTTAGCAGAGTAAATGGCACATACTAGGTGCTCCACGTGAATGAATGAATGAATGAAACCAGAAAATCTTGCTTTGTTGACAAAATCATCTTGGAGCGTTTATGTATCTTGTATGCAGTTCTGAGCTTCCAAAAGCTTAGTGTCAAAGACCCTTCTCTTACTCAACAACCCTCCGTGTGCTGAGTGTTTCTGTCATCTATGACGGCGTCTCTGAAGGGCCATGCAGCCTTGCAGCCTTCTCCCACAGGTGGGAGACTGATTCTGTACTGAAGACATGTCAGGGACACTCTCCATATCCACCATAGAACCTCTTCCCTCTAGGTCACTAACAGTTTCACTTCCTCTCTTCGAAAGGAAATTACTAGGTAAGATTTTCCAATTTGGTGCATTATTAATATTTCCCACCAGCATATAAACCTATCTACCACATATTTACCACAATTCCAGTCTTTAAAAGAGAAAACGAAACCTCTCCCTTGAATCCGGACTCCCTGCAGTACACAGGGTAGGTGACTGGATGAGTGGAAGCACCCTGTCCAAGGCTCCACCTGGGAAAACTCCTTTCTTCCCCCCTCAGCTCACCTTGGGCACCATCTGGGACTCACGCTGACTGGTACTCAGGTGGCCGGCAAGAGTCCTGCCATACCAGTTTGTTAAAATACAGAATTGAATCACTTTCATCCAGATGTAAAGAACCACTGCCCTGAGCCTCCCAAAATAGCCATCCCCGGGCCTTCATATCTCCCCAAGATACAGCAACTAAAGTGTTAAAATCTGCAGCTCTGTGGTCAGTGTTCAGCCAGGTTGATCTGACTGGAAAATGCACCTTTTGGGGATACACCCCTGGACGTCTGACATTCAAACTGGGTGAGAGTGTGAGAGGTAGTTTATATTTGAAATATTACCTAAGCTCAAATTCTTTTTTATTTGTTTAAGTAAGATAAATAGACAGGAATTAATGATCGTGTTCTCTCCCTGAAGCCCACTTTAAGAGCTCTGGACTTAACCAGTATCTAAGGTTTCTTTGAGATTACAAAAAAGAAATCTTCTGGGATCTTATAATCCACAAAGGAAACTCTTCAAATTCAAAATTACATTTATAGTGTTTCATATATAAAATTCCATTTTACAGACAATTTTTTAGAAATATAGCTGTTCTAAGTATATCCACTGATACTCTTGTGTGCACAAATTTTGTTCATATCAACAGATATAAGGGAACTAAAACATGATGTATAAATTCAAATCCAGTATTCATTGCTTAGCCTTGTCAACTTGGTAACAGGACACTCAAGGTCACATGATTAAGGGTAATTCTGAATATGTGAATTCTTCAGCTGTTGATCATATTTACACATGTGGACTTTCTATTTGGCTGCATACTCTGTGGGCAATTTTTCTACTTCTGTTGAATTAACTTAATAATGTCACTGCTTGAAATAGCCTAGGATGTAGAAAAATGTCAATGATTTTCAAAAATGTCACCTTTCCAATGTAGAGAATGGTATTTTGTTTTCTTTAAAAAAAAAGTAACAAAAATAAAGCATTTATATTAAAATATTCTCTGTGAAGGCACCTAGGAATCTGTGTGTTACACACGGGTAGAAACTAATTGATCTTCAAGTGGGCTTGTTGGCCTTACCCAAATGAGCAGAAATAGGTTGGACCATCAAAACTTTGGAGTGGTTGTTTTTGACTTGAGTATGGCAGCATGAATAAAACCCTCCCAGAAGGAACTCATTATATTTAGAACTTTCTCTTTTCAGGTATGGGACAAAAACTGTAGTTTATTGAAGGCCATCAAATCTTCCGGTTTCTAAAGGGACTGAGAAGATAAGCTAATTTTGAACTCAAAACAAGAGACCATTTTGGTGCATCCCACTGAATTCTGTTGTTAAGAGAGAGGATTGGTAAAGAGCATACATGTTTCTTTCTGTGCAAACACATTTGAGATTCAGAAAAGTAAAAGCCCCAGATCAAACACAAACCCCTATCAAACTAGCCCTAAAAGCACTAAGGACATCAAAAGCAATGTCTGGCCCGCACATCAAAACAAAACAAAAATCAAATAAAATCCTCCATACCTAGTGAGGGTCTGTTTTAATGAAAGAAATCATATACACCGCTGTGAATTACACAACTTCTGGGGTAAATGCATTGAAAATTTGCATTTTAACTGCCATTTTGATATCCATAAGTTAATGGAGAAGAAGAAAGAATGGAGTGGTACCATGCACACATCTGCAAAAGGGAAGCTGGAGAAAAAAAGTCAAAACCACGGAATAAAAAAAAAACAAAAAACAAAGAATAACAGAGAATGTATTTTCCAGGTAATTTTTTGCAGTATTACACTTGGTCCTTCCAACTCTCTCAAGTATCAGGTATCACTATGGGCCCCATTTTTTTAAGGCTTATAGAAACTAAATATATTGTCAGGGGTCAAACTGGCATGGACCAGGGACTGAAATCCAGATTCATCAATGCAGAGTTTATGCGTTGAATCAGGATTCCACAAAGAAAGAAAGATGTTCCTGTGAGCACCTGTGCTGGCACTTTACATAGTGCCTCTTGTTTAATCTCCACGTTAATTTTTCTCCACGTGGTTGGAAGTTAAGTATATGTTGAAAGAATAAATGTAGTCATGAAAAGTGACTGCATCTTATTCCTGGGCCAATGCTGGGAGGACAGAAGGAAACAGCAACAAAAGGCAGAAACCAGAGATCAGACCCAAGGTTACTGGGATAAATGTAACATCACCACACACAGCCCTGGAGAACATCAATTCTACCATATATGGGACACATGTTAGAACATTTTTAAAGGACAGGATTACCCCAGCAGGCATGAAGACTTGGGGAACATCCAGACATCTGGGTTTTAAAAAATGAGTTAAGAAAAGTTGAGGAACGTTTGACATAGGCCCTTCAGTCCCTCAAAGGTATTGCAATAACTGTGGTTCTGTTTTCTTTGACATATAAAGTATTTTCTACTAATAAGTTTAACTGGGATTAACTCAAGAAGTATTACCCTAGATTTAAGAATAACACACTTTTTAGTATAGCAGAGAAAATGTAGAAAAATAGTATCTCTTAGTCGCTTTACTGGGAAAGCAATTATAATATCATTGCATGAGTTAATTTTCGACTTTGGGGCGCCATCTGGCCTCATTTATGTACATCATGATCTCCTACTAATTGTATCAGTGAGGCTGCACTGGGTTGCAAGTAACAAGAAACCCAAGTAGAATAAGCTGAACATCCAGGAGCTTATTTCTCTCCAGGAGAAGAGGTCAGTGAAAGGAAGAGAAGGCACAGGTCTCTGGGCTTCATGATGCCATCGGGACCCAAAAGCAAACGGGTGGCTGCATTTCCAGCATTCCACGCACGTCCAAGGTCAAAAGGAGGAGTGAAGAAGACAAGAGGATTTTGCCTCCAGCAACTCTGTCTTTTCATTCAGGAAGGAAACTTCCTCTCCTCCCACCCGTCTCCTGTCTCACGCTCCGCCCCCGACCCCCTAGTAGACTTCGCCTTTAGGTCTCATTGACTGCACTGAGTATATATGGACATATGCTCCCTCTTTAACCAGTAGTTGGCCAGTGGGAGGGAGATTGGAGGAACTGATTGACATTCATCAGTGTTCATCTCTGGGCTGGGCTGGAAGGTCTGCTCACCCTGACTTCAAGTGTTCTCAACCAGATGCCTGGCAATGAAAAGTTCCACTGGCAGGGAAGCCTGGGGGTGGGATGGGGTAGATGGCTGCTGAGTAACCACTAAGCTTCTGCATACCAACGGCAGAAATTTTATTTCACAAGGTGTAGAGGCTTGATTGAAATTAGTGCGTTTCGTTATCCAAAGAGAATCCAACAAAAATTCATTTTAAAACCTCTATATTTACCTTTACAAATAAAACATAGACTGGGACCACACATATTGAAGGTAATTGAGAGAAAAATGTGATTTAGGACTTGTGATTCTATTTCCTTTAAAATTAAATAAGGCATATTTCAGGCCAACACATTTTAATCTGCGGTTTGGAAATGCGCAAAGTGGCCCTTATACTAAGCAAATGGAATGATTAACATAACTACTATACATGCTGCTTTCTATTTCTAGTGAAACATCACTTTTCTTCCATGTTATCACTGCTGCACCATTATTTCAAAAGGCCATGAACTGTAACAACATATTTTTGAAAACAAAACCCTAGACGGCAATCCCAGTGTGTAAATGTACTCATTATATATAATGAAATGTTAAATTCCTAAAAGGCAACTATAATTAAATGGAGGAGGGAGAAACCACACTGTTAGATTGCATTTATTTGTTATATACTCAATAAGACACCATTATTTGTTTAATGTTTTAAAGATTTGATGAATGTTTTATTATCCTTATTATAAACAACAAAAATGGTAACATCAGAGGCTAGATGTTAAGGGAAGGGGAGAATATTTCAAATAGGCTGAGTTTAAAAAAAGAAAAAAACCCTGCTATTTACAACTTAATCATTTCAATTCTGTGACATTAATAATTTATCAGACCCTGCAGCCTGGGGGACAGTTCAATATGTGTAATTTATCTTGTGGAATCACTGCTGATGGTCAGTTAACCTAATATGTCCTGAGTGACTCAGCTTGTTAGAAGATAATTTAGTAACCGTCCAGCAGTTGGCTCCCTTAGAAACTCCATCATCTGCCATCCTCCACTTCAAGTGCCAAGACAGTCATGGGAAAAGAGGTGAGGGCTTAGATTAAGTACGAGATTGTACGCAGGTAGCTCTTACACAAATACTCAGTGGCAGTGCCAGATGTTCCCCGATAGCAGCATACCAAGAAGGCACAGTTACAGAGCTCTGTTAGGGTAACATGTTTTTATTCTTAAACTATGCAAAAACATCTCATTCTCTCAAGACCAAAGCTGACTTGTTTTTATAATTTGAGAGCCCTCAGTTTCATAGAATTTCATGTGGTATTTATTGTGGGCATCAATCAGAAAGTGTCCCTTTCGATTTAGAATTTGCATGTATATCAGGACCAGAATTTTCTCATAATATCAAATTAAAAGGCAGGGGAGGGGTGGTCTCCAGGTTTCACCAGTAGCCTTTGAGGCATGACAGCTATCAGGGAGAGACTTAAGAAGGAGGAAAAAACCAAATCCAAAACCCAAATCAACAATTTAGAGTTTGGGATCCCTTAAAAAGAAAACAAAACGAACAAACAAACAAACAAAATGCCCCTTTGTAAAATAATGAGTTTTCGACCTTGGTAATGAGTTAGCCATTAGGCAATTTTACTACTAAGGAAGCTGGTTACTTTCGTTCCATAGCACAAGAAATGTGAGGAAGCCATTATCTGAAAGGACATCTTTCCTAGACCAAGATAAGGGTCTTGGTCTGCCTTAATCTGCCACCAGAAATCACAGCTCGTGATTATTGCTCACCCTTAGCTAAACGTCAGCTGCAAATAACAGATCATGACATCATGCAGCAGGTTATCTGGGCTGGGTTTTACCTAACAGTCTGAAGAAAGCACTAATCTTTCCCTTCACTCCTGAACGCCGTGGCTAGCCTGGGTCCCTTCTCTCTGGCATGTCTGCAGGATACGAGGCAATGCATCCTTTTCACTCCAATCTTTCCCACACTGCTGTAGCAAAGGGGACTGTGCACCCTGATGGCTTGATTGGTTGGAAGCGTAAACTAACTGGGAAAATCCTGAATGGATGTTTTTTCCCCCCTTAATCCTTGAGCCAGCTCATTCACATGCACGTGTTTTTAATTTCAGAAAACTGCTACGTTTTGTTCTTAGAAGCGAGGGTGTCACAGAAACCATGAATAGTTACTAAGTCATGAAACTTGTCATTCTCTCAAATGCATCCATCGTTTCTCTTCCCACCATAGACCTGTCCTGCTTTTAAAGTGGAGACGCTGGTCTGCAGATTTGCCGAGGCTTAAGGAAAAATGTGGACTCACATTATGTCTCTCTTGATTCAATTGCTCATGATTTGGAACCTAGGCATATAGCAACATTTTTATCGTCACGGAAAAAAAAAGTTTTAAATGCATTGCAGTACTTATAACTGATATTTTGTTGATGATTTGGAAAATCTCTTTGGAATCATTCCATACGTTTCAAAGAAAACCTCATGCCAGAGGAGGAGAAGAACGAGAATCTAGGCATGAAGGAGTTATTGAGGAGAAAGGATATGGTGGAACAGGGGAGAAATGTGTGAAATACAAACAAAAAAGACCAGAATTGATGCAGTGAAGAATGAATTGAATTAAAGCCTCGGCGAGAGCCCACAGCCGGGCAGCCCTCCACGTGTAAGAATCTTGCCAGTGAACTTTGCAAGTCTCTAAAGTAAGAACGGAGATATAAATGCCCACCAGGAACCAGACACAAGGAAAACACTTTTCTTTTTTAATCCAGAAAAAGAAAGAAATGATATCTTTAACACACACCGACCGTCTAGATGGTGCCAGCTGCGTTCAAAAGCTCATCTCTCAAATCAAAACCATGCTTTGCTTGGACTCTGCAGATCAAACAAAGCTGTTGGAAGATAATTATGCTCTAATCCATCTGCGGTCTCCTTGTAGGTGTTTGGGAAAGCGAACTCAATATTCAACGGGGCAACTTCTCTAACACTTTGGGTCACTAGGATTGCCGGCTCGAGACCCCGATTTAAAAAGCACTGGGCAATGAGTGAAGGTGCTTGCTAGTCTCCGGATTTTTAGGACCTTTGAGTCTTTGCTTCATTTCTACCTTTTCCTCAAGGCTGAGATCAGAAAGTGACTTTGTGTCTTAGTTGTAATTATACGTCGGTTATGGACAATTTGCACCGAGTCTTATTTACGATCAACGAGGTTATGTTATTTCTCTCTCTTTTCCTCTTTTCTTTTAGCCATATTTGGCGAGAGAGGATTGGCAGGGCGTTCTCCTTTTCAGTATACTTCCCTAGTCAAGGACTTGATTAGCACGTTTTTGCCAGTAAAACACGCCGTAATTAGTTTTTAATAATCAGGATATTTTTGCTCTATCAGCATGCAATCTCCAAGCCTGCAATATTTAAAAACAGTACTCACGGCACAGGATGCCACATATTAACTTTGGGGCAAATATAGCTTTTAGAATAATGTTTTGAAAGCAGCCCCCTGTAAATATAAGGTGGTATAGCACCATATGGAGACTGGGTTTCTGACATATGGCTTGAATTAACAAGTTTAAAACTGTTAGGATCAGTTTTTCTTTCACTGAAGGCAAAACCACAAGATTCAGAAGTGAAATGTGCTCCAGTCGCTGATACAAAGGCTCACCAAACGCTGGGCCTCTTGGGCTAGAATTTTTTGTTGGCAGTTAAGTACAAATTATCAATAGTAAGACAAGTTGTAACATGACGAGGAATCACAAGGCTGCCGAGGCTTAGAATTTCACTTCAAATGGTGCTTGCGTGGGCCGACACCACACTCGCTAGCAAAGGACATTGCCTCTTTGAAAGTGGCTTTTGAATTATGATTATTACATCCTCAAAATAAATTGTTTTCCTGGGTTGATATAAAAGATATTTGAAAAGACAAACTTGAGTGACAGATGGAAATGGCCCAGGGTGCCGTGTCTTCTGATCTCTCCTAATTGAACCTTTGTAGGATGAATTGAACAGGAGCAGTTCAAAGATCCGGGGTCCGTATTACACAAATATTGTTTCATTTAATCAAAACTGTCTTTGAAGTATGGCCCCTGTGGGCCACCTGTAGCTTTGAAATTTAAGGTCATATAAAAGCTTTAGTAATGCTGGAGAGGACAGTACACAGCTACAATAAGCGGCTGGACAAAAAAAAAAAAAAAAAAAAAGATCAAGATGGGAATGAAGGCGGTTTTCATATTCATGTTTCCTTTTATTGCCCTTTTATTTTCTTCAGTGAGCAGAGCTCTCCAAATTTGTGAAGAAAAGCATTACTACGTTCAAACATCCACAGGGCTGATTGTCACCATTGGAAATGTGTTTGTTTGCGGTGCCGCATCTAAACCATAATTATTCCAAGCT
The DNA here is from genome assembly GCF_028021215.1 of Eschrichtius robustus. Lineage (NCBI taxonomy): Eukaryota > Metazoa > Chordata > Mammalia > Artiodactyla > Eschrichtiidae > Eschrichtius > Eschrichtius robustus. Next base: position 91,625,579 of record NC_090838.1, on the reverse strand, counting down.
TTGAAATATCAGTTCAGTGTTAAGTTGAGCCCAGCTCATCTGAGTTCACTCGCTCCGTCTGCAACTCCCTGTAGGAAGAACATTACAAATTGTCTCTCTCAATTTGTAGCGAGAGTAAGGTTTCCTTTTAGAACTTGATTGGAGTGGCATCAAATATATTTGTAGCCGGAATGGGAAACGCCTACAAAGAAAGAATATTCTCCTAATTGGGGGAAATGCCATTGTAATAATACTTAATAACAATAACACAGTTTGCAAAGCACTAGTATGTACACTACCACCACTGAATCCATAGAGCAGTCTAGGAGACAGTGGGCCTTCTTCCCATTTTATAGACCAAAAAAAACCTCATGACTCCGAAAACTTAAGTGATTTGCCTAATAGATCTCAGCTAGTCAGCGCCAGAAGGTGGACTTGAACTTGGCACTTAAACTTCAGGCTCTGAGCTCTCTCCATCATATCCCTTGAACAGGCTGGTCTCTCCAGGGTGGGAGCACTGCCTGCCCTTGCTGTGGAGCTCTCATCTGGAACAGGAGGGAGATGCATTTCAGGCCCCGTGCAAGCTGGTCCTCGGGATGGAGGACACGTTCCATCGTCTCAGTTGTCCCCTCCTCTGGCTGCCTGGCTGCCGTGGGAAGGCAGGTAGGGGAGCAGGGGCAATGGGGCAGTTCAGCCACGTGAAAACTTTGGAGCATCCCGGGGCCTTGCTTTATTCAGCAGCAGGGCACTAATCATGTTGAAAAATCTTTTTCAAGTGAATTCATTTTCTGGCTATAAACACACATATAGGCCTTTCTTCTGGAAAAGCCTTCTAAGTCATACTTCCACAAGGTCTGTGCCCCTTTTTTCTCTACAATCTTCTGGGTCAGATCGCAACTGCACATGACTCCTCTCGATCCCAAGACCCTGGTCTTCCATAAATACCTTTAAATGTATGGAGGCCTATAGTGAATCTGGTAATGATTATTATATTTTTCCAAACATTTGTTTCTGCCCTTATACAAATTTTTGGCCTAGCTAGAGAAATTCCACTTAATCCTTTAGTTTACAAAAATCAGGAGAGAATCAGAGAGCAGAGAGCCATCTAGGGACCATCTGGTCCAACCCAGTTATGTCATAAATGAGAAAACTGAGGCTCAGAAAGGCTAAGTGACTTGCAAAAAAAAAAAAAAAAAAAAAAAAATCACAGAACTGCAGGCGCAAGCACCCAGGCCCCGACTCCCTGATTCCAGGAACTTCTTAGTCAAATGATACTTCCTGAGTGTTCTCTACTAAAACAAAAAAACAGACAAAAAGTACAAGATTTCAGGCCTTTCAGCCCATCGCTCGCCTGCCATGTTTTATTTATTCTTCTTAGCCTAACCACCTCCTGACCTAGCACACATTGTCCATTATTCGTCTCTCCTCCAGGAAAATATAATCAGTGGTGTGCTGTGTAGATGATTAACAAGCAGCTCTCTGAACAGAAGGAAACCAATGTGACTCGTAGCATTTGCTGATCTCTGAGGTGTCAACCTGCCCACCGTGGCTGATTCCAGGCTCCCGGCGGAATGGACACAGACTTGGAAAGAGATGCGTGCAGCTGGCCCAGGTGACCTGGAGCAGCCCGGCCCAGAGCGCTCCTGAGACCAGGAGTTACAAACCCTCTGGCTTCTCCCCCATGTCTGCAACAGAGACTGACACATATTGGCGGCTCAGTCTGTACCCATGGGACTGCCTTACAGGGGTCACAGAGACTAGTTTTCTGGAAACTGTGGGAATTCTGCTGCCTCTGTGCTCCTCCTACCATGCAAGGCAGCTGCACCTCTTTTCTGGGGAGAATGTTTACTTTCCCAGCTTCCCGGTTTCTGGTTGATGGACATTGGCCACATTCTGTTTTAACTTAACCTTTAAATGGAAGGAAGCATAAATGGTTGTTTCAGGTGAAATTGTAAATGCAGATGGGGAAAAACTGCATTATCATAATGAGACTCTGGTGTTTGGGAACACTGCAATAATAATATGATTCTTCGGCTGTTTTTTTTTTTTTTTAAACGCTTGGAATGACTTCATTCATTCCCTCCTTTGGGAATGCAGGTCAAGCCCCTGGCAGGCATTTTCACAGCATCTCCCTCTCTGCAGCCTCCTTCCAGGAGCTACTTGCAGAGGCTTGAAGCCATTGTGAATCGGGGCCTTTGTAGCGGGATAATGTAGCCCATTATGACTGGAGTTGTATGCTTTAATAATGAGAAAAGGAAATCCCGGTTCCGCTCTGGTAATTAGCGTAACTGGAACTTAAGTCAAAACCAAATACGGGGAGGTCTTCGCTCCACCATATATTTTTGACATTTTTATCTGCAAAATGCTTTGTAGGAAACATGGCCATCATGAAGAACATGTCCAAGAATTTTGATGAACCTAAAGTCAAAACATTCATGATGTGTGGGAGTAGAGAGAGGCATCTTCAAATACGGAGCTTCTTTCTCAAAGGGTAGTATGTTTTTAAACATAAATTATGGTATGTTCCATAGAGAATTCCAACAAATGACCAACGGGATGCAACAGAAACAGAAATCTATATTATCTCACACACAAATATATACACGTTTCATGCATGTTTTATAGGATTGATCAGAGTCTCGGCCTTTTCTCACTATGACATGTAATGTAATTCCTATTCAGTTTCACATGGATAGTGAAAATCAATGAGACATTTAGCTCAAGGAGTTTCTGGACTGGAAAGGTCAAATAGTCCACTGGACATTTATACATTTAGGAATTTCAGGGAACTGAGCTCTTTCGGAAATTCATATGTTCTAGAATGTTATTCCAGGTCATACATTTAATTTCAAGGGAGTGAGTTAAGAGGAAACAACTTTAACCATGGAAAAGTCTTAAAAAATAGAAAATCCAGCAAGGAGTGGCTCAGTGTCAGGGCGCCCTGAATACCTAAACTCTCACTGACACACTCCTTGGGGCAGGCGCTCAGACTCTTCCATTTTCTGTCTGCCTCTGCCTCCGCCCACCCCCTCCCTACCGCCCCACTGCATACAGTGAGCACTCAATGTGTGCACACTGGCTCGGATGAGAGGGAATGACTTCAATGGGCTCAAACAGCTAGTCAAAAGCTAACCCCTGTGTCATAACGGTATTGATGAGAGTAGACTTCATTTTGGATTGATTCTTTAGGGAAAACGTCCATCTTTCTTTATAAGCTCTCTGACTTCATCTGTATTAGCAATGTTGACTTAGAACAGAACATTTTAGACAGTTTGGTTCTTCAAAGCCAGCCCAATTCGGTTGCCTAATTCGGTTCCAATGGAAAATGTAATATTCATATTTTCCTTATCCCTCGAATGAATATCTTGGGCAAAGTCTAGACCATTAAATGAGGAAAGTGATGGAAATACTGCCACAGAAGAGCATTTTCTTTTTCTATTTACATGAAACTGGCTAATAGCCAGACAGTCTGGTGTTTCACTTAAAACACAGAATCATTTACTGCACAGAGCATAAGCCAGTTGCCTTACCTGAGAGAACCCGTCCCCTTCCAGAGCCGTGCTTTGAAGGAAGTTTATTTCAAGCTTATTCATAACCACCCTGGCAGGGTCATTAGGAGAGTTATGTAAGGCAAGGAGCAGCCCGGTGTTTAATTATCAATCCGTCAAAACACTATTAGCAATCCCCACCTAAAAAGAGCAATGGCTTGTTGAATGTGCTGAATGAAAAATGTTAAAGCAGTAAAAAATAGTTCACAGGCAAGTTTTAAAGCATAGATTATCACGTAACCAGAGTTTAATTCTACAGTTCAGATACTGATGCAAAACAAAACCAAAAAATAAAAGGATTAAAAAAGAAGCACTCGAGGTTTTCTTATGAAAAACACGAAGACTAAATATCATATCAAGAACTGCACTCTCTTCTTTTCAAATGTATGGGTCTAGGGAGCTCCAAGAAATTTTATTTAAAAAGGATGACGCCATGAACGAGGGAAATATTTGACATTTTAGGAATTTCTGCAACTTAAGAAGCTGTTTTGTGAGGAACAAGCGTTGTCAGTAAACAAGGCAGCCCGGGGCCACCGTTTTCTACCTTGACGACTTCTGCTTGCCCTGGCTGGTATGTTTTTTTAATTTCTGGAAGCTGCAATTTGAGAAGTTTCGAAGCGAACAAGGTAAAGGTTAGTCGTAAAGGGGATGTATTTAGCCTAAAAATAAATGAGCTTTCATAACTCAGGTGAAGTTTCTCTCTCTCTCACTCTCCCCCCACCCCCCTTCTGTCTGTCTCAGGCAAACAGCTATATTAATAGTCATCTCATAACCACAGCATTTTGCTAACAGTCACAGAGCTATATTTAAATTCAGGGCACTGCTGCCATGAATTCGACAGTATCTTTATAATCTTGTTTTTAAAATACTTGCTTTTGCCCAGCGTCTTTGATCCCTTAGTGACCGCAGAGATCTTGCTGCCATCCCCTCCTCCTTCCCCACCCTGCTGGAGAGGCTGCAGGTGGGCATGGCCAGAGCTGACCCCTGCCCTTGGGCGTACAGGAAGCATACCCAAGGGTCTGGGGCCCAAACTTATCTGTTTTGCTCCCAGGTGACCTGCTTTGGAGGAGTCCTGCTTTGTTTTAACCCAACACTTAAAATGCACAAGGGTTTTCAGGAAGGGGTCCGAGGTGTTGACCCAGGGCGGTTCAAGTCCTTCCTGGCTTTCAGTGTCCATGGCGACCTCCAACCTGCCACCAACCACACATCCATTCACTGCAAGATAATTATGCAAATATATACTAACTAGGTTTAGTTCCCTACTTAGACTTCCTTCCCACTCCTAGCTCCCTAGCACGGGTGCTGACAGTGTTTTGGAAGAGTTACTAAATAGCTGGAAGGCTTTCTGAATATATCTATCCCGGCCTGTCAAAGCTAGAACAGCGACGGTCCATCTGGGCCTGGAAGACAATTTCCATGGTGTAAAATACTCTTTCAATTCTTTCCTACCAGAGACGACCAGCTGGTGCTGCAATGAGACAGCCAAATCCACTGTGTGTAGACCTCCGCTCCAAGCTAAAGAGTGGCCTGGGATGACCCTGAAGTCGCATCTTTGGAGCAGTGAGCAAAAGCCATCGCAAGGGGAGAAGGCAGTTCCTGGGTTGGTGTCACCATCTCGGGCTGAGGCCGCAGAAGGCGACTCCAGCAGGATAGCCAAAGCTCTTGAGCAATTGATAAAAATGTGTTTTTCTTTCCACTTTGTGGATATTAAGCATAGGAAGGGATTTGGGGGAAAAGAGCCTGAAGTTTTTCGAACAAATGCCTCACTTTTTGAGTGTCTATCTTAGCCAGAAGCCCTTTCTGGCACTCTCCTGTTGTGTGATTGTATATACCATTTTAAAATCATAAACAGCGTTTGAATTTGGATATGTGGGAAGAGTGGAGGAAGTTGGTTCTTTCCCCGGAAGTCCTGAGATTCTGCTTACCCTCCAGTTCTTCCAGAAACATAGTTTGTGAGTGTGTTTCAGTGCCAATCTGGATCTGCAGAGTATTAAAAACCCTGAGGACCTGACGATGACAGGTCCTCAGTAAGGACCTCTGCCTTTGTCCACATTTTACCTTCTGGGAAGGGTGAGAGGTGTGATCCTTTCCTGAACCACCACGGCAGGGCTCAATATTTGGTACACTGTCACAAAGAACAAACCAAATTACCCAGCCGTGGGAGTCACTGAGGCTCAACACCCCTCAGCTCCCGCCTGGAATCAGAGGTGAGGGGCGGGGAAAGCAGGTGTGGCCACGTGGAAGCTGGGGACATTGTTAGTCGGTCAAGTCAGTCAGAAAGGGCAAAAACTAACAGAAAAATAAGTCAGTCTGCTTAGGTGACGCAAATAAGATTCAAAAAGGAGAGAAATTTTCCACGCCACAGTCCAAGGGAAAGTCATCACATCATCCCAGGGGCAAAGAATTCTCAGAGACCTTGAAGGGGAAGCTCTGAAGTCCACGGTCTGCACAACTTCTCTCTAAACTTGAAGTCTCTATTTTGATCAGGGCTAGTGCAGGAGATGGCATGCTGCAGGAGGTGAGCTGATGAATGCCCTGGCTGGGCCCTGTCTCCACAATTCTTGATGTCTGGGTACCTCTGGGTGGTGTTCCAGGGAGGAGGGGCCTTTAGAGACAGCAGCACCCCAGCCTCCATGGCATCTGGTTAGGCAGCCCCATCACGATGTCACTACAGTCGGGAGAAGAGTATCCAAACAATATATCCTGGTTTAATCATGCGCTTGTCCAGTTTGGATAGCACTTTGATCTCTCCCAGTGTGGCCAGTGACTTTCTTACCACTCTTGGGGAGGTAGAACAGGGTCCAGCATGTGCACACGAGAACCTTGCTGTTGGGATGCCACAGGGGAAGAGAACCTTGGCTGGATTTGCTTCTGTGCTCTTGCCAAGATTATAGAGAGACACAGGAGGGATTGACAACGTCCATAACGTTACAAAGTCCCTGATGATCGTGGTGGTGAGACCAGGATGGAGGACAGGGATTGGGCGGCTCAAGCTAGTGATGCTTGTGGACATGGGGGCGTCACCTGTCGCTGAGAGCCCACCTGCTTGTTCACATACAGTCAAGAGTGGTCCTTGCTTCTAAAAGTGAGTTTAAGGGAAGGATGGTCCATCATGCACAGTAACAGCACTGACATCCCCAAAGCAATGTATACTGGAGATCAGGCTGCCTAATAAAAGACTTGCCAGGTAACCACACCCCAGGTCTGCATGGATTCTCATAGAAGCCTGGGACACAGGGTTAAAATAGTGCCAGGATAAACTGAAACAATGAGATGTCACTACATACCAACCAGCACTGCTAAAACTAAAGGATGACAATACCAAGTGATAGAATGATGAGCAACTGAAATCCTCATACACCCACCTGGGAGTGGTGGTATCAAGACTTTGGAAAGCTGTTCGGTGTTAATCTACTGAGGTTGAGACCCAGCAACTCCATTCTTGTGTACCTAACCCACAGAAATGCCTGAACACCCCCATTAAGAGGGAGGTATACAAATACCCACAGCTGTGTTATTCACCATAGCCCAAAATATGGAAAAACAAACGAACAAATGATTGCCATGATTATCAAAATGGATAAATAAATTATAAAATATTCAAAGAGCGACCAACTATCCCAATTTGCCCAAGACTGAAGACACTCTAGGAACATAGCACTTTCAGTACTAAAACAGGATGGTTCAGGTTTTGGGGTACAGCACGTAAGAAGCTTAGAAGTTGCCACTCCATCCTAACAAGTAAAAAGCAGAACAAACTGAAAAATCAACAACTCTTTTAAGAACAGTCATATAAGTGAGGTTACAGGGCAAACCACTGTCCCAAAATTGGAAAGACATACAGGCAAATACAAAGAATTATAACTTACTAGAGCAGGAACCAATGAGTTGAAACCTTCACAGGAACCAGAGAACTGTACTTGACAAATTGCTGGAGGCCCAGTGTGGACAGATCTGAGAGTTAAAAACTCTAGGGGGACCCAGTCATACCAGGGCCCCATGTTTTTTGTGAGTTTTATCTCTAGGAACTCTATAAGATCCTCAAAGTGAATACTGGAGAAAAAATCCCCTCATGATTCCTACAGGGGGAGGGGAAAAGGAACCATTCTGAAACAAAACAGAGTATCTCTTCTTCCTAGCAAGGCTTGCCCTCAGGAGGAACTTTACCTGATGGGGTTTTCTCAGAGCCTAAATGACATGGGAGAAGGGAAATACTCAACTCCAGACTTCTTAAGCCATCGTGTTACACTTAACAGAGGTGGGGGGCTTGGGGGGGATGAAAACCTCTTGTGAAGATTAGGGTCCAGTGGTACAGACTCATTAAAAGACTGAGACCTAACCATAGGACTGTAAAACACTTCCCCACACCCCACACCTTACCACTACATTAGTAAGTGTATTTATTACAGTTCCCTTTATGCAGTAGATCATGGCCACCTTTCAATAAAAAATCATAAGGCATATCAAAAGGCAAAAAATACAGTTTGAGGAGACTGAATATGTATCAAAACTAAAGTCAGATATGGCAGGAATGTTGGAACTATCAGATGGGGGATTTTTAAAAACTATGATTAATATGCTAAGGGCAGAAAACATGCAAGAACAGATGGATAATGTAAGCAGAGAGATGGAAATTCTAAGAAAGAGTCAAAAAGAAATGGTAGCGATAAAAAAACACTGTAATAAAGACCATTTTTGACAGGCTCATAAGTAGATTGGACACAGCTGAGAAAAGAATCTCTGGGCTTGAGAATATGACAATAGATGATTCCAAAGCTCAAGAGAAACAGAAAAAAAGACTGAAATTAAGAAAAAAACAGACTCTCAAGGAATTCTGGGACAACTACAAAGAAATAACATGGGCATAATGGGGACACCAAAAAAAAAAAAAAAAAGAAAGAGAGATAGGAATAGAAGCAATATTTGAAGAAATAATGACTGAGAATTTTCCCCAAATTAATGTCAGACACCAAACCACAGATGCAGGAAGCTCAGAGAACACCAAGTAGGGTATATGCCAAAAAAATTACATCTAGGCATATCAAATTCACATTTCAGAGAATTAAAAATAAAGAAAAAATTTGGGCAGAGACCAGAAGGTAAAAACAAACAAACAAACAAACAAACAAACAAAAATCAACTTTACCTATACAGGAGCAAAGATAAGAATTACACCCAACTTCTCCTCAGAAACCATTCAAATAAAAGGAGAGTGGAGTGAAATATTTAAAGTGTTACGAGAAGAAAACCACCAACCTAGAATTCTATACCCTGAGAAATTATTCTTCGAAGGGAATGGGAAATAAAGACTTTCACAAACAAAAACTGAGGGAATTTGTTGCCAGTAGACCTGTCTTGCAAAAAAATTAAATGATTAAGAAAAGGAACTTGTATCTAAATGAAGAAAGAAAGAGCATCAGATAATGAATAAATGAAGATAAAGTATAAACTTTTATTTTTCTTATTCTTAATTGACATGAAGATAACAGTTTATTCCAAATAAAAATAGCAATAATGTTGTGAATTATCCTCACATATATGAATATATATGTACATATAAAAGTACATATATACAAGTACATATATATGTACTTATTTAAAAGTATACATATATTATTATCTATGATTATATATAAGTGAAATAAATGACAGCAATGATACAAGGGAAAGGATAAAAGAAGTAGGAGTATTTTGTTTTTATAAGGTACTTGCACTATCATGAGGCAGTATACTATTTTTTTTTCAAAGTGAACTTGGATTAGTCATAAATGTATATTGCAAACTCTAGGGCAGCCATTTAAAAAAGTTTTTAAAAAGTATAATTGATATGATAAGAAAGAAGAGAATATGGAATCATATACCATGCTCAATTAAAACTACCAAAGGCAGGAAAAGTGTGGAAGAGAAAAATAGAAATGAAGAACGAGGGCAACAAAGAGAAAACAGTAACAAATACAGTAGATATTAATCCAATTATATCAGTAATCACTTTAAGAAAATGTACCAATTGAAAGAGATTGTCTAAGTGTATCAAAAAATAAGATCCAACTATATGTCTTCAAGAAACCCACTTTAAATATAAAGAAGCATATAGATTAAAAGTAAAGAAAAAAGAAAGATATAACATGTTAACACTAATCAACAGAAAGCAGGAGTAGCTATATTAATTTCAGACATAGCAGATTTCAGAGCAAGGAAAGTTATCAGGGATAAATACGACTGTATGATAACGATAAATGGTCAATATTCCAAGAAGATATAACAATCCTTAATGGGTATTCAACTAACAACAGAACATTGAAGTGCATGAGGCAAAAACTGAAAAGCTGAGAGAACTTCAAAGAGAAATAGGTAAATCAAATATTATATGTGGAGACTTTAACATCCTCCTATCAGAAATTGACAGATCCAGCAGGCAGAAAAATCAGTAAGGATGTATTGAACTCAACAGCACCATCAAACAACTGGATATAATTGACACCTAGATACATCATATGTCATCCAACAACAGTAGAATATACATTCTTCCTAAATTTACATGGAACACTCACCAAGATGAACCATATTCTGGGCCATAAAACACATCTTAAAAGACTAGAAATCATACAACGTCAAATTTCACACCACAGTGGAATTAAACTAGATATCAATAGCAGAAAGATGCCTAGAAAATTCCTGAATACTTGGAGACTAAATAATACACTTCTAAATAACACATGAGTCAAAGAAGAAATCTCCAGAGAAATAAACAAAAATACAACTTACCAAAATGTGTGGGATGCAACAAATGCAGTGTTTAGAGGAAAATTTATAGCATTGAATGCATATATTAGAAAAGAAGAAAGATCTAAAACCAATAATTGAAATTTCCACCTTAGAAAACTAGAAAAAATTACAAATTAAATTCAAATTAGCAGAAGAAAAGAAATAATAAAAATTAGGGCAGAAATCAATGAAATTGAAAACAGGAAATCTATAGAGAAAGTCAACAAAACCAAAAGCTGGTTTTTTGAAAAGATCAATAAAATCAACGTCTCTAGCCAAGCTAATTAGGAAAAAAGATAGAAGACAAGTTACTAATATTAGAAATGAAAGAGGGGACTACATTTCCTATGGACTTGAAAAAGATAATCAAGAAATATTATGAACAACTCTATGCCCACAAATGTGATAATCTAATGAATGGACCAATTTCTTGAAAGGCACAATATGTCAGAACCCACACAAGAAGAAATAGACAAACTGAATAGGCCTATATCTATTAAATAAATTGAATCAACAATAGCTTTCCAAAAGAGAAAGCACCAGGCCCAGACATGTTCACTGGTGAATTCTATCAAACATTAACAAAGAAATTATACCAATTCTCTACCATCTCTTGCAGAAGATAGAAGCAGAGAGAATACTTCCCAACACACTCTATGAGGCCAGCATTGCCCTAATATCAAAATCTAATATCAAAATAGAAAAATAATACAAGAAAACTAAAGCTCAATTTCTCTCATGAGCATAGATATAAAAGTTCACAAATCAAATTCAACAATGAATAAAAAGAATTATACAGCATGACCAAATGGGATTTTCCCCTGTTATGCTGCTTCAACATCCAAAAATCAATTCATGTAATCCAACACATCAATAGACTAAAGAAGAAAAATCACATGATCATATCCAAAGATGCAGAAAAAACATTTGACAAAATTCAACACCCATTCATGATAAAAACTGTCAGCAGGAAACTAGAAGTTTTTCTGCTAAGATCAGGAACAACTGAAAGATGTCCTTTCTTACCACTGATTTTCAACATTGTACTTGAAGACCTAGCTAATACAATAAAACATTAAAATGAAATATAAGGTCTATATATTGGGGAGGAAGAAACAGAACTGTCTTTGATCAGAGACAACATGATCATCTATGTAGAAAATCTGAAGGAATCAAGAAAAAACTCTGGAACTAGTAAGTAATTATAGCAATGCTGTAGGGTACAAGGTTAATGTAAAACTCCAGCTGCTTTCCTATATACTAGCAATGAACAAATGCAAATGCAAATACACATAAGGCATACACTGGGGATATTGAGGGTTCAGTTCCAGACCACCACAATAAAGCAAATACTGCAGTAAAGCAAGTCACAAAATTTGTTGGTTTCCCAGTGCGTATAAAAGTTATGTTTACACTATACTGTAGTCTACTAAGTGTGCAACAGCATTATGTCTAAAAAGACAATGTATTCAGTACAAAACATACCTTAATTTAAAAAATATTTTATTGCTAAAAAATGCTAACCATCATCTGAACCTTCACCAAGTCCCAGTAGTAACATCAAAGATCACTGATCATAGGTCACCATAACAAATATAGTAATAATAAAAAAATTGAAATATTGTGAGAATTACCAAAATGTGACACAGAGACATGAAGTGAGAAAATGCTGTTGGAAAAATGGTGCCTATAGACTTACTTGATGGTGGGTTGCCACAAACCTTCAATTTGTAAAAAATGCAGTATCTATGAAGCACAATAAAGCAAAGTGCAGTAAAATGAGGTATGCCTCATTACATTAGCACCCCAAAAATGAAACATTTAGGTATAAATCTAACAAAATATGTGTAAGATCCACATGAAGGAAACTGATGAAAGCCATCAAAGAAAAACTAAAGTGGAGAGATATTCCACGTTCCCAGATAGGGAGACTCAATATTTATTGTCAAGATTGTGGTTCTTCCTAACTTGACCTATAGATTCAATGCAAACCCAATCAAAATCCCAGCAGTTTATTTTGTGGATCTTGTCAAACTGATTCAAAAGTTTATATGGAAAGGCAGAAGACCCAGAATAGCCAAAACGATATTGAAGAACAAAGTTGGAGGACTAAGGTTAACTGACATCAAGACTTACTATAAAGCTACAGTAATCAAGAGTGTAGTATTAGAGAAATAACGGACAGTAGATAAATAGAACAGAATATAGAGTGCCAACATTGACCCACATGAACACAATGAATTAATCTTACACAAAGTAGCAAAGGCAATACAATGGCACAAACATGGCATTTTCAAAAAACAATACTGGAACCACTGGAAATCCACATGTAAAAAATGAATCTAGACACTGACTTTATATCTTTCACAAAAACTAACTAAAAATGGATCATAAGCCTTCGTGTAAAATGCAAAACTATAAAATTCCTAGAAGATAACATAGGAGAAATCTTGGATATGATGATGATTTTAAATACAACATCAAAGGTACAATCCATGAAAGAAAAAAATAAACTGGACTTCATTAAAATTAAAAACTTCTGCAAAAGTCAATGTCAAAAGAATATGAAGACAAACGGCAGACTGGGAGAAAATATTTGCAAAAGACACCTCGGATAAAGGACTCATCCAAAATATTCTTAGAACTCTTGAAACTCAACAATAAGAAAATGAACAACTCAGTTTAAAATGGGCAAAATACCCGAATGGACACTTCATCAAAGAAAACTTACAGACAGCAAGTAAGCAAATGAGAAGACATTCAACATCTTATGCCACTATTAAATTGCAACTTAAAACAACGAGATACTGCTACACACCTATTAGTATGGCCAAAATCCAAAACTCTGACAATACTAAATGTTGATGAGGATGTGGAGCAACAGGAACGCTCATGGGTGAATCTCATAACCATACTGTTGACTGAACGAAGTGAGACACAGAACAGTACACTCTGTATGATCCATTAATATAATGTTTTTAAAGCAGGGAGAATTAAATTACTGTGATTTGAGGAACTTCCCTGCCGGTCCAGTGGTTAGAACTCAGCGCTTTCACTGCTGTGGCCCTGGGTTCAATCCCCATCAGGGAACTAAGATCCGCAAGCCACGTGATGAGGCCAAAAAATAACAATGATAATGTGGTTTGAGATACATACAAACTACAAAGAAGAGCAGGGAAGATTACCTAGAAGAGAGTGGTTACCCTTTCCTTGGGTGGCCCTGGGGTTTCTGGAGTTTGGAACTGAGATGGTTGTTTCACAGTCTTAGCTATATAGTAACGCGTTAAGATGTATTAGTGATTATTTTACTATTCTGTTTTTGTGTTATACAGTTGACCCTGAACACCATGGGGGTTAGGAGTGCTGACCCTCCCTTTAGTCTAAAATCCAACTATAATTTATAGTTGACCCTCCATATCCATGGTTCCACATTCATGGATTCAACAAATTGAGGACTGTGTAGTATTTACTATTAAAAAAAAAAAATCCATGTATAAATGGACCTGCTCAGTTCAAACTCATGTTGTTCAAGAGTCAACTGTATCTCCCAATTTTAAAAGGTCAAAACAAAGGAGTAGGAGGAAGAAAGTAGCATCACATTTCAGCAACAAAGCTCTTTCTTTTCCTTATTTATTCTAGAAAGCAAGGATGGGAGCAGAAACTGCAGAGATTTTTGAGTCAGAATACCTGGTTCAGACTCTGTTTTTGCCATTTTTTTAACTCTGTGGCCTTGGAAAAGTTGTTAAATAGATCTCAGGCCTGTTTCTTCCTATTTGGGGACAAATAATAATAGAGGCTCCATTTTACGGAGGACGTAACTACACTATGTGTTTGGCGCTTTACTTAAATCCTGGGTGTCATCTAACATGGGGACAATAATATCTACTTCACAAAGCTGTTATGAGGGTAGAAAGAGACAATGAAAGCGAAGTGCCCAGCAGAGTGGCCGCACACGTGAGACGAGCAGCATCAAGTCCGCCCTCTGCTTCCCACCCTGATGGCTTCAGGACTGTTCTCTGCAAGCGTAGTCCTCTCACACTGGCAGGAAAATGTCCAGCCCACATTCGATCTCAGAACAATGTGTCCTGCGGGCATTAGAACACACGTGGATGCTCTGGGGCTGTAGAAAGGGAGGGCCCGGCTCCTTCAGCAATGTCTGGTCTCACTTCAAGTTCCTACCCACCTGCCCGCATCCACTTTTACTTCTGAAGAAGGGCAGCAAATCTCAACTTCATCTTCATCAAGAGGGGAGGACCCGAAATAGTTAAATAGAATGGGCCAGATATGAAGTAACAGAAAAGAATGAATGAAAACACCAAGTCCCTGCTATGAATCCCACTGTTTGGAGCAGGACTGCCCCATCACACAGCTTCAAGAAGACCACGACAGCCCTGGATTAGGACCTGATGGTAAGGGAAGCACGGTCCCTGCCTCGAAGGAGCTGGAGGTGTGGTGGGCTCACGCATGAGGAGAGGCAGGTAAACGTAAGCAGGTAGGTAAACATGAGCAGGTCTGACCCCCTCCCAAGAAGGCGTGCTGGGGGGTCGGCCTTGCACTTGATCACACGGCATCAATTCAGCCACTATTATGAAAACCCTGGAGGGGGTAGAATTGGTGTAAGTACCAAGAGACGTTGACTCTACAGCAGATGCTTTGCTGGACTGTAGCTGAATTAATTCACTTGGTCCTCATATTGCCCTTATTTAAGAAGTGGAGAAATCGAGGCTCTGAAAGATTAAGTCTGTGCTATTAATGGAATGAAGCAGTAGGACCAGTTTATAGAGTTAGGGTAAAGCACATTTTTTTCTTTCTGCCATAACCGGAGAGCTCTTTATTAAGCTATTTATTTATTTATTAAGCCTTCTCCATGGGATGTCATAGGTCAACGTTTCCTAAACGGTGTTCCACAACACACCATGTCCCACGAAATGTTAAGATGAAGGGTCTCATTTGGTATTAAAAAACAAAAACAAACAAACAAAAAACTAAATAATTCTTCCTCATATAAGACTTCACACCACTTTAAACATTACTCGTATCAATTGTGACCTTCCAGAGAATATTTGCTTCAAATTTATTTTACCACTTAAATCTCTTTATCTCTCTCTCATATGAGTGTTCCATAGAGCAGAGTTTGGGAAACGCTGCCTAGATTTCCACCTACATGATTCTCTGCATATTCCCCTGACACAGAAAATAACAAGAATGGCAATACCTCCCCACAGAGCCTGTAGAAGGAAGCTTCATAAACCCAGCTAGTATCTTCATTGTTGGAGCATAAACCCAAGTGTGTGCTCATGACGAGGCTCGGGGAAAACTCCTGCCCTTCAGCAAACACCACCAGACTTGTTTTTTGCTTTGTCTGTTTGTCTCTTAGAGGAACTCAGAACCTTACCTAAGATTATACTCCAAGGACAATAGGCTGAGAAACAAACTGATGCTTAAATCTATAAATAGAAATGACATCTCAGTGGCCTCCTTAGTAAAAAGGTTCTTAGATCTGGATGCCCACCAGAACTACCGGCAGAACCTTTAAAACACACAACTCACTCCTCTGGTGGGTCCAGTGCAGCTGGTCTGTTTTGTTTTGTTTTGATGTTCCATGGGTCTAGGCCACCGAGCTGTGACCCTCCAATAGAGGAATTCTACTTCACTAATAGCAAAGACAGAAAAGGAAATGTTTCCAAGTATTGCCTTGACGTTCTTCATTTAAAGCGTAATTTCATAAAGAAGTTGGATATGCCCGAATGCATAAGAACAGAGAATTTATTGAATAAAATATGGTACATCCTCACCTCCCCAGCTCCCGGAAGAGCTCCCCTCCCCACTTCCTGTTCTAAGTCACCCCTCTCCTTTGCTTATGGGAAAACTCAGAGATGAAATCCACCACTTCTCCACCTTTTTGTGGATTTCATCATTTAGAAACCCCTTCCTCTCCCCACAAAACTTGACTCTTAAAGTCACAGCTTCTCTGGGAAAGTTGAGTGTGAGCTCTGAAACTCTTAAGGAGCTGCGGTCTTTTCCTCTCGACCCCTTCCCTGTGTCCTGAGCTTCAGGACTCAGCCTTGGCTTTAGAAGCTACAGGGAAACAGGATGTGAAGAGGACAATGAAAGGACAATCTATTTGCAAAATATTGGATCAGTTACAATTTAAAAAAAACAAAAACAACTTGCTTTTTTCAATCTGTAACTTTACCATCTGCCCACCTGGCCATTTCCTCACGTTGCTAGAAAACTCCAACTCTTCTTTTTCCCGTGTTGCACCAGCACAGGGGACCCAGGTGGGGTCCGTGGTGGAGGGGACTGGCTTGCCCAGCAGGGCTGAGGAGTTGGTCTCACTCTGCAATTCAGGCCACAAGGAGGGGAGCGGCCAAATCTGGGACGGAGACGCGCAGTCCCATGACCACCCCATGCACGGGGGACAGTGGGTCACCGGGCTCCTGAGGGCAGAAGCAGAGCTCTGGCCACACAGAACAGACACCTGCAGGCGCCTTGAAACCTACCCTCAGTACCGGCATCTGAGTTCAAATGATCTACTTGTTTTGCCCCCAGACACTTACTTTCCTTTTCCTGACTGGGCTGTTTTCATTGTCTCCCTCTTCTTCCAGCTCCAAGATTATACACAGCTTTGTTATCAGAGGGTATGCTTGGAATGTCAGACACCCTAACCAATCAAATCATTACGCGGTGTAGCTGGGATGTACCTCAAGGGCATAGCAAGACCAATGCCTTCTTTTTCCCGGTGACAGCCAGAGAGGTTATCTGACTCTTCCAGGGTTACACAGCAAGGGAGCAGCAGTACAGAAACTAGAAATCGGGTCTCCTATTGTGTTTCTCCAGTCGCCCTAATGTGTATTCACAGAAGACAAATACACGTTAACATCAAGCAACGCGCAGAATGCCAAATCTGTGCACACACCCCACACGTTGCTCTCTAGAACCACACATACATGCTTTTCATTATCTGCCTTAAAAAAAAAATGTTCATTTCCTTGCTTATCCTCCACAACTACATGAGCTCAGATAACTAAAAGTTGACTCCGTATCTACATTTTTAAAGCTCTCTTTCTTAGAAGCGTTGCCCATTTTGCAACAAGCCTAAACATATGTGAAAAATGTCATGCTTTATATCATGTGGTGCCTCTGGGAATTTTGTCAAATTATTTCCATTTTTCTACTCGGAGTCCTAATGATCCTAGACACTCACTATGCGAGGGAGAGAGATGTGTGCGCTGCCTCCCTCCCCTTGAAATATTCACACTGGCATGGAGGAAAGGGCTTTCGGGCTCAGTATGCTCTACTCCGATGCATCGCGATCGTCCACGTCCTCTCTTCATACTTGTGACTCTGTTCTTGCTATTATTGCATCTACATCAGCGCCCCGATCATCGGCAGCCTGTCTTTTCTCCTTTGGAACAATCTCTGTTCTCTATACCCAAGCTGCCAACTCTGTGCTTTCATTGTGCTGTTCCCACTGCTACTTTGCTGTCTGTGTATTTGTACCCATGAGTGGGAGCAACTAGCAGGAACTAGAGTACATCCGTTCAGCATCTCCCCCATGGAAACAACAGCAGGCCCCTCGGGTCTCATGTAAGACCTCCATTTACAAAGGGCTCCACTGGGTCCCAAAGGGAAAGGAACGCCTACCAGGACGAATCCGGCGAGGAGAGTGAGAGGCACATCCTTCCTGTAATGCTAGCATTCTCTTGCTCTGTGGGCATATTCCACACATCTCTGAGCAGGGACAGAAATCAATTCAAACCCTTCCCAGGCTGCAGCAGGTCCCAGGAGGACTGGGGAGCTTGCAGACCTGGTTTACAAACCTTAATTCCCCAGGCATAGGCTCGGCGCTTCTGCTAATTGCCATGCCTGGGTCTGGGGTTGGCTCTAAGACCTGCTTTCAGTTAAATGTCCTGGCTACGCCCCTCACACTGAGGGGCTTTCTTTAGAATTGATTAGAGTGTCCACAAAATAGTTCCCTTAATGCAAAATGTTTCTGTTTTCTCAGGAGAATGAAAGCATCAAAAATCAGATGGAATATTTTAGCAATGGAACAGTCCAAAGACCTCTTTTACTTCCGAAATCACAGAAAAGAACTTACTAGGAAAATCATAAATTACATCACTGTGCTGAAATTGCCGAATATTTTGTCATTGGTAAAATAGGATAATGCAAAATTCCCGGGAAGAAATAAGGGGGAACTTGTTAACCTTGAGGTCTTAACACTCTAAGATGCTTGCTTATGCCTTCTCTTAGATTCTGCGCAGGGATATGAAACAGCTGCCCACAAGATAAGATTTCAGGGTCTTGGAAGGCCTTGCGGCTGGCAAGGGGAAAACGCAGGAATTCTCTTCCAGCCATTGATGGGAGCCTGAAATTTTACTCTTAGATAGAGATTCAATTTTTTTTTTTTAATTTAAAGATCCATGCTCTGATCAAATGCAAATGAGTCCAAGAGACTGTAATATTCTCAGCTAGTATTGCTTATTTATACCTTAGAATGAAGGATTTGTCAAAACCTTTCTTTCGAGCAAACTTTGACCGGAGCAGGGGAGGTATCGAGAGAGGGTTTTCAGACTACGTTGGTTGAAGAAGGTGGGCAAAGGTGCTTACAGCCCTGGAGGCAAGAGGCAGAATGGGAAGATACACCAGCAAGTTGATTTTGAGTCCGCTCGGCCCTGTTTGCAATATCCAGAGTTGCGGAACTCCCCGTCAGTGGAAGTGTTCTAGAACACGCTGGCAAGAATGCCACAGACAGGATTAAAATACCACGCGCAGGGCTGGACTCTATCCAGGCCATCATTACTTTAGCAAACACGGACTGTGTACCTTCTACCAGACGCTGCGACAGGATGCACCCCACAGCCTCGTGTCTTCAAACAGCTCATTGTCTATGTCAATAGGTAAATCCCACCAGCTCTGTTCACCAGCATAATTCCTCCTCTTCACGAAGTCTGCAGAGTATAAGAACATTCTTACTTGAGCAGCGATGTTAACTAAAGGCTTTGCCCAAAGTGTTTAAAAGAAGCCAGTTAAGTGGCACAGGGTGCTTCTAAGCCCGCCACAGCTGCCAAGAGAGCAGCTCGTGCTCTCTTCCGAGAGCTGCCTGCGCAGAGAGCCTGCAGGACTCCGTGGAAAGGGATCTGATTTGGGATGTGCAGCCGCTGACACATAAAGGAATTGTGTACCTTAGACGTTCAAAGCATCCTCCTAAACAGAATCCCAAAGACCTGTTTCTTAAGAACTATTTAAATAAATGATTTGCAGAACCGGAAAGACAAATATTCACCAGAAGTAATTGGCGTTTCAAAAGTAAGTGATTCAAGGGAACAATCAAAGTCGAATCCAGCCTCTTTCATTTTATTTACAGCACCATCGAGGGGCTTGTAAATCACCAGTGTTCTCCTGTGCTTCCCACAGCCCACCCATGGGGAGGAGGGGTTGAGGCTCAGCTCAAGCACTGAAGAGGTGCAGGTCTGATCTGAGTAGAACCAATGGATTGTACTTGTCTTTTTTTTTTGCTTAAGAATTTTTCCTTTTCCCATCCTAGTGCTTGAGGTCAGACATTTCCATGTTATCTTCTCTTCCTATGTGAGATCTGAATCTGGCCATATACGTGAGACAGCCATGATCATCTTCTGAATGAAAGGACCCCCAGTGATCAACAGCATTGAGTCAGATATACTCTTGACTCAGGTACACAAATGTTGGAAGCAAAGCCATTTGATCAAAACTAAATATTACCTGGTCATGATATAACGATATTGGTAATAGAATCATAATAAAGGTAAACCAGAAATTCATCTTGATGCTATTTCTTATAACATATAGGAGTCCCAGTAATAATAACATTGTGCCTTTCAAAGCATTTTCACAAACATTATTGACTTCAATCTTCAAGAAAAAATACTAGGTGGATATATTATCTCTATTTAAAATATGAGCAAACAGAGTCAGAAAGTTTATATTTCTATAACAGATGAGTAGGTAGAAGACCTAAGATCTGAACCAAGTCTTAGGACTCTGATGTTAGCATTCCTTCAGCTAATATATATATGTATAAATGTATATATATTATACATGTTAATGTATATATATTATATATATTAATGTGTGTGTGTATGTATATGTGTGTGTGTATATATATATATATATATATATATATATATATATATATATATATATATATATATATATATATATACATTCTCTAAAATACTGACTTTTTGACAATATCCAAGACTTTTAGTTCTGGAACTATAGAAAGTTCTTTCTTTATTCTGTAATTTCATCAGTCTCTCCATTAACAGATATCGTACATAGGGCTGACAAGTGGAAGATTCAAAGAAAGCTCAGAGATGTCTTCTACCTTCAAATGAAACAAATAACACACAAAGGAAAACATAATCTGTAATAGAGTGAAATACTGAGAAGCAAAAGATCAATGAGGATGGCAATTGTTAGGGAAGGCTTAAGAAATCGATTGGATTTGATAAGGAATTTGCCGAAAAGCTCCAAAGGCAGGATAGCGTGGATATGTAGGGAGGGCAGAAGATAATACCTGAGGTCAACTAGACATTTAGAATTTTACATAGTTCCAGGACTCCAGTCCATAGTATGGTAAGAATTGTGTCCTAGATGGAGACTGGCAAGTAAGTGCCAGATAAACACAATCTGGGGTTTGAGACAAGACTATAATAACAGCAAGCTTCTCGGGGGCTAAAACAGGAAAAGCCAAGGTGGTGACCCACTGGGGTTAAAGGAAAACAGTGGTCTGTGGACACCTAGAATAATCTAAGCACAGACGCCCAACCTACTGCAGCCATGCTTGGTCCATACCGTGCCAGTGGGCGCTGGCTCTGAACCTACTGAAATAGTGTACTTGCCCAAGCTTGGCTGAAAACAACACAGGTTAGATGGGGTGCCACTGAGCGCCAACCGCTGAGCAGGGTGGGGAAGGCTGGCCTTGGCTGACTAATGGATGACTGAGAAAATTAGAGACAACAACAGAAGTCAGTGATTGTGGAAAATATCGCATTTACATATAACTCAGCTGAGAGGGACCTGGGGACCTTCAATATGGCACCACTAATTCAGAAAAGAGAATTTGTGGCCAATTTCTACATCGTCAGAAGATCTCTGTCTTGTAACATAGTTGAAGGAGCCATGAAGAATCAGAACCAATTATTATCTTCATTATTTTTTTATTATTGCAATATCAATAGTATTATTCAAATTGCACAATAGATTGTATTTATGGAGTGCTGACTCTGTGCAAGCCCAGGGCTGAGCACAGCACACACGGCCTCTCAGTTAAGTACAGTACAACTGAATGCACAGCATCTGTCTCCATCCTATGCATCCAAAGACTCTTCACTAAGGAGGGTTAGAACCAGCGTTCTTACCCCACTGTGTCTGATACCGAGACCAGGGTCTTAACCATTATATAATAAAGGCATTTTTTCATTAAAGATGAACTTCTCCTCAATCCTCCAAGGGACTCAGGAGAAGAATTCCACTCTGCATTTAGGAAAGAAGTGAGCCACCATTTGCGGTCCGGGTTGGAAAACCCCAGAGAGCAAATGGGACTTCGGGAATTTGTTTAATAAGCTGTTGCTAGTGCTTGTGTTTCTCTAGGTGAAGGAGGAAGAACTCCTCCTTGAAACTCTGCCCTGTGCCCTGATGTCACAAGTCTGCTCAGACACCTCCTGGGATGTCGTGGACCTCACAGAGCGAGTTCTCATCTCCCTTGAGCTGCATAAGCTGAGCTGGAGGACACTGCCTACCCTCCGCTGTGGGAGAAGTGGACCCCCCGGCCCCAGACCTTAACTCCAACTACAAGTCCACGGGATTTTCATTAAGGACATGAAAGCCTAAACTCTTACGCAGAATTTTTTTGTTTTTTTAATTTTTGTCTCAACCTGGCATTTGTGGTACAGAAATGAAACAATTCATTTTGACAAGTTGCACTAAACTGAGGCCTGAACCATACTGTGAGAGCCTCTCTGTGGATCCCATAAAACACTCAGGAAATATGCACTTGACATCTGGTTTGCTGGATTCCTGCTGAGAAATGGAGGCTTTGGTGTGAGGCTGTCGATCCGGACTGGCAGATTGGCTGTGCATACAAACGTGCATGAATCTACACAAAGGGGTCATGTTCAGGCATTAATTGGGCATGTTCCAACAGAATCTTAAGGAGGCACATGAGCAGAGATTGAACAGTTGGACTCTTGTGCAGAAAGGCGGTGGAAACTTAGGGATGTGAATGTCAGGCACACACCTCTCAGAAATACAGAATATGAGGTGCATGTTGCAGAAAACAATTTAAATGCCAAGATACTTTTAAGTACATATACTTAGGAAAAGAAAGGGGAAAAAATGATCAGGACTTGGGAATTACTAACAAAATTGCAAAGTTGTATTTCTCAGTGCTTCCCTGGGTAGGATGAGCAGCTAGCTAGATCACCATAAAATATTTTACAATTTTAATGTGGGCCCCAATGGATGTCCATTAAATAGAAATGAAATATATGAAGACTAGCTTACCATAGATATACGTAAAAGGCCCATTAGCAAAGAGACTGCTAAATAACAAACCTAGCTGAATGTTTACGATGTCTTCTAATATATGTCAGTGTCTTATACGTCAGAGATAAAGACCACAGGCTTTAGAGTTAGGCTCCAAGTTTCAAAGTTGAAATCTACCACTTCCTAATAGTAGCCTTAGGCAAGTTACTTAAACTACTTGTTCTTCATTTTTCTCACCTCTAATGCAGGATGACAATATATTCTTCACAGTACTGGTGTGAGCTTTAAAGGAGGTAAAGAAGGGGTCTTGGAGCTTCTCCACACAGACCTCTCCATGGGCCATTTGGACTTCCCAACATCATGGTGGTGAGGTTCCAAAAGTCAGTCTTCCCAGGGGCAGGAAGAGGAAGCTGCCATTCTCTGTAGGCCTTAGACTGGGAACTGGCACCACTTTACTTAGGCGCTATTCAGCTCATCAAAGCAGTTACAGCATCCGCTCAGATTCAAGGAAAAGGGACATCAACCCACTTCTCAATGGGAGGCCTGTCAAAGAATTTGTGGCCATCTCTAATTCACCACCATATGGAGTCATAGACTCCTTGGCAAATGTAGTGAAATTCATGAGCCCCCTTTCCAGAAATGGGCATGTACAAAGGTACCAGGCAGTATATTGACTAAATGTTTTATTAAATACTAAAAATAACAGTGACATAAACTAGATAGAAGGTTTAAATTTCTCTTACAGAAAAGTCTGGGATGACAGGGGTATAGCTTCAGACACATACATCCTTCAGGGCACCAGGTTCCTTCTGATTTAATACTCTGTCAACTCTGGGATAAAGCCCTTCTTGGCCAAAACTCATTCAACATCAATATATCTACGTTCCATCCTAAGGAAAGAGTGGAGAACAGCCACGGGGCGACAAAGAAGCTGCCCCTATCACTTTTGCTCACTCTCTCTTAGTCCTTTGGTCACACAGAACCCAGTCACTTTGTCACAACCAGTTGCAAGAAAGATTGGGAAATATACTCATCTAAGTGGTCATGTGACCAAATACAACTTTGTATATTCTATTAATATCAATAATCTCTTCCGCCGCAGGTAACAACAACAACAAAAATTTGAATCCAATTTCGCTTGGTTCCTAGAAACCATAGCAGGCATCCTGGGACCTCAACCAAGGATCCAAGGTTAAGAGCCACATTGTTTAGAGTTTTAGAAGACAGCATTCTAGCTTACAATATTTTAGGGTTGGAAGCATCTTTTCAAATCATCTAATTCTATTCTCTAATTCAAAGATAGAAAACCAGAAAGCTAGAGAGGCTATTTCTTGCCCAAGTTCACATACCTAATGACTAGGGCTAGCTTAGTTCTCCTCAAGGTCAATCCGTGTTCTTTTCACTATACATACGATGACTCACTGTTTAAATCAGTGAAACACCGTGGTGGCAGGTAGAGATGAAGGAAGGGTTAATCTCTTTGGAAATGTTAAGCTATTCTTTCTTGTTTTCATTCAAAGAACATGTATCTGGCTCCGTACTAGGTGCTGAGGATACTGGATAAATCCTAAAGAACAACAAAACACAAAAGTCTTGCCTAGAGCTCAAAGTCTAGTTTTGGAGGAAGTAAATCAGTGTTTATAATATAAGATGGTGAAGAGGGAGAAATATCACAGAAACACAGCAGGGGATGCCAACTCGAGGAAGTCAGGACAAGAGGGTAATGCTTGAGCAGGGGTGCAACAGGGGAAAGAGGAGGAGGGTGGCTGCAGCAGAGGACAGATGGGCAAGGGGAAGGAGGACATGGCAAATGCATGGTTGGCACTGGTGTGTCCAGAGGCAGGGCATTTCTTCAGTCTCACTAGGGGAGACACCATCATTTAAATGAAGGCAACGGCAGAAGCGGTGGAGAAGATGCATTCAAGAAAACCTAGGAGAAGTTGGAATCTAGGGTGTCTCCTCTGTGTCCTGATCAGACAACTGGGTGGGTGGCAGGACCACCCAGCAAGGAAGGGATAGAAGAGGGATTCTCTGTTTGTGTGGGAAGAAAATAAATTACATTTTGATACATCGTGTTTGAGGTAGCTTTGCTTACGTTGGTGAAAATACAGAAAATAAGCAGGCAAAGTCATGGTCTTACTATTAGAAGAGCAATCTTGCCTGGAAATGCAGACATGGAAGATCATGGTGTTTAGAGGTGGCCAGTAGGTAAAAAAGCCTCCCAGGAGTGTGCTGGGTGAAAAGAAATGTAAGGGGAATATTTGTGACCCCCTGTGTTTAGCGGTGGCATGAGGAATTGTAGCCAATAAAAGAAATGAGAAAGGGTTGCAAAGGAGAAAGAGGAAAACCATGGAAGCAAAAAGAGCAGTGACATTCAAGAAGAGAACAAATGCCAAATGTGGCTAAGATATCAGGTAAGCGTGAGGACTGAAGAGTGTCCTCTGGCTTTTGCATCAGGAATTATTATCAGTGTTAGAAAGGGCAGTCCCGGAGGAACAAAGGGACACAAGGCAGATTTCAGTGGATTAAAGAAACGAGCCGGAGGCGGCTGCTACTGTAGGCAACTCAGGAGGTCTAGCCACGATGTGAAGGGCAGGGACAGGGTAATAATGGCTACAAAAGATACAAGATGAATATTATTTTAATGAGGGGAGACTCTTGAGCATGTTTGTATATTGGTGGAAATTAGATAGCAGAAAAGAGGAAATTTAAAATCCTTCAAAAGAGAGGAGCTAATTGATGGAGAAAGGTGTGAAAAAAGACACACACACATACACAAAAGGCTGACTCCGGAGAAGAGATGCAATTAGACTTGCAAGAGTATAGAAAAAAATTCTCTGGAGAAAAAAGACATAGAGAGAGAAAGGAGGGACGGTGGGGCGGAAGGAAGGAGGAGAGATGCAGGAGGGAGGGAGAGGTCAAGGGGGGCAGGTACAAGGTCAGTGTTGCTGAGAATGGGAGGGGAGATGGTGGAAAAACGTCTAAGAGGAAACAGAAGGCTTGGGATGGGAAAGAAAGCGGCCAGGGACACATGGGCTGCAAGTGATGTTTTTGTTCAGGGTTGTTCATCAGCCCAAGAGTGACTTGGTCTTGGGGGTTGGGGGCTGCTGCATTCTGTTGGGAAGGGGAACAGCAGGGACATTAAGAGCCTGGGGAGATGCAGGTGAAGTAGGTCATGGGGACCAGGCTGGACGGAGAAGTAGAAAAGCTTAGAGAAGTGATCTCAGATGGCCTCGGCCTGCAGCAGCTTGAAGCAGGATTTCGGTTCCTCAGCCAGAGATCGAAGTCAGCCCTGGCCCGTCGGCTTCGTAGAAATGAATTCCCACAAAGAGACTGCGCAAGTAAAGTGTTTATTAGGAGGAAAATGCGTACATGTGAATAGCTTCACAGGGGCGGGCTGAGAGAGAGAGTCGTGCCCTCTTGGTAGTTTGAATCACTTATGTGGGGCATTTCTTCAGGTTTCCTTTGATCAATCATCTTGCTTTGCCTGGTTCTGAGTCCGTATTGGGTTTATCTCAGGGTCCTCCCATGTGCACCTGCACATCGCTTAGCCAAGATGGATTCTAGCAAAGAGGCCTACGGGCAGGTTGGCATCACCTACTATGAGGTGGTGCCCTCTCCCTTTTGACCTCCGAGGAGCCTTTCTGCGCATGTGTAGTCGTGAAGGTCTCCTTGACCTCGAGAAGGAGAAACATGTGGTCTCTTATCTGGGCAAAGCTTAGCTCCCCCTCCTCTTCATCTTGGAGTATCCATCCACAGGGGACAAACCCCAGCTACTCAGCCTGGGGTCCATCTATCTCCTGCCTCAGGAGAAGTCTGGCAGACTGGGATCAATATAGAACAGACAGGACCAAAGGTCCCTCCGAGAAAGGTCCCTAGAGCCTAGGGGAAGAAAGTAAGGGCCTGAGAGGGAAGTAAGTACAGATAGTAAAAGGTTCAGGGCGAGAATGCTGAAATAGAATAGAAGCAAACCCTACTGAAAATGGCAAAATACAAGAGGTTGAGAGGGGAGTGGGAGATGCATGGATCACATGCAGCAGTGGCCAGGGCTGGAGAGGAGATGACGGTGACTTCAAGCCAGCAAGAGACAGGCTCACTACCCCTTCCACAGTGTACACACCACATGGTTTTATGTGTTATTGTCTCATGCCAGGACCTGGGACTTTCAGGATGGTTGTTTGCAATGTGATCATGTTCTATACTTTAGGAATTAATCATGCCACATCTGTAGCCCTGCTCTTCAGGATCTCAACAGCTGGTTCTGAGATGAAAATGCAGACTGGATGCAAATTTCACATGAGTAGCAGCCGAATGACCACTGGGCAAAGTGCCGGTACCAATCTCTTCTCTGAGATTAGCAGCTCGCAAAGGGTATAGTTTTAATTTTTAATTTCCCCCATAGAAATCACTCTGCAGCTGCAGGAAAGTATGTGCAAGACTGTATAATGTCCTGCCCTATTCACCAAGCCCCTGAAGTCCCATGATCTTGGGTAACAGCATCCTCTCTACCTGACTGTGAAACCAATGGTGGTGCTTTAAGTTTGCACCAACAGATCATTCTGTGTGAGGTGATTATGACAGCGGGGTTGTGTCCTGTTTCTGATTCTGGTACAACCCCCAGGACTGTACAAATCTCCCTTCAGTCCTGTGGCCACAGTGAGGAAGGATGTGGGGAGAGAAGGAGGAAGGATGGAGGGACATCAGAGGGAAACAGCTAAGCAAAAAGTTAACAGAATTTATGAAGCAACAGAAATCATAAAATAAATTTGAAGATATACTGCAACAAAAATGGGCTATTTCATTATATTTCTTTGCTATTTTTTGAGCCAGAGAACCATAGCCAAGCTCACTTGCCTAACTCGTCTACCCCACCTTTTCCAGATTCTTCCGCACATGGCAAAATATGCCTGTGGATTATAAAGGTTAAATACATCCAAATCTCCAAACCTATTCATGTGAGAGGAAAAAAAAAAAAAGCATTCACCATCAGCCCCTTTCACTCACCCAGGGCATTCCTGTAGAAGTCTTCTCAATGGTTCTCAGATTTGCAAATTGTCTCCCATTCAGTACCCTTGAGCAGATGTTTACTGAAAACTTCCGAGGTGCTCAGCATTAAAGAATACGGACTCCAGAGCTGAGATACATGGGTTAAAATGTAGACGTTGCTTGTTTGACAAGTTAACTTAAAAAACCCCTTCTTCAGTTTCCTCACAAGAAAAACATGGAGAACAGTAACACTACATCCAAGATTGTTGTAAGTATACAACGACATGATATGTGGAGAGATCTTAGCACATCGCTTGGCTGACAGTAAGTACTCAACCAATGCTTGATATTATCATTAATCCTATCAAGTGTTTACAGAGTGTATTATGTGAACATGCACCCCAATGTTCATAGCAACACTATTTACAATGGCCAAGACATGGAAACAACCCAAGTGTCCATCAACAGGCAACTGATTTAATAAGAAGTGGTACATATATACAATGGAATATTACTCAGCCATAAAAAAGAAAGGAACAAAAAATTTCACAATTTGTATGGAAACACAAAAGACCCCGAACAGCCAAAGCAATCTTGAGAAAGAAAAACGGAGCAGGAGGAATCAGGCTCCCTGACTTCAGACTATACTACAAAGCTACAGTAATCAAGACAGTATGGTACTGGCACAAAAACAGAAATATAGATCAATGGAACAGGATAGGAAGCCCAGAGATAAACCCACGCACATATGGTCACCTTATCTTTGATAAAGGAGGCAAGCATATACAGTGGAGAAAAGACAGCGTCTTCAGTAAGTGGTGCTGGGAAAACTGGACAGGTACATGTAAAAGTATGAAGTTAGAACACTCCCTAACACCATACACAAAAATAAACTCAAAATGGATTAAAGACCTAAATGTAAGGCCAGACACTAGGAAACTCTTAGAGGAAAACATAGGCAGAACACTCTATGACATAAACCACAGCAAGATCCTTTTTGACCCACCTCCTAGAGAAATGGAAATAAAAACAAAAATAAACAAATATGACCTAATGAAACTTAAAAGCTTTTGCACAGCAAAGGAAACCATAAACAAGACGAAAAGACAGCCCTCAGAATGAGAGAAAATATTTGCAAATGAAGCAACTGACAAAGGATTAATCTCCAAAATTTACAAGCAGCTCACGCAGCTCAGTATCAAAAAAACAAACAACCCAACCCAAAAATGGGCAGAAGACCTAAATAGACATTTCTCCAAAGAAGATATACAGATTGCCAACAAATGCAAATCAAAACTACAATGAGATATCATCTCACACCAGTCAGAATGGCCATCATCAAAAAATCCACAAACAATAAATGCTGGAGAGGGTGTGGAGAAAAGGGAACCCTCTTGCACTGTTGCTGGGAATGTAAATTGATACAGCACTACGGAGGTTCCTTAAAAAACTAAAAATAGAACTACCATACGACCCAGCAATCCCACTACTGGGCATATACCCTGAGAAAACCATAATTCAAAAAGAGTCATGTACCAAAATGTTCATTGCAGCTCTATTTACAATAGCCAGGACATGGAAGCAACCTAAGTGTCCATCAACAGATGAATGGATAAAGAAGATGTGGTACATATATACAATGGAATATTACTCAGCCATAAAAAGAAACGAAATTGAGTTACTTGCAGTGAGGTGGATGGACCTAGAGACTGTCACACAGAGTGAAGTAAGTCAGAAAGAGAAAAATAAATACCATATGCTAACACATATATATGGAATCTAAAAAAATGGTCATGAGGAACCTAGGGGCAAGATGGGAATAAAGATACAGACCTACTAGAGAATGGACTTGAGGATATGGGGAGGGGGAAGGGTAAGCTGGGACAAAGTGAGAGAGTGGTATGGACATATATACACTACCAAATGTAAAATAGCTAGCTAGTGGGAAGCAGCCGCATCAAACAGGGAGATCAGCTCGGTGCTTTGCGACCACCTAGAGGGGTGGGATAGGGAAGGCGGGAGGGAGGAAGACACAAGAGAGAAGAGATATGGGGACATATGTATAACTGATTCACTTTGTTATAAAGCAGAAACTAACACACCATTGTAAAGCAATTATACTCCAAGAAAGATGTTAAAAAATAATAATAATTTAAAAATTAAAATTAAAAAAAAAAGAATGGAAATTGCCATTTGCAGCAAACATGGATGGACCTAGAGCTTTTCATATTGAGTGAAGTAAGTCAGACAGAGAAAGACAAATATTATATGATACCACTTATAAATGGAATCTAAAAATAATACAAATGAATCTATATACAAAACAGAAAGAGACTCAGAGACATAGATAACAAACTTACAGTTACCAAAGGGGAAAGGGAGGGGGGTTAAATTAGGAGTATGGGATTAACAGACACAGACTACTATGCATAAAACAATGAGCAATAAGGATTTACTGTATAGCACAGGGAACTATATTCAATATCTTGCAATAACCTATAATGGAAAATAGTCTGAAACAATTATATATATATATATATATATATATATATATATATATATATTATATACATACATATATATAAAATTGAATCACTTTGCTGTACACCTGAAACTAACACAATATTGTAAATCAACTATACAATAAAAATAGTGATACAATTCTTGCTCTCAGTCTTGTTTGGAGTGACAAGAGAATGACACAAGATTAGTGATAAAAACAGGCATAACGTACACTGAAATGTGTAAGTAATCTGAATGAGAAATAATTGGTGTTAGCAGAGGTTTTATATGTGATTTGAGCTCACAAGAAGTGGAACGGTTTAGCTAAGTAAGAAGGAAAAAAAAGAACATGGCAGAAAGAGGATTTTAAATAAATAAAGCATAAGATAGGAATGATTGTCTAAGACAGAGGGAAAAAAGGAGAACCAGATGGGCTCCGAGCATCATGCTGGAATTCAGGGAAACTGGATGGAAGGATTGGCATTCCAAAGCAATACTGCACGAACACTGAAATGTGACAACTCTGTCTTGGTGAGCGCAAGACACACCCTCTGACACATCAGAGAGGAAGTTTGGTGCCGTGCTTCCTTCTGTGAACTTTCTCCAGCCTCCCACCATGCCATGAACTCCTGAGAAGACCATACCTTATTCTTCCTCAAAACCACAGCTCCTCGCTGTGAATGGCATGAAGGAAACATTCAATAATTTGTACAATTCAAAGAAATGGAGGGAAGAGGGAAGAAAAAAAGAAGAAAAAGAGGGAAGGAAGGAAGGAGAAAGACAATTTTCATTTTGGGCACAGGTCAAGGTAACATCCAGCTCCAGGAATGGAGGGTATAATCCGGACGGGACAGCCCGCACTTTTCTATGGATATCCATGAGTTTTCACTCTTTCAACTCACTATTTTCTCTGCTGATTGAGCTCGGGTTGCAAATTAAACTATCTGCTCTTGCTTCATTTTTGGTGACTGTCCCAAGGTATTCCATTGAGATCAGCCCCAGTCCTAAGGAGGCAGGTCTGTGCACCAGCAGAATATTGTCTGCTACTTTTAATGTCATCAGGCAGTTATGTGCTAAAAGACAAGCTAAAATAAGAGTGCAACTGAGCAATGAGATGAAAGCTGAGTGACTACATGATGGGAAACAAATGTAGCAGAACAGACTTCCCCCTCTTTTCCTTGTTCTGTAAATATGAAATTTACTAACACTCCGACTTGCCACAGATAGCTGCATAAGGCTTGAAGTATATAAATAGTGGCTGTGAGCTCATCAAAGTTGAAGAGACGGGGTGAAAAATCGCAGGGGTTAATCACAGTTCCATCAGTAAGGATCACCGGCCGGAGACTGTGACTGGCTTCAGTGAAGAGGAATGGGTGCTTCTTTGGAAGAGACAAATTTCACCAAGTCATTCCAAGAGCAAAGTGGAGAGTGAGGAAACAGAAAAATCACTCCCCCGTGGAAGCCTTTCTGCCTCTTGTTTAGCAATGATGGAGTGGCCTCTTTAGGTTTGTGAAAATGAAGGATACAGACACGATTATTCAATTTGTGATTACCTGTGCTTTGCATCTTTCTTATTTCAGAAGAGTTTCAGTTCTTTTCAAAACTCCACACTCAAACCACCAGGGCTCCAAACCACAGAGCAGAGAGATTGTCAGGAGTCCTACCAAGGCAGCAACGGGGGGAAAAACCAAACCTTCACCCTCACGTGTTTCTTTTTTGCTGTTGTTTTTTAAATAAAGCTGCAATTGGCCTGGCACGATCTGATAAGTGTCTTATTATAAACTTGAACATCAACGGATGGTAGAAAAAAAAGATGAAACTTGCAACTAAAAAAAAAAAAGAAAGACATAAAGAGAAGGATCTGAATGACTGGCAGTTCCCATTTCTTTACACGTGTTAAATTTCAGTCCCCTGACACCACCACATGTTTCCTGTTCACAGATAATTTGTACAACATATTTTATCATTCAGTTTTAGACACAGTTGAAAGGCTTTTGCCTAAGGCTTGGAACACTTTGAAAACTGTATACCATTTGCAAGGTTTTCTTCTGCTTCACTGTGCAATTAGGTGACTGTCTTTCTACAGACGTCGAATTTATCATTTATGGGATTGTGGATGCATGTGTGTGTGTGTGCTTAAAACCAAGGTGAATTAGAAAATGAATGGGAATAACCTCCAGAGGAGGGCTAGAGAAGCAAAACGGAAAAGACTGGAGCTCTCCAACAGCAAGTGGGTTTTCTCTCTTAAAGAAGTTAGGTTCTAAAAGGTTTTAGTTCCAAACGTTGTTTACATATTTACTAGGCTCTGCAGTCTCCACGAGTAGTTAAATCCTGGTGTAACAATCCTAAAGAAATCCAGTCTCATTAATCTCTGTGAAAGCAACTGCAGGACCTTTGGTAGCATCCCGCATCTCCTTTGCCCTGTCTTGCCTGCATCTCGCAGTTTGCCTGCGAACCACTTATGTGCTCAGAGCTTCCCCTGGTGGAAGTTGCCCGCAAAAGGTGTTCCAGCCAAGGAGGGCGAATCTGGGACTGGCTCCCAGGAGCGGCCTCCACGGAGTGTTCTGTCGCCCAAGAACAGAGAGTACATAATGTGACTGGGTGTTCTGATTGAATTTCCTATGCGTTTCTGCGTTTTACATAACCCGAATTTTAAAGTCAGATTTGATAAAAGATAACTTATTCCCGTCATTATGCCACTTTGTATTTTTCCACTGAATAATGCAAACGAAAAGAGGGAGCGAGGGAGCCTGATCCAACCCTCCCAGGAAGAGCTTGACTTTCCTGGAGGTTGAATTCCGCACCCATCGTTATGCGGCGAGGCGGTTCTTCTCCAGTGTTTAAAAACACAGCAATAAAACGGTTGTGGGCGAGGCTGAGCAGCACTGACTCTTTTGCTGGGAGAGGATCTTTAGGCCTCCATCCGCACTTTTAAATGCTTTTCTCTTCTCTTCTTCAGACAGAGACGAAGTTTCCATGTTAATTTCACTTGTAACGTGTTTCTATAATATTTGTTAGCCTATAAATCCTAGATATATGTGTTATGTTTTAGGTGATAAAGATTTTCAAGGCAGGTTTTTGTGGTTTTTTTTAGAAGGGTTTAGAGAATTGAAAAGAGTCCATTAATAAGTGTGGCCACTGTCAATAATGATGACTAGGATGACAGATGTGACATTCATGTCAGTAGTGGGACAGAAGCAACAGAGTTTGAAATCTATTTAGAAAATCTTCACAAACCTAAAGCAAAACTTAGCAGCAAACGGCAGGGGCTGGGGGGAGGGCAGAGAAACCGATTTGCTCCATCTGGTACTGTTACTGGTTTCAGGAGACACTATCGGTCAAATTACACTGACTTTTTGAAACAACTAATTATTAGATTTAAATAATTTTATAGTCCGTATCACTCTGAATGCTAAGCAGGCTAGACACGCCAGAAACGTGTTCTGATGTAAATCTATTGAAATAATTGTAACACACTTTCTGCGATTATACGCTTATTACAGATACAAAAACAAAAAAACAAACACACAGTTATATTCAAAGATCAAGTCCACCTAACCGTTCAATGACCCTGTCGATTCAGAAATAGAAGCTGGACCACAGAGAGCTCACAGGTCCCCCATTCACATAGGCTGTTTGACTCCCTTGCTTTTTTGACGAAACATTAAGGACAATGTAAAATGAAGCCACTTAGAGACGCTATCCTCTGTAAGTAATAGGAAAGGCCGATGAACCCTGCACAGACATTTGTTAGATTTATACATGTGCCCGGAGCCAAGACTGAGGGGTTTGGGTCAGTCAGCGTGTCACTGTAATCATAATTTACGGAAGGGCAGCAGCTGGCCCAAGCAGCAAAGACACCAACGCTTGAAAGAGCCATCTGAATAAAGTGTCACTTTCCTTTTGAAACCCATCCAGGATATTTTGCAATGACATAGACTTTTGGACCCAAGAAATCAGGACAGTTTAAGTCATCATTTTATCAAAAGCCTGCCGTCCCTAGGGAGGACCTGCCTGCTGCCTGCTGGACACTGCGACCTCCCAGCAGGACCACTCACCGCGCTTTCCAGTTTCCAGAGGACAGGACACAATTCCTGCGCACATGCGCGAACCCTATTACCTTTCTAATCAGCTCAGCTCCTGAAGAGGCCCTGATAAGTGATTCCACTGTTCTTTACTAGCCAAGTGGGGATGGGGAAACATGCGGGGTGGTCTCTTTTTAGACTGTCACTTCCTTAACATATGGCCCAAGTAAGAGCAAATCCTGAGAGATGGGAAAACAACATCTCTTAAAGATCTGATCATCTTATCCATATGGAGTTTGGAGAAAACCTTTAACCATGGCGGTTCAAAGATACCTACACCTAATAGGCAGTCTCCCCTATGCTGAGCTCAGGGCTGTACAGGAAGTGAGGACGAGCCTTCCCAGGCACGTGAGCAGCTGAATTCACTGTAAGAATTGCCCGGGAAATTGAGCCACCGTGGGCTGCGTTTAAAGTAGGACTTTCAGGTTTCTGAGTTGAACTTATTCTTGCCACTGACTTTCTATATGACCTTGGGCAAATCATTTAACCTGCAAGGGCCTCAGCTACCAGAGCAGCGTGATTCTTGGTCTAAGACGCAATTTCAGAACAGAAGCTCCATGTTAATTTTTCCTCCCTTCCCCTCACTCGACCTCATCTTGGCAGTGCTCTCATGGTGCTTTTCGACTGACCTGCCTGCCCGTAGTATTAGGAGGCCTCGTTGCTCACGCTGGAGGAATGTGCAATGTGCCCCTGGCTGGTTGGGGGCTCTCCTGACGCTGGGACAGGCCTGGTTCACCACCCCCGTACAGGTGTGCAGGCCTGAGCTCCTCGACAGACTAGACCCTGCTCCCCTCCCTGGATCACTGTGCAACTGACTGAAGGTCCTGGTGTCAACCCTCATCTTACTCCGCGCTGCGTGTCAGCCCTCGTGCTCTCTTGGCACACACAGAAACCAGTACCACCATACCTCCCAAGTGCGGGGCAGCAATAAAGCATCCTCCTTAAAAGCTCTGCTTTGGTGGGAACAGCTCTGGGTCCAAAGCCTGCTGTTGCCCTTTACCAGGTACGGGACCTTCAGGTACCCTCTGAAAACCCTCATCGTCTCTGCTATAGTCGGGGAGAGGAACAGCCCCAACCTTGAGAGTCCTGAGAATTAAATGACGTAACATATGTAAAGTGTCTGGCACATACGTGATACTCGGTTATCTCTGGCTGTTATATGTTTACATATGTCAATCATCCCTGTTTCTATAGGACTTGTGCACTCAGATCTCAACCCTGTAGGGTCCTTGAGCGCAGGATTCTCCATCCTCCCCTGTATAGCTATGAAAATGCAGCAGTAATGCTGGAGAGGTAGCATGAGAGCTGGTCTCATAGTCTCCATTTAGTGCTCTTTCCCCCAAACCATGGGCTGCCCCTGCCCTACTCAGGCTCAGCACGTGGCGCTGAGCGCATTCTCCAATCTTCTGCCCACCCCCATGGTCATATGGCTACTTGGGAGCTCAGGGTTCCACTTGAGTTCCACGTTCCATGTTTGGGTTCCACATTCAATGTCTACTAGTCAAAAAGCTTTTCTGTTTGGCTTGCTGCATTTGAGTTCAGTTGAACAAACTTCTACTGGGCTCAGAAATCTTGGCACCTGTGCCATCCTGGGGGTTAAGGGACAACAAAATGGCACGGTGACTACAAACAGCTGACTTAGGATCTCATAGCGAGTGGATAGCAATACGGGGATTCAGACCCAGGCCTGTCTGAACGAAGCCTGGTCACTACCTTGGAGTCAGTGGGAAGACAGGCAACATGCCTAGATGATTCTTGTAGGATATCGACTGCCAAGTACTGCAGGTGACACTGAAGCACAGAGAAGGGCCCTCAGCCCTGCCTGGTTTTACAGGGATGGCTTATGAGCTGAGACTTTGGTGGGTGCATGAGAGCGAGCTAGGCGAATAAGGAAGGGTGAGGCAGGAGGGGGGATTCTGAGCAAGGTGATGGAGGCACAGAACAGCATGGGGGATGGGGGGGCAGTGGACAGAATTATCCACAGGCAGTATTGCTCGGTCTGAGGTTCTCAGACTTGGGCATGCATCAGAATCACGGGGAGGGCTTGTTAGAACACAGATGGCAGCTGGCTCTTGAGTTTCCTATTCAATGGGTCTTA
The DNA here is from genome assembly GCF_028021215.1 of Eschrichtius robustus. Taxonomy (NCBI): domain Eukaryota; kingdom Metazoa; phylum Chordata; class Mammalia; order Artiodactyla; family Eschrichtiidae; genus Eschrichtius; species Eschrichtius robustus. The sequence goes on along the minus strand of NC_090838.1, from coordinate 91,589,085 downwards.
ACTGGGCCCAAGAATTTGCATTTCTAACAAGAGACCAAACTTTGAGAGCCCCTGGCCTGGGGCACAGAGGTGATAAAGTCAGGCTGTAGAGGAGATAGGAGTGCCCTTACATCCTCCCAAGTGGAGAAAAGTAGAAGGGCCCTGCTTCTCTCTTCGCATCCCCTATTCTGGCAAGAGCCGGATGCCTCAGGCTTCCTTCTCTGGCCTGAGAGTGAGGATGGAAATTCCTCACAGGACTGATGCTCTGGGTTGAAGTCTTGGCATGACCTCCCCAGGTGTGCCATGCAGATCCACCAGGTACGTGTCAGCTCTTGGGGGCACCACTGAACACAGACTCGTATTCATAAATCTTGATAAAGAATCTATGGACTAACAGCACACACCTGCCTTATAATTGAGCAAGTGGAGAAGGTCCCTGAGCTATTCCAGAAAGTGGTGGCCTGGTGCCACTTTGGTGTCATGGGGTGGAAACTGCACCCGCCAGAGACACAACCTAACCACCAAGTCTCAAGCACTTAGTGAACCGAACTCAAAGATGTTGAAAACATTTTAAGATCCTTCTGAGAATGCCATGTAGAGGGACTTCCCTGGTGGTCCAATGGGTGAGACTCCACGCTCCCAATGCAGGGGGCCTGGGTTTGATCCCTGGTCGGGGAACTAGATCCCACATGCGTGCCGCAGCTAAGAGTCTGAATGCCGCAACTAAAGATCCTGTGTGGCACAACTAGGACCCGGTGCAAACAAAATAAATAAATAACTAATTAATTAAAAAAAAAAAAAAAAAAGAATGTTCTGTAGAAACTGGGTCTATTAATCTTAGCATCTTTCATTTCAGGTGCTGCTTTCAACCAGTTCACAGATTTTCCCTACATATTCTGCAACTATATTGGTTTAACAGTACTCAATTTGTGTATCATTTTGGGGAAGGATTTTATACACTGAATACTTGTTTATATTAAACTGTACTACTTTTTTCCCCTAAATCTGAATTTTTCCAGCTAAGAGAACTTAGCGGAGCTATGAAAATTAATAGTTTTTTCAATGAAAGTCTTCATCCAGTATCACTCTATTTGTCAATTCTCATTGGCTGCCTGACAAAAATAATCCAATTTTTCCTTTCTTTGGAGTATTTCTTTGATTACCATTCTTGGGCTTTATAAGAAAATGATTAATATGGTGACTTTTTTCCCATGAGAAATGCAATAACTCACACTGCATTGCACAGGAAGAAAAACAGAGAAATGGAAACACAAACTACCGAATGGTTTAATAAAAGTAGACCCTAGTGGCCCTTATGTCCCTTTAAATGCTTCCAAAATCTCTAAAGTTCATTAGAGGTCATGTCGAGTGGATTGCATTTTGTAGTGCTATACCCTATGTGCCTTTAAATTCGGACTTGACACATTCAATGTATTTTAGGCTGAGAGTAAATTCAAACACTATGTTTCTTCTCACATTTTCTCAATATAATCCTTGTAAATGTGATCCTGCAGTGGGTACCTTTTACCTCTTGGTTGAGAGGTCAACATTAGTTGAATAATCATAAATAAATGTTTCCTGAGAACTCTTTTCAAACACATAAAGCCTAGAAGGGAGACAAACTGCTTCAAAAGCTTATGAGGCACTGTCCTAGCTCATGAATTTCAGGCTCATATCTTGTGTTTTTCAATACGATGTTTTGTCCTAGAAATTTCCCCCACGTCCAGGGAATGACTGACACAGTTCCAAGCAATAATGAGATACCTAAGGTGTTAGTAGAGAATGAGTGAGGTTTGGTGGGTAGAAAACACATTCAGCATCAGAAGATCCACCTCTGAGCTAAACATCACTCGTACCAGCTGTGCCCTGGACAACCCCTTCCAACTTTCCTCACCTCCAGAATGGAAATAACAGGAAAACAAACCTCGCAGGATATACCTATTGCTAAGTAAACAAGAAAGTGTATGCAAAGAACTTTTAAAAAGTAAAGCAATTTATAAATGTAACAGGTTATCAGACTTGCCCATGGTGTTAAAAATCCAATGGGCTTTAGAAATTCAACACATAGACTAATAGATACTGTTTTTGTTGTTGGACCAGAAAGGAAATTCTAAGTATGAATCCCCAGCTTCCTTTAGTCCCTTCCCTTCCCTATTGCTAAATGGAGACCATCTCATCTTTGTGTGTCAAATGCAGCATATGTGAAAATACCTCACGATCATCTTTCACAGGAATTCTTTCCAAGTGAGAAAGCAAGTAATGGGGTCACGGGCTTTCTGGAGTAATACAACCCAGGTTTCCAGTGTGATTTTGATTAGCAAATTCTGTCCCCAGTCTTACTGTGTGTGGGTAAGCTGCAGTCTGTGATTTCATGCACACTCTAAAGGGAAAAGAAGGAAACTTAGAGATAGGTATTTTATAACTGTTCATAAGAAAGGATCCTGAAGTTCTCAAGGAGTCACTTAAGATAGCCCCCTGCTAACCCACGCTAGGTAACTAGTCATAACGCAAATGACAAGTCACGAATTAACAGACAGTGCGGTGCACATTGGTGTCACTCGCATTCTCCTCGTCCTCCTCTTCAGTACCCGTGGTGAAAGTAGTAAAATGCGGGTGCACTGGTCTCTTCTGTTTTGCTTCTTAAAAAAATCCAATTCACACAATTTTCAGCCCAAGCCAAGCTTTCTTGTAGAAGATTTCAGTCTATATTGAGAAACACTTCTATTGTCCTCTCTCTCCCTTTCTGTGGTTTTCAAGTCCTGCACTAAAGTATTAATGAGGCTGAGAACATATACAAAGTATATATTCCTACTATTAAACTTAGGTGTTCTTGAGCCCAGATTACCTACTTTATCCCCGATGTCACCTGTTTACTAGAGGGCCTCTGTAATTCATGTTGGCATTAACAAAAATAAGAAGTATGGGAATAAAAAAAAAAATTTTTTTTTTCAAGTAACTTTGATTTAATCTGAAGCCTTAAGCAAACTCCAAGAACTAACAACTTCAGCTACTCCAAAATTAGATCTCATCTGTAAATCATTAGGGTAGTTTTTGGAGCAAAACCAGAAATTTTTATAATACCTTCTGATTTGGCAGACATCACTCTGCCTATAAGTTAATTTGAGTGGTATTGCCATCGAGTTATTTGTGGCTGGATTGCATATAGCAGCAGAGGGAACAATTTATATTATCTTGGTGAATAAGCAAGAAATTTTCCATAGCAATGCTAGAACAACAAATTGGCTGATAATTAAGCTGGTCTGAATTCAGAGTGTCCACAGAGGTCTGGGATTCAGCACAGCCCAGTATTTGTCTCATTTCTCTATAACGTCTAAGAGTTTTCTCCTAGGAGACTAATTTGGGAGCAGAATTTGGTAGATCTGGTTACAAAAAAGTACATCTCTGGCATATAAAATATTTTCAAGCGCTAATTCCAAAATGAATATATGAGACACGTAAAGAGAAGCTGAATAGAGGAAATGATGCCATGAATTTCTCTACAGTAAGAGGCTCTTTGAATAAAATCTCATATCCACACACACACACATGCACACACGTGTGCACACTCACATTCGCACACATTCGCACAGGTTAAAATCGTGCACTCGAACCTCCGTGGGTGATTTATGAATTGCTAACACCCCAAGACCAGGGGCAGAAGGAATTGCTTTCTCAAGGTAGCAACTATTTGGAACAGCAAAGACCTAAGCTTTGTGGCCAGAGAGGCCTGGCTTGAACATTAATTAACTGTAAAAGGCCAGCCAAGTCACCCAACCTCTGATCCTCAATTGTTTCCTCTGTAAACTGGGGGTAAAACACATACGTGATACATGATACCTCAAGAAGAGTTCATGAGGTAATGTCCAAGAAGCACCCCTAACCTCGTGGGTGGCGCATGGTGGGTTTCAGAAACTGGTGCATATCGTTAGCGATGCCTGCAAACTTGACACATGTAATAGTGAAGCTAATTTCCCAAGGAAGAAAGAAGTTGAGAGAAGGGATAGAAGAATTCAGTTCTAACTCATGTAGAACAACTCAATCCAGAAGACAAGCCCAGAGTCTTTACCTTATTTCAAAATAACTGCTTACTTCTGTTTACCAGAGAGTAAATTTGATATTCTACCAAACTGTGAGTTACGTGCTGTAGAAATTAAAATAATTCACTTTTTCTCCATAGAATTCTGCAGTAAACTGGGTGGATACGGCAACTCAGCATCTTTAAGCTAAATATGGAAGCTTCCATCTCCAGGACCCCAAGCTAACAGAGAACTCTCATCTTTGTCTCTCTATCCTTCACCTCTGGTGCCCCAGCGTGCAGACAAAATTTCAGATCTACCAAAGCCTTGGTGGCTGGCGTTGATCAGACATCCAGCATGGTGAGCTTTCAACTGCACTGCTACACTGCTGTACCCGTCTCCTCATCTTGATGACCACTGTATTTTAGCTTATGATAGAAGTTCCTCGGATCCATCTTAGAATTTCAGCCCTTTTCAATTCTTTGTGCTGTGACCTTTTCTTTTTGCACCCTTTATGTTCTTCTTATCAGTTTTAAAAATCTGTAGAGGAGATGGCACTTCTGTATATTCTTCCTTGTATCCCACCATAAAGAATCAGCATGCGAGGGCAGGGGTATTGCATGCTCTGACGCACTTCAGGACACTGTTGAGAACTCATTGTAACAGTAGGACATGGTACAATTTAATCACACTCAGGAAATTTCATTTCGTAGATGGAATGTTTGTTTCTATTTGGCTTATCCATATTCTGTCATTTCACTGTATCTCACACAAAACAAACAAAAAAAATAGTAGGGAGGAAAAAAGAGAAAATCTGGGGGGAAAAAAACGGAGACAGTTTTGCTACCTAGATTCCAACTCACTGAATTTGGAGAAAGATTTGCTCCCCTAAATTGACCAAGAGTAATGAGGACCACATATGTTAAAGTGCAAATTTCGTTCCTAATCCTTCCCTCTTTAAACATTTGAAATGTACTGGGTGGAAAAAGGGGCTCCGAGTTTGATGTATCATCTGCTATAGAGCAGAGTTCATGTTGCTTCGATGTGGCAGCCTGGTGTGTTTTATCTGGTCTACATCTGCCCATGGTTTTAATAATTCAGTTCGTTCTGAGTTTGGGGCATATGTGTTCATCAAGGTTCTCTTTTGTTCAAAGGGATTTTCTGTGACCCAAATCACAAGTTCTTCCTTTAACTGTGTCCTTCCAGTTCTGCAAAGGGGACATCATATTTTTATTTATAAGGACCTCCTCACCATTTTTTTTTCCCGTGGGTAGAAACAGAGGTAAATTATCTTATCTTCAAAATGTTTTCCTAATGTTTTAACATTATTGTGTCTGACGTCCTTAGGAGCATTTCTTAGAAGTGCACATTTCACTTAAAATCATCTAAAATTCAATTGCAATGGGCTATTAATCCTATTTAGTTTAAAGCCTTGTTTAAACATCCATTCACTTTATTTCTCACCAAGGGGCTCCAGGACCCTGATTTATTTTGCAGAACCACAATCCCAGGTTACTACTCCTCTTATACTATTTAGAAGAATCTCATGAGATTCTAGAACCTCCCAACAAGAAAATATATTTGGGAAATTATGTTGCTTGGCTAAATCTCCATGAAGGAGAATAAGAGTGTTGATAAGGATGAAAGTAAATGCTTCCTCCTTTCTGGTGGTTTCCATGAGGGTGTGTTGCCCCTGAACACCCTGGCCTTCTGCTTCACCCACAGCCCCTCCTCCTGGAGATGAAGTGAGTTACCTGACTCAAGACCGGAGATGAGCAAGCGGGTGCGGCCAGCTCGCCCTCCTTCCTTCCTGGAGCCAGGTCCCCACAGGAAGTATCATTCTGCTGGGCTCTCCCCTGCCATCTGTTTACAGAAGCAGACCCCCAGTAGGGACCCACGCTGCCTGTGACCGCTGGACCTCAGTAGTGGCAAGCACACGTTGCTGCACACCCAAGCCCTGTGTCCCCAAATCAGCTTTAGCAATGAGAAAGGAAATCGAATCACAGAGTCCCTGAGAGCCCTCTCCCTCATAAAATGCCTCCCAAATCCAAAACATGCACACACAGTTAGTGATGCGCTGGCTCTTTCTCATCTCACTTCCTTACTGCCCAGCAGACCAGCAAACCCCAGGTTTGGACCCAAAGAATGCCACCTGAGGTTATAGATGGTCCCAGCTTTCACAGTACTTCCCAGCACCTAACCTATATCCCTCCCTTTGTTGCTCGAGTAGTGAATGAAGTTAAGGTAAATAAAAAGCACGGTGCTGTCAGCATAGAATAACATTTGGCAAATTCACAATAATGAAACAATATGATAATGGGCATTAACACTTGAGTTCCCTAGGACTGTCAGTGGGTGAGCTCATCCACGTGGCTAAATATTCTGGAATTCAGTGGGAAACCTGACAGCAGAAAGCCAGAGTTCAGATCCTGGCTCATCCTTTCACCTGAGGGATCAGACAAAAGCTACTCCCTTCTTTAAGACATTTAATTAGAATTAAAAGGGAGGAATAGGCTACAGTCTAGCCTACTGTAGAGATCAGATGAGCTAATAAAGCTGAAAGGATATGTTACTATCAGTAATAGTCTAAATACTCAAGAACTAACACTTCAAATTAATAAAACTTTATTTAGTTCATTATTATTTAAATTCGAATAAAAATAATTGGGCAACTTTTCAAATTTTTCTAATTAAAAAACAAGAACATACTTATGGTAAGAAATTTAGAAAACAGAGAACAGCGTAAGAATGAAAATTAAAATCACTCTTAATTCTGCAATTCAGAAATATACTCTTAACATGGCAGGATCATTTTATCGAATTGTTTTCTGAGTATGGGACATCATATCAGTTCTTATCTGGCTTTATGTTGAAGGGGGCCCCCATGGTTCTCAGCTGGAAGTGATTTTTGCCCCTTTCTCTTCCAGGGGCGTTTGGCAATGTCTAAAAGTATTCTCTTTGTCATGTGTGTATTAATGAATAAAGGCAAGGAATTCTGCCTAAGTATCCTACAATGTGCGGGACAGCCCACAATGAAGAATTTCTAGCCCAAAATGTCCATAGTGACCTAAACTCATATGACAAAGCATCAGGGCAGCTTTCCCTACCCGAAACAGCCACTGTTATTTGATGCGGCACACAAACACCATGGGAGGAGTAATATTTAGAACAGCATTTAGAAAACCGAATGAAGAGGATACTTGTGAGTCTCCAACCGCAATCTGCACTCCATTGTTCCACTCCAAATCCGTGACGTCAATACAACATAATACAAGCGTAATTAGAAAACAACATTCCCAAACTGTTAGCCACTTTGCCACACATCCGATTAGCTACTGATATAAGTCATTCTCCATTATATATCCCCAAATTATCTGATTGTATTAAAGATATTTATCCTGACATTTTCCTCCTATTATATGAAATGTCTAAGAGTAGACCAGAAATGATTTTCCTTCCCAGTTTCCTCAAACTAAACAATAACCACTTCCACTTCCATCTCTTGGGTCCTCCTGTCTCCCCTCCCCACCTTCAGTCCTAAGCTGCAATCCACTTGGGCACTTTGGTTTCACATTCTTTTTCCAGTTAGGTTGGAAATACCTGACAAAAGGGAATCAACCTTTATTTCAAAATATGGGAAGACCAGGAATTAGAAAACCTGAATTCAGTTCTGTTTCTTATTGGTTACCATTAAATAGGTTCATTAATCTCACTTAGTGTCTTTTGTTTGGATATAAAGTGACCTAATAGTTCCAAGAACCACCCTGATGACCTCAAGCAGTTGCTGGGAAGAAACTCTCCAAAGAAGAAAATGTGTCTTGAAATAGGTAACCAACAAGGAAGGACCTACTGGAGAGCACAGGCAGCTATACTCAATATCTTGTAATAGCCTATACTGGAAGAGAGTGTAAAAAAGGAATATATATTTACACATATATAACTGAATCACTTTGCTGTACACCTGAAACTAACACAACGTTATAAATCAACTATATTCCAATAAAAATTTTTTAAAAAGGAAAATGGGTCATGAAGTCTCTGAAAATGTTGAGCCACCAGACAAAGTACACAAAAGTGAAAACAGTGTGCTTACAGCAGGCGGCGTATAACGTGGCCCCGATGATCTGCATTTCCAAGGACTTGTGTCCTTGTAGTCCCCTCCCCTTGAGTGTGGGCTGGACATATTAATTCATGCCTAAGGATTAGAATATGGCAGAAGAGATGGAACATTAACATTTGGTTATAAAAAGACAGTGGCCTCTGTCTTGGGTGCTCTCTCGGGTCACTTGCTCTGGGGGAAACCAGTTGTTCTGAGAAGTGGCCTTGTGCAGACATCCACAGGAGCCTTCCAGCTGCCACGTGAGTGAGCTCGGAAGCAAAGTCTCCACCATCTGAGCCTTGAGACCCTTGCAGTCCCAGGTAACACCTTTGATTGCAATTAAATCTTCAGAGTAATTCAGTTGAATTTTGGTTTTAACAGTAAAATTAAGACAGATCCAAGGACTCAGGAGAAGAGATACAGAGGGGAGATTTTTTGTAAGTTCTATACTGAATTTTCTGACTTAAGTCCCTGGAGATCTGATCACTGATCAATACCAAATATTGAACAGACAAGGTAAGGCATTTGGTACCCTTGAACAGAAGGCGACTCATTTCCTACTGGCATGGAACCTCTGAAATTTTCAACAATGATGTAGGTTTGATGAAAGAGATGGTTTTTCGGCCTTTCTGCTACTCTGCGTTAACATAGCATACTTGGTACAGTGCCTGTATACTTCAGTGATAAATGGCATTCGTGCAGCTTTCCCAAACGCAGAAGGAAAGATAATTAAAACCAAACATCTCATCTCAGAGATGTGTGAAGATTAATAAAATGATTCCTGTAAAGGTCCCTGAGCTTTTGGAAAGAAGAATACACCATACAACATATTACTATGTAGTTTAATTTGTAGTGATGTGAGGCAGTTTATAAGCACTTTACATCAAATGAAAAACATAATTAGTACTCCATTAATGCTTCAAAGGTCATTTTATATACAAGGCAATAAATGTAAAATTTGAGGATTTAATCATAAATTAATTTATTGCACAGCATATGTTATGTATATTAAGAGATATATTTTAGAATTTAACTAATTATAAAAATGATAAAATAAGAACAATGCAGGTAAGCTACTTGATGTTCTTCAATTTAAAACTAGATAAAAAGACTTTGAAGAATCCTTTACTGCTCTCTTTCTGTGTGAATTCCAAATTAAGGACAGGCTTCTGCAGACAAATACAGTTAAATGTGGAAAAGAACTTTCTTCAACTATGTTTTTGAACTTTCAATCTAGATGCAGTGGATGGGCTGGATTGGAGTAGAGAGAAGGTGTAGGTGAACAGATCAGTTAGGACTGATGCAAAAGTTCACAGAACAGGTCATAGGGTCTAGACTTTGATGGTGATGGTGGAAGTGGGAAGAATGGAGGCGAAAAAGAAATATTATTTAAGAATTGTCAGGTCTTGTAACTATCAGTAAAAAACAGAAAGTGGTCCTTTTGCTCTAAAGAAACTGCCAGTATGAAGACATGGAAGAGTACTGAGTCCATTCCAGCTGCTGTGACAGAACTCTACAGACTGGTGTCTTATTTATTTCTCCCAGTTCTGGAGACTAAATCCAGGATTATGGCACCAGCAGATTGGGTATTTAGTGAGGGCTTCTTGGTTCATAAATGGGGCCTTCTTGCTGTGTCCTCACAAGGTGGAAGGGGCTAGGTAGCTCTGTAGCACCTTTTCGTAATGGCACCAATACCACGCAAATAGGGCCATGGAAGAGAAAACCACAGGCCCAAAATGGCATCACTTGTGCTAAATCCCATGATACCAAACCCAGAGGTCATATTCAACTTAAATGCAGTTTCGACCTTCCTAAGAAATGTAATCTTAATCAACCCGTCTGGAATTTTCTGGTCAGCAAGGGTCACGTAGGCCCTTTCCACCCTCCTTCCTTTAAAAACCATCCACTTTGGACAACCCCTCACAACACTCTTGTATTACACTTGCTAAATGGGGTGATGATCGATTCATGAGCTGCCTAATAAAGTCAATTAGACCTTCAAATTTACTCGGTTCAATTTTGTTTTCTAACAGACTGATGGCAGCAACAAGATCTGACGTGAACTTCCGACGGCCTTCAGGGAAAAAACAGGAAACACAGGCGTGGCTCCCACAAACCCCATTTTGAGTTCACTGTCTTTCTCGCTGTTTCCAAGGGCCTTTGGTGAGGTTCTGTGGGTTGAGCTCTGCTCTCTTTTGCATCCAAGCTCCCGCTCTAATTGTCTTTTCAGACCACAATTCTCAGGTTTCTGAGTGGGAAACTCCAGCCCTCAGCTCTGTGCCTGGATTCCATGTTGGAAACTGCTGACAGTTTAGTCTACAGTTCTCCATTTGTTTGAAATCAGTCTGCAGTCCATATTCTGTGAGGTTTGCTGGCTCAACCCTTTCTTCCAATTCAAAGTACCATGGGAATTATTGGCGGTTACCAGCCAGGGTTGGATTTGGTTCTGATGTAAAATCCTGACTGGGTCTGGGATCAGACTTCGTCTAATTTGAGCTGGACTGGGTCAGTGGGAGGCCTCAGGTGAATATTAAGTAAAGGCTAGTTACTAATGGGAAAAAAAATAAAGAGCCACAACACATTGGTGGGCACTGACCGAGCATTGAAAGGCTGTTAGAGCTCTCACCACCTCCCAACTCTGCAGCAAAGTCCCTCTTAGGTATTATTTTGGCTCCAAAAAACCCAAAGGCCTAGATAAAAGAAATGGGTTATTTATATGCAAAGAGTTGAGCATGTCACCTACCAGCACACCTGCTTATTTTATGTTTAAGAATTATAGTCCCCGAAGCTGCAGATATTTAGCAAAATGGCAAAGATTTACTAAAAACAACCTAGAATTGCAAAGGCCATTATGAGGAATGTTCCAAATAGATAAGACAATATATAAAGTACACTTAAAAACGAGGGCTCCCATATTAAACAGAGTGAATACCTATTGCAATTAGTATGCAGAAGACTCCAAACGTTTTCAAAATTCCAAGATAACTTCATTGAAAGATTTGTTGCAAAGGCTGATGAAAAATTAAAAGCACAAAAGTATCTAAAACAACACCTGATTCTCCCACATCTAACCCTCCTAGGGGTTCATTATCAAAACAGTGGCCCAGAAATTGATGTCTCCTGTTGTAATTACCTAGGACACTGGAAAAACGATTGTCCTCAAAGCCCCTATGCAAACTGGTCAATATTAACTTAAATGCCCACACATGGGCCCCTCCTGGAGTAGAAGAAATTCTTAGGGATTTTCTGGTAAACTGATATATTATTCCCTTAAACAGCCAAGAGGAAACTAAAATTAAATTTTATGGGGTTATTCAATACTGTCCAAAATATTTACTGTTTGTCCTGGTTAAAACCTGACAAGATAGTTGAAAGGATTTAATAACTCTGATCAGAAAGTTGGCCAAATTGGAAACTGATATTCAGGGCCTGATAGGAATTCGTTAGGCCTTCTTAAATGTACCCAGAGGAAAAGAAACTTTCCAAAAATAGGTGGATGGGTGTGTCAGTCCTTTTTGCCAATTCCAAAACCTCCCCTATTTATCTCAAAATACTTGTAGGTATTGGGATATTAAAGATAGAATTGTCCTCCAAATATACCCCCAAATTTTCTTGTGGAGATACCTTTTCTGGGCCTTTGTGATGTAGATTTACTACCCCCTTTTTCTCTAGAACCTAAAAGCCATTCTTTGAAATGCAAATGTTTTCATCAGGAAAATAAAGAAAGAGAGAGAGAGAGAGAGAGAGAGAGGAAGTATTTGGAAATTGGGCTAATGAGAAATCTTACAAATCTTCTCCAGAAACATCTGTCTGCATCTGTCTCTATGTTGTGTGTGTGTCCATATAGGTATGTCGTAATGGGAGATATTTTTCTACCAGCGGATGGTATTGCCAAAGTTAACTTGTAAAAGAGCTCTATTTAGTTGGTTTGAAGACAAGCTTTTAAGGATTAGGCATTCTAAAGTAATCAAAAATATAAGAGAAACTAAGCCAATGCTTTTCAAGTTCACTTGAAAACTAGTAAATAAAAGCTAGTTTACGTTTACTAGTTTAACTAAAACAGGCTTGCACTTAAAGTTATCAACTTTGAATATAACGCAGATAAACAACTTTCATTCTACCTCAGTTTATTAGTCTAATATGTTATCTCTGTTACAAAATTTGTCAGCCAAAATAACTTAGAATGATGGCTGATTTTGTCTAATGTTTCAAGCAGTTTTCCTGGGTAATCTAAACATAACTGTTAAGGGCAAGTAAGTAAAATCAATGAAAGTAGGAGAAAAAGATTTTTCCAGTGAACTTTCCAAATAAGTTTTCTAAATCTTTTCGGCAACCTGAAACCTTAAAGTTTTGCTAAGATTAAGTTAAATGACGAAAATGTATTAAATATCCAGATCATTTCCAAATAATATAAAATAGTGAAGCATTAATTACTGAACACAGGTTGATCTACTTTTATTGCAGAGAAGCTAAAGATAAAATTGGTTCTACTAGCAAACATGTTTTAGGCCACAGTGAAAGCCATATTTCTAAAAATTAAGTCAAGTGAGTCAGAAAGAGAAAAACAAATATGTTATAATATCGCATATATATAGACTCTAGAAAAATGGTACAGATGACCTTATTTGCAAAGCAGAAATAGAGACACAGATGTAGAGAACAAATGTATGGATGCCAAGGGGGGCAGGGGGGGTGGGATGGATTGGGAGATTGGGATTAACATACCTACACTATTATGTATAAAATAGATAACTAATGAGAACCTACTGTATAGCACAAGGAACTCTACTCGGTGCTCTGTGGTGACCTAAATGGGAAGGAAATCCAAAAAAAGGGGATATATGTATGCGTACAGCTGATTCACTTTGCTGTACACCAGAAAGTAACACAACACTGTGGAGCAACTACACTCCAATAAAAATTAATTGTAAAAAAGTATTTGTGGGCTTCCCTGGTGGCGCAGTGGTTGAGAATCTGCCTGCCAATGCAGGGGACACGGGTTCGAGCCCTGGTCTGGGAAGATCCCATGTGCCGCGGAGCAGCTGGGCCCGTGAGCCACAATTACTGAGCCTGCGCGTCTGGAGCCTGTGCCCCGCAACAAGAGAGGCCGCGACAGTGAGAGGCCCGCGCACCGCGACGAGGAGTGGCCCCCACTTGCCACAACTGGAGAAAGCCCTCGCACAGAAACGAAGACCCAACACAGCCAAAAATTTAAAAAAAATAAATTAATTAAAACCAAAAAAACAACAAAAACCAAAAAACATGTAGGGAAAAAACCAAGTCAGCCACAACATTAAAAAAAAAAAAAAGTATTTGTAAATTTGCCAAACCACAGAATGCTAATGTAAAAGACAGTACATAATTGCTTACCTCTTCATTTTCACTAGAAATTAAAGGTTTCTAAGGGATAAAAATTCTAACATAGGTAACTGAAGTTACTAGAAATAATAAGGGAAACAAGCAAGATAAGTAGGATGTGTTCTGGGGTAAGAAAAGGTATGAAGAATGAGAGGCATTTTTGTCAGGGGAAATGAGAATATTTTTGTCTAAACTGGAAATTCTAGTTATTAAGGACAGATTTCCCTTGTGTAGTCAAGTTGATTAAAATTTGGATTACTACTGTAAGGGTTTTAAAAATTAAGCTCTAGTATCAAGAGTTTACTTATGTAAAACTAGAATTTAATTTTCTTTCATCTGCTAAATAGACAAGTAGTCTATTTCATATTGATCTGTGATCTTATTTAGTCAAGTGTCTAAACCTTTTGATACCTTTGACAAACTTCCCTGGAAATCAAATTCTAAAAGTGAAGTCTTTTGACCTCAACTAGCTTTGGAGATTTTCAGATGGTCCCTGAAATATCTGAAAAGATTTCTTCTCTCTCCTTATAAAAGGAGAGATATTAAGCTAATTAGTTTCATTTGGTATTTTATCAATAAATTGAATGGGAAGCATTGTCAAATAAGTGATGCTAAACCTTTTTGATTAAATTTGTTTAAATCTATGTTAATAATACAAATATTCTAGAAATTGTGTGAGATTCCAAGAAATCTGATATGTCCTGGTACAATTTTACCACTTGTAATTCTAGTTTTTATCTTAAAATATTGTATGACATGCTCTGGGACCCCAATAAGAAATGGGCAACAAGTAAACAAGCTTCTTACTGTTGTTCTCTCACCTTCTGAAATTGGTGTCATCAAAACTGAGAGCTACACTAAAAGTTTTGAACCTGACTATCAGGGGTACCCTGGCTGACTTTCAGGCAACAGCAGCAGCAACTGAATCTGTAAAGATTGCGGCACATGTGGATGACATCCATTCTGCTTCTGCAAAACATGATCCCTCAGTGCCAGATTTCTGCCATCCTGACGTCTTTGTAATGTGGCAACAAATCTGCTCTTGAATCAGAGAAGTTAAGATGGGTAAACAATGGCTGTAAGTTAAAGGAACAGTCAGGGTTATGGGAAACCCAAGATGGCCCCTTGGTTCTTCCTGGCTTCCTGGCAAACCTGATTTTCGTTTTTTGCAATCCTTCACCCATCGCAGTGCATTTAAGAAAAGCTAACTTTGTCCCTAGAGCCCTCAGACCTCGTCCCTCTGGACCCTTTGAACACCTGCAGCTTCAGATGTTCATTCCACTGCCACTTAGTAGTGGGTTATCAATATGCCCTTGTTAACGTGTGTTTATGCATATTTTCCAGATGGGTTGAAGCCTTCCCCTGCTGCAAGACTGATGCCCTCACAGTGGCAAGGACACTGTTAGAAAATGTGTTTCTCATTGGGGGTATACCTTCCACAGTCTCCAGTGATCAAGGCACACACTTCACTGGGCAAATCATATGAGCCTTAACAAAAACACTGCAAACTTCTTGGAGTTACCACTGTCCCTCTCACCCTCAGTCATCAAACAAGGTTGAGAGAACTAATGGAAAAACTGGACTCAAGCAGAACGAGAATTAATAACATGGGACTGAATGAACTGACGAGGATGACTATAATGTTACAAATTTGTGTTTGAAATATTGCTGGTTCTTTAATGTTTTTTTCAGATTTAAAGAAATCTTTTAAGCTATCAGCAATTTGGTTAAGATATACCCTTGTGAATAAAGATAAAACATTTACTTAATCTTCCTACCTGATCCTCCAGAATTCAGAAATTCTCAGTGAGTATTCTTATTTCCATGACAGTATATTTGTTGCATAAGTTCAGGGAAAATCTGTTCTCCTTGTAACAGGACACAGTTAGAAACATTGGCTATATTACTAAGGATTTGACTGAAATGTCATGTTTGAGAGAAATATGCAGACTCAGATATGGCCAGAGAAATATGCAGACTCAGATATGCCCAGTCAAGGAACTGCTTGGAAAAATCAACCTGGTACCTTGCTTACGAAGTTCCAGCAAAGCAGTCTTAAAAAAAGAACTTAATACAGTCAGTCATTATCCAGTTGTCTTTGAGGTTTTGTTGTACACCTGTAAACTGAACTGGATCATGCATTCTTCTATAGTTTCCTCAAATATCTGGCTAGGACTCACCAAACTTACGTTTCCAATTTTCTCCCACCCTTCCAGTTTGGAATCACTAGGAATGAAGGCAGCCCTTGAGCCCCCGTGGACGGGACCTCACAAAGTGCTCCTGACAACTGACACTGCTGAAAAGCCAGAAGGCATTCAGACTTGGGTATATACCTCACAGCAAGGAGGACCCCACCTGGCATCTGATGCTGTACAAATGCTGGAGATCTCGGAATCAAATGCATGACTTCATACTCAAACATGAAAACCTTTCTTCTTGTCTTTCCTTTATTCTGACATGTAACACCCTCTCTTCACCCCCACTTTCCCATGGTTAACTGGATCAGATAAGTCCCCCCACTCACTAAGAAATCTCACCAGCAACACCCATCTTTGTGAGGCATTTAGGATAACTCTTTATTTTAGGCTATGAGATTCTCGTCCCACATGTGCTAAAAACCTGACTGACCCCTGGCTTAAATGAGTAAATGCAGCAATCCTTGTGAATAAATCTATTCCCTGGTTAGGAACAGATACAAATGGGAATATGATCGGAAACCTCTCTTTAACTCTTGGAGACACTGCAGATTCCATTTTTAAAACACTAACTACCCAACAAAAATCATTAGACTTTCTGGCCAAGATTGTTCTTGTTAATAAGATAGCCCTGTGTTATCTTTTAGCTGAGCAAGGAGGTGTGTGAGCTGTGGCCAACACCATCCGCTCTACCTGGATTGACATTTCTGAGGAAAACTGAAAGTTACATCAGATCACTGAGCAAACCACTTGGTTTAAAGGGGTGACTCCTTCAACGGGGTCTCTCTTTGATTGGTTTGGGTCTTGGGGACCATGGTTCTGAAGACCACTCCAAACATTGAGAATTTTTCTGCTAATTATAATCATAATAACCTCCCAGTGCACTGTATTCTCTCAAAAGTATGTTCACAGCCCACTAACCGCCAGACAAATTGTCTCCCTAAGATGGGAACATTGGAAAAGGAACGAAGAGAATGACTTAAAATCTGTGAACCCGGAACTGTGGATAGTACAGAGACTAAACAAAAATCTCATGCCACCGTTCACACCATGGATCAACTAAACTGTAAAGCAGTAGCTGAGAGTGACACTAATGCCTTAATTTTTTATCACATCTCTCTATTAAGCTAAGAGTCTAATCAAAAGGGGGGAATTGTTAAAGAGAAAGTGAAATCACGGGACCAAAATGGTGTCACTTGTGCTATAAAGCCTATCAGACCAAATGTAGACTTAATATCTGACTTAACTGCAGTTTCCAACTGCCCCAGAAATGTAAACTTAACCAACAGATCTGGAATTTG
This sequence comes from Eschrichtius robustus, assembly GCF_028021215.1. Taxonomy (NCBI): domain Eukaryota; kingdom Metazoa; phylum Chordata; class Mammalia; order Artiodactyla; family Eschrichtiidae; genus Eschrichtius; species Eschrichtius robustus. The sequence goes on along the minus strand of NC_090838.1, from coordinate 91,572,137 downwards.
CTGGTCAGCACCAGTGAGGTTATCTACCATGTGGTCCCTCTTCATCCCTAGAGGAAGAATAAGAAATCTGCATGATAAAAACCTCTGACCTCCCCTTCCCTCCAAAAAAGAAGATGTTCTGGCCTAAAAATAATTTTTTTTTTTTTTGCTAGTAGCTCCCTTGTCCTCCTTCCTTCCCATAAAAACTTTCCATTTTGTACAATCCCTTGGAGCACCCTTCCACTTGCTAGATGGGATGCCGCTTGATTCATGAACTGCCTAATAAAGAAAATTAGATCTTCAAACTCACTCAGTTAAATTTTGTTCTTTAATAGGGCTCTATCCTTATGACCTAATCACCTGCCAAAGGCTCCACCTCCACCTCACACTAGGCATCGGGTTTCAACATAAGAATTTTGGAGAGGCAAACAGAGTTGGACCATAGCATCCCACCCCTGCCCCTCCCCCCAGTTCATGTTCTTTTCATATGTCATCAACTCAAGAGTCCAAATCCAAGGTCTCATAAATATCATCTAAATAAGATGTGGGTGAGACTCCAGCTATGAACCTATAAAATCAAATATGTTATGTGCTTCCAAAATACAGTGATGGGACAGACAGAGGAGAGACATCCCCATTCCAAAGGGGAGAAAGAGAAAAGAAAAATGAGTAACAGGTCCAAGGTAACTCCAAAATCTAATGGAGCAAACACTAAACCTAAGTCTCGAGAACAATCCTCCTCGACTTCCAGACCCAGTAGGGCAGGAGCTGGGCCCCCAAGGCTCAGGGCAGTCCTGCCCTCATAGTTTTGCTGGGTGCACACTGCACAGCCGCAGTCCTGCAGGTGAGTGCCCGCATCGCTCCCAGACTAGAATCGCATGCCATGGCCTCTACAGGCTGGGCGGGGGATGGCCCTGCCCCCATGGCCCTGCTGGAGGCTCTCTGCAGTGGCCATACACCCACAGCAGCCCTCTGCCTGGGGTGCATACCAGGCAGCAACCCTGCCGGCTGCGTCAACCCTGGGTGGCTCCAGGCTGCTCCATCCTTTAAAATCTAGGTGGAGGAGCCAAGCCCCCTGTGCCTTGCTGGACCCGGTGCATGCCCACTGGGGGCTGCTGGAGCCACACCTGGGGCAGCCTGCAAAGTGAGGAGGTGCCCACAGCAGCAGCTTCTCCTTTGAAATTGCTCTGACTCCCAGACCCATGCACTCAGGGCCTGAGATGAGAGGGGCGTGATCTCCAAACTGTCTTGGACAACAGGTCTCGGTTTTCATTTAGACGGATGACTAATCTTCCCACCGTCTTGATGAAGAGCTCCCGGTTTCTCTTGAGATGGCCAAACCATGCCAGTATCCTTACCAAATTAGGCCAAACCCTTTCTATTCTCTCCCAAAGGAGCTTTTCCATTCCTTTCCATATGAACAGGCTGAGAATTTTCCAAACTCAAATTCTGCTTCCTTTCTGATGAACAATTTTGTCTTTTTTCTCTCTTCTCATATTTTACTATAAGGATTCACGAGAGGCCAACATTTTGCTGAAATATTTCCTCAGCCGAATAGCCAACCTCATCGCTCACAAGTTCTTCTTTCCACAAAACACTAAGACATGAGCAAAATTCAGCCTTTCTACTTTATAAAAAGGATCACCTTTCCTTCAGTTTCCAATAACATATTTCTTGTTTCTGTCTAAGACCTCGTCAAAATGGCCTTTACCACCACATTTCTACCAACATGCTGTTCATGACCACTTAGATATTCTCTACGAAGATGGTGGCTGTTTCTAGCTCCAAACTCTTGCAGCCTCTACCCAGTACCTGATTCCAAAGCTGCTTCTACATTTTCAGGTGTGCAGCACCTCTACTTCTTGATACCAATTTTCTGTACTAATCAGGGTTCTCCAGAGAAACAGAACCAATAGGAGATCTATCTATCTATCTACCTATCTATCTATCTAGATATATATCTTGACTTAAAAAAAATGCACAACGTTAGAGCCGTGAGTTGAGTTTATTCAGTGTCTTACTGAGGACTACAGCCCAGGAGACAGCATTTCAGATAACTCTGAGAAACTGCTCCAAAGAGGTAAGGAGGGAGGTCAGTATACATGTGATTTTTGTGAAGAGGGTACATGCAATCATACATCTCAGTATAAGGTTGCCGCTAGCCATGAGGAACAGATATCCTAGTTAATGGGTTTAGTGCTTTTCTACGTATGGGAAGATGCCAAGAATCCAGGTTTATAAAATATTTCTCCTGAAAATATCTAACTATCCAGAGGCCTGTTCTGACAATTCTCCTAGAGCACAGAGTGCCTCATTCCTGACCTCTGTCCTGATTCCTTTCAGGATGTGTTGACTGTCAGCAACTGCAGTAGCTAATGACTTAATTCTTATAGAACTGAGTTTCTGGCAATATATAAGAGGAGATTAATTACAGAAATTGGCTCAGGTGGTTCCAGAGGCAGAGAAGTCCTATGAGCTCCATCTGCAAGCTAGAGAACCAGGAAAGCCGGGAATGTAATTCAGTATGAGCCCGAAGACCTGAGCATTGAGGGGCTGATGGTATAAGTCAGGATCTGAGTCTGAAAGCCTGAGAACTGGGAGTGCTCATGTCCAAGGGCAGGAGAAGATGGATGGTTCAGCTCCAGGAGACAGAGAGAGAATTAGCCCTTCTTCTGCCTTTTGGTTCTATTCAGGCCATCAGCGGACTGGCCCGCCCACACTGGCGAGGACCATCTTGTTTACTCACTTCACCAATTCAAATGCTAATCTCTTCAGAAAACCCTCAAATACACACCTAGAAATAATGTTTTACCAGCTATCTGGGCATCTCTTACCCACTCAAGTTGACCCATAAAATTAAGCATCACAAATGCCATCCAAAGAGCTTTCCGTGACGATGGAAGTGTCCTAGACCTGCACTGTCCAATGTGGTAGCTACTAGACACAAGTGGCTATTGAGCCCTTGAAATGTGGCTACTGCATCTGAGGGGGCTGAACTTTCCATTACATTTTATTTCAATTAATTGTAATTAAAATTAAAAAGTCCCTTGTGGCTAATGGCTACCATACTGGCCAGTGCAAATCAAGAAGAATTAATAGCATCAGAAGGGCCATTCGTAGGAAAAGGGAAGGCAGAGACAAGAGTTTGCTTGGGAAGAAGTAGGGGGCACCGAAGATGCATGAGTATATCCCATCAGAAAAGAGTCCATCGCAACATCATGTGGTGAAAAAGTAGGATAAGAACTACAAGCCATCCTTTAAAAAATGTAAAATCCCTGCTATTCTTAGTGCCCTTCAGGGTTCACTCTTTGCAGTCTCTTTTCCTCTGTAAGTAGCATTCTCCTGGTACACATTCCATTCACACCACGTATTGACAGCCGAACACACTACCCAGGAGGTCGTGTGAGGGAGGAGAAATTCAGCCCTTGTGAAAGCAAGCAGATACTAAAATATCAGGGGCAGAATTTTGTGGAGTGAATCTATCCCACTTCCTTGAGGTCATCGTACTGACACTTATTAAAGGCATGTGATTTCATTATGTGAACACTGAGCAGACCACGATACAGTCAGAGTTGATGTATGGAATAAAATTCAGAGAACAGTAATAAAGGCTTTTCACAATTGCAATAATAACTCATAAAGGAACAGATATCTGGTGCAAGAAATGTTTTAGGTTACAGCTGCTAACTTAACAGAATATGAGTATACCGTGCTTCTCTTCCCCATTTTCAGATTTCCAAAACTTCCCTGAGGTTATGTATAATTAAACAGCTTACTATCTAATGGAAGTTCACATTTTTTGTTTTACTTTAGCTGCTTTCCAAGGGATAAATAAAATGTGGCTCTGTATTATATTTGAAACTGCAAATACTATGCATAATAAAAATTAACGTGAATAATGGGAACTTTCAGGGTTTTTTTTAATCTCAGTGGACTTTGTAAAAGGTACAAAGTATTAGATCTGTGTACTCGGTAACAATTTATTTATACCATGGGTATGTTTGTACACAAGTTGATTACTTCTGTATTTATTGCTTTTGATCAGCAAACAGCTTTCAGAAACAGGTATACCTTAGCAGTATGCTGTTATACATAAGCATAATAATGAAACAGTTTACCAAGTTCACCCCAAAAGGTATGAACTTTCATCTTATATATGATTAGGACTTTATCATGACATGATGTTACAGTATAAGGCCCTTCCCAGCTTTAATATTCTATGAGCCTATAGTGCTCAAAATGTGAGAACGCCACACTTTTTGCACATTAGACTGTTTTTCAGGTCACAGATTCAAAAACAAAAAAGTCTGTTAGATGGGTTTCTACGCTCTTCATGGTGGTGATGTAGAGGCATGATGGATTCAATTCACCCTGTGCTCCCATGAGGATATATCCCACTAACGCAGTGGTTTTCATACTATGCTATTATCCAGGCTGCAGGGAGATAGGGGAACACACTGCAGGTAGCTGCTTCTCAGCTTTTGCCTCAGCCCAGACAGCTTGGTTTTTAATGTTTTACCTATTGACATTCCTGGTAAGGTTTTGTTTTAAAAGCGGTTCTGTTATTAAAACCAAAGAACAAAAAGGAACACAATATTGCAAACACACACACTCACTATACACATACAGACGTGTATGCACACTCAGCATGCATCTGCGATGATTTTTTCCCCATCTGTCCCTCCAGATCCACCGTCTGCCCATCTGACCCTGCCCTGCGCTCCAGGAGGCTGACCTGTAGGGACAAGTCATGAGTTGCCCTGTGCATTGTCCCCTGGCTCCCGTGGAGCTTTAGGCAACAGGAGGTCCATTCAGGAGCCTCCAGAGCAGGAGAGGTGGAAATTAGATGTTTCTTTCTCCTCTCTCACCAAGGAGTCCGGGGGGATGGCTGTGTCCCTCGAGTGGTCTACTCCCCAGAATTGCCCTCTCCAAGGCCACTGACCACTCATGTCAGAACTGTGCCCTACCCTTTCTAATCCCCTAAACCCTGCCCAGAACTCTGTAAAGAGTATTTCATTAGACTCTCCTCAAGTGACCCAGGCTGAGAGTGCCATTTGTTTCTCGCTGGGACCCCAAGTAATACACTCTTACTTCTGCACACACATCACCATGTGCACACATGAGTGTACACACATGCATACACACACACATAGAGAGAAAACTCCCACCTCCATGCAAACTACCACAATATCAACATCACGGTAAACAAAGGAAAGAGAAGATGCGCATCTCTCCGATGTGTAATTTCTCTAAATGGATATTTTCCCTGGAATTACACAGAAAATTCACTTTTAAAGAGATGCAGTGTTTTTTAATATTAGAATAAAATTTTATTCAATTCTTCAGTTTTTTAAAAGTCCTCTTTACTGTAATTTGAACTGGGCATACCCTTCAAATCAGCAATTACACTTCTAGTAAAGTATCCTTTGAAAATGTGCGAGCGCACATCAATGTATGCTTAAGGGTGTATATAATAGGGGAAGAGCAGCATTATATAAAATTTTTTAAATTGGGAAAATCCTTAATGGCAATCCTTAGGGAACCAGATTTTGGTATGTTTACACTATGTAATACTATGGAGAGAATATAAAGAATAAGAATAGGATCTGAAATGGAAAGAGGTTGCAACAAGTTGAATTACTGACAATACATATAGTATTATTCCTATTTATAAAATGATTACACACATCTGGGTATATTTATACATGTTAAGTCATGTGGGTGGTTCTGGAAGGTGTTTTGCGTGGTTGTCTCTGGAGAGGAAAGTTGGACAGTGGAGGCGGGGTGGCAGGTGGCAGATGGGGACTGCATTCAACTGTAAATCGGTGAGAAGAGCTCTAATTATTTGATAGAAAATACCCCCAACATATGAATCAAAACTATGTATTCCCAAACACTACTTTTTCACCTCTTAATCATTTAGTGTAAAAAATATCAACATGGAAAAGCAAGTACACCTGTCCTTAACCGTGTCTGTTTATATTGAATAGAATTACGTAAGTAGGCAGTTTTATTTGTTGGTTTTCTTTTACTTTTTTGCAGTCTCACATGTTGCTAACTCATGCTGCCAAAAGCTCCTATTGGTGCTTTAACCATTTTTTGGAGGGGAAGGTAAACGCCCTAAGTTATTTGACTCTTTTTACATAGTTTAAAATTCACATTTTATCTAGTTATAACTATTTTCTCCTTATCAATAATTATTAGCCAAACAAAGACTATCACTCTATTGTGTGTTTATGGAGAAAAATAAAAATTCAGAGAGGTCACAATGTAAAATCATCGTGAGAGATGTTTCTCTCTTCTTTAATTTTCAAGTGTCTTGCAAATTTTCCAAAATATTTTTCAAACAATAGCAAAGAGAATATAATAGCTATTCTTTCATCTGGTCTGGAAGTTTATATATTCTTCATGTAAAGTGCTCTATCAATGCTACTGAATTATTTTGTGAGGTAAAAATATGGCCAAATAGGAAAATGAGATATCATTTGCTATGAAGAAATTAAAATATCAAGGCAACATACTTTAGAAAGCAACTAAAATTGCTCAAATCCTACAAAGAAAAGTGTAAAAAAAAAAAAAACTTAGTATAACAGTAGTTATCAACATGCGAACTAGTGTAAAATATTTACTTTAGGCTTATTTATTTTCAGATATTTTACTTAAAGTTAGAGAAAACATTTAAAATAGAGTTAAAGGCCCCCAAAAAATCCGAATTGGCATGATTGTTTTAATATGAGCCAAATAAATAGTTGCAAAAGCATAAAAACAAATAAATAAAAAACTGACCTGGGGCACATTCATAGAAAACATTCAAAAACGTTGATGAGAAACTTGACAGGTAAAAACTTCAAAATGCTTAAATTTTTGGAAAACTTTCCAGCAATTCTTGGAAATGGTCCATACGTAAAATTTAAAAGTTGTTTGCAAAATAGTCTTTTACATTTATTTAACAGTAATTTTCTGGTAAGTCATCTACTTTGAATCTCTGAGTGATTGTAGGGGATTCAGGAGAAGAAAGAAGAGAAAATTAGGCAGGAGTCCCATGATGATAGACCTTGTATACCATCCTAAGCCATTTGCTATGGGGAGGGTTATTGTGGAATTTTGTAAGTGAGTGACTGAGGTTATTTGATATGCATTTTGAAATGATTTCTTTAGCATCAAGTTGAAGTAAGGTGGGGACAAGATCAACATCACACAATAAGTCAAGTTAGGAAGCCATTAAGATAATCCAGCAGAAGAAAAAAAAAAATGTACAAAGCTGAATGAGCAGAATCAACAAGATTTGAATATTGGGTGTGTGGGAAGGGAGTCTATTATAACTTCCAATCTTGAGCAATGTGTGGGTACCAGAAGAAGGACCTCCCTGCCCTCCAGGATGCCACTTTCCATTATCCTTTCTGCATCAGCCTCTCCCTACAGAGATGGGGGTCCAGTTGTGGCTGGAGACCAAGAATTTATAGTGATGCCCGTGTAGGGGAGCAAACTTTGCCACCCCAAAATGTCTCTTTGGCATGTGGATTATTTTGATCTGAAAGCAATCAAAGCCCCAAAGACCCAGGAAGTCTTTCTTTTACCTCCCCCTTAGCTGCCTAAAGAATTTAGATAGAGGGCTTGCTCCTGGAATAGACTATCACCAGAGATACTTGCAAAAAACAAGGGCTAGGTATGGTGGGGTAAACTCTTCGAGATCAGAGTTCTCTCTGTGTCCCACTGTCTCTGCCTCGCCCAGAAAACATTTATTTACCAAACACTTGCTGTTCCATCTCCACGTCAAGTCAATTGCCTCCCTCCCCTTTGAAGTGCCAAACCACTACCCCCAACATCCTCCTTTGCCTTTAGCTGAAGATGGTATTTAAGGTGAGGGTTTCAGTCACTTTGGCGAGTTACTCAGTTTTCCTGAGTCTCTCCCACGTATATATGCTGTTAATTTTTTGTGTGATTTTCTCTTGTTAATCTGCCTCATGTCAATTTAATTCTTAGACCAGCCAGAAGAACATAGGGGGACAGAGGAAATTTCTTCCTCCCCGATAGCTGCTGACGAGGATGGGATGTAACTTTATTGTCTGGACACTACTCGTCCCAAAGATGCTGCACTTAAGAGATGCTGGGACACCTGACAAAAGCCATCAGAAGGTGAGAAGTCTGACCATGTCCATCAGCCTGCCGGACCTCTGCCTGCAGGGTCTGCTGGAAACAAGATGGCTAAGAGTTTTTCTCTTTTCTAAAATTAGATTAGCAGGAGAAAATATTTGTAGGGCTAGGTCCTTGGAAACTTTTGTTGGATTTTCTCCTGCTAATAGATCTCATGTCAATTTCAATTCTTAGACCAGCCAGAAGAACCTAGAAGGGTAGAGGAGAATTTCTTCCTCCCCGACACAAGTTATCAAGGTTAAGGACCCTAATATAGTCAGGCTTTGCCTCCTGGTCCTTTCTCAGGAGGACAGAGTACTGGTTTTCTTTCTCACCCTGACCCTGACTTGTCTAGATCCTTTCAGAGACAGTGACCCCCAGGGAATAACTGTCAAGCAGGGAGGCATCATGTCACTGGCGGGGTAGATGTGTGGCCCACGTTTTAGGAAATATAGTTTCTGAAAGTCAAGCAAGGTGGGCAGATGCAGAAAGCACAGAATCTTTAGAAGTAGTTGATGCTGCTTTCATCTCTGACAACACAGATCTATTAGGAAATCAAGCAGCAGGCGGGAGGAGGCACCCCACATCAGGGCAGAGCTGCCGCTGGAGGAACGCCAACTGAAAAAGGGAACTGGAGGAGCGTCTTAATATGAACCAGCCTTCCACTGCAGGCCTGCGGAGCGCTGGTCATCCCCCAGTGGGTGGAGAGGGCAGCCAAGAAAAATCAAGCTTGTGAACAAACCATCTAGGTGGATTACCCCACCTTTCAGCATGATTAAATAAGAAAACAGAAATAATATTAGTGAGACAGAAAAATTCCCAACCTGAAGAACAAGGGAAACAGAATAGTATCTAGAGGAAGAACATTCAGTAAAAATGACACATGGCAGCAACTAGAAGGAAACTTCAAGCCAAATCCTCAAGAGCAGCGAGAAGACAGGCCTCTGTAAACCAGGAGCTCTGAACAGAGAGGAGGGACAGGTCACGTTAATAAGCAACAACAATTGATAAAATCAAGCAAAATGAAAAGGGAAGGGGCTTTTATAAAGAGGACTAACAAGGAAGCTAAAAATGCAGACTAAAATAAAATCCAGATTCAATACAATAAAGAACAGAACCATTAAGGTACGAATCTAATCAGTGATGGGACAAATTTGAGAAGCTCTTCCAAAGCACAAGAAAAGCTTAAAGAAAGGAAGTGTGATGAGTACAGACAGCGTTTCTGTTCTTGAAGAAGAGATGAAAGCAAATAGATGAGAAACTATAATCAAAGAGATGGAAGAGTCCTAACTAGACAGATTTACAGTTGCTCACCTTACTGAGGCAAGATTAATTAAAAATATTTCCACAGGTGGTATTCCTGAACAGAGAGAATTAGAAGTATGCCATTTTGCTTTCACTCTGAAAATGAGAACAATAAAACAATAAGGATAATACTCATAATTTAAAGTATTACATTTATTGATATCTTATGTTGTGCTAGTAATGCTTCTAGGAACTTTATGTGTATTCATTCATTTAATTATCTATTATTATTTCTGTTTTGCAGATAAGGAAACTGAGTCAGAGAAAGGGCAAGCAAGTCAACAAAATCACACAGCTAGCAAACATCAGAAGTGGAATACAAAGCCACGTGCTCTAACTATGGCTTTATGTCTTGAAGAATATTAAAAACAAACAAACAAACAGAAAACAGAATATATACCTTCAGAATAGTGAAGATGAAAACAAAAAAACCAATATGTGTATCACAAAATAAATAAACAGATATGACAAGCAAGTATATGGACACACACAGAGAACAAAAAGCACAAAGATGACACAAGTAAAACTGAATGCAACATTATAATAAAAAACATCAATCAATTAACTTTCTATTATGGATAAAAAGGCTTTATTAGGCAAAAACCAAATGCCAGCAATGTATGGTGATCCTTTGGTATCCCTGGGGGATTGGTTCCAGAACCCCTACAGATACCAAAATTTGGGGATGCTCAAGTCCCTTATATAAAATAGCATAGTATATGCACATAACCTATGCACATCTCCTGTGCGCTTTAAATTATCTCTATATTACTTATAATACCTAACACCATGTAAATGCTATGTAAATAGTTGTAAACACAGTGTAAATGCTAGTAAATAACTATTTTGCCTGCATGCTTGCAAATTCAAGGTTTGCTTTTTGGAACTTTCTGAAATTTTTTTTTCAAATATTTTTTATCCACAGTGGGTTGAACCTGTGGATACGGAACCAACTGATACAGAGGACTGACTGTATTTCTTGGGAAAAATACACCAAATACAGAGAGATGTAAAAAATGGAAGGAAGTGACAGGATAGGAAAAGATAGATCTGACAAGTGCAATAAAGGGAAATCAGAAATTGAAGTATTAACATCAAAGAAAACTGAATTCAAAATAAAAAATTTGGACTTCCCCAGTGGTCCAGTGGTTAAGGCTCTGCGCTTCCACTACAGGGGGCACGGGTTTGATCCCTGGTCAGGGAAGTTCCGCATGCCGTGCAGTGCAGCCAAAAAAAAAAAAAAAAAAAAAAAAAAACGATAAAATAAAATAAAATAAAAAATGTAAAAGAGGCAAGGGATAATTTTTCTAAAAAGCACAGTTCTCAAAGGAGATAAAATCCCAGGGACAATTCACTTCCTAAAAGCTTACAGGCATCACATACATTTTTACTAAAACATATTAATTATAAACTACCATTTATATAACACAAAGGGAAATGAACAAATAAAGATGACATTAATATACTATCATTGAATGATCTAATAAATGAAAAATAATCTGGAAGAGATAATAACGTTAATCAATGAGAGGAGGATTCAGTAGAGAGAGAAGTTGACAGATCGTGCAGTGGCAACTGAGTTCTCAGTTGAACCTACAGAGCTCTGGAGCTGGGACAGCCCTCCAGAACTGTCCCAAATTAATTCAAGGAGCCTGGGTTTGTGAATCCCTGCGTCAGCCAGGCATTACCCACAGGCAATGCCCAGTTAGAGAACCAGCTGTGAGCCTCCAGTAGCTGATATTCCCAGCAGCCTGAGTAGCAGTACAACCATATCCTAGACAACATGTAGAGATGTTGCTGGAAGGGGGTGGCCTTTACAAAACAACCTCCAGAAGGGCCTAGGGATGACTTCTCACCCATAAAATGTGTGTGGAAGTGATGTTTGCGCTTTGGGGCCGAGTGGTTAAGAAACAGGCGTGCCTTCCTACATTGCAGGTTATGGCTGTCACAGAAGGCAACTCCTAGATCCCAGTGGTAAACACAATACAAGCTTATCTCTTGCTAATGCAATGTCCACTGTGCATCCAGACATTTCTCCAGGGCAGCTGTTCTCCATCTGCTGATTCAGGGATCCAGTCTGCTTCAATTGTGAGGCGCCCACATTCACCGTGCAGAAGAGAGACGGTAGAAGTGAATTGTGCCTGGGATTTCATTGTCTCTGTCTAGAAGTGATGCGCATTATTCCCACTAACATTTCGGTGGCCAGAACTGATCTAACTAACACCACATAATGGTAAAGGGCAGAGAAGTATCGTCTTCCAGGAGCAAGGAATAAGAAATGGAATCTGGGGAATCTACCTCTCCACTCCTTTTTGACTGTCTGCTAGCTGGAGGGAAATGACTACTACAGAGGTCCAATAATTGATCCAGGATGTACTTTTATAACCACAGCAACTAGATGACTGTCTGGCAGCTAGTGGGTGCTCCGGGTTTGTTGTTAAATATGTAGCTGACTGACTACCTGAGCAGATGGATAAACTAGCAAAAACAAGAGCAGCCAAAATATCCATCCATGCTCGCAGCTTTAGCAAAAGCTCTGTTGGTCACTGCTGCTCTTAGGAAAACTATACTTTTCAGCTTGACCTTCAAGACCTTCCAAGATGTGACATAACCCTTCCTCTAGGGTCATATCTGACAACTTGTGCACATGTAGTTTGCAATATAGTTATCCAAAACTATGCATCATTCCTTCAACAATCATTGTGTCCTTTCTCACACTTCTGAGCTTATGTCCAGGCTGCACCCTCTGCCTAGAATGCCATTTCTCTCCTTATGCTCCTAGCAGCTCATTTTTTTTTTTAACATCTTTATTGGAGTATAACTGCTTTACAATGGTTAGTTTCTGCTGTATAACAAAGCCAATCAGCTATACGTATACATACATCCCCATATCCCCTCCCTCTTGCGTCTCCCTCCCACCCTCCCTACCCCAGCCCTCTAGGGGGTCACAAAGCCCTGAGCTGATCTCCCTGTGCTATGCGGCTGCTTCCCGCTAGCTAGCTATTTTACATTTGGTAGTGTATATATGTCCATGCCACTCTCTCACTTCATCCCAGCTTACCCTTCCCCCTCCCCGTGTCCTCAAGTCCATTGTCTACATCTGCATCTTTATTCCTGTCCTGCCCCTAGGTTCTTCAGAACTATTTTTTTTTAGATTCCATATATATGCGTTATCATACGGTATTTGCTTTTCTCTTTCTGACTTACTTCACTCTGTATGACAGACTCTAGGTCCATCCACCTCACTACAAATAACTCAATTTCGTTTCCTTTTATGGCTGAGTAATATTCCATTGTATATATGTGCCACATCTTCTTTATCCATTCGTCTGTCAAAGGACACTTAGGTTGCTTCCATGTCCTGGTTATTGTAAATAGTTCTGCAATGAACATTGAGGTACATGACTCTTTTTGAATTAAGGTTTTCTCAGGGTATATGCCCAGTAGTGGGATTGCTGGGTCGTATGGGAGTTCTATTTTTAGGTTTTTAAGGAACCTCCATACTATTCTCCATAGTGGCTGTATCAATTTACATTCCCACCAACAGTGCAAGAGGGTTGCCTTTTCTCCACACCCTCTCCAGCATTTATCGTTTGTAGATTTTTTGATGATGGCCATTCTGACTGGTGTGAGGTGATACCTCATTGTAGTTTTGATTTGCATTTCTCTAATAATTAGTGATGTTGAGCAGCTTTTCATGTGCTTCTTGGCCATCTGTATGTCTTCTTTGGAGAAACGTCTATTTAGCTCTTCTGCCCATTTTTGGATTGGGTTGTTTGTTTTTGATATTGAGCTGCATGAGCTGCTTGTATATTTTGGAGATTAATCCTTTGTCAGTTGCTTCGTTTGCAAATATTTTCTCCCATTTTGAGGGTTGTCTTTTCGTCTTGCTTATGGTTTCCTTTGCTGCGCAAAAAGCTTTTAAGTTTCATTAGGTCGCATTTGTTTATTTTTGTTTTTATTTCCATTTCTCTAGGAGGTGGGTCAAAAAGGACCTTGCTGTGATTTATGTCATAGAGTGTTCTTCCTATGTTTTCCTCTAAGAGTTTTCTAGTGTCTTGCCTTACATTTACGTCTTTAATCCATTTTGAGTTTATTTTTTTGTATGGTGTTAGGAAGTGTTCTAATTTCATTCTTTTAATGTAGCTGTCCAGTTTTCCCAACACCACTTATTGAAGAGGCTGTCTTTTCTCCACTGTATATTCTTGCCTCCTTTATCAAAAATAAGGTGACCATATGTGCGGGCGTTTATCTTAGGGCTTTCTATCCTGTTCCATTGATCTATATTTCTCTTTTTGTGCCAGTACCATACTGTCTTGATTACTGTAGCTTTGTAGTAGAGTCTGAAGTCTGGGAGCCTGATTCCTCCAGCTCCATTTTTCGTTCTCAAGATTGCTTTGGTATTCGGGGTCTTTTGTGTTTCCATGTAAATTGTGACATTTTTTGTTCTAGTTCTGTAAAAAATGCCATTGGTAGTTTTATATGGATTGCATTGAATCTGTAGATTGCTTTGGGTAGTAGAGTCATTTTCACAATGTTGATTCTTCCAATCCAAGAACATGGTATATCTCTCCATCTCTTAGTATCATCTTTAATTTTTTTCATCAGTGTCTTATAGTTTTCTGCATACAGGTCTTTTGTCTCCTTAGGTAGGTTTATTCCTAGGTATTTTATTCTTTTTGTTGCAATGGTAAATGGGAGTGTTTCCCTAGTTTCTCTTTCAGATTTTTCATCATTAGAGTATAGGAATGCAAGAGATTTCTGTGCATTAATTTTGTATCCTGCTACGTTACCAAATTCATTGATTAGCTCTAGTAGTTTTCTGGTAGCATCTTTAGGAGTTTCTATGTATAGTAGCATGTCATCTGCAAACAGTGACAGTTTTACTTCTTTTCCGATTTGGATTCCTATTATTTTTCTTCTCTGATTGCTGTGGCTAAAACTTCCAAAACTATGTTGAATAATGGTGGTGAGAGTGGGCAACTTTGTCTTGTTCCTGATCTTAGAGGAAATGGGTTTATTTTTTCACCATTGAGAACGATGTTGCCTGTGGGTTTGTCATGTATGGCCTTTATTATGCTGAGGTAGGTTACCTCTATACTTACTTTCTGGAGAGTTTTTATCATAAGTGGGTGTTGAATTTTGTTGAAAGCTTTTTCTGCATCTGTTGAGATGATCATATGGTTTTTATCCTTCAATTTGTTAATATGGTATATCATGATTGATGTGCATATATTGAAGAATCCTTGCATTGCTAGGATAAACCCCACTTGATCATGATGTATGATCCTCTTAATGTGCTGTTGGATTCTGTTTGTTAGTATTTTGTTGAGGATTTTTGCATCTATGTTCATCAGTGATATTGCCCTGTAGTTTTCTCTATGACATCTTTGTCTCGTTTTGGTATCAGGGTGATGGTGGCCTCGTAGAATGAGTTTGGGAGTGTTCCTTCCTCTGAAATATTTTGGAAGAGTTTGAGAAGGATAGGTGTTAGTTCTTCTCTAAATGTTTGGTAGAATTTGCCTGTGAAGCCATCTGGTCCTGAGCTTTTGTTTGTTGGAAGATTTTTAATCACAGTTTCAATGTCAGTGCTTGTGATTGGTCTCTTTATATTCTCTATTTCTTCCTGGTTCAGTCTTGGAAGGTTGTGCTTTTCTAAGAATTTGTCCATTTCTTGCAGGTTGTCCATTTTATCGGCATATATAGTTGTTTGTAGTAATCTCCCATGATCCTTCGTATTTCTGCAGTGTCTGTTGTTTCTTGTCCTTTTTCATTTCTAATTCTGCTGATTTGAGTCTTTTCCCTTTTTTTCTTGATGAGTTAGGGTAATGGTTAATCAATTTTGTTTATCTTCTCAAAGAACCAGCTTTTAGTTTTATTGATCATTGTTATTGTGTCCTTCATTTCTTTTTCATTTATTTCTGATTTGATTTTTATGATTTGTTTCTTTTTGCTAACTTTGGGTTTTTTTTTTTTTTTCTTCTTTCTCTAATTGCTTTAGTTGTAAGGTTAGGTTTTTTATTTGAGATGTTTCTTGTTTCTTGAAGTAGGATTGTATTGCTATAAACTTCCCTCTTAGAACTGTTCTTCCTGCATCCCATAGGTTTTGGGTCGTCATGTTTTCATTGTCATTTGTCTCTAGTTATTTTTTGATTTCCTCTTTGATTTCTTCTGTGATCTCTTGGATATTAAGTAGTGTATTGTTTAGCCTCCATGTGTTTGTATTTTTTACAGTTTTTTTTCCTGTAATTGACATCTAGTCTCATAGCACTGTGATCAGAAAAGATACTTGATATGATTTCAATTTTCTTAAATTTACCAAGGCTTGATTCCTGACCCAAGATATGATCTATCCTGGAGAATGTTCAATGAGCACTTGAGAAGAAAGTGTTTTCTGTTGTTTTTGGATGGAATGTCCTATAAATATCAATTAAGTCCATCTTGTTTAATGTGTCATTTAAAGCTTGTGTTTCCTTATTTATTTTCATTTGGATGATCTGTCCATTGGTGCAAGTAGGGTGCGAAATCCCCTACTATGATCGTGTTACTGTCGATTTCCCCTTTTATGGCTGTTAGCATTTGCCTTATGTATTGAGGTGCTCCTATGATGGGTGCATAAATATTTACATTGTTATATCTTCTTGGATTGAGCCCTTGATCATTGTGTAGTGTCCTTCTTTGTCTCTTGTAATAGTCTTTATTTTAAAGTCTATTTTGTCTGACATGAGAATTGCTACTCCAGCTTTCTTTTGATTTCCATTTGCATGGAATATCTTTTTCCATCCCCTCACTTTCAGTCTGTATGTGTCACTAGGTCTGAAGTAGGTTTCTTGTAGACAGCATATATACGGATCTTGTTTTTGTATCCATTCAGCCAGTCTATGTCTTTTGGTGGGAGCATTTAATCCATTTACCTTTAAGGTAATTATTGATATGTATGTTCCTATTACCATTTTCTTAATTGTTATGGGTTTGTTTTTGTAGGTCTTTTCCTTTTCTTGTGTTTCCCCCCTAGAGAAGTTCCTTTAGCATTTGTTATAAAGCTGGTTTGGTGGTGCTGAATTCTGTTAGCTTCTGCTTGTCTGTAAAGGTTTTAATTTCTCCATCGAATCTGAATGAGATCCTTGCTGATTAGAGTAATCTTGGTTTTAAGATTTTCCCTTTCATCACTTTATATATGTCCTGCCACTCCCTTCTGGCTTGCAGAGTTTCTGCTGAAAGATCAGCTGTTAACCTTATGGGGATTCCCTTGTATGTTATCTGTTGTTTTTCCCTTGCTGCTTTTAATACTTTTTCTTTGTATTTAATTTTTGATAGTTTGATTAATATGTGTCTTGGAGCATTTCTCCTTGGATTTATCCTGTATGGGACTCTCTGCGCTTCCTGGACTTGATTAACTATTTCCTTTCCCATATTAGGGAAGTTTTCAACTATAAACTCTGCAGATATTTTCTCAGTCCTTTTCTTTTTCTCTTCCTCTTCTGGGACCCCTATAATTCGAATGGTGGTGCGTTTAATATTGTCCCAGAGGTCTCTGAGACTGTCCTCAATTCTTTTCATTCTTTTTTCTTTATTCTGCTCTGCAGTAATTATTTCCACTACTTTATCTTCCAGGTCTCTTATCTGTTCTTCTGCCTCAGTTATTCTGCTATTGATTCCTTCTAGAGAATTTTTCATTTCATTTATTCTGTTGTTCATCATTGTTTGCTCTTTAGTTCTTCTAGGGCCTTGTTAAATGTTTCTTGTATTTTCTCCACTTTATTTCCAAGATTTTGGATCATCTTTACTATCATTACTCTGAATTCTTTTTTAGGTAGACTGCCTATTTCCTCTTCATTTGTTTGGTCCAGTGGGTTTTTACTTTGCTCCTTCATCTGCTGAGTATTTCTCTGTTTTCTCATTTTGTTTAACTTACTGTGTTTGGGGTCTCCCTTTCACAGGCTGCAGGTTCGTAGTTCCCGTTGTTTTTGGTGTCTGCCCCCAGTGGGTAAGGTTGGTTCAGTGGGTTGTGTAGGTTTCCTGGTGGAGGGACTTGTGCCTGTGTTCTGGTGGATGAGGCTGGATCTTGTCTTTCTGGTGGGCAGGACCACATGCGGTGGTGTGTTTTGGGGTGTCTATGAACTTACTATGATTTTAGGCAGCCTCTCTGCTAATGGATGGGGTTGTGTTCCTGTCTTGCTAGTTGTTTAGCATAGGGTGTCCAGCACTGGAGCTTGCTGGTCGTTGTGTGGAGCTGGGTCTTAGCGTTGGGATGGAGATCTCTGGGAGAGCTCTTGCCAATTGATATTACGTGGAGCCAGGAGGTCTCTGGTGGTCCAATGTCCTGAACTTGGCTCTCCCACCTCAGAGACTCAGGCCTGACACCTGGCCAGAGCACCAAGACCCTGTCAGCCACACAGCTTGCTCAGAAGAAAATGGCGGGAGGAAGGGGCAGAGCTGGGGCTGTGCATTCCTCTGTCAAATCACCAAGCTGAATTCAGAGCACCACCCTAGCAGCTCATTTTTCAAGATGTAGAATAAATGTCTTCTCCTCTAGGAAGATTTCCAGCAAATAACCTCACTGTGCATATCCATGCCTCTGTTATGGTGTCACATTACAGTGTTGACTGAATCTCTGGGTGTGGTTCTTGTGTGCACACCTGTCTTCCCCGCCAGACTAGAACCCACAGAGAGCAGCTCCCTCTTTCCTCTGGGACCACATTTCTTTGTCTCATAATCAGGAGTCTTTCCCATCACCTACCCCACTGCCTGACACTGAACAGACATTTCATTCCATGTTTATTAAATAATTACCTATGCTCAAGGGGAGAGACTTTATTCTTTACCTTCTCAGGTTTTAACTTTTGAGGTCCTTGTGCATCTGCTTACCTGGGATTAGGACACGTAATACTCGACCCCTCTGGAGGACACAGTGAATTAGAGTCTACCAAGGGCTTTACCCTCAAGCTAAGGTTTGGATCCTTGTGCTGAATCTGGGAAGTCTTGCTAACTTGGTACCTGCAGGATAAGTGTTCTTGCTTTTTGCTTATGATCTGGGGGGAAAGATGCGCACAATATAACATTTAGATTGCTGCCCATTTAAATGTCTTAACGTTATCTGAAAATGTAATTTGAATCCTTTGTCTTGCCGCCATCATGCCATTAAAAAAAAAATTAAACAGAAACCATGACAAAATTTTGTTGCTATGTTCAGGGTCCTGTCATTACAACCCAGTCATCGGTGTACTTTTAAAGATACTTTACAAGCCATGGTAAATTGAAAGTTTAAATTTCTTTGTGCAATTTGTTTTTTAAAATAGGAAGGAATTTAATGGGCTCAGTAAAAGCAATTCTAACCCATCACATTTACCTCAGTGTGAAATGTCTTTCCATGAGAATATTGCCATATAATGGTAATTATGGAGAATATATTTTTCAAATATCAAGAATAAGCAAAAATTTTAATGTCAGAAAATTTAAAGTAACTTCTAATTAAGAATCTTAAATTAGACTCTTAAGTTAAAATTTTAAAGTTAAATTTTAAAATTAATTTTTAATTTATATTAAAATAATTTAATTTGTATTAAAATTAAATTGTTTTATTTTATTAAATGTTAAATGTTTATTATTTTGTTATATTAAAATTTTATTTTCTATTAAAATAATTAAAATTTTAAAATTAAACTTTTAAATTAAATGAATATTTTTAAATATTCATTTCTAAACCAATTGGTAAAAAGAAATACATTGAATAGATATAGCCTTTCTAACCCACTTTTTAAAAATCTAAGATATGATAGAGAACTTTATATTCAGCACATTTACTCATCTTTGGATATAATCAAGAAGAAATCTATCAATTTAATAATCTATCAATTAATTATCAATTAATCTGTCAATTAAATATTTATTTTATAATTTCATCCAGTCATGGTAGTAGATTCTTATGCATGCATGTGGAAAGGAAATACATAGTCAAAAAAAGAACAGTTCTGTAGTTACTTCTATTCTCTGGGTTTGAATAATATTTTATGTTTACATAAAGGGCAATGCTTACATCTATTTGTAACTTATTCACTGTTATTCTTAAATTCCAAATTTTACAATTGCCAAGTAGTCAGGCAGGGAATATTAAGTTGGAATGTATTTAAAACTGCAAAATATTGTAATATAAAATTCTTAACCTTGAGGCATTATATGAATATTTGTAATATATTTAGACATCTCTTAAAACAATAATCACAGTGACTCTGGCATCATTGAATTTAAAATATTTCTAGATTACAATATGTTGTATAATATTTGTCCAGAGATTCAGTAAATAACCTTTAATCCAGATATTAAATATTTGTCTTTATTTTACATTTACAAAACTTTGTGTTTGCATATATGTGCTGAATTTCTGTTTTATCTAAGTCTATGAGCAAATTCTGACTTTTCCTTTTTTTTTCCCTCACTTTGTGAGGAGAAAAAAATGACATCAATGTCAAAATCCTCTGAAACAGAAATATCCAGAGAGCTGGCAAACTCGACAGTCATGGGACCAAGTTCAATCAATTATCTGAGGAGAATTGCTAACTATGTGTAATTATTTTAATACGTATCATTAGGCCATATTTTTGTAGTGTGCAGTTCCTCTTTTACATTGTTTCCTTGTTTCCAGCCCAAGGACATATTTCAGTGTTATAATTTGTTCCTCTTAATGTGACGATTATTTGTGTTTTAGGAGTGATTTGTAGATTTTTTTGACAAGGGACAGGGGG
The DNA here is from genome assembly GCF_028021215.1 of Eschrichtius robustus. Taxonomy (NCBI): domain Eukaryota; kingdom Metazoa; phylum Chordata; class Mammalia; order Artiodactyla; family Eschrichtiidae; genus Eschrichtius; species Eschrichtius robustus. Next base: position 91,551,978 of record NC_090838.1, on the reverse strand, counting down.
CTCGTCATATTATAAATAAATTACAGAAAATTGGAACCAAACTACTGTTGCTCATTGTTATGCTGACAGTTTAGAGGATTCACAGCTCATGAGCTTTGCTAACAAATTTTCAGTACCTTCTCTCTCTTTTAAAATTTTCTGTTTCTTCATCATTGTTGATGGCATTTTCTCTTCTAAATGGCTTGCCCTGTGTATCCATTACCACTGACCAGCCCTGCCTGCATCTAAAGAATAGTAAAACTATGAGGGGCTCCATCTTCTGCCCTAAAACCATCCTCCAAGGTCTGAGCAAACCAGAACAAAGAGGTTCTACAGCTGTTGGGCAGGCTAACTTATTTGATCCATATAAAGATCTCTTGCCATCAGCATTTTTCAGGTGGGGAAGTGCAGACTGGAACCAATAATAACCTGCCCAAGGAGTCCCAGCTCGGGACCTGCCAGGGGGCCAGCCAGGATCTGAATCCTGGCTTCTCATCCCCACATCCTTGTACCTTGCCTCTACCATTTTGGGAGAGATGCTGCATTAGTAGTGAGTAGAGAGATGTTAGCCTGAAGTTACCATTTTGGTTTGATCAGATGGGAAGAATGGGAAGTTCAGAATCCATGACACCCCACAGTGGCCCCAAGACGTTACACACCAAAGTGGGCCATGTTCGTGGGTTAGATGTTGGAGGTACCTCTTGGCATCTGGGGAAGACGATACTTCTTCCATGTGTGTCTAAAGTAATGCAGAGACCGTCCCCCCCCCCCTTTTGTGTTTTATTTCCTGTCTCGTATGAATCATGGAGCACAGTTCTGGCCCTTGGGAACAGTGTCAGCTTAAGGCTGTCGCCCCAACAGAAGGCTCATCGTAAAGGATGAGTATTACGTCTCTTTCATAAGAATTAAAGATCTAATCTGACCAGGGCTCCATCAATGCTGATCAGGGGGAGGGGCTTCTTCAAAAATGGAAGACACATGATCAGCTTTTATGGTCGAGATATCCTAATTATACAGTGGGGATTCATTTTGGGTTACAGGATTTTTATAGGAAACCATTTAATTTTCAGTACCCATCATTTGAAGTGGACAAGGAAGAGGCACATATAAGAATTACTGAAGCACAAAGCCAGGGCCTCTGTCATTTGCATACATCCATATAATATAATTTTTATCTTCTTTTCACATAGGAAGGCAGTGAAATTGCAGATATCACCCACAGACCGCTGCCTAGCATATTCGTCGTAGCAAAACTGTTAATAAGAAGAAGAATGCGGGAAATTCAATTTTAGGAACTAGCTATATTTATCCACACAAGGAGAACTTTCTCAGATGCTAACAAGGAGAACTTTCTCAGATGCTAAGTAGAGCAAAGGAAGGAGAGACTGTGGATTTCCCTCCTGCTCTTCTGCTGTTTTACTGTTCCCCACGTTCAAAATTAAACCGAGTGCATAATTTCCCGAAGCAACTTGGTCATTTTCATTTTGAAGATTAAACAAAAAGAAGACCAATGAGAAAGAAGAAAAGAAACCATAAGCAAATAAGCAGGAGTTGAGATCTCTAAGTTGTGTTACTAATGCATGCTGCTGGTTGATCTTCGGTCTATTAAAGCAATTTGTGAAGCTATTACGTGTGGTCTGTGCAGCGGAGGGGTATCACCAAGCCAAACAGCAATGCTGCCACGCTAAGCACTTACTCTCGCGCCCGCTCACATCCTGAGAGATGCTGTTTGTCACCATTCAAATGAGGCTTCCAGAAGACACCTTGTCTGCAGAAAATATCAGCTTGTCAATAAATCTGCATTCCATCTGAGGCAGAATTATTCTAGGAAGTGCCTTTCAGAATGGCGTACTTATGGCACTGCCTTTCCAACTGTTCGATTCACAGAGCTTTGCCTTCAAGGCGTCTTCTCCATCCCTCCACACGTCCCATGGGCTCTCAGTAGCCTCCCAATGCCACCGCCAGCAGGGCCAGGAGAAGACAGGTGAGATCCCCATGATCTTACAAAAGCGGGTGATGAGGCGATTTTTCCCTCCTGGAGAGGACCCAGTGTCCTGCCCCTGGAGGAGGCCCTCGATAATCGTTAAATGAAGGAGCGCAGGACTGAACGGGAGGGAGGATGGCAGGACAGTGAAACACTGGGCTGGTGATGAGAGGGCTCCGGGCTTCACAGAGTAGGAGGGAGACAGGTAAAGACAGGATAGCGAGTATGTGATGGGGCTTCTGCCTGAGCTCCTGCCGGCAGTTTTTACTGTCCTAGACCTCAATTCAAGAAATACCGATTAGGGGCTTCCCTGGCGGTCCAGTGGGTAAGACTCCCAGCTTCCACTGAAGGGGGCATGGGTTCGATTCCTGGTCCGGGAACTAAGATCCCACATGCCGTGTGGCCAAAAAATTTTAAAAATAAATAAATAAGGAAAGGAAGGAAGGAAGGAAGAAAGAAAGGAAGGAAGGAAGGAAGGAAGGGAGGAAGGGAGGGAGGGAGGGAGGGAGGGAGGAAGACTGATTAAATAGGCGGTCATTAGAACTAATTATTTCTTCAACAGACTCTGATACAAGCTTCAACAAATCCTATAAATGAGGGTTTTCAGGAACATATAAGGATTAGGCGCATGACCACGAGAAGGAGGCAATACATTACTGCTATAGGTCAAGGGGATCTGGTGCCTTTCTAATGAATTCATTTTTACCCACTGAAGGCCTCAAAGCTCTCCTGAAGTTACTACGTTGCCTGCGATAAGGTCACCTCTGATATAAACACGTTGAACCGGTGGCGTCTAGGTATCCATAAAGCTCTATCACACAGGACCGCTCCCTCTCATCACATCCTCTGTACCAGCAGGTGCAGTAGTCCCCACCCAGCCTCCCCGCACCGAAGGCTTCAACGGACGTCCCCTGTGAGCAGGAATTTGGGGAAAGTGATCTGGGGAGAGCCCGGTGTCAAAAAATTCACATCGACACTTTGATCACAAGCAGCGTGGGACCGAAAGTTTTTGAACAACCAACCATTTGAGAGTGTGTAACATGCTTGTGAAAATATTCAAGGCATAATTAGATAAATAACAGATCCAGTGTCTATTTTTACTTTGCCTTGATGAGAAGCTTTGCAGGAGAGACTGCTGGTAGTTAATTCTCCTTAACCACAATCTGTGTAATCACAAACCCCAATTAGCCGTGCCTGTTCTATGCTATACAAACTATTTCCTTAGCGCTTCACATCACTACTTTGTAATTAGCTTTCATCTACCCGAGCTTTGACTAAAAAAATATAAAAGAGTGTAAGTGATTGTACTGCCACTCAGTATTCTGAGAAATAATCACCCGCGATTTCAATCAGATTAATTTTATCACCCGTATTAAGGAAAATTACCTCGCTCTTCACTCCCTACAGCTGAGGGCTATTTCATTTCCTGAGATGTTCATAAAAGCATAATATAAAGCAATCTGTAATTGTAAATATCCTTCCCTAATAACTTTGAGATATTTCCTTAATACATCTTTACATTTGGAGTTTCCGTTCCATAAAATACAGTAACAAGTGCTCTATTATGTTTTAAGTGTGTGCTGTTAAGCCGGACAACTCGGTGCTGTCCTTCCTGTTTTTACATAGGGTTATATTTAACTTGCAGATAATGGGAACAAGGTTTAGAAGTGATGGAGCGGAATAATGGCGTTACAGCAATAATATATCTTGCCTTTGTGAGGAATAGAACTTTACAGCCCTATTTCAGGTCAGCCAACACCGATGCCATTTTTCACAGCCTGACAACTTTCACCTTCACCCAAACTCCTAATGCGTTTGCAACACCCTTTCCAGCCAGGACACAGGCCTCTCGCTACTGGTGCCCTTCCTTGTAGACCCCTTCAGAAAGTAACAAAAAAAGGATGAGAAAAGAAAAGGAAGGAAAAAAAAAAAGACTGTACTAGCTGGTGGCGGATTCTTGGGGCATCCAGAGATCCCACACGCGGCAATGCAAAGGGTTGAGACCTTCCACTGAGAGTGAGTGATCACAGGGAAGGTTTCAATCCCGGATGTGTGGAGAGCGGGAACTTTCCCACTGGACCGAGTGCATTACAGCGCTTGCCTTCATCAGGTGCAGGGCAGGACTGTTGTTCTGATTAGGCGGCGGGTGGCTGTCTAAGCCGCACTGAACACTACACTGCAGCTCTCTGACTCCCTGACAAGACGATTTATTAGGTGGGTCATTCCATCAGAGTTGTACCTGGAAGGTGGATTTTAGAAGTATTCAGGATTCTGAGCTCAAAAACAAGTCAAAGCCCCAAAGCTGGGAACCCTAGGGGGTCTACTTGAAACCTTGCTGATCGTATTAAAATATAATTTGTATCCTGAGCCACCAATCCATAGTTTCATGCATAAGAAGTCTACCAGCATCTAAGATGCGGCATACCTAGCCAACACGCACAACTGTATACATCTGTCCTGGTGGGCACAGGTCATTTAAATTTGATAAAGACCACGGGGGGCAGGCTGGTGTGGAAGGGACGTTCCATTGCTCTGTGCAGTGGACCTTGAACTGCTCTCATATAGGCAGGCCCCACAGGGAAATGAAGTGTTCAGATCGCTTTAATCTGCTCCCCTCCAGCAAACACAGTGGCTTTTGCCAGCTCAACTCAAAAGTGTTCTCCCTTGCTTAATATTCTTCCTGCCTCTCTGTCTCCTGGCAGGTTTGCAAAGGTTTTTTTGTTGTTGTTGTTGTTTTGTTTTCCTGCAAAATAATGTAATGTGGACCAAAACTTTGGGATTCGAAATGGGAAGGGGAAGAAAAGAAAGTGAAACCATTTGTTGTTTTCTTGGTTTTCTGATGCAAGACAGGGCATGGCAGAGACACGCACTTGGGTGTGGAAGCATGTCCAATGAGAAAGGTCCATAGCACCCATTTCCCATATTGAGATTTTTCTGTAAACACTGTTCTGACCCCGACTGCTGATGTAGGCAATGCTTTGACCCTGACTGCTGATGTAGGTAATACTGTGACCTGGGGCAACCTGTGACATCTCCATACCTCTGAGGACAGGCTTTCCAGGATGTGAGCAGTGAAACAAAACTGAGACCCTATAAACTAATTAGCCTCCCTCGTTTTATTCCCCTCACTGTCAAAAGAAAGGGTTTAACACATGTTCTTGCCTTGTATATTCTAATCCTTCCATCAAGACAGAAGACCTTTTAAAACATGAAGACGTCATCTGCTATTACGAAGAAGACTCAGGCTTGTGCATTTCACATCAAATCCAACCAGCGCCCTCCCAGACGCTGCTGTAGGGCTGCCCCTGTGCAGCATTCATTTGAAAATATCAATGGGTTACATCACGTTAGGGTACAGAATAAACATTTAACCCTGACCCGGGAAGCTTTGCTTTATGATAGCCAAAGATGTAGCTTCTATTCTAACTTATTACCTATACCTCCCAACATTGAAAAATTAATGGATTATTGCAGGTGGAGTAAGGGCCAACAAGTTAGGGACAAAGAAAGTGTGCGTGTACGTGGGGGAATAATACACATTGTACAAGTGGATGGTTCAAAAGAAAATGTCTGTTTTGAATACCTCTCGTCAGGCATTAGCAACGAAAGTCGTCTCCTGGAGGACATTGGATCTCTTGCTATTTTCCCTAAAGTTCTATGGTATAAGGAAAAGCCAGCAGGCATACAAACAGTGGTGACCGGGACCCATGTTCACACGAGTGAGCCTGACGAGCGAGGGTCAGCGATGAACCAAGGAAACGTGCGCTGGGTCCCGGGCATCCACCCACACTGTCCTGTTAGGTGGACTCGCTTAGGAAAAGCTCAACTGCTTTTTGTTTTTATGGAGGTCAAATTACTCAATTAGTTAAAGATTTTTCTTTCACCGTGTAGGAAAATTACCTTGGGAAAAAGCTTTAATTTAAATATCGAAATATTTCTTAACCTGTGAATTTCAAAAGCTTATAAAGGCCGGTTTGATTTGGAATCATCCCTTTTTTTGGGGGGTGGGGGCTCGTGCCACGCAGCTTGCGGGAACTTAGCTCCCCGACTGGAGATCAAACCCGAGCCCCCGGCTGTGGAAGCGTGGAGCCTTAACCACTGGACCGCCAGGGAAGTCCCTAGAATCATCGCTTTCAAATTGAGCTTCAGAGAGTTATGACAGTTCATTTCAGAATGTATTCATTCCCTACACACTGATGTTTCTTGAACATTTACTATATGAACACTTACTATATGTTGAATGTTATGCTAAGAACTGGCTGTCAGAGGGAGGGTCTTTTTTTAACACAGTCAATGGAAAGAATATTCAAAAACCTTTTCTTTGGTTTTTTTGTGTGTTTGTTTGTTTCTTTTTTACTTGGTCACTGTTTGCAAAAGTACCTAGCTTGAGGAAAAGATGCCAAGACTGAAAGCTATGAAATCCTTTTATAAGTTTCTCTTCATATTACCAGGAAATACTCCCTAGAGATAAGGGTGCAGAAACTCAAATAACCTAGCACATGTAAAATTTGCACTTTTTAATAATAAAAGTCATGGGAAATAAAAAGATCTATGCTGATTCAAGTTATTGATTTAAGTAAGAAAAGTCAGAAATGTGTAATTTTGTTTTTGAGTGATAGTATTCTATGACAAAGACCCAGCATCATTAGCAGAGGTACATCTCCTATCGTCTGACTTGACACCTGACTCACTACCCAGCCTGCTGGCTGGGAACCGAACGCCTTGTCCCCAGCTGGTGGCACGTGTGGGGACTAAGCAAAAGGAGAGGCGGCCAGAATGGCAGTGACAACCCATTCAGTTTACAGGCAAGAAACACCAACACAACGCGCTTCTGCTTGGAGCACGTTGACAGGCAGGGAAAGCACAACGACAGTACGGAAACAATACGCGCTTACGATGAAAAGGCAGAAAGTAATTAAAAGGAAGAGAAGGCAAGGAGGCCCCTGGGACCGCATTTTCTCCAGGTTCAGTGGGCTGGTGCCCAGTCTTCCCGTGGCCCAGCCTGACTGCAGAGAGAAGGGGACTGAAGGCCCAGCCCAGATGGAGGGGAACACGATTCTGACCCCAGGAGCGATGGGAAAAGCACCAGTCCTTCCCCGAACTTCAGTTGGCGAGGTCACAAACGACATGAGGCTCATGGTTTTAAAATGCCCTGCTTAGATTGTTCAGGGATATATTAGTATCCTCAGGCGGCTGTAACTACTATCACAGACTGGGGAGCTTAAAGGACGGAAATGGATTTCCTCACAGTTCTGGAGGCTAGAAGTTCATGATCAAGTTGCCCGCAGGGCTGACGTCTGGTGAGAGCTCTCGCCTTGGGTGGCAGGCAGCTACCTTTTTGTTGTGCCTTCACATGGCCTTTCCTCAGTGTATACACACACACACACACACACACACACACACACACACACACACATCTCATGTGTCTCTCATAGCGACACTCATCGCACTGGACCAGGGGCCACCCTTGCCCTCTCATTTAACCCAAATTACTTCCTTAGAGGTCTCGTTTCCAAAAACAGTCCCACTGGGGGTTAGCGCTGCAACATATGAATTTTCTGGGGACACAGACATTCAGTCCACAATAAGGGAATTTTACTAAAATAAATGGCTCAAGTAAGATCACCACACAACGACTGTCCTAATTACCTTAGACGTCATCACACAATAGAGATGGAGGGGTGGAAAAGGGCCTTGGTGAAGAAGCTTAACTGCATCACGCGATTGAAGGGTCGTAGCTGCTTCCTCGGACCTTTGTGCCAAACGTCAGACAAGGAGGAGCACGCAGGGTCCACGGGCTCCCAGAGTTCCCACCCTGCTCCATCCCCTGCGGGAGTGAATGCTCAGAGGAGACCCCTTCTGTCCCTCCCGCAACCAGAAGTAAATACAACGGTGCTATTTGTTCGCTTTGCTTTGTTTTTTCAGAAGACTCCCTCTTTCCACAGGCTTCATTTAATAAGCAAAACCACATGAAGTTTTGACTCTTTTTTGGGAAAGCCCTTGTGAGCTGCCCAAGCTCCGTGGGGTATTCTGCCCTTTCTAGTCCTTTGCCTGCTACAGCCATGAGCAGACATGTAGTAGCACTCCTACATTTTTGTGGAATGAGTTTAAAAATAAAGAGAGAACTTTACTCTGTGAACAAACACTTCAAATAAATCCATGTACAGATATACCCAGCAAAACGTCTCTCTGCTGAATATTTTCCTGGTAGGATAACTCCTGGTAGTGTTTTGTTTTGTTTTGTTTTTTGCTTGTCTGTTTGTTTTGTTTTTAGCTATCTCTCTTTGTTTTGCCCCTTAGTGATTGCTCTAGCATCTAAACTATGCATCTTTAACTTAGAGTTTATTTACCTTAAAATAATACTATATCATGACATATAGCACAAGAACCTTACAAGGGTACACCTCTCTTTCCCACTTCCCAACTTCTGTGCTATTGTTGTCATATATTTTTGCATATGTTAGAAACCCCACAATATATTATTAGTTTACTAGCTTTAGACAGTCAATTATCTTTTAAATAACTGTAAAAATGAAAAAATACTATTTAACATTTACCCATATATTTAACATCTTTGATATTCTTCACTCTTTTGTGTAGATCCAAGTTTCCATCTGGTATTACTTATATTTAGCCCAGAGAACTTCCCTTAATATTTCTTGTAGGGCAGGTCTGCTGATGACAAATTCTCTCAACATTTGTTTTTCTTAAAGTGTCTTTATTTTACCTTTATTTTCAAGGGTTTTTTTTTTTTCCCCACAGGATGTAGAATTCTACATTGACATTTTTTGTTCTTTCGGCATTTAAAAAATGTTTCATTGACTCTGGGCTTGCATAGTTTCTTAACAGAATTGGCACTAACTCTTTTCTTCATTCCCCTTAATATAATATGCATTTTTTTTCTATCAGATTTCAAAATTTTTGACTTTTCACTGGTTTTCAGGAATTTCATTACCATGTACCTTACTGTTTATCCTACTTGAGATTTTTGAGTTTCTTGGATCAATGGGTTTATAAGTTTTATTATACTTGAAAATTTTAGGCCATTATTCTTGAATTATTTTGTAGCACCCTTCTCTCTTTTTCCTGCTAGGACTCAAAATACACATATGATAGGCCAGTTAGTATTGTCCTTCAGGTCTGTCCATTTTTTAGCCTTTTTAAGCCTGTACTTTGTTTCAAAGTTTCCTATTGTCTTGCCTTCAAATTTACTGATCTTTTCTTCTGCAATGTCTAATCTGCTGTTAATCCTATACAGTGAATTTCTCATTTCAGATATTTTGTTTTTCAGTTCTATGGTTTCAATTTCTTCCTTTTTATTGTTTCCATTTCTATCTCCATTATGCTCATGATTTTCCTTTAAATTCTTGGATATATTTATAATAACATTTTAAATTTCTTATCTGCTAATTATATCATCTCTGTCATTTCTGTGTCTGTTTCTAGTGACTGATTTTTCTCCAGGTATGGGACACATTTTCCTTCTTCAAATGTCTAGTAGTTTTTATTAGATGCTACACATTGTGGTTGTTACACATTGTTGAGTGCTTGATTTTGTGGACTTTATGTAGAGTGTTGAGCTTTGTTCTGGCAGACAGTTATTAGCAGGTTATTTTTATCCTTTGGAAGCTTGTTTTTAAGCTATATCAGGGTGGGCCTAGAGTAGTTTTTATTGAGGGCAGTTTAGCCATACTAACAAGGCCTCACTCTGCTGAGGTCTCTACTGAAGGCCCTGCAAAGGCAACAGAATTTCTTCACTCAGACCAGCTAGAATGTTATTGCCTCCCAGCTCTGTGTGAGCTCTGGAAGTGTCCAGCTTACAACTCACTGGTCATTATTTTTTTGCCCTGATCATGGAGTTTTACTCTATGCATGTACAGTTTAGTACATAGAAAGTCTTTGAGGAAACTCCTGTAAGAGTTCTGTCTTCTCTCTTCTTTCCTCTCTCTCTCCTTCCCTCTCCCTCTCTCTCCCTCTTCCCTCTCTCTCTCCTCAGTGGTACTCTGCTTTGAAAATTCCAGCCACGTGAAACTACCTGTACTACAATCTCTGTCTTGTCAGCTCAGTAAGACCACTCTTCTCTGCCTAAGTTCTTCCTCCTTATGCTCCAGTTTTAAAGAACTCCAAGCAGCAAAGTGGGGCGACCACAGCACTCACTTTGTTTGTTTCCCTCTTCTTCAGTGTCCTAGTCCTGCAGTGCCTGGTGTTCAATGTCTTTAAAAAAATCATTTCATAGATTTTGTCTAGTTTTCTAGGTATCTATGGCATGAGTGCAGGTTGGTTACTTCAGCATGGCCAGAAGCAATCATCCTTTTGCTTTTTAATCTTAAAACTACATAACTTATCTTCGTCTTCCAAAATAATGTCTTTTGACAAATGTTCATATAGAAGTATTATTTTTATATCCCCCAAACTCAATACAACATACCAAGCAATTGCCTAACCAAGCAATACGCAGAAAAGCCTTGAATTACAGTCCATATGCAACTCACAGAATCATGGGTAGTTATGCTAAAATTCACACCAAGTGTCATCAGAAGGAATATGTGCTTCAAATGTTGGAGCTAAGAGTGGCCATGGAACAGCAGTAAAAACAATTGTTGGCTAACAGCCTAGGTAATATATTAGTGATCTGGAAGTAGAGCTTACATTGTGCATCTTAATACAGTGGCTTGTTACAGCTATGTGGGACACTTGGAGTACTTGCATTGTATTCAGGACATTAGCTAGGGATTTTGTGTTCACATGGAAGGCCACAAATTTTCCCATTTATGGTAACGGAAAATGACCATCCACTGAGTGTTCTCAGGCAGATATCTGTTTTTCTGCATAGGATCCCTGACGTTGAGCATGAAATGATTGCATTTCCTAATGGAAAGGCTTCTCCCAAAAACATTCCAAAGCTTCCAGGGTAGCGCATTCTCATCCTTAGCAAGGCTCAATTCCTGTCTAAACACCTAGAGAATAGTTTGTGAGGGTTCATTTGAATAAAATCATAAGGAGATTATTTGAGAAATGTCTGAATCTCGACATTTGAGTCCTGCTGAAAGATGAGTAAACCATTCAAGCAGGCTCATGCCGAGCTGACTCTAGTAAATAAAAGAAAAAAAATTCAAGAGAGAACCTAAAACATTTTGACCTAAAGAACTGTTAATAGCATGAGAAGCTCTTATGATGAGTGCACATGAAAAGTCCTTATCACAAAGGAGATGCCTAGTTATTAGACAGTTTAACGAAATTTCTGATGTACAGTATTAAAACAATAGAAAAATCCAGTACTGAGGACTGATGTCTCAAAATTCACAGAATGATTATTTTTGACCAAAACCCATTGATTTGAAAGGATTAAATAAGACTGAAACCTTTTCAAACAGAAGCACCCAATTTACTAATGATTTGTACCTATAGGCAAATCAAATTAATTGCACTATTTCTGGAAATGTTACAAGTAGAGAGGGAAATTTCGCATTCATCAAACCCACTTAAATCCATTTGGAACCCTTTTTGAGAGGCATTAAAAAGATTTAGCTGTTTAAGGAGTGAGCAAGGCTATTTAGACACAATTATTTAAAAGTATTAAAACATGCTTCTGGTTTCCCCTTAATTTAGTAGCACGATGTCCAGGACCTCTCTGATGCACTGAATCCATCGTAGGTTTGACATTGGCCTCGGTTGTTTTCTTTTAGCAAAGATTCTGGCATCATAAGAGCCCAGGCCACTTTCTCCTTCAAGAAATATATATTATTAAGTCTCTAATTAGAAAGGAATCAAGAAATAAGCTGTCAGCTGAAATTTATGATTCCTTATAAAATGCTAAGGGCCACAATGGTTCATTTTAAAACGCCGGCTGCCACACATTTCCTTTCCTTTGGCTGCAATCACTTAACAAAGAAAAAGCATTTCTGAGCCACAGATATTACATCTAAGAACTCACAGGAGTGATGTTCAAATGAAGTACTTTGTAGGACAGCATCTAATCATTCTGATGGGATTGGGTTTTAGTCTCGCTTACCTAGACTCTGTTTTATAGCCCTCCCTATACTCTTTTGGGGGAAAATGCAGCCATTTTCCCCCATTTTAGTGGCATTAATAGACATAAGTGGGTAAGACTAGGAGGGGGCAAACAGGCTGGGGAGAGAGGCCAGAGATACCTTGTGTACAGAGCGGGGGAGTTCAGCAGCATCTCTGCCATTCCTGGTAATAGAAATCACGCGGTTATAGCCCCAGTCTCTCAGTGGACAAGTACAGTACCCCAGCTTCTTATTACAGAAAAACTGCATCCCTCCCTTTTCCACATTACACATGGGCTACACTTTGTGAAGGAAACACCCAAGGTCTTGGACCAGTGATTTGGCTCCAGCTTCAACTCTGTTTACCGCTTGGTAGAGCGGCCCCTGCTCCGTGGTGAGGGGACGTGTGCAAGCAGTGGGCAGCGAGTCTGGACACGCTGGTCACCACTCTTTCAAAAGGGCAGGCTCAAGATTCCGGGTGGAATTAGCTCTGCCAACTGCCTTATTGCCTCTCCTCCCACAGACCCACACGCTACAGTCTTTAACAGAAAGATTTCCTGTGAAGTTAAAATCAAGGAGCCCAGCAACTTTTTTTAGATGTGTTTTGAAATGGACATAAATCTGAACAAACCGTACAAACGTGCCTAACGCCAGTTACAGAGCTGACCGTTTACTGCTTTCTACTTTTTTAAACCTATCGTCCCATTTTCAAGAATATTTTAAATTTACTTTTTAAAACGCCTTTATGCTTAGCACGACATGGCCCCATGTGGACTGGGGAATTTTTCAGGATGCTGGAATGTTAGGCAGAGTTCTCAAGCCTGACAGATCCTTTTCTCTCTCCATCATCCTAATTTTTAAAGTGTTAAAAGGTCCCCACTGATCCCCTAGACTGCATTCTGACCCAGCTTCCTCTGTGCTTGTTGTTCTGGCAACCAAGCTGTCTTCTAGTAATAACTCCAACACCTCTGCAGGGCTTCAGGCTGTTACTAAGGTTTCCTTGTACCCAAGGTGCCTTATCTCCTTAAATTTGTTGATCTTCAAAAGCAGGGGATGCTTTCCCACTCTGGATAGGGTCAACATCATCTTGCTGGCAGAGTCAGCCAAGGGTTAGCAAGCTGCCCTTGTTTCCAGCACCTTCTCAGCCATGAACAGCCCACATCATGCCCCATGAAGCATTTTCTCTCAATCCTACTTTAGGATCTTATACTTTTATTCTACTTCCAAGTTTCTTGTGCCCGGGGTCCCACTGCCTTCCCAACCCTATTCTTCCTCCACCAAAGCTTAATGGTCCACTATTACTTAGAAAGAATCCTGGACTTCCAGCGCAGGTAAATAAATGAGATGTAATCTCACCTTGTTTCCCATTTAAGACAAAGACAAAGAGTGTCAGCTTTCCATGTGCTCTAACTGAAGGAGGGATGAGTGGAGGGGTTACAGGCACCATGTCAGGCAGGGTCTCTCACCTGAGCCCCCTTCTGGCTGCCAGCCACTCCCACTGGGACTTTTGCCGACTGCACAGAAAAGAAGAAACCCACCACCAACTCTGCTGTCACAGGGCCACCTCCTTTCGAAACAATGCTGTCCTGGATTATCTGTCTTCTACCCTCCAAAATTTTTCTTCCCCTCCCTTGACAAAGGGGACAACAATTGCAACAAGTATCTTATGAGGAGTTTGGAAGAGCTGGAAGACCAAGCCATCCAAGGATGCCTGGAAGAAAGGACTCACCAGGGGGACATGCTTGATCCCGATGCGGCCACAGCCGCTGGAGCAGAGACTGTGGAGGTGGAGGCTGCAGCCCTGGAAGGCATCTGAGTGATGGCCCAAGGGGCCAGGCAAAGCATTGCCGATCATCCCCAGGTGGTTACCCTGCTGCAGCCCTGACGCACACAGGACTACCCTACATGCCAAAGGCAAGGACCTCTCCATCACTGCGAGTGTTCAAGCGGGGATGTGAGAGAGGAAATCCTGTCTCCATACCTGCTAGGGCTCTGGGGCTTCATTGTGCATTTTTCACAGTCGTGATTTTGACTGTTGCTGTTGACCGTGAAGCGCCCACATTAGCAGCCAGCCCTCGACCACACAACTGTGCCCACTTCAGATGTGTGTATTTTCTCACACCAGCCAAAGGACTGTTGTTTTCCGGCCCTTCTAGTTTGGCTTCCATTTTTAGCTTTTATTCTTTTTGCTTCGGACGTCAATGGCTGTCCTCTTTCGTAATGATCAAATGAGCACTTTGTAGGCAAAAACCTATCAGAATAGACGATATTATAATTTTTTTTTTAATTTTGAGGGGAAGGGGGGAATAAAACAATGCACACATTGCCAGGAAAAATGATTCCTCTGAAAAGTAAGTTTGCTTTTAAAATACAGATAATAAAACCACCAAGTTCCCATGCCAAACACCACCATCAACAAATTAAAAACCTTCCACCTTCACACCACAAATGGTAAAAGCCTTGATATCTAGGTGCAGGAAAAGCCATTGAAGACACAGGCACCTTGATATCTAGGTGCGGGAAAAGCCATTGAAGACACAGACACCTGATTTGTAAATACAAATACACATTTTCGTATCCACAGAAACTTATATGTGAGAAAGAAAATCACACGTGCAAACACATTGGCTGCTTCCGACAACTTGGCCCCGAAAGTCGACTATATTTTGCCATTGGCAGATGTTGTTGTTGTTTTTATCATTGGATACGTCGGTATTTTTACACACTTCAGAAAGGATCTCTGAAATCACGAATGCTTTCTAAAACAAACTTAAAGTAAGCATTTACATTCAGGGTCCAAAACAAGGTACCGGCAGGAGCCGTCCCTCTAATGAGATTTTTTTTTTTTTTTTTTCCTTCCCTAAACAAATGCAGAATGATGTGTGATGCACTTTCCAAGCCAGGTCACCTTTAAGAACCCAGGGATGGCCATCGCCACTGAATTACCCGCCAGCCCTCACCAGAGATGTCTGCCGTGCAAAACCTGTGACAAAGGACTGAAATGACAGCACTCTGACTCACTCTTACATTGTGTTTGTTTAGGAAGGTCCTAGAAATTGTATTTCACCAACCACATTCGCTATCAACACACAATTATCTGGCTTAATCATGTGGAACAGTGGCAAATTCACCTGGGGCTTAAGAACTAATGACATTCTCGTCTGAGCTGCTTTAGTGAAATGGCCTAGCACCTGAAGCAGGAACAGCAAGATTGCTCAAGAAAATTTGGTTTTCTGTTTTCATTTCACAGCATAGGGCCTCTGCTCAAATCAACAAACACTCCTGATTAAATAGCCGTGGTAGCTGGCTTCTCCGCACTCCCGCGTGTGGCTCGGAATGTACATCGAGCACCCCAGCCTTTACAGGGAAAGGACTGTCTGCGACTTGTTGGTGATGCATTGTCTTTCTGACGGGGAAAAGAAGTAAATCAATCGGCAGTGCATAATTTGGGTCTGATTACAGTTATTAGCGTGGGCAACCCTTGTGTGGCTGGAAGCACCGCCAGCCCTGCAGCCCCAAAGTCACGCGAATACACTCAGGTGTATGTTTTCATTTCCTCTTGCTATCTGGGGCGAGGGCATTAAGATTCTGCTTACTCCTGAAAAATCCAGCCCCTACCCTCGGCCTTAACCCCCAGTGTGCAAGGGGCTTTGTAGAGTCACTGCTGACTCTGCTGCTAAATCCCAAGGAGGGGAGAGGCCAATTTTCAAAAGCTGGCAGGGGCGAGAAATGGAGTGTTCAGACTTCCAAATGCTTCAGAAAACGGGGGGCAGGCTCAGCGTTTCTTCTGGAGGGCTGCAGGAGGAACGGCCTTCACGCAACAGAGAGATGGTTGATTTGCCTTAGCAGGCAAAGGCAGACCAGGAGAGCCTACCGAATTCCTGTTTTCCCTCTTGGTGTGTGTTCCACGCCAAATGTCCTTTTATTTCTATTTTTGTTTTATCCCTCTCATTAGCATGGGCTGCAGGGCTATCAGTGATAAGCAGAACGCTTTAACTTCAGCTAGATTTTTTGGTGTTACTGCTAGCTCTGGTGCTGGGCTGCCTGCAGCTGAGCCCAAAAGCCCACTGTTTAGAGAAATTCCGGAAGTCCTTAGGTTTGCCAGCTGTAAGCGTAGCTTCACATGCTCTCCCTCTGATTCCGTGTCCTCACCCTGTCTGCATCTGTCTCACGACTTCTACCACTGACACCACGACTGTCCCTACCCATCGAATATGCAGGAATGCATAAACTGGGAAAAACAGTACTCAGAGCAGAAGCAAAAATAATAATGATAAACCCAAAGCAGTAAAGGATAAAAAAAAGAGAGAGAGAGAGAGAGAGAAAGCAGTAAAGGCTAAAAATTCGCACAACTCTGAAGATTCGTTGTCATACTGACTTTCAATACTACATTTTTTAAAAAAACAGGTGGCATTTTATAGGAAAGCCTTTTGATACTTGACAAACTAAAGGTCTTTTTGATTGCGCTGCAAAAGTAATCTGCCTCATAATAAAACGGCTAATGGCACAAACACCAGCTCCCCCAGGCTCCTGAGTGGGTGAATTCATCACCCTCTTTTTCACCAGCCAAGTTCAGTACGTGTGGTTTCTCGGTGGACACGCCTGCCAATGTGACTGCTTTGATCGCTGTGAGACAAAGTGTAATCAACCTTCATTGTACAGTTCAAATAAAGTTCCTACATACTCATCACCAACAGTACACGGCTGCCGATCATTGGCCAGAAGCAGCAGTTCCTGACTTATCAGAAAGAGACACAATACAGCCCAAGATGACATGAGCTATGGGATATTTCTCATAAAAAGGAGGCACTTATTGATACATATGAGGCAGTTTCCGTATGAGGAATCGGGGCTCAGACAGGAAATAGCACTAGTTCAAAATCAACTAGCTCTGAGAAGTATGGCTACAACCTGCATCAATTGCTTCTATGAAGCCTCGGAAATGGAAATGACTTAGAAAAATCTAAAACCACCTTCTTACAAAATAGTACATACCCGGAAGTCCCTCACCTTGGTAAAGGGCTCGATGTTTTGCTGCTTTTGCATCTACTGCAGCTTCAGTCTCCCCCAGAACCTCTCCCTCCCTCATCCTTCTACCTACCATCCACAATGCTGATGCGTCCACCATCCACTATGTGAAAGGGACCTGAAGCTGAACAAGACACAATTCTGCCACGAAGGGGACTACAGTGTGGGTGTTATAGGGCTAGAGAAAAAAAAAAAACTAACGCGTTTTCAGCATCCACTATAATTATAGAAACATATGCAAGAGCTTAAGGAACATAAATGGAAATGACCATTCTATTAGCAGAAGAAAGTACAGCAACTTTTCACAACGAAAAATGATATTTACACAACAGCACTGAGTTTTGTTTTAGTATCTCAGAGAGGAAGGTTGGGGACGTGGCCTTCCAGGTGGAGGAGACAGCATCATGCCCTTGTCCACTCTTCTATTCCCTCGATAATAATTAGTATTGCTCTAGGCACCGAAAACAGAGGACTGGGGAGATGATACCATCTCTGCTCTTGTGAACTGGAGGCTACCAGGGGAGACATAAAATCACCAAATGATCACATAGCCACAAACAGTGCCAAGTAGTATGAAGAAAAATAGGGACAGGAGTTCAGAGCAGTGCCGGGCCTCTCTGAGGAGGTGATGTGTAAGCCTAGACCTCAGGAATGAAACTGAGAGACAGTCATGTGCACGAGGCAGGGGGGAAAGCCCTGCTAAGGAAGGAAGACCCCTGCTAAGAGCTGTCACATTTTTGCCTAGACCAGTTAAATCCTGACTATTGGCAAAGGGTCTAGACCTCCTACCCCAAATGGACGAACCGTGTAAATAACCCGCTTGGTGGAATTCTGGTTCTACTTTTCTCTCATCACCACGTGCTGCCTGTGACTCTGTGTGAATCACTTCTCTTCCACACATCCACTTCTAGACACATGAGCAAAACAAGAAAAAGCTCAAACCTGACAATAAGTTAATAACAGAAAATCAGTGATGAAAAAAGTTTATCTCCTGAAAGCAGTGGTTTTCTCTTGACATGACCAAACTATTCCATTCCCTCCCCTGTAGTCCTGGGACAGAAACGATCTTCCTACTGTCTCAAAGTGAAATGCTTTCACCATCTCCCTCAGCAAGTTGGATTAGAAATCCTATCTGACCATTCAAAGCTACATGAAGTACTTGTCTAAAAAAAAAGTTTTCGTTGTTCCATAATCCACTTGTTTCCAAAATTATCTCACAATTTCTAATTAAGGGGGGATGAAGTAAAAATACCCAGACTAATTCATTACTAAAAAGAACTCTATTGTTCTCTAACCTTAGAAGCATATTTTAAGTTGCAAAAGGAAAATAGCACTCAAGCTACAGGCTAAGGACAGTCAGGTAAATGGTCAGGATAATTTAGAGATGAAAACAAGGGGAAGAGTCCATGTTTGCCAAGGTGGAAAAACTCAAGAGTAAGAATACATAGCAACATAGAGAACTGGACACTGCTCAGCTGCTGACCAACAGTACTATCAGGTAAAGTCCTCCTAAAATCCCTATTTTTTTGGACTCAGATTCTCCATCAGCTGTAATGACCCCTACTCTTCCAAACTACTTAGGCAATGAGAAAATCAAATGAACCACCATGGCTTAAAAAAATATGCTTTTTCTTTTTCAACATTTTTATTGGAGTATAATTGCTTTACAATGGTGTGTTAGTTTCTGCTTTATAACAAAGTGAATCAGCTGTACATATACATATATCCCCATATCTCCTCCCTCTTGCATCTCCCTCCCACCCTCCTTGGTGGTCCAGCGGTTAAGACTCTGCACTCCCAATGCAGGGGGCCCAGGTTTGACCCATGGTCAGGGAACTAGATCCCTCATCCTGCAACAAAGACCCAGCACAGCTAAATAAATAAATAAATAAATATTTTTAAAAATTAAAAAAAATTGAGATCTTCTTTCAATAAATAGATAAATAAATAAATATTTTTAAAAAATAAAAATTGAGATCTTTAAATGAATATTTTTAAAAAATAAAAAACAAAAATTGAGATCTTCTTTAAATAAATAAATAAATAAATAAATAAATATCACCTAACTAAATACATGTAAGCTTATTATACTTTCATTACAAATGTGCCTCCTAGGTCATTAAAGATGGTAACAAATTCTCCATCACTCTGTGTGAGAACAAAGATAAAGGAAACCTTCATAAAGCAAGAGAGAACACAGAAAATGCACAGTACCAGGAACAATCCCACCATCAACTTAAAAACCCTTCCCCTCATGAATTACCTCTAAACAACCCAACATGTATTCCAAAACCACCCCTGACCCTTTACCAAAAAATCCCTTTGTCGCTTGTTGTAAAATGTTAACACTGGACTATCATAATGTTTCTTCCCAGGAAATTATAAGAGCACTTTGCTCATTAGAAAGAGCCAGGGTGCTTCACTAGTCCTGTTCCTGGAGATTCTGATTCACTAGATCAGGAGCGGATACCAAGGATCTGGATACTTAACACACACCGCGAGCGATTCTTGCTATCAGGAAGTTTTGAGCAATGCCACTGTGGCCTGAGTGAGCAACTGAAGAGCCTTAAGCAGGAGCCCGGCACCCTCCAATCTGTGCTAAAACCAATTTACAAATGCCTCACCTGGGAGCTTTCTTCTTTGAGTCAGAGACTGGCTTCTGGAGATCGGCTAGGGCACTGTTAAAAATCCCAATACTCAGGCCAGAGCTCCTCAGACTAATTACAACAGAAGCTCTTGGGGCAGGATCCAGACACAGCATCTTTAAAGCTCTCCAGGTGATTCCAGTGTGCAGTGTTGAGTGGACAGAATTCTGAGCAATACTCCCCTGGCTCCTTACACAAACAAGATGACCACCTCTCTCTCTGACAGGCTTTGGGATCTAGTAATGAAAAGTCAAGGCTCATTAGATTAGCTTTCAGTGTCACTTGCTTTATTTTTCTTTGTAGAACTTATCACTATCTAACATTTTAATATACTTTAGTAGTATTTAAAACACACACACACATACACACACAGAGTCTATCTCCCTTTTTAAAGTATATGTTTCATTAGATTGAAGAATTTTTCTGGAATAGTGTACCTAGTATATGGTTGAAAACATTTTTGTGCTGTTATTGAATTGATACTACATATATACTATCAGTTGGCAGAGGATGGGGGGGGATAAATATTATTATTAGCCGATGCAACCTTAACTAAGTAGATAGATATTCTGGATGAAAAGAAAGAAAAAATAACTGTGAATTAAGATGTTATTGGCAATGATAATGAAGAGCGATCTTAGATGTAGCAAGAGAAGTGGTCCAAAACGTCAGTGCACTCCTAATAACATGGGCAGATTAGTAATGAATCCGCCACCATGCTTAAAGAGAAAAATTCTCGTAAATAGCCAACCATCATTAAATGTTTGCCTCACAAAGTCATTTAAATAATAATATTTAAGTGGCTCTAAACTCTTTATGTTCATAACCTCTTATACCTCTGTAAAGCTCAAATCAAACACAAACAAGACCACAAACCAATAAAAGTTCATTTAACAAAATTAATTTAATGTCATACATGATGCTATCTTGCCAAAACAAAAACACTAATTCTACATTTAATAGGAAAGAATTCTTTTTTTTTTTTTTTTACCTTTAACTTGTCCAGTTGTCTCTTTTTATTTTGAGCATAATGAAACATCATCTGATCAACTTTGTTGAAATGTTGTTATTTTCTTTTTGAACAATAAATTTGTATTTTAAAGGTAATCCTTAACCTTAATGAGCATGTATATTTGATAGTGCACTTCAAAATACAATACTGGCAAAATATAAAATGCCAGTTTAATCAAGTTCATCAATGTGTGACAACCATGATACTGACAATAAATATAAGTTATCTAAAGGGATTGGCTCCCCCCCCAGGCACACACACACTGTAAATATGGTGCTAAGAGCAGGTTTGAGTGCAATAACAGGATTTGGGTTACCAGATGATAATAGGTAACATGTTTATATGTGTGTACTTTCAGATAAATAAATATGAAAAAAAAAGACTGAAGTATTGTAAAAGGCCAGTAGCAGTTACATCAGAGTAGTGAGATTACAGATCATTTTTTAATTTTTTGTGTTAGTTTTTGTTTTCAAATATATATGCATTTGTTGAATAATGAGAAGCTCTCCCTTTTACTAAATACCCGTTAAGTGAAGGGTTTCAAAAAGTTACATGTAGTATGAGCTGACTTTATAAGGAAAATGATATAAATATATCCCAAAGTATTGAAAAATGTCTGTATGTCTATGTACCTAAAACTGAAAGATAACTATCTCTGGGTGATGAGATTACAGATGATTTTTAAGGATTTGTCTCCTCTGTGCTTTTGTGTATGTGTCAGGCACCTCCCAACACAGCTGCCAATAATTCCCAGCACCCACCAGCGAGGCCTTTGTGCCACCTGCTTCCTTTAGGGTGAGCGAGACTGACTGACTTGCTCCTAACAAAGAGAATTGAACAGATGTCACTTCCAAGACTAGGTTTAGAAAGACTGTTGCTTCCATCCTGAGCTCTCTCTTGCTCTTTCTCTGGCTGCTGGTCCTGGGGAAGCTGGCACCATATTGTGAGGCAGCCGTGTCAGAGGTCACTAAGTGCCCTTGGGTGAGCTTAGAGACAAATCCACACCTGCACCCTTCCCACTCCTAGTGGAGCCTTCAGATAAGACCACAGCCCCGGCTTGACTGCAACCTCACAGGAGACCTTGAGGCAGACACTCTCCGCTCAGCCACCAATTCCTGACCCACAGAAACAGTCAGATAATAAGTGTTATTGTTTAAGCCACTAAATGTTGGGGTAATTTATTATGCAGCCAATAGATAACCAATGAAATGTAGGGTTTTTTTCCCATTAAAAAAATAAACATGTTTACTTTATAATCAGAAGAATTTTGGTCAATTGATTTTCTCCCTCCTTGTGTTTTTCCTTTTCTTCTCCCTTTCTCTTTCCCAGAATTCTATACCTAAGTAGGATTACTCAAAACACTGGGAACCTAATCTCAGTGGCCTTTGCTAACACTATACTCAAACTCCCTGTCCTCTTGTTCTGATTTTGATCGCACCCACGTTTTTCATTTCCCAATGTACACTTATTAAAACTGCACAAAGTACACTTTTTAACTAGACAGACTATGTAATGAAGTGACCCTAACCTACCTCCTGGAAACCCTGTTCTTGGACTGGCATTGCTCTAACAATAAGCCTAATCCACCTCTTGAAGCCATCTTTGGATGAATAAGTAGAAGAATCTGGCTCTGTGCTTTTTGCCTTGGGATTCCTCATCATAAAGATAAAGCAGACATTTCTCAACAAGCAACACAATTAACGGACTAAACACCAAATAAATACATCTGTTCCCTGCTCTAGTCAGAGACACAAAAATTGGGGTCTTAAAATGAAGAGGAGATGATGGAAAGCAAGAGGGGACCCATGTGATTTGACATCTAAATGGAGGTATGCAAGCACGTCCCATCATGAACAGCACCTGGCACCACTTCCGCACAGAAGCTACTGACCCCAGGTTCTAGATGACATGTCTGAATCAGGAATAATTTGGTAACTTTCACAGCTACAGAGCGGAACATATTTATGTTGTAGCAGCTGAATGTGTCTTCATGTCACGTTCCAAGAATCACGCCATAGGATGGAAGAGAAAACATTTGAATGAGATGTGGACAAGCCCCAGACATCCTGCTTCAGAAGCCAGATTGTTTGTTGATAGAAAACACTCTCCCTGTTCATCAGGGTTGAGAGCCGATGGTGAGCTTAATTAAAATCAATGGAGAAAAAAATTGAATACTGAGGAGCCCTTGGGGCTCATGAAATGTAAATGGGTCAAAATATGAAATATCCAAACAACCTTGGGTCCTGGGCTTTGTTGAGCGACCACCTTGCTGACCCCTGAGAGCCATGTCTCTTCTTTTCCTACCTCTGCCATGGCTGATGGGGAGCAGCTAGAGCCTCTGGTTTTGGAGCAGAAGTCTCTGCACTGCTTCCTTTTGCCTACATTGTCCCCACCTTCCTTTCACCTTTTGTTCTGTTTCTCTGTGAGCAGTCTTGTCACTGTCTCTGTTGCTCTTTTATTGACACCTACAGAGCAGAAAGAATGCCAGCAGGCTGCAGAAAAAGCTTGTGCTTTCGAGTGGCCCAGAACTAAACATTGATTTCAAATAAGAGGAAGATGCACATTTCTTCCTTTTACCTCATTTGGGCACGAGAGTCCCATTTTCTGCACCTGTGATTGGCAGTTACAAAGAGGTCAGCTGAACGACAATGCACTCGATTCACTGTAACTGATATCCTTTGTTTTTAAGGGATTCATTTAATAGCAAATGTGCAGTTTGCAAAAATGGCCAAACTCCTCAGCCCTCCCACTAAAAATGCCCATTGTCACGTGGCTTGGAGTTCTCATGAAGGCAGAGTGTATTCCTCCAACCCTCCTGTTTGAGTTGGGCCAATAAAAGTGAGCGGGCGTGTCAGTTCCTAGTCAAGGCCTCAGGAGCCTTCGGGCTTGCGCTTTCTTACTCTGACAATGCTGCCATCAACAGGAGACACACCCAGGCTGGCCAGCTGGGGGATGAGGGGCACTTGGAGCAGAGCCAAATTGTCCCATCTGTCCACGTGGAGGCCATCTCAGCTCACACAGTAGCCAGTTCCCCGACACGTGATCAGGCTCAGCCCAAATCAGCAGAGCCTCCAGCTGAGCCCACACATATAAGCAATAAATGCTCTTTGCTGTGTGCACTGAAGGTTTTGTGGTTTTGTTACACAGCATTATAATGACAATAGATAACTGATACAGGAGAGTCTCAGTACCTACTCTCACTAGAAGGTCCACTGTAGAGACTGATTTGGAAAGTAAACTGGCATGTAAGCCTTGCTAGGGTGTGTGTGTGTGTATGAAACGGAGAGAAAGGACACAGTTGATGTTTCTCTACATGAATAACTATAAGCTGTGTTTAGTTCTTTAATCTCAAGATAACACACAGTAATGTGCCCACAGAACACTTATTCATTCATTCATTCATTCACTAACTTAATAATTATCTATCAAATAGCTACCGCATACAAGACATCAGGGATGTAAAGGCAATAGGCTGTGGTCACTGCTCCTGAAGAGCTTTCTGTCTACCTGATGACATATTGTCAAATATAATATAATGAAATGAGTGCTTTGCCTTCTCTTTTTTGTAAATTATAAACATGAGCGAATGTTGCACTTTAGCTCATAGTTATTCACTTTTATAAATACTATCTTCTAATTTGCTATCAAAAACAAAATAGTCCAAATGAAAGAAAAGTCAATTTGTTTATTCCTCAGTTTGTAATGTCACACCACAAGGTAAGACTCCCTTTGAAATATGAAACTCTTGACATTGGCAGTATGGAAAAATAAAGTACATGTCGCTCAGTGGGGGCCAGGGACCTATATTATGTCCTACTGTTGGTTACAGAATTTTCAATATTTCCTTATCCTTTTTCACTCATACGAACTGCAGCTTATAGCAGTGGTAATCATTTCCTGTGTTTGAAAAAGAGATGAAAGCATTCATGGATGAAAGCAAGTTGGATTTAATCTCCTTCTCTCTCATCCAGTGCACTGTACTGATCATTTTCCAAAAAAACAAGACTTAAGCTCATTTTTGTCATGACAAAACTAGTTTCATAATAATCAGATGGCAATTCCTAGTGTACACAATTCTAATATAATTACCAGGAGGAAATGTAGAGGGAGTTGCAGGTTTGAGATAAAGAAAAGCCTGTGAATTTTGTATTAATGTCTCAGACTCTCTTATTTGTGCAAGTAATCAATCTTTCGGGGAGTAGAATAGTAATTCTTTGTGAAAAAAATGACAAGAGTCAGAGGAAGAAAGAAGATAATCTGAGTTCCATTCGGTACACAGCGGGTCAGCTGTGATTGACAAAGCTCATCACAAAACTACAGCTCATGGAGTAATCCCAGTAGCAGAGTCTCATTTGCAGCCCAAGCCGTGTTAATGACATGTTTAACAGCTGCTTGTCGAAGTCTGGAATCTGCATTAACCCGCAGAGCAGTGAACAGAGAAATGAGGGAAAGTACTGAAGTCAAGCCTTCATTATTCTGACAGCCCAGGTGAAAGGGTGTCCAGAGGTTATGGAGAGGCAGGGAGGCAGGTCTGGGAGGTGGAGGGCTCAATTGCATGTGAGGACCACCTCAGACGTGACAGGGGCTGATCAATAAATGGAGAGACTACAAAAGCACACCGACCTGCTCCAATCCGAGGGATTGAAGCAGGAGAGCCTGGCCATCGGAATGAAGCCCTGGCTTGGGACACCAGCTATTACGCTGGCATGACAGTCGCTGTGAATCAACTCGGCGCTAGATTCCGCTGGAGGTTGTCACACTGGGGAGACCAAGTAGTGCCAAGTCTTCACACTCCTTTATCCCCAGGAATGTTATTTATTCAGCCCAGCTCCAAAAGCAAAGGTGTATATGTGCCACGGCGTGTTTCCTAGACTTCCTAAAAGAGTATCTGTTGGATTAGCTTAAATGAATGACTAAGCGTGTTTTCCTTAAATACAACTCTTTATAATGGCCCATTGTTCTGTGGAAGCGTTTCTCTGGCCTCGCCCTCATAAGAGGGCATCTGTTATTGAGGACAAAGAATGAGGACACAGAGGAAGAGTCAGGGGATTTGGGGCAAATCCCAACTTCTCTACACTTTTTTAAAGTAGCCTTTGGCAGCTTGTGCAAAAGCCCTGAGCTTCAGTGTTCTTACGTATAAAATGGAATAATAACACCTACCTTACAGGGTTATTGTAAGGATTAAAGTAAAACTTGGAAAGCCCCCAACACAAGTAGACACTTCATCCGATAGACAACGTGAGTTTTACTGGAGATGACCACCGTCAGCAGCACAGGTGTGGCCAGTCTGCACAATGGCCCTCATTGGCATAAATGGTACACACACACACACACACACACACACACACACACACACACACACACACACACACACACACACACACACAAAGCTGCCCTCTGATAAACTGTCAACTCCATGAGACCAGTGCAATTTTTCTACGTTGTTGACTGATTTATCCCAAAACGCTGAAACACTGGCAAGCACATACTAGTCCCTCAAAAAATATGTGTGGGTGACTAAGCCTGCTGTCCCAATATGAGGTGTCTTTCGCTATGCTGCATATTGCTTCTCTATTAGGCTTTCTTCATTTAAAAAAAAACACTGGAATTATTGAATTACAACATCTTAGAGCTCATTTCATCAACCCTTTCATTTTGCAAATGAGGAACCAACCGAGGCCCAGAGAGAGGTTGACATGTCAAGGCAAAGCAGGCTAAAGAATGAAGATTTTACAACCTCATGGAGTTTCATGTGGGATGGTGTATTCCTTTATACCATGTCTGGATGCTTTCCCTTTAACCAAAGCACCGGGCAGTGAATTTTCATGGTCATTCAGTCATCAAAGCAGGCTTGCCCATAGGCATTCTTTCTCTGGCCTAAGTCATTTTACCTCTCAGGTCTTCTGTGTCCTCTTATATAAAATGAGGAGATTGGAGAAGGCTTTGTTTTCACACTGTGTACTGGGGAACATGGTTGTTTGGGGGAAGTGCAGTGCAGGGGGATCTAAACCCACTTCCATCCTTATATTCCTACGCAAAACATAGCACCTTTTTTTTTTTTTTAACATGTTTATTGAGCACCTCTTTCTTAAAATCTATTGTATATACAAGCTTCTACTTAAGATTTGTTTAGGGTTAAAACAGTTCCTCCAGCTAAGTAACACTTGACCAGATGATCTCTAAGCTACCTTCCCTCCTGTCCTTCTTGAGAATAGAAAGAACAAAGTCAATCCAGTGAGAAGGCACTGGCTCCTGACTACAACCCTCCCCAACTTCTCCTTCCAGAGGGATGAGGGTCCCAACAGAGAAGAAGTGGAAGAGGGAGAGGGGAGAAAAGGGACCAGAAAGAACAAGAAGGTCCAGAAGAAGAAGAAGTAAGAGGAAGAAAGCAAACAATTCTATAGTATAGTCAACAATTTTTGGTCCATGTGTATCTGTATCTACCATCTTACTTAATCGTCACAAAAATCCAGTGGTCTAAGTACCAATGGTATTAAACTGGAACAGTAGAGGAGATAAGATAACGTCACCTAACTCAGGCTGCTTCCTTACGGCAGTTTGTCTTAACATTTAGAAAACAAGAATGGTCCAATGGCTCACATTTTTGAAGTCTCCAAACACAGTCAGCACTGCTTTCCCACAGATCACGGCTTACGTCTGGAATAGCCAAACATCTTCAGAGAACTCTCATTACTCGCAACGCTACGTGCATTTTTCCGCTTTGCATCTAGGTAGGGAATGCTCTGTTGCAGATACCCTAGCTAGTCATGAGGCCAATAAACAGTTAATTAGCAGGAGGCATCAACCTCAACTCCTTTTGTGGCATGCAAATGAAGATAATTAGATATTCTGAAATCATGCCAAGTGTTTAGAGCATTGAGGTTCCTATTTCTGGTTTTGTGATATTCTGGGATTCCCCCCTCTCCCAAGCCACTACTCCCCACCCTCTCCTAGGACCTGAGGGCTTTCTTAAATTTTCTTAAAATGTCTTCAAAGGCAAATGCTTTAAATTCACTTTTCACATATATCTACATATATGTTGGTGTAACTGTAAGTATTCATTTTTCACATGTAGCTACAAATGTGTATTTTAAAATGTTCCTTTGGAGGTCCTATATCTCAGTCCTTTATAAAAACCAAATTCAAGAGCCAGCTGGGAAAGTTTGGCGGTCTCCCTTGCTTCCTCCTGCCCTAGTACAGAAGTTTCCCCATTCATCGCGGCTTATCCCAGCATCCCCGACTCTCAGTCCTAAAGAGGGATGCCCTCCCCTTTCTCCCCCAACCGGGTAGTAATAGTAATAGCACCTACAGGCTACAAAGCACCTGCTATGTGTCAGTACCATGCTGGATGTTTTATAGATACTATAATTCCCCCCAAAACAAGAGAGTTACTAGTATTATCTGCCTTTTATATGGAAAAACTGAAGCTTAGAGGTTAAACAAATGTCTAAGGGCACATAAATACTAAGGGAAAGGACTGGTATTCCAACCTAGGTCTGTTTTCCCTAAAGCCCATAATATTAGCAATTAAACTGCGTTGCACTTCCTGGGGATCTTCCTGTGGATGAATGGGATCTTAATGCAATGAACACATGTGTATGAAATGCCTCCTCTCTGGCAGACACCCTTCTAGGCGCGTCAGGTCTGGCAGTAGATGAAACTGACAAAAATCCCTGCATCTGTGGCGCTCACACTCTAGTGGGGAAGACCAACTACGAAGAAGACTAGTAAATCTGCCGCATTAATTCTTGTTTCCTAGGTGAATAGAGTTGAATCTATTACAAAACGGGAGATGATTTGCCTTTCCACATAGCCTTCTGGGAAGCTCCAGGCCTGATTAAAGAGAATGGCTTTTAAAGGGAGGGCGCATGCAGGCACATTGGCAGGCACGCTGGGGGCCTCCAGCAGAGACTGGCAAATCTCACCTCCAGCAAACAGCTTCTTGCACGATCCCTGCCAAAAATGATGCTCCTACTTCAGAAGTTTGGAAATCACTCTGTTTAAGTACTTTAAGTCCATGGAGTCCTAAGGATTCCATGTCAGATGAGAACGTGGAAGCATTTTGGACTGTACAGACTAGTTTAGGTTAAAGATTCTATGAATGGGGCATTTGCTGGACACTGTCAAGACTTTCCTGAAGAAAGTGAGTTTATACTGACAGTACCAAACAGGAGTTTACCACTGAGACCTGGGCACCTCCCAGGCTGCTCCCAAGGGTACACAGGACATCTGGTGATGCGTCTGGTTAAGGAAATACATGGTACTTTTGCCTTTGAGACACATTAAGACAACAGACACAACCCAAGCTTTTTTACAAAGAAAAATAAAATTCAAGATGCAATTTACCTTACCCCATCTCTTTCATTACTAATAGACTCTTCTAAAAAAATTAATTTGTTGACGGTTTGATGCTCTGATACTTATTTTAACAAAATGAAGTTGACTGAAAAAGAGTGCCATTCAAGTTCACCTGGGGAGTTATATTCCAAATTCAGTTATTAGAGTTCCTGCCAAATTATTATATTAGAGTGAGTCCATCAGAATATACTGGACCAAATATTCAGGGATATGCACAGGGCATGTATATTTTGCATCACTGATGGAGAATTGCTGGCATTCTCATATATGTAACATTTAATATTTCTTTATAAGGTTCAACATAGAAAAATATTTAATTTCTTATCACAATAATATTTTCCCATAAAATGGGACAAAAAGCAAACTTCACATCTTGACCATATTCTCATTAAATTCATATTCTTGATACTCTCTTCACAGTGACAAATTAAAATTCACCATGAGATATTAGTAAGAAAAAGAAAGAGGAAGAAAAAGAAAGGAAAGAAAGGAAGGAAGGATGAATGAAAGGAGGGAAGAAAGAAAGGAAGGAAGGAAGGAAGGAAGGAAGGAAGGAAGGAAGGAAGGAAGGAAGAAAGAAAGAAAGAAAGAAAGAAAGAAAGAAAGAAAGGAAGGAAGGAAGGAAGAAAGAAAGAAAGAAAGTTGAAGAACATCTTATATGCCTGAAAATAAATCAATTCTTTTAGTCCAAACCCACCCCTCATCCCATGTGGAGTTTTAGGATCTTCCTAGGCTACCCTGGTAGCAATTAGTGCTATTAACCAAATAATGTCCAGCCCTCTGCCTTCCAGGAACACAGCAGGACTGCACTTCACTGCCATGTTGGAAGTAAGCCATGGCCATGTGACTGGCTTGGGCCAATGAAAAGTAAGCAGACAGGTACTTCAAGGTGGAAGCTTTAAGAACCTGTGCATAATTCACCATCTTCCCAGCCCCCTGATGTGGTGATCCTGGAAGTAAGTGTAGAAAAGGCACCTGAGTCCCTGACAGACCACAAGGGCCACAGTCTCCTTTCTGGCCCATAGTGGGCATGCAGCGTAAGTGAGGTAGAGTTTTCTGTTGGGTTAAGTCATGAAAACGTGGGGGCTATTTGTTCCATAGCACACCCTAGCCCATCCTTACTGATGCAGCTCAGAAGTGTCACGTGCCCTCAAAGTCTAAAAGCCAACACATAAGAACCTTCTGACTTCTGATGATTTCAGTGCTGGCCTTATTCCTCATCTGTAGCGGCTGTTTAGGGTGGGAGATGAACAGCTGGTGCACAGACCAAGTAGCCCTCAGAGTACTAATTCAGAAAGCTCACCTTAGGCCTTGCTTTATTTATTTATTTATTTCTTTATTTATTTCTTTATTTCTTTATTTATTTATTTATTTATTTTCATTTATTTATTTTTGGCTGCTTTGGGTCTTCGTTGCTGCGCGTGGGCTTTCTCTAGCTGCGGCGAGCGGGGGTTACTCTTCGTTGCAGTGTGCGGGCTTCTCATTGGGGTGGCTTCTCTTGTCACAGAGCTCAGGCTCTAGGCGTGCAGGCTTCAGTAGTTGTGGCACATGGGCTCAGCAGTTGTGGCTCACAGGCTCTAGAGCGCAGGCTCAGTAGTTGTGGCGCACGGGCTTAGTTGCTCCACGGCATGTGGGATGTTCCCGGACCAGGGATTGAAACCCGTGTTCCCTGCATTGGCAGGAGGATTCTTAACCACTGCACCACCAGTGAAGTCCCCTGCCTTGCTTTAATACACCAGCTACATGCTCCTGAATTCCACCTCATTCCCTCACCCATAAGACACTGCAGCACTTCACATGTGATCATGTCTTTCTACATAAGATAGCAACCAAATGATTACAGTGAAGTTAATCTTGCATGCTACCTTCTCCCTTTCTAATATTTTGCAGAGAAATGGGAAAAGGCAAGCAGAAGAAAAATGTAGGCAGCTGAGACTTTGTGTGAAGTTGAGCAGTTTGGATTTAAAATCTATGGGTTTTAGGAACGTAATTCCTGAACATAAGTGTAAGCCTTCATTTCCAGTCTTTATATATAGCTCAGTAAAAGAGAGAGAAATTGTGTGTTAGGGTTAAGATTTAGCTCTCTTATAACAGAAATATACAAAATATTACTCACTGCCTGCCCCTTTCCTGCTTCTGGCCCAGAAGTTCCCCAGATGTTGCTTGAGCTGAGCCTGCTGGCCCCTATCAGACTCTGGAGAAGCAGCAGGTGGTTGAGCATTGACTTGAGAAAAGGAGATATGCAATGTGATATTAAATGGGACTTTTCTTGTGGTCCTGGTTGAGACCCCAAAGGAGAGGACAGTATGGAGACAATTGCCTCCTTTATTCTCAAAAGCAGCCAAAACATCTATATTAGTTTTCCATTCCTGCCATATAGATCACCACAAATTTAGCAGTTTAAAACATCACAAATTTATTATCTCATAGTCATTCATTCATAAGTCCAGGCAAACTTGATGGGTTCTCTGCTTAGGGTCTCACAAGGCTAAAATGAAGATGTCAATAGGCTGGGCTCTTATTGGGATGCTCTAGGGGAGATCTCCTTCCAGGTCACTCAGCAGGTTGGCAGAATTCGGTCCTTGCCCTTGTAGGATGGAAGACCCCATTTCCTTGCTGGCTGCCCACTAGGGGTCATTCTCAGCTTCTAAAGACCACCTTCACTCCCTGGCTGGTGGTTCCTTTTGTCTTCAAGACCAGCAGAAATGAGGTGCATTCTTCTTACAGACTGAATCTCTGTCAACCTCATCTTTTCTACCTCATCTCTCCTACCTCTAGCTAGAGGTTTTCTCCTTTTAAGGGCTCATGTGATTAGGTTGGACACACTGGAAAAATCCAGGATTATGTCCCTATCTTAAGGTCCATAACCTTAATTACATCTGCAAAGTCCTTCTAGCTGTATGCTGTAACATATTCACAGATCCCCAGAATTAGACCATGCACGTCTTTGCTGGGTCATTCTACCAGTAGCATACCATCTGTCTCAGTCAGCTTGGGCTACTATAACAAAGTACCATAAACTGAGTGGCTTGTAAACAAGATAAATTTATATCTCACCATTCTGGAGGCTGAAACCAGGTGTCAACATGGTCAGGCTCTGGTGAAGAGCATCTTCCAGGTTGAAGATGACTGATTTCTTGTGTCCTCATATGGTGGCAAGAGATCTAGCTAGCTCTCTGGCCTCTTCTTATAAGAGCACTAACTCCATTCATGAGGAATCCACCCTCATAACTTAATTACCTCCTAATGCCATCACAATGGGGGTTAGATTTCATCATATGAATCTTGGGGGAACACAAGCATTCAGTCCATAACACCATGTATGACTTGAGAAGCTAAGGGATAGCCTAACTCCAATTCTGTGGCCTCTTTACCAATTGCCACCCACCAGCCTAAATATGGGAGGACTAGAATCTGATTGGAGAAGGGGGTGGGATGTGGAGTGAGACAGAGGTTTACTTGAAGAGACACAGGCTGAAGTATGTTTATAGGGAAGAGGAGTGTTTTGCTGCCTTAAGGGAGGGTCTGGAGGGACGCTTACACTCCCTCCTGGTCAAGTGAATGGGCTTAGTAGCCTGGAGAATCTTTGGAGAAAACTGACCTGTGTCCCTAGGCTTCAAGGGGCACAGAGACCATGCCCCTGCAAACGTCTGAAGGCAAGAGGCTGCCTATGGCCACAGAGCTGTGGAAAGAGGTTGCGATGAGAGATGTTTGCCTCCTAATGTTGGGCTGTCATGGAGGCCTGGTGGTTCTCCAGGGCCTTCCAGGTGAGGGTCCTCACCAGAAAGAAGCTCTAAGCCAGGGGGAAAGATGGGGTGTCACTGGAAGGTGAGAAAGAAAACACAGCAGCCAAGCTGGTCAACAACAGTGTCAACTTGACTGGATCACAGGGTGCCCAGGTTAAACATTATTTCTGGGCACGTCATGAGGGTGTTTCTGGAAGAGATCAGCATTTGAATCAGCAGACTGAATGGAGCACATTGCTCTCCCCAGTGTGAGTGGGCACCATCCCACCTGCTGAGGGCCTGAATAGAACAAAACATGGAGGAAGGAAGGATCCATTCCCTTCTTCGCTGCCTGCTGAGCTGTGACTTTGGTCTTCCCTGGCCCTTAGACTGGAACTTACATCCTCTGCTCCCCTGCTTCTCAGGTCTTTGCATTTGGACTGGAATGACACCCCTGGCTTTCCTGTGTC
This sequence comes from Eschrichtius robustus, assembly GCF_028021215.1. NCBI lineage: Eukaryota > Metazoa > Chordata > Mammalia > Artiodactyla > Eschrichtiidae > Eschrichtius > Eschrichtius robustus. The sequence goes on along the minus strand of NC_090838.1, from coordinate 91,518,767 downwards.
TCCAGACTGCAGACAACAAATTGTGAGACTTCTCAGCCTCCTAAAAGGTGTGAGCCAATTCCTCATAATAAATCTTTGGTCTGTTGCTCTGGAGATCTCTCACTAATACAGATTTGTAGGAACTGCCTATTTTAGGTCTTCAAAGAGCTCATAAATGTTGTCCATGAGAGAAAATACCAGCAATACTGGCATTTGCAACCTACCACTAAGATGACAGAACAGTACAATTGCAACATCCCAAGCCAAGTATGAACTTGCTTCTTAACCTTGCACCTCTCCTCTCCATGCCAACTCTGGAAGAGTTAGAAGAAGCAGTGTAAGTATAGAAACTTAGAAAAAAAGAAGGAGAAACAAAGCAAAACAAGGCACCTTCCTTCTTCACTGAGGTTTCAAGCTTGATTCAAGCTTGAGTTGCGGGCAGGGGAAGTGCTCTCCCCTGCACGACAAGTTCAAGTTTTGATTTGGATGAGATTTAGGTCTGAGGACTGGTTGATAATATGAGAAAGTGAGCAGAGGAGGTCTGAGCTCTGGCTGATTTGTTACCTTCAGTCAGGGAAGGGAAGGGATATCCTTCAGAACTTGTTTGAAATAGTGGTAAGAAATTGTGAAGTAGTTTCCCTCCAATCTATTTGGTAACCAGTTACATTTGATTTCCTTTGTGATATACTGAGATATGAAAATGCGTATAAATATATTCAGTCCTGTATTTGAGCTTTAATTGACATATAGTATGTTTATTTTATGGACAGACCTCTGGAAAATGAGGTACCAGAACACTTGCATAATTCTGAGAAAGAAAATTTGGCATATTTCCCCCAGTAAGGACCTTATATGCTTATATATCAGAGCCTTTGCTCAACTCCAGGAAAGAACTCTTGAAATTATTGGTTGGAATACATCTAGCATTCAGAAATGTTTGGATGTGTTCAAGGCAGGAGCTCTAACTTATGCCTACATGAGTTACTCCAATCTAATTTATTTTTATTTTTGAAGATACTGAGAAAGACATCAATATTTGTGGAACTGTGAATTCTTTAAGTAGTACCTAATCTCTCGCATGCTCAACTTTTTACTTTTTAATCAATCAAATAGAGACATTAATGCTGAGCTTACAGGAAATGTTGTTAGGATTAAATGAAAGAAAGTAACATCTATGAAGGATTGAGCACAGTTTATGGTGGGTACTCAAGAAATGACAGTTATTAACATATACAATTCTCTGCTTGGAAGTAGATGGAGATATTTTTAATACTATAGTTGCAATGTAGGCAAATTGAAAGCTAATTCATTCCACAAACTTTTATTGCACATCTAGATGCTGGGAGTATAAGGTTGAGGAGATATGGAGTCTACCTCAGGACCTGGAGATATATAATTTATTCTGAAGAAATAGGCATAGAATATCTGTTTAGTTCATTAGGGAAGACACATGTAAACTGGCAATCCATTGCAGTGTGACAGTTACCACGTACCAATGCACAAATTGCTCAGACTCACTCGTGAATGACTAAGCTATGTGGGTCACTGGAAAGGTAGTAAAATGGTAAAAAGAAAAAAAAAAAGTATCCCAGAGGGAAAGCTTCCATGGAGTCTTAAAGAATACTGACAAGATGGACACATGGGGAGCCAACCACCATCATCTGTGTTGCGACAGAGACGGTCACTGTCGGAAGGGCTGTATTAGCATTGTGGGAGGGGGAGAGGATCACATTTTTAAAGTCTGGACTCTTGACTAAGCTAGAGAAAAATCTGCCAATTAGGTTGTATTTGGATATCAAATCCCCACTTTAAATAGACTGGCCGCATCAAACCCAAAGAAATGTTATGAAGACACGCCAATGCAATTCTCTCTACAGATCAGGCAGTGAGCACATTGATCCTCCAAACTTCCCCAGTGAGTAGCCGCCTACACCCTCTACAGTCTCCAGGAGCAAGGGCACTGTCCCCTCCATGGAGATGGCCTGGAGATGCTCCTTCTGGCACACATCCCAGCAGGTTCTATAGCACTGCCCCATGACTTAATTTGTTCTGCTGAGGTCTGTGCACTTTACCTTGAGTCCAAATAGTGTGTGGGTCCACAAGAGTTACTTCCAGGTTATCCCATAGACACTAATGATTAATAGGTATCCCATTAGTAATTAGTGTCTTGTGCAAAGTCCTTTACTTTCAGCTGCCAAAGAGGAGTTTTACTTTTTGTTCTTTTTTTAAGTCTTTATTGAATTTGTTACAACATTGTTTCTGTTTTATGTTTTGGTGTTTTGGCCCTGAAGCATGTGGGATCTTAGCTCCCCAACCAGGGATCGAACCTGCACCCCCTGCATTGGAAGGCAAAGTCTTAACCACTGGACTACCAGGGAAGTCCCGAGAGTTTTTCATTGGAGACATTCTACCAGCAAAGGAGTCAAGACCTTCCACCTTCCCCATAATTAGATGGTGTGTCCCTTGCCCAAAGGGCTGTTTGCTAATTGTACAGAAACTGAAATTGAATTTTTGTCCCCTTAGCTTACTTACCAGTTACTGGCTAAGATACTGGCTACGTTCTGGGAAAAGCTATGTTAATAATTGCTTCTTAGGTAACTGGGGTGGATTGTACAACATTCCAAAATATGAATAGAGAAGATTAAGTAGATTTAACCCATTGACATCAGGTTTAGCCATGTGAATTAGAAAGACCTTCTTTACAAAGGGATTATACCTCCCTGCCCTATTGACACCAGTCCTGGCCATATGACTTCCTTTGGTCAGTGAAATGTGAGGGGAAGTAGCTTCTGACACTTCTGAGCAAAAGCTTTAAAAACTCACATGTGGCTCTGTTATATTCTCCTTTCCCTCTGCCATGAAACTCACAGTTTCAAAAAGAATTGCTTCTTTATCCTGGATCCAAGAAATGTAATTGACCTGTAGTGAATGTGTAGCATGGCCCAAAAATTAATTTTGATTTTTATAAGCCCCTGACAGTTGGGGGATATTTGTTACTATCACATAACTTAGCCTAAGCTGACTGATACAGACCCTGAGATCTGAGGTCAGCTTTCAGTCTAGTGAAGATTGAAAAACTCAATTCTCAGAATATATATCTCATCAAAGATGTGTGATACTTATTTGATCAATCTTTGCAACATGGCCTACAGAGAAGGAATTTCTAGGTATATTCCTTCAGAATTAGATATTGCTAGTTGATACTACCAATGAGCCTCAGCCTGTTCCAGAGGATCTGGGGGGAACAGAATAGAAAAATTCAGTATCCACAAGTCAAAGCAAGCCAGGATGGACACTTGTCAGTCAAAGTGTGTCATGTTTACATTCAGCCAAAAACTATTCAAAATTCAGATACTGTAAGAGTCTTCCCACAATGCACTGGAGCCTTCCTGGAATGGGAATCATGCAAAGGAAGGTGCACACCCTGCTTTAAATAGCATGTGTTTTGTCTACAATATTTCAAAGAACATCTTTGCATTATTTTAAAATTACTACCAAAAGAATAAAGATGCTTTGTTATGTTCACTTAAATCTATGCAGTCCACTTTTAAATATATGCAATCCACTTTTAGGGATAACTATCCCTATGGTAAAAATCCACTGTTCAGACAGTGGGACTGTTATTGTTCTAATCCTGTCTAACTCAACAGGTCCTAAGCACACAATTTCGATAACTCTGAGCTATTCAAACATTCAACCATGAGCCAAAAAAGATTAAAAGCATCTCTGAATGGAATCAGGTTTTTAAGGAAATTTAGTCTGCTCAGGTATCCAGAATGTGTCTCTGTAATCATACCTGTATAAAATGAATTTATTTTATATCTGTATAAAATAAATGTTATCAAGTTTATGAAATTTAAATCATAATTGCTTGTACTATATTCTGTTAAAATTTGAAGAATTACAAATACCTAAGATATTCCTTTTGGTCTTTTTTCCCCTTTAGAAATACTTCATTACTTATCCTTCAGGCTAGGGGCAGAAAATCTACGATTTTAGAAATATTGTTATGTGTCCACTAAGAAGAATGGAACTCACAGAGTTTGGCCACAAGAAGATGTATAGACAATCTTTAGTCTATGTCCAAGTTGAACTGATGATTCACTTGAAAATTACCAATCAGTTGGCCAGAAGTTACAGGACATTCTTTTGATTTATTTAATTCTATAATTAGAGTTTACTTTCTTTACATTTTCTTTCAGTTCTTTTTCAAGTTGAAATGGAAATTAACCATAATTTATTCCTTTATGCATCCAAAAGTCTTCATTAGTATCTATATGAGACATCATATGTAACAAATCCTGACTGCCATTGGTAGCACATAGATGTGATCTTGATCAAGTTTCTTAACTCATTTGGGTCTCTTTGTGGGGCTAAGAGCAGCTCCCTGGTGAAACAGTGGTGACCAGGAAAGAAGGAATCCCACGTAAAGCACTTAGCCTGCTGCCAGGCATGTAGTAAATAAATGTTAGCTTTTATTATTGCGATGGTTTTATTATTGTTGCTATTTTTATTTGTATTTAATAATTATCCCTAAGGTGTTTCAAAGAGAAAGCAGGGGATGGAAGGTGTGGAGAAGATATACACTTTGCCCTTAGCCAGGGGAGAGTCATTCTCAGGACCCTGGAGAAGTGCTGGTGGTATCTGGTGTGCACTTTCCAGACGTTCTGTTCATTTTTCCTTTTATAGATGAGGACACTAAGTCTGAGGGAGGTGAAGGCTGTTGGCTAAGTCAACAAAAGTCTTGAATGGGGAGCAAGAATCTGAATCCCTGCCTCCAAAATCCCCGCCTCTTTTCCATTACAAACAGTTTCCAAACTTTTACTAAAGAAACACAAGAAAGCATTGTACAATCTGTTTTGAGATTTTTTGAAAGTTTGACTTGTTGTATAGGCAGCATGTTCACGGTTGTAAATTGAAAGACAAAGAAAAGGAATAACATGAAATAGCAGGTTTTTATTGCCTACGTCCTATGATGGCATATAAAATTAGGGAACAATATGAAAAAAAGGTATATTGCCATAAAAATAATAAGTACACCACTGATGTTTATCATTGTGCTAAAAGATAAAAATTAAGGACCATTCCTTCAGAATTCTGAAACTAAACATTTTTAATAATCATTTTTAAATTCTCACTAACATTCAGTCTGTTTATAGCTTTTCAGTAGAAAATGGAACTCTGCGTTCCTTGGAATCCTCTTTTAGTATTGCCTGTTGCATGAAAATGGCTAATTTAAACTATTCTTTTCTAGCCTGTTCATCAATGTGCAATATCCCAAAAGGGTAAAATAAAAATGACAAATTTATTTACACACAAAAGCAGTGGCATCCAAAGTGAAAAGAACAATGCCCAAAGAATGAGAATAAAAATAAACCATGAACTTCAAACCAGCAACAGCAAATCCCAAACAAGAACTTCTGTGAGGAGTCATCAGTATCAGAGTGAAGCATTCTCCCTTCACTTCCCACTCTGACCAGGGGCGTTTTGCTACAGAGTTCTTCCCTTTCCCCTGCTCTTAGCTAAATATCCTACAGGCACAAGGAACACCTGCAAAATATGAGCATTGTGATTCCCATCGCTTTGCACTAAATACCAAAGTGATGAAATACTTTCAAGCCATCTCTTCTTTATCTGAAAAACAGAGAATGGCAATTGAATTTGGTCTTGGGTGGATTGATAGTAGAGGGAAAAATAACCCTTTATGACATATTCACTTCTTTGTAAGAATTCCCTGATAATATGCACCTCTTTGTTACTACAATATAAAGACCTGTGGCAAGGGAAGGTTTTGGTTTTGGTTGCTGTTTGTTAAAGAGTTTCAAGGGATCAAAGTCCTCCAGTTGAGGGAAAGGAATTTCAGCAGTCCTTCACCTACACAACGTGCTTCTAGAAGCAGGGAGCCCGAGGGCAGAGCTGGAGACAGCTCTCTATGCCTGGTTGTAAGCTTTTATTGCTGAGACCACTGAGACTGGACTAAGTTTACTCTAATAATGCTTTCACTTGCCCTTTCTGGTGACCTGAATTTTGTCACCTGAAAAATCATATACTGAGGTCCTTATCTCATAACCTCATAATAAATACACAACGTGACAGTATTTGGAAACAGTGCCTTTAAACATGTAATTAAGTCTTTGGGGTTGAGCCCTAATTCAATATGACAGGTGTCCTTATAAGAAGAGATTAGGACACAGATGCTCACAGAGTAAGACCACGTGAAGATGCAGCAAGAAGAGGTCTATCCACAAGCCAACGAGAGAGGGCTCAGAAGAAACCAACCCTGCTGACACCTTGATCTTGGACTTCTGACTTCCAGAATGATGAGAAAATACATTTCTGTTGTTTAAGCCCCGCCAGTCTGTGGTACTTTGTTATGGCAGCCCTAGCAATTAATATATCCATCTTTAACAATTCTAATGAAAGAATATTTTCTTAACCAAAATTCCTAAGGCTAACATTTATCGAGTGCTTACTATGTGATAAGAGCACCACACTGGTATCTCTATACCTGGAGTGTTTATATCTGTAAAACAGGATATTAATCATACCTGCCAAGTTGTAGTGAGGATTGAACTAAATAAGCTATTTTAACTGCTGGGTTATCATTATCATCCTTACCCCCTCACAGTAGTCCTGCAAGGTATTTTTATCCCCATTTTACAGATGACCACCAAGGGCCAGATCCTACTAACCCAACCAATGGGCAAACTGAAACTCATACTCTCCCAAGTATTTAAATAATTAAGCAACAACTTGGTTAAAGACGAGGACACTGAGGCCCAGAGGCAGCCAGGGGATCAGGACATGAAGAGGTGAATGACCTGCTCAGGGTCACACACAGCCCAGTAGGTGGCTGGTGGGTGTTAGATGGAGGGTCTGACTCCAGACCTCACGTGTTAACCATGGAAACTCACTGCTCCTTCCTTGCCTGTGCGTGGAATTGTCAACCGTGGTGAACCTCAGCCATCAGGAATCAGTGGTTGAATGAAGGACACAATAGTTTACAACATGATGTTTAAAACTTGAGCCTGGATTTCTCCTCACCTTAATTTAAGCCATTCATATTTTTTAGTAGTGTGTTCATTCTCCACTTTGTACCTATTCACATATTTATCTGCTGAATGAATGAGTTTGGACTTCTCACTTTAGCTTTATGTATTTCAGAAGCTGTTATCACTGTCGCTAGCTACTCCCATTCAACAGGTGAGTTTTGACACAATGGAATTAGATCATGAGATACACCTTTGCCCCAGGAAAGCCCATCATATTTCCATCTGTGTGAAACTGGAGGAGACTCCTCCTTGATATGCAGAGAAAATTTACTGTCTTGTCTCTAACATTCAGTCCCTGCCCCATTCAGAAGTGGAGCCCATCCAGAGAGCTGACCCAAAGAACATCCAGCAGGGTGCAGGACCCCAGGCTCTGGGTGCTCTGCAAGGCTGTGTACATAGGACCACTCACTGCCACCTGTTCTCACCTCAGGTATCAGCTGAGTCTACAAGCTGCACCCCAGTTCCTGTACTTCCAGCCTATCTCCTGCTGGTTTCTGCCCTTCTGGGGTGGGGGAGTATATCTGGAAATACCAATCTCCTCACTGGTATATATATATATATATATATATATATATATATATATATATATATATATATATATATATATATATATGTATATATTTCATTTTCTAGAACATGTTACTTTAAAATATTGTTCAATTTGGAAGCAGAACTAAAGAACATGCCTCTGATCTTTTTATTACCCAGTCTGAACACTTCCAGGCTTCCTGGGGCAAAGCCACTGGCAGGGAGTAAAGGAAGAGGGATTTGTCAATGTGTCAGGAACTGGCCTGAAGCTTGGTTGGCTCACTAGTGCCCGGAACGATGACACCAAGGCAAAGACTTCATGGCAGCAGCCTGGGTTCTCTGGAAGGTCAGGCTGACACTAGCGCCAACCCCTCACCTCACACTTGGTTCATGTAAGATGCAAGCAACAGAAACAACAAAGGCAGGTTTTAATCTGTTGCGATAAGTGTTCTAAAGATGAAGTGAACTGAGAATCACCATGGTAAGTGGAAAAATTTAAGTATTTATCTGAGTACATCAGGTTACAAATAATTTTTCCATATTCCCCCCTTGAAATTAAAACCAAGTGAACTTGGGTCATGAATCTTTTAGCAAATGAACTATTTTGCTAGCAGGAGGTTTAGCCAGAAAGGGACAGAAACCTTTTTAAGTTTTTGAAGTAATTCTCTCACCACAAAAGGAAAAAACCTTCCCTCTTAAGAAAAATGTTCTAATTGTACCTGTGTTCAAATTATAACTGGTTTGCTCTAAATGCAATACAATCTTGGCTGTGTATCAAGTAGTTTAACAGCTTTTCTCCAGGTTTTTTTAACCTCCATAAAATATTAATTTTTTTTCCCTTTTAAACATCGTTCCAATCAGCTTGGTTAATGTGATGAGGTGCGTGTGGTGGGGTAACAAGAGCTGTGTTATTACCACCAAATGCTCCGCAAGATACAGCACAGTCTTTCAGAAGCAAAAGGCACATTGAAATAAAATCAGACTAAAAGTGTTCTTCTATGTTTACGTCTCACAATAGCAATCACCACCACCGTGCAGGGGCGTTTCTTAGCAAGGACTTACTGGCTGAGGTTAACTGCCCAGAGTACAGTTGAAGGCCACCAATTCTTCCCAGCCACTCATTAACCCCCAGGAAATCTCCTGAACCCTGAGGGTCATTGTTCAGTCCTTTAGAGGTGATTTTCCAAGTATTTTGAGTACTTGTTCTTTCCTGAACACCTACAGCCAGCCAGATAGTGTTTGTATAAAGAAAGATTCTTTTTCCTTAAAAGTGGATTGAATTCAGCCTCCCCACAAGGGCACGTTAAAGGCCAGTGGCTCAGAGAAAGCCGCTTTAATTGCATTTTGTCTTCTCCCTTTCTCTAAGGGACCAAGAGAATGGAGAAGCTGAGGGAAAGTAGGGGAGGGAAGGAGACTAGGAGAAGGCAGCGGATCCCAGACACCAAATTCCTCCTTCTCCCAGGAATCACCCTGTAAAGGACATAAGAGCCGCGGGGCTTCTGGGGAGTAAGGAGAGGGCTGCTCAGGACACGAGGAGGTCAGCACGAAGGAAGCGGAGTGCCTCGGCCAGAGCCACAGGGTCCCTCCCGCCAGCCACACAGCCAGGGCCGGGGCAGCAAGGGGCGCGGGCCAACTAGAGGCCAAGGCTCAACTCAACAGGCGGAAGGCAACCTCACCAATTTCCTTCAGCAAATCCGAGGGATTTCTGTCAACAGAGTCCCAAGCATGCATGATTTAATACTGCATGCATATGAATAGTAAAAACTAATTTGTCTATTTATGGCAATAAATAAAATTAGAGACCAAGGTTCAACTCAGCAGACAACCCTACTGATTTCCTTCTGCAAAACCAAGGGATTTCTATCAACAGAGTCCCATGCACACATGTTTTAATATTGCAGAAATTTGAATAGTAAAGGCTAATTTGTCAATTTATGGCAATAAAGAAAACTAAAATTTTTGTCCGCTTTGCCAAGAAAGATTTTATATTTCACCTCAACATTTAATATCTTCTAGATCAGGTGTCTGATATTAAGAAGTTGTATAAGTAACAGAGATTATTTTTAAACCGCAAATTAGTTACAGTTGTCTAATGTTAACTTATTGGGGTGTTCTAAGTACCATGCATGTTTTAAGTATCGTGTGTGTATGTGTGACAAAGAGAGAAGAGGGTAGGAAAAAAGAAAGAAAGAGGAAGAGGAGAGAGAGGAAAGAATCTTCTTCTGAGTCAAAGTGGCGTCGTGTATTCTATGTGTTAGTATCCCTTCTTTCAAATCATTTCTCTATCGCTTATTAGTGTCCCATAAGAAAAAAAAGTGTCAAATGAAAATAAGGATCTTCTGAATAGATATTGTTAAAAATAAGTATATCCCTATTATGACTTAAAACTATTAGGTTCTCTTCTTAGTCATTTAAAATCAGACAAAAGACTGGATACACAGAAAAGACAGATATTTTGTTTATAAATTTAAAAAAAAAGTGAAGGCTGTCTCAAAGGACCAATGGCTTTCTAAAGTCATATCGCAGAAAAATCTCTACAGATTCTTCCTTTGGATGAGAGAAGAGAGGAAAACTATTTTCATAATCAGACACATACCAAATTGCCCTACATCGACATTCAGGAGATCCCTAGCTCCCTTATAATCTAGTGATGGGTTTCCCATATAAATTTATGAAACATTATTTTAAATCAGTCCAATGCAAGCCAGCAAGCAGTGAATGGGCATCTGGTCGGAGAAGAGTCCAGCCCCTGTATTTTTACTAGGAGTGTAAAATGAATTGTGACACCCTAAATGCAAAGGGAAGGATGGGAGTTGCCTATTCAACCAGAGTAGAGCCAAGGGAAATTTCTATTAAATGTTTCCTAATTTGACAATGTCTACACAAGCAATATTATAGTCTTGGGTAAAGCACATTCCATTATTTCTATATCTTGGGCGTTGACATAAATACATAGCAAGTCAGTAATTCAGTCAAACAAAAGTAGTGTTGGGTTCAGTCTTTATAATGATTTGGTAACTGGCATGAATTCAATCATAAAATACCTCAAACCAAGCCTGGACCCCAGAACGCGTGTTGAAGGAGGTGTTCTTGCACCGTCTGACTCTAGGACTTCTAATTCAGAAAGAAGCAAACAGTTTAGCTCAGTTGCACTTCCTTTGCCCCAAAAGACTCCGGATCCCCAAGCGTGAGAAGGAGAGATGCCTTCCACGGCTGACTTCAGTCCTGCTCACAGACACTCTGTCCTCAAAGGCTACCCGGTGACTACACGTAGCAGAGTCTGCTGAAGCCTGCCAAGTTGTGATAAAAAAAGTTGGACCAGGACTTCCACAATAACTGTTTGGGTGGGTAGGTACAGTTAATTATTATGTTTTTCTTCACCCTTTCAGAATTCATAAACTCTGCCTCAAGGTCAAGGCATGATTTTTCTGTACTTTTAACAGGTCATTTATTCTTAAAATGTTTTGGGATTTTTTTTTTTTTTTAGAGAGAGAGTGAAAGAGCTATGTAACTCTAGGGAAAAACCGACAACTCAATTTGAAGCGATGGTAAATGGGGGAAAAAATGTTTGTTTTTCTTAAATATTTCATTCATTTTTCACCCTGGGATTTTTTTTTAAAGCTGCATGTTTGGGATCATTATTATATGCCAGGTATCTTGCTAAGAACTTTCATACATTATCTTTAGTTTTCACAATAACCATATGAAGAAGATATTTCATTACCATTCTCATTTTACATACTGGAAGTTAGAAAATTTCAAAACCTTTGCAGGAGTCATGTAACTAGCTAGACACAGAGCTGAGATGTGAATTCAGGTCTGTCTTGACTCCAAATCTCTTTACCCTAATTATTGTGTAATTTTGCAACTGAATCATGTTTCTGAGGTAGATTGACTCAGATAACAAAATGAGATTTGCGTTGCCTTCCCTGCTATCATGTTCAAAGGATGATATTTAAAATCAACACTAAATTAGATATTTATTGCCTTGTCATTTTCTTCGCTTTTGCTAAGAGCCTCATGAAATAAAAAGTTTCTTTTCAAAAGACAATGACGATTTCTTTCCCAATTCTATTTCACCTTAAGGGAATCTTGTATAATTAAGGAAGACATTGGCTACCCCCCATTTTCACCCAAGAAAAGCTTTTCTAAACCACTAGAGCTTAGTAGTGACATGTTGATATTATGATGGCTGTCTATCTACCCTGGTGTAGTACTAACACTTTTAACCAGAAAATTCACATTATCAATGTAGAAACGCCATATTATAAATTCAACCCTTTTGGTCCCCTTGGAAATGTTCAACTGTTTACATCTTTGTAAAGGGATCGTTCATATTGTACCAATAGCATCACCTTCCTGCTTCCGGCTCACACACACACACACACACACGCGCACACACACACACACACACACACACACACACACACACACCCTGATCTCATTCTTAGAGGGAGAAATAATGAATAGGGTATTTGAATAAGCAGCTAATTAAATGCACTTAGCCTACATTGCTATCAGCTTTCTATTCAGCTTAATGTATATTCCTTTACCTATGTAATCAAGGAGTATACCCCACGCTGTCAACACCTCAGCCCAAATAATCAAAGCAGCTCCTGGATAACAAAGAAACAACACGCAAACAAAGTGTATCTATATCCTTATGAATTTATGTATGGCTCGAATTTCTTAAGACATTCTTTCTATGAATTTCTGATTCAGGTATCATTCTACCTCCACCCAAAAAAGAGTGAAACATCCTTGAATAGTTTCTTATGCCAGTTTATGCTATTTACTCACAATCTAAACATTTATTTAATAAGCGTTTCATGTAATTTTTAAAAGAATCTTCATGAGAAAATGTAACAAAGCAGCATACATAGAAGAATGAAAGAAAACGTGTTCTCTTTTAAAAGAGTATGATTTAAGAGTTCAGATTTATCCATTAAAATGCCTGTTTCAGCCATCTGAATGTTTCTTTCACAGGGAAACAGAAGAATATCCCAACTTGTTTTACAAATATATTTCACATTAATTACCAGATCACTATCAGTCTGGAAAGAATTGTTGTTTTACCAAGTTTCAATAAGTATGAAATGATCCTTGAGGAATGAATGCATAATAAAAATCAAATTGGAGTTGCCTTGTTTCCCAAATGCAAACTTGTTAATTTGTGGCCCGTTTATGTACCACAATTCTGAAGGGGAGAATTAGGTCCTGAATGGATATGGCTGAGAAACGGAGGTTGAAGAAAAAGGATATGACATTTCTCAACCAAGCCCAAAGTGTTATGAAAATACATAATGCAATGTGACGCCCTTCCTCATGAAACAGTGACCAGTACAATTATAATAAATATACCAGTGTCAGCGGTGAAAGGCCAGGCAAGATAGTCACAGGGAAGTTACTTTCTTAGATAAATAACACATTGCAGATTTATATTTATGCATTTTCACTAGAGTTGATAATGGGCAAAGGTCTATGTACATTGCAAACATTCAGGGTATAAAATCTTTTTAACCAGACGCGCTGTGTGCCAAGGAAATAGAACAGTGAAAATAAAAATCAGGAAAAGGTACTGATTTTGAAAAAGTTTAAAAATGTGTTAGCTTTCTTTTATTTTATACCAGTGTACTAACATGCTAACTAAAAATTGAAACTATCAATGTAAAAATGCTATAGTATAACAAAACCACCCCTTGCCATTTTAATGTGATCCAATATCTCTCTTGGCAACACAGCCTTTAAAAAGTGCCAAGATTTATTGCTTTGGGAAAATATAATAGACTATAAATCAAGCTACGATAACAACTATGAAAACTTCTCTTACTATTTTCCACCTCTGGGCTCACCTCTGCCCAAGGAAGTCCTGGAAACCTTACTATTCAATAGACTGTGTTTCCAAACAGTTATTTATCACACCTTGTGATAAGGTGGCTTAACCATTGCAGCGAAGTGTCTTGATTTGTCTTCACTTATAGTTATGAGAACAAAGGAAACTTTGATTCACTCGGTTGGGATGAAATGTATCCATATCATAGCAATATTAGGACCTTTTAATCGTCTCTCTGTAAGAAAAGATTAAAATGCCTTAGTTATGTGAGATGAAATGCTCATTCAGTAATTGCAACAGACAGTATGCTTTCAGAGTGGGAGAATTAAATTAAAAGAAAGACAACTCTGGAAAATGTACTAGTGGTAGAAGTAGAGAATGTTTCATCAGATCCTGATGTCTCTACAGTAATGAATCTGCCAAAAGATAATAATATTTTAGCGAAAGGTGTGATTGGATGTCACATTATTTATTAACTGTTACCCTAAAATATCGCCTTTGTCTTATTATTAAGAATGGTTAGAGGGCAGCCAGGAGGCCTGACACAAGGCATTAAAATTGGATGGTGTCCATCACAGACCCTGGAGGCGTGAGCTCCACGCTCGGTGGTGGAACTCACTAGCACGGCCCACGGACTGGAAAGGTCTCAGTCAAGTCCCCAAGATCAGTCAGTCAGTCATTCACCTGGTCCTTTCCAATGGCCTAAACAAGAGCTGGTCTTTAATTTCTAAACTTGCTTTTCAAAAATTTTCAAATAGACGCACATGCTGGAGAAGACTGTTGGAGACCAGGAAGATTAAGGTTATAAAAGTTGGTGGGAAAATGTCTCCAAAGCCATCTCTGGAGGTTACTGGCATTCTCCTGGGAAGCAAACTTTCACAGGACAGCTTAATTTAACTCCTTAAATTCTCAAAGAGTGTGTGTGATAAAGACTGTGATGGTGAAACAGACGCCACTAAAGAGCAAAAGAATATAGACTACTTCAAGCAAAGCAGGCCTGGGGGCCAAGGAAGCAACAGGCAATCGGTAGCTACCTGGAATTTCCAAGGGCCTGCAATTAACCCCCTGAACGGGAATATTAATCTAAAGCCTAAACAGTGCTGACAAATTGACAGGCATTTATCTGGTCATCCAAAAAAGAAGAATAAGGAGGAGGAGGAGGATGGGATGGGGAGGAGCAAAAGGAGGAAAGAAGGAAAAACATAGAATAGAAAAGACAACTAACCACCCCAGGATTCCCTTTCATGAAACACAGGGTAGGTGAAAAACCCGAGGGGACTGCCTTAAAGTGTGATGCCTCTTCCTGCAAGTCTCAGGCGAGGACCATGTTAGTATCTCAGTACAATGGAGAGAGGTCCTTATGTCCTGGGAAAATGACCCAGAGTCTCAGCACGTTTCTGTTTGTAGTCTTTATGGATCATAGAATCGTAGAATAAAAGGGATATTAAGGAATCCCAGGCTTGTTGGGGCTTACAGTTAAGGAAGGGACCTTAATTGTAATTCTCAAGGTTGGTCCAGCCGGAGGCAGAACCGGAGCTACGGTCATCAGTCATCTGCGCCCAGCGGACACGGACCTGCACCAGCACAGCCCTAGTCCCGCCATGCACAGCACGACCCTGGGCACTGGTCTGCTTGTATCTTTATGCAAGTGTTCACTCAGGGTTTTGTTGCTTTTCATCCAAGGACCCTGCATGCAGCTCCAGCCCTCTTGGGTCAATATTCAATACTGTATTTGTTAACAGTATCTCATCATTTGGGTTTTATTTTCATTCCTACTGATCACAATTTAAAAGATTGTCCCATAGCTCTAGTCTCTAAATCCCTGCATATACAAAATGCCTAATTTCATTAAATAGAACTTTATTTAGTCAGACTGTGTTGATAGGATATCACTGCAATATCCAACATAGTGAAAAATTTAGTAAATTTACTGGTTACCTCATGTAAAACTAACCAAAACGGAGTCAACCTCGTTCCCCTTTACATCCACACAGTGACTTGTATTTTTATTGAGCTGCTGGATTTAGTTGTTTTAGACACATTCTGAGTCCATATTAGGGATTCCCAATATTTTCTACATCAAGACCCAATTTGCTACATTATCCATGTAATGAAATATATCCAACTTTATAATTTACCCACGTATCACATCTTTTCAAAGACTTTGTCTACCAAACTGCCTTTATTAAGAAAGAGTTTAAGGGCTTCCCTGGTGGTGCAGTGGTTGAGAATCCGCCTGCCAATGCAGGGGACACGGGTTCGAGCCCTGGTCTGGGAAGATCCCACATGCCGCAGAGAAACTGGGCCCGTGTGCCACAATGACTGAGCCTGCGCGTCTGGGGCCTGTGCTCCGCAACAACAGAGGCCGCGATAGTGAGAGGCCCGCGCACCGCGATGAAGAGTGGCCCCCGCTCGCCGAAGCTAGAGAAAGCTCTCGCACAGAAACAAAGACCCAACACAGCCAAAAATAAATAAATTAATTAATTAATTAAAAAAAAAAAAAGAAAGAGTTTAAGAGTTTCTCCCTCAATCTTTTTTTCTAAAAGGGCGGCAATTATAGTGCTACAAAAGTTAATAGCAATAGGAATAAAAACAGCTACACTCAGTAACATAATTTGCAGGGCCCAGTACAAAATGAAAATGTGGAGACCTGATTTAAAATCAGGAAACAAGCTTCTCTTTTCTTCCGCAGTCTCTCTGTTGAGCTGTCGTGGTATTTTTTGATTGGTATTTAATGTAGTGATCCTTCTGGCACGATGATACTTGCCAGGTGAGCGCAGACAACTCCCTGCAGCCTGGAGCCTCCCAGGAAGGCAGGTGACAAGTTGTGGAACCACACTTCATAGTCCCCACCCCCCGAGTTAACTTACAAAACACAAATTCAAAGATAAAATTTTTAAAAATTCAAGGCGACTATCACAGAGCATCAAACCCCTTCTCATCACCAGGCCCTGGGTGACTACACTAAAGCAGCGTTGAATGAGTAACAACCTTCCTCATTTAAAGACATGAGTGTCATTGCAGTTAGTCTATTTTTGGATAAATGTATAATATTAAATACTTTTGAAATATTGAAAGTAGTGGGAACCTGTATTTCACATTTCCTCATTGTTCTAAAGCAGCACTGTTCAACACTACAACTAATAACAAGAGGCTATTTTGAGCCCTTGAAATGTGGCTTGATCTGAATTAAGATGTGCCGTAAATATAGAATACACACAGACTGTTAAAAAAAAAAAAGAAAAGAATAAAAATAGTTACCATGTGATCCAGCAATCCCATTCCTTGGCATACGTCCAGAGAGATACACGTACCCCAGTCTTCATTGCATCACTATTTATAACAGCCAAGACATGGAAACAACCTAAGTGTCCATCGACAGATGAATAGATGAAGATGTGGCACATACATACAATGGAATACTACTCAGCCATAAAAAAGAATGAAATAATGCCATTTGCAGCAACATGGATGGACCTAGAGATTATCACACTAAGTGAAGTAAGTCAGACAGAGAAAGACAAATATCATATAATACCACTTATATGTGGAATCTAAAAAATAATAAAAATGAACTTATCTACAAAACAGAATCAGACTCACAGACATAGAACACAAACTTATGAGATTGGTTCAAGATGGTGGAGTAGAAGGACGTGTGCTCACTCTCTCTTGAGAGAGCACCAGAATCACAGGTAACTGCTGAACAGTCATCAACAGGAGGACACTGGAACTCACCAAAAAAGATACCCCACATCCAAAGACAAAGGAGAAGCCACAATGAGACGGTAGGAGGGGTGCAAGAATCATAACAAAATCAAATCCCATAACCACTGCGTGGGTGATTCACAGACTGGAGAACACTTATACCACAGAAGTCCACCCACTGGAGTGAAGGTTCTGAGCCCCACGTCAGGTTCCCAACCTGGGGGTCCGGCAACGGGAGGAGGAATTCCTAGAGAATCAGACTTTGAAGGCTAGTGGGATTTGATTGCAGGACTTCGACAGGACTGGGGGAAACAGAGACTCCACTCTTGGAGGGCACACACAAAGTAGTGTGTGCATCAGGACCCAGGGGAAGGAGCAGTGACCCCATAGGAGACGGAACCAGACCTATCTGCTAGCGTTGGAGGGTCTCCTGTAGAGGCAGGGGGTGGCTGTGGCTCACCATGGGGACAAGGACACTGGCAGCAGAAGTTCTGGGAAGTACTCCATGGCATGAGCCCTCCCAGAGTCCGCCATTAGCCCCACCAAAGAACCACGTAGGCTCCAGTGCTGGGTCATCTCAGGCCAAACAACCACCAGGGAGGGAACCCAGCCCCACCCATCAGCAGACAAGTGGATTAAAGTTTTACTGAGCTCTGCCCACAGGAACAACACCCAGCTCTACGCACTACCAGTCCCTCCCATCAGGAAACTTGCACAAGCCTCTTAGATAGCCTCATCCACCAGAGGACAGACAGCAGAAGCAAGAAGAACTACAATCCTGCAGCCTGTGGAACAAAAACCACATTCACAGAAAGATACACAAGATGAAAAGGCAGAGGACTATGTACCAGATGAAGGAACAAGATGAAACGCCAGAAAAACAACCAAATGAAGTGGAGATAGGCAGCCTTCCAGAAAAAGAATTCAGAATAACGATAGTGAAGATGATCCAGAACCTCGGAAAAAGAATGGAGGCAAAGATTGAGAAGATGCAAGAAATGCTTAACAAACACCTAGAAGAATTAAAGGACAAACAAACAGAGATGAACAATACAATAACTGAAATGAAAAATACACTAGAAGGAATCAATAGCAGAATAACTGAGGCAGAAGAAGGAATAAGTGACCTGGAAGACAGAATGGCGGAATTCACTGCCACGGAATAGAATAAAGAAAAAAGAATGAAAAGAAATGAAGACAGCCTAAGAGACCTCTGGGACAACATTGAACGCAACAACATTCACATTATAGGGGTCCCAGAAGGAGAAGACAGAGAGATAGGACCAGAGAAAATATTTGAAGAGATTATAGTCAAAAACTTCTCTAACATGGGAAAGGAAATAGCCACCCAAGTCCAAGAAGCGCAGAGAGTCCTAGGCAGGATAAACCCAAGGAGAAACACGCCGAGACACATAGTAATCAAATTGACAAAAATTAAAGACAAAGAAAAATTATTGAAGGCAACAAGGGAAAAACAACAAATAACATACAAGGTAGCTCACATAAGGTTAACAGCTGATTTCTCAGCAGAAACTCTACAAGCCAGAAGGGAGTGGCATGATATATTTAAAGTGATGAAACTGAAGAACCTACAACCAAGATTACTCTACCTGGCAAGGATCTCATTCAGATTCGATGGAGAAAGCAAAAGCTTTACAGACAAGCCAAAGCTAAGAGAATTCAGCACCACCAAACCACCTTTACAACAAATGCTATAGGAACTTTAGGAACTTCTCAAAGTGGGAAACACAAGTGAAGAAAAGGACCTACAGAAACAAACCCCAAACAATTCAGAAAATGGTAATAGGAACATACATATCAATAATTACCTTAAACGTGAATGGATTAAATGCTCCAACCAAAAGACACAGGCTCGCTGAACGGATACAAAAACAAGACCCATATATATGCTGTCTACAAGAGACCCACTTCAGACCTAGGGACACATACAGACTGAAAGTGAGGGGATGGAAAAAGATATTCCATGCAAATGGAAATCAAAAGAAAGCTGGAGTAGCAATACTCATAGCAGATAAAATAGACTTTAAAATGATGTTACAAAAGACAAGGAAGGACACTACATAATGATCAAGGGATCAGTCCAAGAAGAAGATATAACAGTTATAAATATATATGCACCCAACATAGGAACACCTCAATATATAAGGCAACTGCTAAAGGCTATAAAAGGTGAAATTGACAGTAATACAATAATAGTGGGGGACTTTAACACCTCACTTACACCAATGGACAGATCATCCAGACATAAAATTAATAAGGAAACACAAGCTTTAAATAACACAATAGACCAGACAGATTTAATTGATATTTATAGGACATTCCATACAAAAACAGCAGTTTACACTTTCTTCTCAAGTGAACACGCAACATTCTCCAGGATAGATCACATCTTGGGTCACAAATCAAGCCTCGGTAAATTTAAGAAAATTGAAGTCATATCAAGCATCTTTTCCAACCAAAACGCTATGAGATTAGAAATCAATTACAGGGGAAAAAATGTAAAAAACACAAACACGTGGAGGCTAAACAATACGTTACTAAATAACCAAGAGATCACTGAAGAAATCAAAGAGGAAACAAAAAAATACCTAGAGACAAATGACAATGAAAACACGACGACCCAAAACCTATGGGATGCAGCAAAAGCAGTTCTAAGAGGGAAGTTTATAGCAATACAATCCTACCGCAAGAAACAAGAAAAATCTCAAATAAACAATCTAACCTTACACCTAAAGCAACTAGAGAAAGAAGAATAAAACAAACCCAAAGTTAGTAGAAGGAAAGAAATCATAAAGATCAGAGAAGAAATAAATGAAATAGAAACAAAGAAAACATTAGCAAAGATCAATAAAACTAAAAGCTGGTTCTTTGAGAAGATAAACAAAATTGATAAACTTTTAGCCAGACTCATCAAGAAAAAGAGGGAGAGGACTCAAATCAATAAAATTAGAAATGAAAAAGGAGAAGTTACAATGGACACGTCAGAAATACAAAGCATCGTAAGAGACTACTACAAGCAACTGTATGCCAATAAAATGGACAACCTGGAAGAAATGGACAAATTCTTAGAAAGGTATAACCTTCCAAGACCAAACCAGGAAAAATAGAAAATATGAACAGACCAATCACAAGTAATGAAAGTGAAACTGTGATTAAAAATCTTCCAACAAACAAAAGTCCAGGACCAGATGGCTTCACAGGTGAATTCTATCAAACATTTAGAGAAGAGCTAACACCCATCCTTCTCAAACTCTTCCAAAAAATTGCAGAGGAAGGAACACCCCCAAACTCATTCTAGGAGGCCACCATCAGCCTGATACCAAAACCAAACAAAGATATTACAAAAAAAGAAAATTATAGACCATTATCACTGATGAATATAGATGCAAAAATCCTCAACAAAATACTAGCAAACAGAATCCAACAACACATTAAAAGGATCATACACCATGATCAAGTGGGATTTATCCCAGGGATGCAAGGATTCTTCATTATACGCAAATCAATCAATGTGATACACCATATTAACAAACTGAAGAATAAAAACTATACGATCATCTCAATAGATGCAGAAAAAGCTTTTGACAAAATTCAACACTGATTTATGATAAAAACTCTCCAGAAAGTGGACATAGAGGGAAACTACCTCAACATAATAAAGGCCATACATGACAAAGCCACAGCAAACATCATTCTCAATGGTGAAAAAGTGAAAGAATTTCCTCTGAGATCAGGAACAAGACAAGGATGTCCACTCTCACCACTATTTTTCAACATAGTTTTGAAAGTCCTAGCCACAGCAATCAGAGAAGAAAGAGAAATAATAGGAATCCAAATCAGAAAAAAAGTAAAACTGTCACTGTTTGCAGATGACATGATACTATACATAGAGAATCCTAAAGATGCCACCAGAAAACTACTAGAGCTAATCAATGAATTTGGCAAGGTTGCAGGATACAAAATTAATGCACAGAAATCTCTTGCATTCCTATACACTAACAACGAAAGATCAGAAAGAGAAATTAAGGAAACAATCCCATTCACCATTGCAACAAAAAGAATAAAATCCCTAGGAATAAACCTACCTGAGGAGGTCAAAGATATGTACTCAGAAAACTATAAGACACTGATGATAGAAATCAAAGATGACACAAACAGGTGGAGAGATATACCATGTTCCTGGATTGGAAGAATCAATATTGTGAAAATGACTATACTACCCAAAGCAATCTACAGATTCAGTGCAATCCCTATCAAATTACCAGTGGAATATTTTACAGAACTAGAACAAAAAATCTTAAAATTTGTATGGAGATACAAAAGCAGTTTTGAGGGAAAAAAATGGAGCTGGAGGAATCAGACTCCCCGACTTCAGATTATACTACAAAGCTACAGTAACCAAGACAATATGGTACTGGCACAAAAACAGAAATATAGATCAATGGGACAGGATAGACAGCCCAGAGATAAACCCACACACCTAATCTATGACAAAGGAGGCGAGGATATACAATGGAGAAAAGACAGTCTCTTCAATAAGTGGTGCTAGGAAAACTGGACAGCTACATGTAAAAGAATGAAATTAGAACATTCCCAAACACCATACACAAAAATAAACTCAAAATGGATTAAAGACTTAAATGTAAGAATGGACACTATAAAACTCTAAGAGGAAAACATAGGCAGAACACTCTGACATAAATCACAGTAAGATCTTTTTTGACCCACCTCCTAGAGTGATGGAAATAAAAACAAAAATAAACAAATGGGACCTAATGAAACTTAAAAACTTTTGCACAGCACAGGAAACTATAAACAAAATGGAAAGACAACCCTAGAATGGGAGAAAATATTTGCAAATGAAGAAACTGACAAAGGATTCATCTCTAAAATTTACAAGCAGCTCATGCAGCTCAATATTAAAAAAAACAAACAACCCAATGAAAAAAGGGGCAGACGACCTAAATAGACATCTCTCCAAAGAAGACATACAGATGGCCAAGAAGCACATGAAAAGATGCTCAGCATCACTAATTATTAGAGAAATGCAAATCAAAACTACAATGAGGTATCACCTCACACCAGTCAGAATGGCCATCACCAGAAAATCTACAAACAACAAATGCTGGAGAGGGTGTGGAGAAAAGGGAACCCTCTTGCAGTGTTGGCAGAATGTAAATTGATACAGCCACTATGGAGAACAGTATGGAGGTTCCTTAAAAAACTAAAAATAGAATTACCATATGACCCAGCAGTCCCACTACTGGGCATATACCCAAAGAAGACCATAATTCAAAAAGACACATGCACCCCAATGTTCACTGCAGCTCTATTTACAATAGCCAGGACATGGAAGCAACCTAAGTGTCCATCGACAGATGAATGGATAAGGAAGATGTGGTACATATATACAATAGAATATTACTCAGCCATAAAAAGGAATGAAATTGGGTCATTTGTAGAGACTTGGATGGACCTAGAGACTGTCATACAGAGTGAAGTAAGTCAGAAAGAGAAAAACAAATATCGTATATTACCGTATATATGTGGAATCTAGAAAAGTGGTGAAGATGAACCAGTTTGCAAGGCAGAAATAGAGACACAGATGTAGAGAACAAACATGGACAACAAAGGGGGAAATTGGGGGGGTGGTGGTGGGATGAATTGGGGGATTGGGATTGACATATATACACCAATATGTATAAAATAGATAACTAATAAGAACCTGCTGTATAAAAACTTAAAAAAAAAAAAATTATGGTTACCAAAGGGAAAAGGGAGGGAGGAATAAATTAGGAGCTCGAGATTAACATATACACAGTACTATATGTAAACAACAAGGTCCTACTGTATAGCACAGGGAACTATATTCTATACCTTATAATAACCTATAATGGAAAACAATCTGAAAAAGAAAAAGTGATTCAGTTATATATATATATAATCTATATATATCTATATATATATATACACACACATAAATGAATCGCCTTTCTGTATACCAGAAACTGACAACAAAAAAAGAAAAGAAGGAAAGAAATGCAAATATTATTTATCTCATAAATAGTTTTTAAAATATTGAGTACATATTGAAATGATCATATTCAGGATATGGGTTAAATAAAATACATTATTAAAATTAATTCCTTCTGGTTCTTTTTACTTTTTTTAAGGTCGTTACTAGAAAATGTAAAACTGCTTATGTGACTCACACCTGTGGCTCGCACTATATTTTCTTTATTTATTACAGAGCAGACACATCCTGGTGTTATCATTCCCAATACACATCCCCGAGAACAGCATACCTTCTGCGTCCCTCTCATGTCTTCTTTTGATTGTCTGAGATTTTGCTTTTTGTTCTTGAAGGATTAAGTAAACATGTTTTGAAAATAATAGGAAATTGAACAAAAATCAGGGGATCTGGAGCATGGTTCTTACTATTTTACTGAGATGACCTGGGCTCCTCTTCTGTTAAATAAAAAAAATGGAATTGAGCCAGATCATCATTGGGTCCCTTCCAGCATTAACTCCCCAGTGTCCTTACTGCATGTGGCAAAGTGCACTTCAGTAACTGGGAAAGTTATGTAAAAATGTTACTAGAAGAATCTCCCCTACACCCCATTCCTCAGGAATGACTTGTTAAAAATTATGAATTAGTAAATGAATTAGTATCAGCCCTCCAAATAGCTATTGATTAGAATAAGGGAAATGTGTTCCACAGTGGAGAGATCTGATGACATAGACCAGAGGTCGAGCTTGGTGGGCATGGTCAATCCTGACTCAGCCTGACGTCCGGAGCATCCTGCATCCTGATGTGGTGCCACGAGCACTTCCCAAAAGCACCCCAGAGGCAAGAGGCATTTTGGCCATGCTGGGTCAGTGGTGGGAGCAGCCCATGGGAAGCAGGACTGCCCTGCGGGTGTGAAGTGATGGCTACAAATCACAGCCGCTGGGCCCTGGCGACCAACGTCCATTTCCTGCCGCAGCTCTGAGCATCCGAGCAGCACATTCTCGTGGCTGCCACACTGTGGGCCCCAGGGGTCTGCTCCTGATGCTCAGCTTGAGCTATGCCACCTGGGGGAACCACCCTTCCTGGAGGTCCACGTTGGAAAGGGTGCTTCTCTCCTTGGCCTCCAGGAACACAGCATCTACTTGTGAGGTCCCAGACACAGACAAAGTCACCAAGCCCAGCCAGATTCAGCTTCTTTATTCTGAAACATTGAAAGCTCCCTTGGGCCTCTGTTGAACCCTCCCAAATCTTACTAGCGCTTTGTGACATTTTTAAAAATAAAACTTTATTTTTATGCAGAACAAGAGCTATCCTTTAAAAAGCTCAGAACAATGGAAATCCCAAATTAAAAAGGCGTAATTCTGGGGCTTCCCTGGTGGCACGGTGGTTGAGAGTCTGCCTGCTGATGCAGGGGACGCGGGTTTGAGCCCTGGTCCGGGAAAATTCCCACATGCCGCAGAGCAACTAGGCCCGTGAGCCACAACTACTGAGCCTGCGCGTCTGGAGCCTGTGCTCCGCAACAAGAGAGGCCGCGATAGTGAGAGGCCCGCGCACCGCGATGAAGAGTGGCCCCCGCTTGCTGCAACTAGAGAAAGCCCTCGCACAGAAACGAAGACCCAACACAGCCAAAAATAAATAAATAAATAAGTAAGTAAAATAAATTAAAAAAAAAAAAAAAAAGGCGTAATTCTGCTCTGTCGGTGGCTCCAGCTCTCTCTGTATTAGTGACGGTTCTCCAGAGAAACAGAATCAACAGAATGTGTATGTGTGTGTGCATATATACATATACATAAGTAGATATATGTGTACCTATAGAGAGAAAGGGAGAGAGAGAGAGAGAAATTTGGAGATCTGTTTTGAGGAATTAGCTCACAGGATTGTGGAGGTTCAGCTCCAAAATCTGCAGGCTAGGCTGTCAGGCTGAAGACCAGGGAAGAGCTGCAGTTCCAGTCCAAGGGCTGTCAGCCGTCAGAATTCTTTCTTGCTGGGTGGAGGTCAGACTTTGTCCTACTCAGGCCTTCAACTCATTGGAAGAATCCCACCTTCATTACGGAGAGTCATCTGCTTTATTCAAAGTCCACCCATTTAGATGTTAATCTCATCCAAAAACCACCTTCACAGAAACATCCGGTATGTTGGGCTAACTATCTGTCCACGGTAGCCTAGCCAAGTTGACGCATAGAATTAACCCGCACAGTTTCTAACTGGACTCATCACTTAAGACCCAGATGACTGAATACCTGGGATAAAAGCTACAACATCATTTTCAGAGAAAAGATAAAAGAAATAAATCTGCAGATAAAAATGGACTCCTCCACGGCCCAGACATGAAGAAGAGAAAGAAGCCAGGGTAGGACCAATCAGGAAGAATGATTTCTTTACATAATAAAATCATTTCATCATTTCAACTTTTCTCAAATTGGGGCAAGTGAGTAACTATACAAGAAAACAAAAGATTGTTCAATAAAATATTAAATCAAGCCCATGCATAATTGTATTACAGGGTGTCATGGTTAATTTTATATGTCAACTTACTTATTGCTATAGTGCTCAACTGTTGGGTCAAACACCAGTCCAGATAATGCTGCAAAGGTATTTTTAGGTGTGATAAACATTTAAATCAGCAGACTTTGAGTAAAGCAGGTGACCCTCCATAATGTGGGTGGGCCTCATCCAATCAGTTGGAGGACTTAAGAGAAAAGTCTTAGGTCCTTTGAGAAAGAGAAAAGTCTGCCTCCAGACTGCCTTCAGACTTGAGATTGCAAACATTGACTTCTGCTAAAATTTCCAGCCCAGGGATGCAAAAGCACTCTGTGAGGAGACCGAAGGCAGACAAAATAAAAATATGATCATTAATTTTAAAAAATAAAATAAACTTTCCAGCCTGCTGACCTGCCCTGCCAGATTTACCAGCCTCCACAAGCACACAAGTCAATTTTTATAAATCTTTCTCTCTGTCTCTCTCCCACTTTGTCACTCTCTCTCTGTCTCTCTCTCTATATATATATATGTATACACACATCCTATTGGTTCTGTTTCTCTGGCGAACCCTGACTAATACAGTGGTGAAGGGGTTTATGGCACCAATGGGCTCAGTATCTAAAATACCTCTCTTCCAAAATAGGTGTGCTGGTCTATAAACAATCCTTATATCTTATTTTTTAAATGTATATATTAATGCTTATTTATTTTTGTTACAAACTTTAAGACATACTTGTGTTAAATTCACAAGTGACCAGCACAAAACTCCAGGAAGAGGAAACTAAGATTGCCTGAGATCTGTTCACTGACTCTCAGACAGCAAGCACTTTTTGCGTGACTGAAGTTTACCAATTAATCAGAGAGGTTTGTATACTCTCCTAAGCATCGGACAAGACGTAAGCTCTGTAAGTACAACATGGTAGGTGGACAGCATTCCTTAGCTAATAACCAGAAGAGGAGAGACATTTGGTTGGCTTTCACCAACCTCTACTGCCCATGTCTCTTATCCAGCAAGTTTTAAAGAACTCCAAGAAACAGAATTTACTGACTTTCCCGGTAGCTAATTCCAGAACACACAGCACCCGCCTGCGTGCTAGAAATGATGTTCAGTGGATGACACAAACTACTGAAGTGAGTTCCTCATTCAGTTAATATTATGGTAAAACCAAATATGCACATGCAAAATTATTAAAGATTTGTTTACGTGGGACTCTGATATTTGCCATGAAAATTCCTACAATTAAAATCTGACTGGGCTTCCCTGGTGGCACAGTGGTTAAGAATCTGCCTGCCAATGCAGGGGACATGGGTTCGAGCCCTGGCCCGGGAAGATCCCACATGCTTCGGAGCAACTAAGCCCGTGAGCCACAACTACTGAAGCCCGCGCACCTAGAGCCTGTGCTCAGCAACAAGAGAAGCCACTGCAATGAGAAGCCCGCGCACCCCAACGAAGAGTAGCCCCCGCTCGCCGCAACTAGAGAAAGCCCGTGCACAGCAACGAAGACCCAACGCAGCCAAAAATAAAATAAATAAATAAAATGAATAAATTTATCAAAAAAAAAAATCTGACTGAAAAAAAGAAGACTTTTTCCCCCCTTTCAAAATCAGTTTCAAGAAACCCTTGATAGAATCAGCTAGTTAATTCTTGGCCTCTTTAACTAACACCACATTTGAAGTCACGTGCCATAAATCAGTTTCAGTTGAGATATTAAAATCAGATTATAGCAGAAAAGCCTTGCAAATATTTGCCTCCAAATGAGTTTAAGAATAAATATATATTCAGTAATTCATCCATATTTAGCAGATATTAATAAGACAAAGCATAGCTTTAAATTCACTTATCATTTAATACAAAGGAGGAAATAGGAAAGTGGGCCTGATTAGCTTGTTTATTCTTGGGCTTGGTAATACCTTATTAAAATCTGAAGTTCAAAATTGATATAATCAGTCAAATGTCAGCAGAAATATTTATTCTATAAATGAAGCTTTAGTTAATAGAACTTTAATTTGAAGTATTTTACATTTTCTTTTCCTCCATAAGGAAACTGGAAAGGGGGTGGGGAAGTCTTGATAGGAATGTGAAATTAACAAAGAGGTCTGAATTTCCCTTCCAGATCTGTGCTGACACTAGAGGTCAGCAACCTTCCAGAAATGATATCTCAAATCTTCATTTACTCACTGTAATTTATGAATTTTTTTGTGACAAGAACCACAGAATTTTAGGTCAGGAAGTGGTCTTACTAATGACCTAATCTGCTGTTTTTTTTAGAGGAAAAGGGAGTGAGGTCTAGTGAGATCCAGAGACTTGGCTGGTCTCACCCTTACACAGACGCAGGACTGAACTGAGGATGCTGAGAGCTGATCAATAACACTTAGCGATGGGGATCTTCATGGTCACCAAGTTACAGAGAAATTAGGCACTGTGTCCTATAAACGTGGACTAATAACGTTGGAAGGGACAGGGGAAGGAGAGGAGGAGTTACAGGCTTAGAAAAAACATGGTTCCTGGAGAAAAGACAGGGATGAAAGAGCTAAGAAATCTGCCAACAGCTTAGGGATGCCAATTTCACAGCTTCCACTACCTCTTCTCTCTTGACCTCCTCTCCGCGGGGGTCTGGGGCTTGGACACTTGCTTCATTTGTTTCTAAATTCCAGTGAAAATTCCCATAGAGAAACCTTCTCCAGTGTCTGATTAATCCAGCTCTTTACTAGGTTCATAGCACTCAAATCCACCTCATGATCTACACTTGGCCTTGGGCTGTCACGTGCCAGCCAGTATCCTCATTCTCATCGTGGCCTTGGGCCAAGTAATCATCACCCCCCCCCACCCTCCAACCCCCCCCACCCCACCCCCTTCCTTGTGGTGCAGCGCATAAGAAAGGAACATCAGCTGGGGGAATTGTGGAGAAGTGGCCAAGCCCTGGGCGTCGGGAGACCAGACGGTTTTTTGGAATTCCTGCCCTGCCAGTAACTATGTAGCTTTAGGCAAGTTACTTAGCTTTTTTAAACCTTAGTTTTCTCATGCTTAAAATGGGGATTGTATTAGTACTGGCCTCACAAGTTTTCAAATGTATTAAGTAAGATGTACACATGGGTTTGTCTGTAAGCGCAAGATAATTCGACTCAGACTGTCTTATTAAAAAACAATGGGACTAGGGTGGGGAGGAAAAGTGTAGGGTGCCGCTGCCAATCCAGGGTCCGCCCTCTCCCTGCAGCCCTTCCAGAATTCACCACCGCCCTGACTGAGTCCAGGAGAGGACAGGGTCCGTGCCTCAGCACCCCAGCTAATACCCCGGGACTCCTGCTATCTCTGCCCTTACTATAGGCTGCTTCTCCAGTCAATAAAGAGGGGAAGAGATGAGAGTCCCAACAGGTATAGATAGCTGTGTGCTGGGCCCATGGCTAAGACTTCAATAAACGTCACCTGCCCTTCTTGTCGTCATTATGATTGTAAGTCACAGTCGCCTACATCTTGCTCACTCACAGCAACCTGTTTGGTTTTGACTGACGAAGGAATGGAGGTTCACAGAAGTTAAGAAATCTGTCCCCATGATTTGGAGTGTGGACTCATACTGTGTCGTTCTCAAGTCTTCCATCACCACTAGGCCCTGCACTCTGGTTAATCAATACATGAGGCATGTCAGGAATGGCTCAAAAGGCTTCTCTGTACTGAGAATGCAACCCTGCAGGAATGGAAATTAGCTATGATACTCAGATTGATCCTGGGTCAGAATAAAGGCAAAATAATTGGTGGATAATTTGTTTAAGATGGAAAGACACTTTTTTTTTTTTTTTTTTCAAATGGCTAGATAGGTTGCCTACAAGACACCAAATACTCAATTCGGATTTTATTGATAAAATCTACCCAATTCCAGTATTTTCGGTACCACAGAGGACCTTAATGCAATGATTTTGAAGAAAAATTAACCTCTGAATCTATTCTAATTCATGTTTGTAAAATGTCTACTTACTTTAGAATGGGAGATGGTCAACTTTAGCCTGAGGATACTTCCAAAGCTTTCCAGTCCGTCAGGTTCAGAAGACATATCACATGAGGGGGACAAAGACCCCACTGCTTTGCTTTACTGAGAGAGGCTCAGATAGCTTTGGTTTTGTTTTGTTTTGTTTTGTTCTCTCCCTCTTCCTGACACGGTATCTTTTGAAATTACAGAAGAAAAACTTAAGTTTGTGACTCCTGAAATGGTCAATTAGAAAATCACTTTGAGTGAATATGCAAAACAATCTAAATACTCTAATACCATAATTAAATATTTGGTGATGGTGATTTCTTTAAAAAAATTAATTGCTGTCTTAAGTAAATAAGTCCAAGTGAGGATAAAATGACGTTTGAATTTGGGAAGTGGATGAACTACACGTAAGAAAACTCAAGTTATGGCCTGCTATCCAAGATGACCCGTTCATAATTGACACTTTTTTTGTATAGAAACTGACCACTGTCTCCCAAGTATGTTTCCATTGTTTTCTGAGACATGCACCAGGCCATAAGAAGATAAATATGTTCAAATGAGATTGTTAGCCCTACTATGCATTCCTTCCTTTCCACCAAAAATGTACAAACTGACTTCCGGTTTTGGTGAATTGACATAAATTATTCAAAGGTAAAAGCCTTTACAGATCAAAAAAATTTTAAGTGCTTTTGTATATCATAAACTTATCAACATCTATTCTCTCCTTTTTTTCAATAATACTGTCATTTGAATTTTCTTGAAAAATTATGTTTCTATAGGAACAATTTGTTTGCTTTTGTAGTATTATAAATAAGAAATATAAGAAATTACCATGAAGCAAATCCATGATATCTAACAATAAGTGCCATTTTTTATGTAACTCTTCAATCCCATGATTTTTAAGTATTATATTAACATTAGTACCAGGTATTATTTTGCTCTCTAAACCCATGTCTGCACAAGTATGACAGTTATTAATACCCACAAGTTTTCTTCTTCTTCAATTCTATTCAACAAAGTCTTTTAAGAATGCCTACATGACAAACAATATGCTAGGTAATTCCATTAGGTTAATGACAAAAAGAAGTTGTTGAGATTTTTGTTTGTTTGGTTTTGCTTTCAATATTTGTACTACTTTTTTGACAGTGTACACATGCAAGTTCTCCATAAGACATTAACATCACAGTGAGAATATTGCGATAAAACCCATTTCGTATTGCTTTGAAGATTGGCGTTTGACCCATTAATGAGATCACGACCTCAGTTTTCAATACACCCACCTCCAATCTTTATAAAATGTATCGAGCTATTATGCTGAATGCTCAGTTCTATATGAAGCCAGTGAGACCACACAATGTCATGGTTGGTAAAGTCGACCAAAATAGAGCACTGTGGTCAGTGAGAAAGTTCTCAGGGGTTGGAACAGAAACTGACTTCATGACACATCTTGCTTGGCGTCTAATTCCAACCAGCCAATTAAAAACTCACCTTTGATGTTTCCTGTGTTACTCCTGCTCCACTGAACTTTCCTTCTCTGAATTCAAATAACACTTTTTGCCCCATCACTTGTCTTTAAATGTAATGCTACATGGAATTCTTGCTTTTTAATTGTTTCCAGGGTAGAAGGGTGAGACACTGGTCTTCTCCTGCCCTTGGACTGGGATTTACACCATCAGCTCCCCTAGTTCTCTGGCCTTTAAACTTGGCCTACAACTACACCACAAGCTTTCGTGCATTTCCAACTTGCAGAAGGCAGATCACAGAACATCTCAGCGTCCAAAATTGCATGAGTCAATTTGTCATAATATACGTACATATTTAAATATCTACATATATGGATAGAATATAGATAGATACAGATATAGATATATGTATAGAGGTAGATGTAGATAAAGATACGGATATAGATACAGATATTTCTCCTATTGGTCCCATTTCTCTGGCAACCCCTGACTAATGCACACCTCTTCTTTTTTTCCAACTTAATAACAGTGCAAGGTACCAATGCATATACTAGACTGCTCGGGCTGCCATAACAAAATACCACAGACTAGGTGGCTTAAGCAATAGACATTTATTTTCTCACAGTTCCGGAGGCCAAAAGTCGATTATTAAAGTGGCAGCAAATTCTGTTTCTGGTGAGGACTCCCTTCCTGGCCTGCAGATGGCCACCTTCTCACCGCGTCCTCACACGGCCTTTCCTCTGTGCATGTGGACGGAGAGAGCTCTGGCCTCTCTTCCTTTTCTGATAAGGACACCAATCCTATTGGATTAGGGTCTCATCCTTATGACCTCACTGAACTTTAATTACCTTCCTAAAGGCTTCAAATACCATCACGTTGAGGCTTAGGGTTTCAACACATGAGTTTTGGAGGCAGAGCACAATTCAGCTCATAACAGCACACGATTGATTAGTGTGAAGACTACATCTCCCAGCTGCCCTTGAAACTAGGTCACTAAGTTCTCATTAATGAGATGGAAAAGGAAGTGCCATGGGACAGTTTTGGGGACTCTACTTCAAGAAACTGTCCTCTGTTCCTGCTTCTTCATCCCTTCCTCCATCTTGCAGCCTGGAAAAAAAAGACTACGGAGACAAGGGTCACACCTCAGGAATGGTTGGAAAGGATCTGGGTCCCTGGGGGCATTGAGGAGCAGAGATGCCAGACTGCCCTGAGCTGTCTATGGACTGACTTGGATGAATGTGAGAAATAAATTTTATTTAAGCCATTATTCTTTGAGATTTCCTTTCTGCTTGCAGCCGAATGTTATCCTAATTAATATACAAGATTTACTTAGCTAGAGTGAAGTAGATATGTCGTGTAATTACCAAATGTCTTGGGGAAGATTTGAGTTTGCACTTTAAAGTGGGAAAAAACTTTACAGTTTATCGAACATAGGGGTTTACAAACTAGATGTCCATTTGCTAAAGCCAACATAGTGTTAAAAATGAATTCTGACTCTTTTAATTGGGGCTTGTATGCCTCTGGTTGCCTCAGGCTCAAGCACCCCGTGTCATTTACACCAGGCTTGCTGTCCACATTTCATTTCCTGCCTGGTTTCTTACATATTTGAAATTGCAATGACTGATTTATTCTAATCCAAATTCCTTATTTTACAAATGAGGAAGCAGAGACTAAGAAGAGTAAAGTAACCAGAGATTAAAGAAAAATGAATACTAGTATTTTGGGCTGCTGACTCCCAGCCTGGGCCTCTTTCCATTGTTTGGGCACCAGTAATCCCTTTGAGTCACCTTGGGAAGAAATACGCGCTGGGGAGAACATTCTGTCTGCATCCTGCAGCTTCCCTGTGGGCCCAGCTCTTTCCTACCATCTCAGCTCCAGCAGGTGCACCAGCGACAGGACACCTCACCCTGCAGTTGGACTGCAGTAGGATGGGGAGGGAGCCTGAGATGCTACGTGTCTCCGTTTGGCACTTCCTGTCAGCATTCAGCTTTTATCACACAGATTGAGGGACCAGTGTATTACATTCTCAACCCTCTGTCATCTCCTATCACATTAATGTGATATCATCTTAGTCTATTAGAGTGCTGTAACAAAAAAGGAGGTGTTAGAGCATGACAGCACCTGTCAGAGTGCTGCAAGTACTTATTTGAAATCTTGGATTAAAACGGTGTCATGTGGCGTTAGTGGTGGCAACTTGTCCCCAGAGAGTAAGTTCCTTTATTTGCACTATGTAAATGAAGGCGTCACACGCGCAGGCTATCGTTAAAGAAAATGTCCCCTCACGGAGTTAAGGAATCAAAAACTGTCGCATGGAGAGGAGCGTAGCGGCCGTGAAGGACCATGCTAGGCACTCCTCTGCTTGAGGGCTGGTTGTCTCAGTGCTGAGCAAGCCAGTCACCTTGTTCATGAACGCTGGCTAAGCTTCTCCAGCCACACGGGTGGACATCCATACTGCTTTGATTATTTCCAAATAGGGCTTTCAAAACATCCCAGCATCCTCTCTAATCTAGCTGCACTTGTGTTTCTCATGTTCCCTTGACTGCAGACTCCCTGAAAGAGTAGGAATCATCTTACCCTGTTCCTCTCCACCTCAGCATCCAGCACCATGGTTTCCTCATACCAAAAGCACAGTTTTTATTACCTGAAGATCTAGTGCAAGCTTTCGTTTTTAACAGATGAGGGAACCAGTCAACATACAAGAGCTATTCAGTGGAGGCAAATGATTTAGTCACATTCCTTAAAGCTCACGTGTTTTTATTATACAGAGTAACAGTTTCACTCCTGACTTATAAGGATACAGGCAGACCCTAAATTAAGAATTTAAGATTAGGCCTTCAGATCTAAAACTGGGATGTGAAGTTATCCATCTGGAATTTGAAGACTTCAGTTTATAGCCACAGATTATTACTAGGTGGCTGGACACAAAATATTTACTTTCTTATTATTCCGACTATGCTCTACGTTGGTGAGGAAAGACTAGGAAGTATCAGCTCTCCCAGGTAACAGGGTATTTGGAGAATAATTCTACTGGTGATGATGACCATGGTGGGGGTGACGATATGGCAACATGAGCCATAGGAAAGCTACAGGGCCCAAGTTGCAGTCAAAAAGGAACGAGACCTCCAGGGAAATGACAAGCAGATTTTAATGTTGACATTGTGCCAGCTCCTTTCCTTCTGGTTTCCATTTTCTCTAATGTTGGATGTGAAAGATTTAGAAGAAGGAACAGTGAAGTCATGTCCATGCTCTGGGGTTCAATGAACTAAACATGGGAGTTTAATAATTTTAAATACATGTATTACAGGCTGATGAAGAAACGGAACACTGCATCTCCTCAGAAGCCCCCTCCCAGCCCTCATCAAAAGTGACCACTGTCTTGACTTGCAGGGAAATCACATCTTTGTTTTTCTTTGTACTTGTACAATATGAGCATGCGTATTCCTAAATACCACAGCTTAGTTTCACCTGTTTTGGAACTTTTGCTCAACATTATGTTTCTGAGGTTCGTCTATGTTTTTGTGTTCAGCTGTAAATTGGTTAATTTTCAGTACTGTGTATTATGCTACTATAGAGATAAACCCAATTTATTGATCCATTTTATTGATGATGGCAATGTTGGGATTTTTCTGTTTGAGATCATTCATAATGCTGTTAAAACACTCTTGTATGTGTAGATAGAGAGAGAGACAGATACAGATATAGCTATATAGCTATAGATATAGATACAGATATAGATATATAGATATTTCTTTGTGCACATATACATGCAT
Organism: Eschrichtius robustus; assembly: GCF_028021215.1. Lineage (NCBI taxonomy): Eukaryota > Metazoa > Chordata > Mammalia > Artiodactyla > Eschrichtiidae > Eschrichtius > Eschrichtius robustus. Next base: position 91,483,954 of record NC_090838.1, on the reverse strand, counting down.
TTCAGGGGTACATTTCTAGGTATGTAATTTCTGGGTCAGAAATTTTGATTTTCTGGGTCAGAAATTTTGATTTTCTTCAATTTTATTAGATAATTATAAACTATTTTCCAAAGTGATTCTACCAAGATTTACCATCATTAGCAGTGTGTAAGAATTAATATTGCTTCTTTTTCTGGAACACATCATCTGTCTTTTACAGTATCAGCCATTCTGGAGGTTAACATGGTGTATTTCATTCTGTGTGTGTTAGATGTTCCTGATTACAAATGAAGTCAAGTGTGTTTTAATATATTTATCAGTCACTTTTGAGGGGTGCTCTTCCAAGTTACTCATTTTTTGATTGAATTGTTTGTCTTTCTCTTAGACACATAAGAGTTCCTCATATATATATATATATATATATATATATATAAAACATCTTTATTGAAGTATAAGTGCTTTACAATGGTGTGTTAGTTTCTGCTTTATAACAAACTCAATCAGTTATACATATAACATATGTTCCCATATCTCTTCCCTCTTGCATCTCCCTCCCTCCCGCCCTCCCTATCCCACCCCTCTAGGTGGTCACAAAGCACCGAGCTGATCTACCTGTGCTATGCGGCTGCTTCCCACTAGCTATCTATACCACTCTCTCACTTTGTCCCGGCTTACACTTCCGCCTCCCCATATCCTCAAGTCCATTCTCTAGTAGGTCTGCGTCTTTATTCCCGTCTTGCCCCTAGGTTCTTCAGGACCTTTTTTTTTTTTTTTTTACATTCCATATATATGTGTTAGCATACGGTATTTGTTTTTTCTCTTTCTGACTTAACTTCACTCTGTATGACAGACTCTTGGTCCATCCACCTCACTACAAATAACTCAATTTTGTTTCTTTTTATGGCTAAGTAATATTCCATCGTATATATGTGCCACATCTTCTTTATCCATTCATCTGTTGATAGACACTTAGGTTGCCTCCATGTCCTGGCTATTGTAAATAGAGCTGCAATGAACATTATGGTACATGGCTCTTTTTGAATTATGGTTTTCTCAGGGTATATGCCCAGTAGTGGGATTGCTGGGTCGTATGGTAGTTCTATCTTTAGTTTTTTAAGGAACCTCCATACTGTTCTCCATGGTGGCTGTATCAATTTACATTCCCACCAACAGTGCAAGAGGGTTCCCTTTTCTCCACACCCTCTCCAGCATTCATTGTTTGTAGATTTTTTTTAACATCTTTATTGCAGTAAAATTGCTTTACAATGGTGTGTTAGTTTCTGCTTTATAACAAAGTGAATCAGTTATACATATACATATGTTCCCATATCTCTTCCTTCTTGAATCTCCCTCCCTCCCACCCTCCCTATCCCACCCCTCTAGCTGGTCACAAAGCACAGAGCTGATCTCCCTGTGCTATGCGGTTGCTTCCCACTAGCTATCTATTTTACGTTTGGTAGTGTATATATGTTCATGTCACTCTGTCACTTTGTCACAGCTTACCCTTCCCCCTCCCCGTATCCTCAAGTCCATTCTCTAGTAGGTCTGTGTCTTTACTCCCGTCTTGCCACTAGGTTCTTCATGACCTTTTTTTTTTTTTTCCTTAGATTCCGTATATATGTGTTAGCATACTGTATTTGTCTTTCTCTTTCTGACTTACTTCACTCTGCATGACAGACTCTAGGTCCATCCACCTCACTACAAATAACTCAATTTCGTTTCTTTTCATGGCTGAGTAATATTCCATTGTATATATGTGCCACATCTTCTTTATCCATTCATCTGTTGATGGACACTTAGGTTGCTTCCATGTCCTGGCTATTGTAAATAGAGCTGCAGTGAACATTTTGGTACATGACTCTTTTTAAATTATGGTTTTCTCAGGGTATATGCCCAGTAGTGGGATTGCTGGGTCGTATGGTAGTTCTACTTTTAGTTTTTTAAGGAACCTCCATACTGTTCTCCATAGTGGCTGTATCAATTTACATTCCCAGCAACAGTGCAAGAGTGTTCCCTTTTCTCCACACCCTCTCCAGCATTTATTGTTTCTAGATTTTTTGATGATGGCCATTCTGACCGGTGTGAGATGATATCTCATTGTAGTTTTGATTTGCATTTCTCTAATGATTAATGATGTTGAGCATTCTTTCATGTGTTTGTTGGCAATCTGTATAGCTTCTTTGGAGAAATGTCTATTTTTGATGTGAACTTTTGGGGTTATATGTATGTAGTACAAATACATGCTCCAACTTGGTGACATTTATTTTCATCCCTAATGAATGTCTTTTGAGGAACAGAATTTCTGAAATTTAAAATCATGTCTCTAGTCTACTTCATCTGTGTGGTCATCTACCTTTGTGATAATAACACAGTGTCTTAGGGTATAATATTTTAAAAGTCTCAGTTCTGCCATGTTGTTATTCTTTTTTCCAATAATGTCTTAGCCATTCTTAGACCTTTGTACTTCACAGCAATTGTAAAATAAAACAATAAAGTTCCACAAAAATAAAAGTTGAATTTTGATTGCAATTGCTTTGAAACTCTAAATAGGTTTGGAAATAATTAGCATATTTACGAAATCAGGCTTTCCAACCTACAAGCTTAATATATCCCTCCATTCATTTAAGTCTTCTTTAATTTCTCTCAGTAAGTTGTCGTAGTTTTTGTGTAGAGTTCTTAAACATTTTTCATTTGATGCATTTTTAGGTACAATTATATTATTGTAAAAGGTATGGTTTTCATTTTAACTTTCTAATCTTCTATTTTTGGTAAGCAAAAATCTAATTTATTTATGAATTTTTGAATATTATATACGTACTTTGTATATTTACACATTTGTATGCTGTTATACACTGAATGTTTGTGTCCCCCTCCAATTCATAAGTTGAAGCCCTAACCCTTGATGTAACGGTACCTGGAAGTGGGGACTTGGGGAGATAATTAGGTGTAGATGAAGTCATGAAGGTGGGACCCTCACGATGGCATTAGTGCCCTTATAAGAAGAATATCTTTCTCTCTCCCTCTCTCTCTCTCTCTCTCGCTCTCTCTCTCTCCATGCACAACCAGCAAGAAAAGTCTAGGTGAGCACACAGCCACAGGTGCTGAGTATAAGTCAGGAAGAGAACCAAGGTCCCAGTCCCTGGAATTTTGATCTTGAACTCCCCAGCCTCCACAATTTGTTGAAAACAAATGTCTGCTGCGATAGCAGCCCGGACCAAAACATACACTGCTCACCTCTCTTGCCAAACTTGTTAATTATAGTAATTTATCTATAGAGTCTTCTAAATTTCTATATATGCAGTCATAGTTATATCATATCATTGTGCCATATTTATTGATTTCCAATTATTATACTTATTTATTTTTCTCACCCTATCTACTATTTGAGCACATCAAGTAAAAAATTGAATAGAAAGGGTGACAGCAAAGCTCTCATCATTTTCTGATCGCAAAGAGAAAGCTTTCATATTTCACCCTAAAGATGGTGTTTGCTGTAGGCTTTTTATAGATCTTTTTCAAGTTAAGAGAGTTTTATTCTACTGCCAGTTTGCTGAGTTTTTCTAAAATTATGAATGCAAGTCAAATTTATTTAAAAACGTCTGCATGTACGTTTTCTCCTTTATCCCGTTAGTAGGATGAAATACATGGATTGATCTTCAAATGTTAAATCCACTTTACTTTCCTGGAATACACCCAACCTGTCATAATGTACTGTCCTGTCTATAACTGTCAGAATTAGGTTTAATATTATTCTGTTTGGAAGTTTACATCTATTTTCATGAGTAGGAAAGACCTGTAACTTTCCTTTCGTATAGTGTTCTTGCCAAATTTTGATATCACCGTTACACTGGCATCTTAAAACTAGTTGTGAAATAGTCTCTCTTTTTTCCTTCATTCTCTATAAGAATTTGTGAAATACTGATAATATTTATTCTTTCAATACTTGGTAAAATCCACTTGTAAGTCACTTGGACCTGGAGTTTATTTGTGGGAAGGTTTATAATTACTCTTGAATTTCTTTAAAAGTGAAAGGATCAGTAAGGTTTTACATTCCAGCCTTAGTCATTTTGGTAACTTATGCTTTCGTACAAATTCAACCATTTCACAAAAATTTTCAAGCGTATTAAAATAAATTTGCTTATGATATTCTGCCATGATATCTTAATGACTATAGGATCTTTACTGAAGCATCCTTTGGCATTCCTGTTGTTGTTAAGCAAATAAATATTGCTTATCTCTGCCATCTATTTTATAGGTGTTATTAAAGTTACAAACCCTTTTCCAATTAATTATTATTTATTACTATTTCAATTAAGTATTAATTAACCTATTTTTGTTTGTTTTCTTTTTTATATTTTCTGCTTTTTCCTCTCCCCCACTTTATTTGAGTTTACTTTGTTATTATTTTTCAAATGTTTGACTTAAATGCTTAGTTTATGTATTTTCTTTCTTTTTTTAAATTTAATTTTATTTATTTATTAGTTAGTTAGTTTATTTATTTATTTTTGGCTGTGTTGGGTCTTCGTTGCTGTGCACGGGCTTTCTCTAGTTGCAGCGAGCAGGGGCTACTCTTTGTTGCAGTGCGCAGACTTTTCATTGCAGTGGCTTCTCTTGTTGCGGAGCATGAGCTCTAGGCGCATGGGCTTCAGTAGTTGTGGCACGCGGGCTCTAGAGTGCAGGCTCAGTAGTTGTGGAGCACGGGCTTAGTTGCTCTGCTGCATGTGGGATCTTCCCAGACCAGGGCTTGAACCCGTGCCCCCTGCACTGGCAGGAGGATTCTTAACCACTGCACCACCAGGGAAGTCCAGTTCATGTATTTTCAAATCTTCTTTTCTATCATAGGCACTTACTGCTATAAATTTCTAAGTGTGGCTTTAGTTGTATTCCACAAATTTGATATATATAGTAATTCTGTTATTCGTTATTTAATTTTAATTGTGACTCTTTCGCTTTGATACATACATAGGTTATTCAGACTGTGTTATTATTTTCTAGCTTAAATGCACTGTAGTCAAAAATATATGTTGCTTGATATCAATCTCCTGAAATCCCTGAGGCTAGCTGTGGAAGACCGCGTTGTTGCCCAAAACATGTGCTACCCCTTCTTCTGATGCTCCCCTCTGCAGCAGAGCTGTACTCTTACACCCTAACATCAATCTTAAGCCATGAAACTTGCTTTGCCCAACAAAATCTAAGTGGAAGTGACATGAGATACCTCTGAAATCTCTTTTTCCTCTGCCAAAAAATAGACAGGGTCTCAGATAGAGTCAACTGTGCTATCTTGAGTCATATAATGAAGACATGGAGAAGAACCAGAAGCATTCTCAATGCTATTTGGGGTCATTTGTGACTACAGTATACTCTAGTATGGTGGGCAGATGTGAGGATAGCCCTGCAGGACCTCTACGTCCTGGAATCCATACCCTTATGTAATCCCTCACCTTGAGAATTTAAGGACTTGTTTCCTGGAATAGAATGCAGCAAATGTGATGAGATATCATTTCTGAGATTGGGTTACCAAAGGACCATGGCTTCCACGGTGGCCACCTTCTCCTATCCTCTGGTTCTCTCTCTCTCTCTCCTTCTCACACACACATCAGCAGCCGCCACATCATGACAACACCCGGGCAGCCTATGCAGAGACCCATATGGCAAGGACCTGAGGCCTGCCAGCAGCTACATAAGTGAGCTTGGAAGCTGATCTAAGCCAGGCACATAAGTGAGCTAAGAAGTGGATTCTGTAGCCCCAGTTGAGACTTGGGATGGTTGCAGGCCCAGAAAATATCTTGATTGCAGCCTCATGAGATTCCCTGAGCCAGAACTATCCTGCATAGCCACTCCTAAACCCTTGAGCCACAGAAACTATGAAATAATACATGTTTTTTGATTTAAGACACTAAGTTTTGGGGTAACATTATATAGCAATAGCTAAATAATACATATTTTGGTACCTGGAAATGAGGTGTTACCATCAAAAGATACCTTAAAATGTGAGGGTAGCTTTGAACAAGACAGTTGGTGGAAGCTGGAAGGATTTTTAGGAAATGTTAGAGAAGCATAAATTTCCTTGAACAGACTGTTAGTAGCACTCTAGGTTTTGAGGACTCTGAGTGAGGACTTACAAGGAAATGACAAATATATTTTTGGAAACTGGAGGAAGGGGGATCTTGGTTATATAGTGGGGGAAAGGTTTGCAGCATTATCACCTGCAGTAACATGGAAAGTAGAACATATGTCAAATGAACTAAGGAGATTTCCAAGCAAGTTGCTGAAGGTACCAAATGGTTTCTTTTTGCTGCTTGTAGTACATGCAAAAGGAGAGACGTAAATTGTGGGAAGGACTGTTAATCACAAAGGAGCCAGGACTTGCTGGATTTGAAAGTTCTCAGACCCTCAAGATGACAAATGGTTATTTCCAAAGTGGAGAAATGGCTTCCAAGTAAAGGTCAAATCCAGGGCACTCTCAGCAAAATATGGTCTAGAGAGGAAGCTGAGGGTGGGCGTGTAAAGTCTTCTGTTAAATCTTCAGAACGATCAAAGCTGATGTTCCAGAGTGCTATTCAGTCACACAAAGGGTCCTTTAAAAAGTAAGCGTTGGGGGGACCTTCAGGATGGTGGAGGAGTAAGATGTGGAGATCACCTTCCTTCTCACAGATACATCAGAAATACATCTACATGTGGAACAACTCCTACAGAGCACCTACTGAACGCTGGCAAAAGACCTCAGACCTCCCAAAAGGCAAGAAACTCCCCACGTACCTGGGTAGGACAAAAGAAAAAAGAAACACCAGAGACAAAAGAATAGGGACGGGACCTGCGCCAGTGGGAGGGAGCTGTGAAGGAGGAAAGGTTTCCACGCACTAGGAGCCCCTTCGTGGGCGGAGACTGCGGGAGGCGGAGGTGGGGAAGCTTCGGAGCCACGGAGAAGAGCACAGCCACAGGGGTGCGGAGGGCAAAGCGGAGAGGTAGCTGCCGACCAGCACTCAGCAGCCCGAGAGGCTTGTCTGCTCCCCCGCCGGGGCGGGCGGGGCTGGGAGCTGAGGCTCAGGCTTCGGAGGTCAGACCCCAGGGAGAGGACTGGGGTTGGCTGCATGAACACGGCCTGAAGGGGGCTAGTATGCCACAGCTAGCCGGGAGGGAGTCCGGGAAAAAGTCTACAGCTGCCGAAGAGGCGAGAGACCATTGTTTCGGGGTGTGCGAGGAGAGGGGATTCAGAGCACTGCCTAAACGAGCTCCAGAGACGGGCGTGAGCTGCGGCTATCAGCGCAGACACCAGAGACGGGCATGAAACACTAATGCTGTTGCTGCAGACACCAAGAAGCCTGTGTGCAAGCACAGGTCATTATCCACACACCCACCCCCCAGGGAGCCTGTGCAGCCCGCCACGGCCAGGGTCCCGTGATCCAGGGACAACTTCCCTAGGAGAACACACGGCGCGCCTCAGGCTGGTGCAATGTCATGCTGGCCTCTGCCGCCGCAGGCTCGCCCCGCATTCCAAGAACTACCATACCCCTCCCTTCCCCCGGCCCAAATGAGCAAGAGCCCCCTAATCAGCAGCTGCTTTAACCCCGTCCTGTCTGGGCGGGAACAGATGTCTGGGCGGGAACAGATGCCTGGGGGTGACTTACACACAGAGGTGGGGCCAAGACCAAAGCTGAACCCCAGGAGCTGTGCGAACAAAGAAGAGAAAGGGAAATTAAAATTAAAACTTCAATTATCATACGATCCAGCAATTCCACTTATGAGTATACACCACCTAATATTGAAAGCAAGGTCTCGAAGAGATATCTGTATACCCATGTTCATAGCAATGAATTGGGAGATTAGCATTGACATATATACACTACCAAACGTAAAATAGGTAGCTAGTGGGAAGCAGCCGCACAGCACAGGGAGATCAGCGCAGTGCTTTGTGACCACCTAGAGGGGTGGGATAGGGAGGGTGGGAGAGAGATGCAAGAGGGAGGGGATATGGGAATATATGTATTAAAAAAAAAAAAAAAGTAAGGGTGTACTTCACAGATCCTCTCAACTGAACAAGAGGACCTCTGAAAAGCTTAAGTTCTCACTAGAAAGGGATCCGGAGGTATGGCTTTGTTTAATGGAGTCAACCACAAAGAGATTTTAAGGAGGCCCACAAAGTTTTTGAGAGAATTTTGTTAGGGGAGGCCAGAGGGAAGATTGTGTTGGGAAACCTGTAGGATTCCAATTAAACATTTATTAAAACTTCACTGTATGCCTCTTACCCTCTTTTCTAATTTTTCTAATATTTTGTCTTTCTGTGCTTCGATTTGAATGCTTTCTTGTGAGTTATCACCCAATTCATTCCGTCTCTCTTTATCTGTGTCTAATCTGGTCATAAAACTCTCCACTAAATTTTCAACTTCAGTTATTATATTTTTAAATTCCAGAATGTCCATCTGTCACTGATATCTCCAATATCCTGACCCCCTGATCTGGCTTTCTTTCTTTGGTTTTATGTCAGGCTGTCTTATATCTCAATCAGATAAGTTTCAATCAGCTAAATTAGTCAAATTTGTACCATTTTCTAGGTATTATATTTGCAAAATTACATGTAGAAATAAGTCTAGGCCTTCATAGATATCTGATGTTTGCTTGGCCAGGTATGTGGGGACACTTATACTCCAAGATTCACTCCAATTTTAGTGATTGAGGTGCCATCCTCACAGAGATAGTTCTCCTCAGTTGTAGCACTTAGGAGCTCCAACTCTAAGCTGAGGTGTTTCACCCTCTTTTAACAGGTCCTAGATAACAATCCTTGCTGCCTTAGGCCCTAGATATTGTCAAAAGCAATGTCCAGTCTCTCCCTCTCTCAGCTTCTCCCTTATCAACCATTAGTTATCTTTTGGAGAAAAGATGGCCAAAAACCAGCATCAGTTTTTTGGACCTCTGCCCCCCCTTTAATCTCAAACCACAATATAGTTGATTAGGTCATTACTAAAACATTAATAGGAGGCTCGCTGGATCATACAGAGGCAACGGGGCCAGAACTAACATTTGTGAACAACTTCTAAGTGCCATATGTTTACTATATGACAACCCATTTAAGCATCACTTTAAGAAGGTAATTCTTTTGTCCCTATTTTTACATACATAACCCCGAGATTCATAGTGATGAATGACTTGCCTAGGATTACAGTCAGAAAATGGCAGAAACAGAATTTATATACCAAGTTTACCTAACTTCAAAGACCCTTTCCTAGACCCTTCAACCAGTTCACAGGGAGAAAAGGACAGAAAGAAAGTTGAGAGCAAGCATCCAGAGACCTGTACAGCAATTTGGCATGGCCATGACCTCCAGCTGTGTGACCAAGGTCTCCTCTACTTGGACGGGGTTTGGCGGTATCTGGGAGCTGCTGAGCTCAGACACTGAATCACATGTCACAGGGCACATGCCAGCCTGGCACAGCAGGACTCAGTAGGACAGGAGCCCTTGAACCAATGGAAAATTTTAAAACGTGTCTTTCACAGCGAATAATTTGAGAAGCACTGATCATTGACTAGTGTCCATTTATGTGCTACTCTGGGTTGGTGCTCTTGCTTTCCCCTGACGGGAGTCACCCTAGCAACAGCTGAATCTTGGACTTGTCACTCGTGCTGGAGCCTCTGGACCTAGGAGCCTGTGCACGGTGCCAGCTGCCACGCCTGCCCTCTGGCAGGCTTATGTCCATGGGGGCTGGATGCTCCAGTGGCCGCCTGGTCAGGAAAATGACACGACCCAGAAGTGGGGGGAACGTCCCTGGGGCAGCATTAATCAGTTGTTGATGAAAGACTAGGGAGAGTTGGTAGATAAATTCCCCTCCTTGCTCTCTCCAGGCGATGAGCTGGCTTGTTACAAATGTGAGGGCCGCCTGCAACGCAGCAGCACACACCTCATGTGGGTCTTCCCTCCTTCCCTGCTTCCTGTTTTTCGTCTCCCTCATGCCAGCTTCCCAGGGACCCTACACCCGGTAAACTATTAGCATATAAGCTTTAGCCTCAGGCTCTGTTTCTAGAGAACGTAGGCCAGGACATATATTATGTAAAATGAACTTGTGAAATGCTTTTCTAATGCTTTAGACCAGTGGTTCTCAAAGCATGGGCCCCACAGCAGCATCATTTGTGAAATTGCTAGAAATGTAAATTCTCAGGTCCCACTTCAGAGCAAATAAGTCAAGAAACCCTGGGAATGGGACCCAGCAATCTGTTTTAACAAGGCTTACAGATGATTCTCTTGCATGCAAGTCTGAGAACCACTGCTTTAAGCTGAATTAGAACTGGAAAAGCGTCTTCCTTTTCAAAGTGTAACTGTACGCTAGAACCTCAGCTCAAGGATGGACCATTTCTTCAGTGATATTCATGATGTTCACTTGACACTATTATAATGGTATATAATCTCATAGCTAAAATGTAACATTTCTGCCAAGTACCAGATCAACTGAAAAAAGAAATGCTGCATATCAAATTTGTCATGATTTCTATATTTTAACCCCCATTTTCCTTTATTTTTTTCATAACTTAGACCAACACAGAGAAAACTAAACCTGGGACCATACTGCTGTGTAATTTATTTATTTTACCTCTCATTGCATCCTTCCTGCTTGCTCTTCCTTCTAAGATAGCTATCTAAAATTATAACTTTGTTTTAAATAAAGCATATTAAAGCTAATTTTTAGACTTTCACAACTCTTCAGGCAATCCACAGGACACTCCCTGGGCTGCTGAGGACATCCAGATTCGGAAACCCCACTCTGATCAGAACCCTCGGTGCAAGTTAGAATCACCTGGGAAGCTTTTAAAATATACTCATGCATTGCCCCCGCCCCACAAAGTAACTGATTTAGTTGGTGTACGGGCGGGACTAGGTTCTGTCTATTCCAATAGCCCTGAGATACTATTCTAACGTGTAGCTAGGGTTGAGAAACACTTTGAGGCCAACTTTAGCTCACAGAGTGCTTACTTTTTGCTCTTTGACCCCGTAAGCCCTGGGGCAAACACACTATTTCATGTGCTTCTGCCTTTCCAAGGCAATTTAAAGAGCAACCACCACTACCACTACCTCACAACCATCAGGAAAAGTTCTAGTAAAATTACGTTCTGGAAGTTGAAGTCAAAGGACAAATCAGAGTCCATTTAAAATTACTCTCAAACTGCAACTCCAACAGATACAGGGTTTTGGGTTTCATTAAAAATGGTTTGCAATTTTCTTATGGAATTGTTACTGCCTCTTGTATTCCCTGCTTCACGCTGTAGTCAGAGCAAACTTGGTCTCCCACAGTCCCAGCTCAAAGACTGCAGCCTGGAGCTCTCCAAGGTAGATGGAGACTCCCCTCGAGGTAACCCAGAACGTGAACTATCCAGCTCCGAACAGTCCCTGGGTGCAACTCCAGGGGGCTGGGGGCCAGCTTCCAGCAAGGCTTCGGAACCACAGGCGCTCCTGAGCCAGCACCCCAGAGTCTATACCGCAGCCTTCTGCCTCACTCTGTGAGTTGGTTTGCACTGAAATTTTGTGTTTGATTCTCACCTTCTATTCCCTTCGTGAAAATCCCATTATCTCTAACAGCTGTGTGTCAAGAAAAGACATGAATTTTGTGTAACAACAGAAGGATACCAAACTTGTTTTTCTAGGTAGCCTTAGGCAAAACCGTTTTAGCTCGCTTTCTTCACTTATTATATAAAGACTTAAACTTTGTGTAGAAAGAGGGGAGTTGCATTAGGGTGGGAAACTTTTGAAAAAAGGAATTCAATCTCTACAGCACAGAAGAAAGTTTATAATGATATTTTTTAAATAAAATACAGCCTGGATGAAAAAAGGTACAAATTTGCCACTAAAATATTATTTGCGATTTATCATTTCTAGATAAACTCATAAAGTGAAAGAAAACCAGGAAGGTGACATACACTGCTTGTGTAAGCCTTGAAATTGATTTCAGAAGCATCAGTGCTCACTACAAAAGAATTTCACAGTTTAATTAGGATGGCTCAAATCCAGCGTCTATATTTAGGATAAGCTGGAAATTACAGTGTAGAAATGAGAATCATCCAGCAACAGTCTAAATGGGGGGGGGGGGGGGGCGGAATTCTATAGAAAAAATACCACAGCTTTTCTCAGCTAACCATAAAATTTCTTAACTTTTGTTTTTCAGTGGATACAAACAGAATAATCTCTAAGGATTTTACCAATTCAAGCTGAGGAATGCATTTTTACTAAAATTCCTAAATATGAACTTTTAAATCTGCACCTATACATATTACCTAAATTATTTTTAATACCTGTATGATCTGCTTAAACACAGATCAATTTGGCAATTAATTTATAACATATCAAAGGAATCTCATTAAAATTCTGAATGTATATAAACATATTTTATACCGCTAATATTTTGGCTTCTTTTTTTAAGTGGTTGGCAGAGTTCTCATGGCACTCTATCATTAATTCCTTAAATATTCCTGTTTTCTTCTCATCATTGGTATATCATCAAATAAATCAGTTCAAACCCAAGATGTTACAGAAAGAACCATATGATTAATTTTTTTTTAATTCAGGAAATGTTTTAAATAATCTTGTACAAGTTATATTGGCTTAATTTCCCATAATTTATTAGAGTAGCACATGATTATTTATGACCATAATTATGGTTTTTGGATGTCGAACAAGGGTGTTTTTCTTCTTCCTCTTTCTCTTCTTTACAGTGACCTGGGCCTGGGTTTATATACACTTGTCAGTAATTTCCCTAAAAGCAGTTTAAATGCTCTAAATAATATACTCCAAATTGTTAAGAAAATAAATCGCTTTAGCGAGCTGACCTCGGCAGCTCTGATGCACAATGAGTATGCAGCCAGAAAGTCACAGAGAGAAATTAGAGTCTCAGGAGTAGAGTCTGAAATTCTTTCAAATTAAAGTTACTTGCCTTGGCTGAAGGTTTAATTTTAAATTACAAGGAAGGAAACACTCTAGGTAAAACAGCTCTTAGCCAGTTGTAACTAACAAATCAATTGCACATATCCGGTGCAGAGGCTGAGTGTGCCTTAGTCACATATTAGTGAATTACTTTCTCCTCATTTCTTAATTTTGCAATAGTTCAAGCACTGCCCTGCTCTGTCACCCCAACGTCAGGCCTCTCATTCAGCATGATCATTCAATTTTTTTTTGAATTTTATTTATTTTTTATACAGCAGGTTTTTATTAGTTGTCTATTTTACACACATCAGTGTATGTACATGTCAATCCCAATCTCCCAGTTCATCCCACTACCACCACCCCTCCCGCCACTTTTCCCCCCTTGGTGTCCATATGTTTGTTCTCTACATCTGTGTCTCTATTTCTGCCCTGCAAATTTTTAAATGGTCCAGAATTCACCAAACGCCCACTCTGAAGACCCAGTGTAATTAAGTTGAGTTTGCTTGCTTGTGTGTTAATGTAAATTGACAGCAACTACTTAACAGGTATACAAATTAACTCATTTAATGTCACTTACGGATAGGGGTTCACACTCTACAGACGAATAAACCGAGGTTAAGTATAAGTCAGTAAGCTGGTGCCAGAGCCTTAATGTAGAACCCCTTCCAGGTCAACACTGTCATTTCCTGTGCTGTGTCTGTTTCTGTTCCAGGTCTCTGATGAAGCAGTTTTGGAAAGATGGACTGGAATCATCCAGGAGGTATCTGACATGAGGATGAAAAAAGGAGCACTTCTTGTTTCCCTGAAGCTGTCTAGTAACTGAAGGTGAAACCAACAAAGTTGATTGTTCTCTTTTTGGGAAAACGCGGGAGCTGGGTAAGGGGATCACGAGTGGAACAAACAGCGTGGGCTGCCTTTATTTTCTATCACATTAGCTAAACACCCTTGTGCCTTATTGCTTATTTTAACTCAAATTAAAAACCTTCAGTCTCCAACCAAAAAAACTTTCTTACACTTTCAAACGAACTAATCTGGAGGAGAGCCAGTGATTTCTATGACGAGGCAGGCAAACCAAGCCGGGCAGATCTTGTCAGCCACCCTCATTATAGGCACAGGCACTGAGCGGACCCCAAGGAGAGGGGCTTTGGGCACGATGGCCAGCCGGCCTGAAGCTATTCATTTTGCTGGTGCGTGCGCTACTGTGGCTGGCAGGCACCAGGAAAACGCAGAGCATCAAGGCAGAGGCGGGGCAAGGTCGCTTCCAACGTGCAGGCGCACCCAAGAAGGAGATGTTGTGCCTAACACTGCCACCAGGTGGTCGTTCCTGGGAGAGACTTATTTAAATAAAACAAAACCCGCTGAGGTTTTCCTGCTAAGGATCAGAATCTAACCAAGTCTCAGATCTATCATCAGTTCACAGCCAAATGGAGGATTCAATCAGCCAAATGCAGAAGAACCCTGAGTCTTCAAGACAAATAACCCACTTTTCTTCAACACATTAATGGCAGGAAGAAAAAAAAGAAGGAAAGGGAGCTAGAGGCAGGGAGGGGAGGGAAGCTACCTTAAAGGGCACTTAGATACACCGATGAGATGCACTGGGTATGTACATCTCATTCGGATCCTGAGTCAAGCGAATCAACTGTAACAAGCCATTTTTGAGCCAACTGGGGACAACTGGATACAGGCTGGGTGTCAGGTGATATTACAGAATCATGACTACTTTTGCTGATAATACTATTGAGGTTTATTTGTAAAAGAAGGGCGCTTTAACTAATAGATAGATAGTATCCACTGGTGAAATAATATAGTATCGAGGATTTGTTTTAAAATAGATCAAAAAGGGCTTCCCTGGCGGCGCAGTGGTTGAGAATCCGCCTGCCAATGCAGGCGACATGGGTTCGAGCCCTGGTCTGGGAAGATCCCACATGCCGTGGAGCAACTGGGCCCGTGAGCCACGATTACTGAGCCTGCACGTCTGGAGCCTGTGCTCCGCAGCAAGAGAGGCCGCGACGGTGAGAGGCCCGCGCACCGCGATGAAGAGTGGCCCCCGCTTGCCGCAACTAGAGAAAGCCCTCGCACGGAAACGAAGACCCAACACAGCCAAAAATAGATAAATAAATAAATTTATCAAAAAAAGAGCAGGGCTGGGGGTAGATGAGAGGAGGCTGGGAGACTGTTGATACCTGTGGAATCCAGGGAATGAACACATGGGGTTATTACACTGTTCTTTATACTTGCATGTTTGAAAATACCTTCAATAACAATCTGTTTCAAAAACCTGCTAATTTTCAGGGGAAATTATTGATAATTCTGAGTTAGATATGTGTGTATATCTATGTACATATATCTTTTTAATCTGTCCTGTGGCTAATTCTCTTCACACACACACAGGTACAGAGAGTTGTCACCTCAGTTGCTCACATGACACATGTGCTGTTGTAAACACTGCACATCAGATCCTACAAAGGAAAGTTGGCTTTTGAAACAACTTTGATTAAGCAAAGCAGCCGCAATTCCTCTTTAAAGGTCTACAAATCTTAGGAGTCCATTTTGTCTTCTCCGGTTAAAGGCGTTTCTCAGTCAGACACGTTAAACTCTGTAAGGCATACATTTCCCTGTTCATTCAGTTCTATGACGTGGAAGGTTAGAAAACAAGCGTAGGAGATGTCCATTTCTCTTTTTAAAAAACTCACTCCTTGAACACATCTTAATATAGTCCTCCAGGACTTGGGGAAAAAAACCTAACCTACTTTAATAATAATATAACAGTACCTGAACTCAAATTAACATTTTGTATTCAAATTCCATTTCGTATTCAACTTTTTTGTTGTTGAACACTCACAATAAGGCCCCACTTAATCCTCCAGGAAATACAACGAATCAGAGCACACTCATGAAACTGGGCGCCAGTCAGCTTTGATTTTTCTGGTTTGAATTTCATAAGAACAAGAACTACAACATAGAGCAACCATTGGTTTACAAAAGGTTAGAGTTATGAAGGAGGAGGAAAGTTTTCCAAACAGGTAAAGATAACAAAGATATTGTTTACACTGAATTTTTTTAAATTTCACTTAAAAATAGCTATAAAAATATTTCTCACCAAAAATATTTAGTTTTGGTGGTTTTCTTTTTTGTTTTTTTGTTTTTTTGCTTGGGGATGGCAGGGGTGGGAGATAAGAAAACATACCAATACGACCAGGGCAATAGTAACCCTCCTTGTTAATAATGCATTTTATGTTTCTGAATCAAGAAGTCACTTCCGGTGATTAAAAGATGCCAAAAAGTCATTGGATATATTTCAATTTTCCCCAAATTGCCATTTCCATCAATTCAAGAGAGAGGATTTGTTTTGCTTCACGGCTTCCACAGAAGTCTCCGTCTCTGATCATAAACTTACCGGAGAGGCTTGAGCGCTCCCTGGCTAACTGGTCTCCTGCCTATGCATGAAGCTGACCTAGCATCACCCAGAGGGCAGGGCTCTGCTCCGCAGCCTGGGCTCAGGTCCCAGCTCTGCCCTTTACCATGGTACTGAGTAGAGCAAGTTATTTCATCTCTCGGTTTTCCCAGTTTTAAACTGGGCGTAAATCACACCACTGATGTGAGGATCCAGGCAAGTCTACACCATCAGAGTGCTCAGGGGAAAATAACGGGGCAGAGCACCCGCCCAGCTCCCCGAGGGGCCCGGCCCACGTGCACGCGCTCCTGGGGCCCTGAGCTTCTGCCTGCTGCCCGGCGGGTGCTGACGATTCTAGGCTCCGCACCTCCTGTTCTCTCTGCCTAGACATCCTCTCCCTGCCCTGCCCCCCCCCGACCCGTGCCAACTCCTGCATCTCCTTCGGGGCTCGCCTTCAACGTCAACCCTTCCGGAAGCGTTTCTTCACCTCCAGTTAACCTCTGCTTCTGAGAAGGTGAAGTCCCCTGACCATCTCCTTATGATTCCTGGGCTTTCGATATTTATTGGTGGTTTCACAACTAAACACCACTCCCGCCAGGCTACGTTCCAGCAGAGAAGGATTGCCTGTCTGCTCACTGCTCCTCCTGTGTGCTTGGCACATGGTAGGTCCAGACTAAACATGTATGCAGAACACACAGGATTTTACAGAAATCTGCCCAAGGGACAGCCAACCCATCCTGCGGGAAGGTGCTGGGGAGGTGGGGGGGGCGGGGGGGCAGGGGTTAGAGGGGCTTCCAGGAGGAAGTGGTTCTTCTAAATTAGATACGCACAGAGATGCAGAAAGACAGGAAAACGGTAGCTGCGGTTGATGCTCACAATGTGTCCAGCACTATTCTAAGCCCTCATCATGTACGAATTCTAATTCTTACCGCCCTCCCGCAGAATTAGGAGTTATGATTATTCCCACTTTACAGATGAGACAACTGAGATACGGGGAAGTTAAATGAATATTCAAGGTCATGCGGCTAGTGAGCAACAGAGCCTCTCACGGACAAGCTGGGCGAGCCGGGCGCTGCCCTCCTGACCACTGCCCTGCTGCCCAGCCTGGCTCCGCCAACAGTGCCTGCATCCACATGGACACCTGTAGCTGCAGCTACGCCTACAGCCAGAGCCACACATAACACGGCAGGCACGGGGAGAAAAAGTTCTTTTCTCCTACACTATATTGTTGCCAGTGTTTATCTTTTTTTTTTTTTTTTTGGTATTTCTTTCAACTTGTAGAACAAGGCTACATGTTAATAGGTGCTCAATAAATAATTGTTAAATGATCAAGTAGAAGGCTTTTACCTAATATTGCTAAATTGAATCCTGAAATATAACTGCAAGGTTTCTATGATTACTAGGAAAGAGTTAATCAGGAAGAGTACCTACAGGAGTACTCATTATTCTTATAAGAATTCTTGTTATTCTTATAAGAATACTTATTATAAGAATAGGAGCTGTGCAACTTTGGACAAGTTACTTAACTTCTCTGTGCCTTAGTTTCTGCCACTGCAAAATGGGATTAATAAGAGTCCCTGCCTCGCGTGGTTGTTGTGAGGGTTAAGTGGGAACATCCACTGAATATGTATAGCCCCGCACAGCATCACTGAGTTACGCTCCTGGTACACTAATACTGCTTCGCTAGGACCAGTACACCAGCAGCTCCCCGGGACCTGGAACCCTGACTGGCAGGTGGAACAGGAACAGCATCGGCTGACGGCCCTCAGGCTTCCCCAGGGAGCACAGTCTCTGAGTGTCACCCTCCAAAGCCACACCTTCTCTGCTCCCGGAACTCAGGTAGCCTTCCACCCTTAGCTCCAGCCACTGCTATTTTCCTCCTTGAGGAAGAGTTGTTACTTTCCATCAAGTCACCAGGGGGCAGTTGTAGCCTAGAGCAACTTTAGGGTCTCAGAAGAAGAGGAACAAGGTCACTCACAGCAGCAATATGAAGGGTGTACATGTCAGGGTGGAGAGCCCTTTAACCTTGGGTGACTGGACCTTAAGTCAATGCCGGTGGAGTGGGGGACCCCTATTCCCATCAGCCTCTGCAGCCTCCCATCCCCTGCCCTGTCCAGCCTTGCCCTGCAGGACCAGAGCAGAGCCTCAGCCTGAGATGTCAGCAGGCCAGGCAGGCCCATGCAGAGGGCAGCCCATGGAAGAAAAGACCTTTGGCCCGAGGCAGTGGCCTGCCTTCAGCCTGGAGGGACTGGCCCAAGTCCCAGTCAGGAGGGCCTGGGAAGCAAATCAAGCCTCCTGCCTGGATGCAATTAGCTACGGACAGGCTCTGGGAATCTGTATGCAAATGTACCATAATGCAACCTTAGTTATTTTCCAAAGCCATAATTTCGTTTTTTAAAAAAACCTCATGCAGGGATAGAAATATCAGAGACAAGTGGCCTCTGCTGACCACTGGGTCACCATAGAGGTTCCTGGTCACAAAGCCCTATCCATTAATCACCCTGACAGGAGCAATTACGGAACCGACGTGCTACAAAGGGACTGTTGCATTTCCCTGCTGCATGTGAACTGATGAGGGAATGGATAATTGGAAGCATTTTTGGAAAAACAAATACTATTATCCCCAGCTCTCTTTAATTATAAGTTTAAACAGGTATACATTTCCTCCATTCATTCAATAAATATTTATAAGACATGATATGGTACAGGAGAAACATTTAAACAATAAGCATTAGGAATAAAAGTAGTAGAGAAGCATTTAAGCATTAAAGAGAAAAACATTTTAAAACAAATTCAAGATTTGTTCTCTGTTTCCAAGTGGCTTGCAACTAACTGGGAAGATGCATTATTTACAAGTGAAAAGATAAATGGCAATCTACACCCAGATGTGATACATGTTCAGTGAATGGTTTGTACCAGCGGTGGTGTAAGAGCTCGGAGGAATGAGAGACCATTGACCACTAAAGAAGTTTCAGGAAGGGGCTGGGACAGAAAGGCTTTGAGAGACGAGTAACAGGGAGGAGAGGAAATTCCACGAAGAAGAGTGAAATTTATAGGAGAACCGTTGGGTTTTAGAGAAGAAATTTCTCAGGGAATTGTGAGAAATTACATGATTGGAACTATATCATGAACAGATTAAGTCTCCAATAATGTATCAGATTATAGCTGTCATTTGCTAACAAGGGAGATTGACTCTGGGTGACTCAGGGAAAAAAAAAAAAAGACTAGTTATTGGGGGATGTCAGGGTAATTGAGGGAATGTTAGGATATCCTGAGGGGCCGACCTGGGCAGCCGAGGCTCAGGTGGGCAGAACCCGGCCGAGTCCGGGAGCCTTGGCAGCCAGGGTTCTTAAGGGGAGGGACTGCCATTCATGGCACTCAGTGTCCATGACTTCAGATCCCAGTGTCTCTGCGTTACAGATCTCCTTTGCTTGGCAATAGCATCTCTCCACACCCACTGGATCAGAAGCCTTCCCTCTGCATCAACAGCTGTGGCCAAGGGGCAGTGCCAGTAGCCCCCCTACGCATCAAGACCGTCCCCGGAGAAGGGGAACCGGTTGTGATCCAGGTGACCACGGAGAGGTGTCTATTGTAAGTAAACTCGCACCAGGTGCCAGGCACTTTGCTACATAGTGGTGTCCCCTGACTATGACGTTAAGCCCATTCTCTATGAAATGGGAAACCCGAAGGTGCAGAGCAGGGAAAGAACAAAATAAAAATATGTCTTTAAGAAGAGCTTTCTATGAGTGAAGTGCCTTTTGGATTTAAAGGTAGAACTGACTTGAAGTCAGAGGTGTATGTGACCATGGTCCCCAACAAAATCCGGAGTGTATGTCAAAGCCGCGTCCTCCTGGGCCCCCACACGCTACAACTCTGAAGACATGGATCCGGGGGGGTTGGAAATGGTGTCTGGGGAGACCTCCCCAGCTACTCAGGAGCCACTGAGATAGGAAACCAGACTAGTAATCCTGCCAACAAGCAATGCGTAAAAGCAGCAGACAAAGGAGATGGTGCAGCCTTTGAAAATGGTATTGCCGGTTCAGGGACCTGCTTGGAAATGGAGGATCGTGATTAAGGACAAGTTGAGGTGATCCCAACAGTTCAAGGCCAGAGAAAGGGGACAGCACCAGCAAATGGAATAAAGAGAGCAGAAAGGACACTGGACCATACAGATAATGATTTTGCATTCGTGTCCAAGCAGGACGTCTAAGCAGAGACGGTCAGTAGGCATTGGAACCCAGATGAGGAAAGCAGGTTATCTTCCTAGAGGTTATAATTTGTACATGGGTAATAATGTATGAACAGAATCTATTCAAAATGAAATTAAAATATTAAGATAATAACGAAATCTAAACAGTATTTCAGTGATGCATCTGGATTCAGATTTAACTAACCATAAGAGGTGCTTTCATGAATATTATTTTATTTAACCTTCGCAATTACCCTGTCATGGAACTGAGCGTCAAAGCTCTAAATTATGTAAATTGTCCAAAGTAACACACACATGGGGTGGAGAAGCAAGAATCTGAACCGAGAGCCTTAGATTCCTGAGTTATTTCTATAACATCTTACCCCTCCTCATTAAGAAACAAACAAAACACCTATCCAGACAGCCAGCAAATAGGAGAAACACTTATATCTTTACTGACACCGTGAAATGTAGATATCTACCTTGTTAATGTCCATATGGATGATTGTGTTTCTTAAAACTTGAAAAGCCAGGTGAACTAAAGAGATCAAAGACCACAGTCACTGCAGATTCTCAGCCTCGGAGTCAGTGGAGGGAGTGTTTCTGATTCCTCCGTGTCATTGCTACGTAGCCTGGGTACAATTTTGGTTCAAGGTCTTTGATTTGCGGCTCAGCTAGCTAACACGCAGCTCCTTTTCTTCTCCCTATTTTAATAATTCCACAGTGACACCTGCTGGGAAGAAAGCACTGCTCAGCCCCATACTCACTGGGGGGTCCTGGGCAGGGACGGTGGGGGGCGGCAGGTTCTCCCCTGCCCTCCTCCAACAGCTGCTTCTCATTGGGTGAGTGCAGAGCTCTTCAGGATGATTCCTACCCGGATTCTGGTGCCCTCTGAGCTGGGTGAGTTCCAGCCAGGTCCCAAAGCAGCAAGATCCCCAGGGACTGGCCAGTGAAGGGGACAAACCTACGTCTCCTTGTCGCTGTGTGACTGGTCCAGCTTCCTCTCCCGCCTCTGCATGTAGCCATCAGTCCCCTCCATCACACCCCAGCCATGATACCATCCGTGGGTCTCTGTGATGCTGTACTTAATAACAAAGTAAAATTGAAAAAAAGTCCCCTGGCGTAACTGAGAAGAAGACGACTTCCGCGGAGAGTGCCAAAATGTTTTAGAAATAAACGGCAGACAACAGAGTCATTGCATATTTCACTAGGCAGGATAGTAATTTATGTGATGTATTTTTAACTGTGAGAAGTGATGGGGGAAACCACTTAAATATAATGTGAGTTGAAGATTTGTCAGTTACGTAGTTCATGCAATGGCAGATCTGGAAAATGTTATAAGAATGGAAGGATTACCAACAAAGAATGCCTACAATTGGAGCTCTTATTTGAGTTCCGACTCCCCCTATCGCTGGGAATTTGCTCCTTTCTGGGAATATTTTGCTTTCTGTGGAAGAAGCTGGAATTTTACTCTGTCTGTCAAACGTTCTTTTTTTAATCATCTCTCTCCATTTTTGCTTTTATCCCTCAGGTCTCTATTTTAGCCTCTCTATGATGTTGAGCTGGCCAGACACGAACTCCGTGGCCCCCTAATCTCTGTGCCCGAAGAGCAGTTTCCCGACCCAGGAAGACGCCTGTATCCACTGTGGTTCCCGCCCCGTCTTAGGTGGACAGGCCCTGTGGAGCACAGTGGAGCATTCGCCAGGTCTGTGTCCCCCCCATAGAAGACTTAGGTTGGAGTAAATAGTCTTGAATTTGTCCCTGGAATATGTGCTGTGTATATTGAGGCCACAACAATCAGGAAAAAACAGCCTCGTAAGCCGCAGTGACTTCACGCTGAGACACACACCTCCCCCAGCTGTTACCCAAGGAAAGAAGTCTCTTATCTCAGGCTGCCCTTTTCTTCCCCCCCACCCGCCCCCCGCCACCCTAATCCCCCCCACCCTTTGAGATGTGCTCAAGAGCCTTTTGGAAAATTCCCGGGTTTCCAAGGGAAAATTTTCTTTATAGATGAAGCAAGCCCTCTAGTGGCGATTTTGCAAGTTACAACCTCTATTTTAAGATTTGTGAGGAGGCGGGTTCAGTTTCTTCTTTCTTCTAACGATGCACCCAGAGCTGGTTCTCACTAGGAATTGATGTGACTTCCATTCCTCGTTACTTTTTTTCCCCAAAAGAATTCTACACTCCCTTCCCCAGTTTGCAGCATCCCTGAGAAACTTTCTTTTTGTCCACTGTAATCTGTGCAACTCATTCTTACCCATCAGTCTGGGATTCTCCGTCCCCGTGCCCTTCTCTGCTGTAGAATTGCTGGCCTCCTGACTTCACAAGCCACGTGCTGAGAATGACACCACACTGGCCGTGCGTCAGCTGGACTACCAAACACTTCTCTCTGAACAGTTTGGCCACGAGCTACAGCTGCGGTGCATTTGAGTTTCAAGGTGTTTCAGTATTTACCCCCAAAGTCACACCATCTGCCATGTCGGTCATATCTAACACCTACACTTGTGCTGTTCTAGTGCTCAAAAAAAACTGAAAAGGCACATTTCGACTATCTAGGATAGGGTGCTGGGTATGACGTGAAGCCGCTGAAAGCAAAGAAATCCGAAATCAGTGCTAACTCAGATGGGTCCTGCGGCTGTTGGAAATTGCTCTGCCTCCTTCTAAAGCATTTAAATCAACAGACTAAATCCACAGAGGCTCTTAAGAGGACAGTTTTGATGTCCTTTTCGGGACCCTAACCAGTCAGAAAATGGCATGTCGCTTGTATTTAGCCCCCATTGTTTACGCCATGTGAAACAAACGTAAGTACAAAGGCAAAAAGAAAGCTCCTGGTGACCAAAGTGCTCGTGGTCACATGAAGAAGAGAGCAAAATAAACAGGTGAAAATCAACTGGGAAGCTGAGCCCATCAGAAATATTAAACACAAGCACGATCGCTGCTGGTTATTCAAGGCTCTACAGAGTAGTCCCAACAAGAAGGCCTGCTCTTCCCTCAGATGGAATCCAGGACTTGGTTCATGCACCTTGTAAGAGACAAGCCATCCTTGACTTCTCTCCTTCACTTCTCACATCCAAGATGTATCTAAATCCATTCCCTCGCTGCCCTTCCTGTGTCAGAGGCTTGGCTGAGTTCTCGGGGTCTCTCTGCCTGAACAGCTGTGACACCCTCATGGGTTCAAGTCCTCATGGTCATTTCACCCCAGGCCCCAGCATCCGTTCTCCATGGAGCCCCATTTCTAAAATGCGCCCCGGATCTCATTCCCACTGCAAACGCCATCGGTGACCTCCTTGTCCTTTGCACCAGTGTCCAAAGTGTGCTGAGGATTTTGATGCCTCAGGATGTTAGTTACTACTGACAAGTGAGAAGGGGCCTCCATGTGGGAAACGACAAAGGTGACTTGTGAATCACCAGGGGGCGCTGGGGAGAGACAGGGACAGTACTTGGTAGTTTCCTCCGGAAAACCTTCCCCAACCACCTGCAGGTAAATGAAGCCCTCCATCCCCTGCACATCCTAACACGTGATACACACTTATCACATAGCTATGTGCTTTACACCCTGTGAACACATGAGCCCTTGAGAAGGGGACCATGTCCTGGGTGTTCGTGGTCCACTGTACCAGGCGGTGGAACTAAGAGAAAAAACAGTACGTTTCTGAACCAACAAAGTTAGGTCCTCGGTTCAAACTAGAGCTTTCTGTCAAAAGTGAGGACTGAGCTTCATGGTTTTCTGTTTTGAAATTTAAGACTCACGAAACCTAACCCAAAGTAGGGAAATAGAAATACAACACCATGTATGGGGGTGGAAGTGGATAATTTAGTTTATCAAGGTAAAGGGAGTAAGACTTTGTGAATCTGTAAATGGTCATCTAAAAATATGAATCAGTATTTCTTTTTTAAAATTAATTTTTACTGGAATATAGTTGCTTTACAATGTTGTGTTAGAGTATTTCTTACTAAGTTCACTGTGAAGGGGTTTGTAGCCCGTGAATAGAAAACAGGAGAACGCAGCTAAAGCAAGTCCACAGGAGGTGCTAAGGGCCCGTCAGCCCCACCTCTACCGCCTGGTGGAGTGAGGCTCACACCCCTCCCCAACCCCCCTCAGCCCCTGCACCAGCCCAACCCCCTCCCGCTCCCGCTCCACCACTGTTCTGTGAACCGTGTTGCACGGGGGGTTCAGTGGTCCCATCAAGGTGGCATCACAGGGCTCCAGAGTCCCACAGAGCCCGCTCGCAGCACCGCCGCACGTAAAGATGATACCGGCCTGCACTGGCCTCTTTCACCCTGACTCTGCCGTCAGTTTTACACGTTCTCCTCTTTCCAAGAACAGAATCTCCATCCTATTAACAACAGCAAAGCATTCTACAGGAAATCTGTAGCAGTTAGTCAGTGCTTTACAGTTGGTGCTCTTCTGTTATTCTCTAATTCAAGTTAGAAACCAATGATTTTCCTTATTTGAATGAGCAACTCTACAATTTTTGACATTTTTGGAATTACAGCCACCTAAACTGAAAAAAATCCACAAAGGTCACCTTCTTATGTCTAACATTTGTTTACAAAATTGAATTGGGTGGGAACTAATGTTCTAAGAATTCTCTATCACGTATGAAAAAATTAGAAACACCACGGGTAGCATAGAGCTGGGAATGGAAACTACCTAAGAAAACAATTAGCATTGGTGGAAGGTCCCGTAATAACACAGAGGCTCATCAGCGCCTGGTGGTCGTGTGCGGGGCAGGGAGCATATTTCAAGCAGATAGCAAGGCGATACTAAGTTTATTTTGCAGTCAAGAGAGGTCCTCCGTCTCTAATCTGAGCATTAAATTATATTAAATACATTCAAAATAAGCACTGGGTTTGAGAACCTTGGAATAGCTGTCATATATCAAGATTCATCAGTATCCGGAACTGCACACATTATATCGGAGGCCAGTCTCCACATGACTGATGGCTGAGAAGTTGGGCAGGGCCGACGAAGACCAGTTCTCTTCCTGTCCCTAAGCAGCTGTGACTTCCAGGGAGCCCTTCAGAGATCTGGAGTCAATGTCCTTGTAAAAGGGGGGTGTGGAGGAGCACACCAGCGCTGTCCAAGATCGGCTGCTTCACCTTCCACAGGAGCTCCTCGGCCCACGTGGCTTTGTGCTCGCTGTTTATGGGACCATGGGCAAGTTACGTAGCCTCTCTGAGCTTCCCCTTACTTCTCTGTAAGGGGGAAAGACGAAATCATAGCACTCACTTCCAAGGATTTTTGTAAGGATTAAATGAGATCCTCATTTATAGTGCTTGGTCCAGTGTCCGGTACATAGTAAGCCCTCAAGAGCTTCTAGCAAAATGAGATACCACTGCACACATATTAGAATGGCCACAGTCCAGAGTACTGACAGCACCAAATGCTAGAGCGGATTAGAGCAACAGGAATGCTCATTTACTGCTGGGGGGTACGCAAAGTGGAAGACACTTCGGCTATTTCTACAAAGCTGGATGTTCTCTTAACATACGATTCAGCAATTACACTCCTTGGTATTTACCCAAAGGAGTTGAAAACTTATGTCCACACAAAGCCTGCACACGAATGTTTATAGCAGCTTTATTCATAATTGCCAAAATTTGCAAGTAACTAAGATGTCCTTCAGTAGGTGAATAGATTTTTTTAAAAAACTGTGGTACACTCACACAATGGAATATTATTTAGTGCTAAAAAGAAATAAGCTATCAAGCCATGAAAAGACATAGAAGAAATGTAACTGGGTATTACTAAGTGAAAGAAGCCAATGTGAAAAGGCTGCATACTGTATGATTCCAACGATATGACATTCTGGAAAAGGTAAAACTGTGGTGACAGTAAGAAGATCCGTGATCGCCAGGAGTTAAGGGGAGAGAGGGATGAACAGACAGAGCAGAGGATATTCAGGGCAGTGAAAGTACTCTGTATGATACTATAATGGTGGCCGCATGTCATTATACATTTGTTCAAACCCACAGGGTGCACACCGAGAGTGAACTCTAATGTAACCCACGGGTGATAATGACACGTCAGTGTAGGTTCATCAGTTCTGGCAGATGGACTACCTCAGTGAAGGATGCTGATAATGGGGGAGGCTGCTGGGATCAGGGTGTGGGCAGAGGACATACGGGAAATTTCTGTACCTCCTGCTCAATATTGCTATAAACCTAAAGCTGTTCTTAAAAACTTGTCTATTCAAAACTTTTAGTTGTAGTTATTGTTATAGAAAATCCCTTCCAGCTTTAGACTCTGACGTTATATGTAGCCAATATATATTTGTTGAATGAAGTTCACGTTCACCATGCATTTGTGTTACCCTGGCCTCTGGTGGTGAACTTGCAGGGATGTCATAATTCTTACGTCTGCGTTGAGCATTTCCATAGCACTTTTCCCTGATGATGGTTTTTCCTGAGCTGTTACAAATTTTGAGCCTTTCCCACCCCCTACAATTGCTTTGTATGCAGCTGATTACTATTATTATATTTAATTTCCAAAGGAGGAAACATGCACAACGGGTCCTCATCTAGGAGGTGTAATTTGGGCATAAATAACACCTCAGGTGAAACAGGTGAGGCACAATTTGCACCTTGGCATTAAATTAGAAGTAAACCCCAGGAATATTTTATTCCTGAACTAACAATCACCAAGTGGAAAAACAAGAGTGATTAACTAACGTTCCTTGGCTTTCATAATAACTTGGTAATGAATTCAGAGTTGGAGCCGCCTGCCTACGTGCTGGACGGCTCTGGACCTGCAGCCGCCCAGTCTCTCCCGCTGGAGTGCACTGAGTGTCCGGGCAGGTCAGCGGACTAAGCATCAGAGAACCTGGGTCCCGTCGCTGACGCTGCACTGCCACGGCCATACGACCTTGGCAAGTCCTTGAACTTTTCTCAGCATCGGTTCATCAGTTTTTGGTGGTTTTGTTTTTGTTTTCAAGTTATGGAATGAAGATAACACTCTGATTTTCCTATCTCGCAGGGTTAAGGGGAAAAAAAGATACATGTGGCATATGCAGATAAAAAAGACAACTCCTAAGGTGGTAACTGGATCAGTGCTCCTTCCTTTAGGGGGGCTGTTGTGCGTAGCGCTCATCAGTGGGTCAGCCGTCGGCCTCAGAGTTAAGACCAAGGCAAAGTGGGGTCAGGGCTTGACTCACTGATGGCTACAAACAGCCGGAGCATTACCAGAGATGTGTTTAGACCTATATCCATCATGCTGGCCACAAATCACAGAGCACTGAAATGAAACACGCAAGCCCAACCAATGATGCAAAGCACTGAATACTTACTCAAGGCCCATACGTGCAGTTTAAACTGCATGTCTTCTAAACTCATAGTTAACACAAGGTTAGCTAAGCTCTTTTGCTAACCGAGGCCCCATTCACAGAAATGGAATATGCTCTATGCTGCTGACTTAGCAGACCCCACCTTGATTAAGGTCATATCGCCAGTAGTGGGACATTAATGTCCTGCATCTCAGGATACGACGCACCAAGAAGGCTACATCATCTCTATGATATTCTTTCCCAAAAGCCATAGCTCCAGCTTGTCAAAACATCACACAATCCCAAAAGGAGAGACACCTGACAAGGTAACTGACCGGTACCCTTCAAAAGTGTCATGGTCGTGAACAACAAGGAAAGACCGAGGAAAGGTCACAGACGGGAGGAGGCTATGGAGACCCTGCAACTAAATGCAGTGTGGGATCCTGCATCGGATCCTGCAACGGTGAAGGACATTGGAGGAAAGACTGGTGAGACCCAAAAGAGTGTGCAGTTTTAGTTAGAGGTATTGTACCAGAGCGAATTTCTTGAGAGTCGTCCTGTGGTTTCTCTGTCTATAGCTGCAACTGCTCTGTAAGTTTAAATTTATTTAAAACTAAAAAGTTTTGAAAAGAGCTTGGTGCTTGATGTTCCAGTCTCCACGCACAACAATTCCGAGGAGATACTGGGACCGAGGTTGCATGTGGTGCAGGATGGGAATGACATCTACCCTGCTTAGATCGATGCAAAGGGTCAAAATGAACACGGTTGCTATTTCTACAAAAAGTATATCCATAATCAGTTTATGCCAGACTGTGAACAAACGATTGAGAATTAGTTTGATAAGCTCCTGCCAGCAGCCCTCTTATTCCCTATCCCACCACCCCTCCTCCGACCTCCCACCTGCCCGCAAAATGCAAGTTCCTCCCTGAAATCGCCTGTTCCAGTTCTGTGTCGACCACTGCTAAGGCACCAGTTCTTCTCTCCTTACATTGTTCCCATGAAGTATGCCGTTAGGGGCTCAGAAAAATAAAGACCGCTGTCATAATTAAGCTCTGGGATGTATTTCAAAGACTCACAGACGTCAGAGATGAGGAGGACCCAGCAGGTCATCCAAGCCCATCTCCCTGCCAGCGCACAATGGCTGTGTGGAATTTGGCAGGTCTGTCATCAGGCTATAAAAATTCTAAACTATTCAAAAAATTACCACATTGTATAAATTATGATAAAAAGTTTACCTTATTCCTGGATGATTCTTGAAAGTAGAGGGGAAAAAAAGGAAGTCGTGAATAGCTTCCTAAAAACAATTACTGTCCTATTTAGAATATATTTTCCAAGGTGAAAATGTGGTTATTTTCCATTCAGTGAGATAGCCTGTGCTTATTGTTATGCAAGAGTTGCCTCTCTGCATCTGATAAATTAAAATTTAGCCCTGACCCCAGCTGTCCCTCAAACGATATTATAAATGCGGTTTGCCATAGTTCCAACTTCTTCTGGATTACACTTAAGTGCTGGACTTGAGCACAGTTGTATGTGAGGCTGCCATTGGCTCAGAACCCCTACCGCCAGTGTCAACATTCCCCAGGAATGAATGCTACGACAAAACCCTCTAAGGACCTTCAAAGAATGATACTTAAGTGCCTGTACCTTATCAAGTTGGGTGAGGCCTTTTCCAATCAGAATCGTGAAATGTACACATGGACATATAAATCCAGCAGAAAACGGCAACAGCAACTATGATAACAAAAGCAGGAAGTATTTTCAGTGGATAGAACTTGGAGGAAGATTGAAGAGAATCATTGAAACGTCAGGGTTAATTCCGAAATACATCCTTGGGCTATGTTTCGATGATGTACAAAGTGGAAACCGGGCAGAATAAAGGATGAAGGCGGATGAAGGCGGATGAAGTCCAGTGAAAAATGTGACCACTGTGTCCATCACAACCACTCTTGCATGCTGGGCATGCAGAAACGGGCACGGAAACATGAATTATGTCAATATTTTCCATTTTTCTTGAGTCTTCTCTACTTGGCACATATATTTCACCTTTAAACAAATAATACGGAAGAAAATGTAGGTCTGTGCACTATGGGAAAAAAGGAACATTATAGCAAAAACCATGCCTGGCCTTTCTTTACAAGTACCATGTTAGCTGGGTGCATCATGTCTCTCATAAGTCATGGTGGAAACTCACATATGAAGCATATCCCAAGAACCAGAGTTCTGTGTTTGAAATTCTTCATCACTCTTCTTTTAACATGACTGCATGGAAAACGTATGCAGATGGGCCCCTGTTTATAAACGGTCGGCCAGTTGGTTGAAACTTAGAATGCATTTTCCCAAAGCTCCAGTGTTGTAAGCAATAGCCTATTTCCCAGGGTAGCTCACAAAAAGCCTCCTTATCAGAGCTGGTATCATGAACTTGCCCACCTCTATACACAGAATGCTTTAAACCTAAGTGCTTCAAGACCTATTCATTCATATACCACCAGGGCTTAATGCCAGCAATCCAGCATTTCTGAATTCTGAATCCTGAGTCTACAGGATAAGAATGGTCATTTGTATGAAGTGGTTGTCAAAACTCGATTGTTCATGAAGTTTGAGGATCATGGTATTAAAAATAATAGGTAAAGTTTCAGACACTGAAATTAGCAAGAGTAATAAGACATGTATATGACTGTAACAATGAATGGGGGCAGATTAGAAACCAAATACTCTGCAGAAGACATAAAGCCCTAGACAGAACCGGGTGAGTAATCAGTCCTCCATGATACAGATTTCCTGATTCCCTCCACGGTACTGAAGCAACACGAGCACACTTCCTGCCCCTCTCCCCCTGTTACTCTTACAGGTAATACGAACTGACCTATCGTCGGGGGACTGCCCCTGTATTTTCCTTTTCAGTTTTGGTTTGGCTCTTTGGGTTGCCAAGAATGTGGACTCCCTCAGCTAGTGTAAATGGGGGAGGGGAATATTCGAACAAAACAGATGGTACAAGAAGAGAAAGTCTCACAAAAAGCCAGGAACAGGACACAAAAAGGTCTAGGCTGACTGGATCCTTGAGTTGGAGGCCAGGAGGCACCGACGGCCACAGCAGCAAACGCTTCCGGATCTCACGACAGCCATCTGGTATTCATGGGGCCCCTCTACACTCTCATGTGGGTGACTTCCTGACCTGCTGGCAAAAAGCTTCATGTGCTTTCTAATGTCTCCATCCCCCTAAGCCTTCTGACTCTTCCCATGACGACTGCTGGCTTCTGTCTTTACAACTTCCTTAAGATACCAAGCAGGACCCTGTGGGGCTCCTGGGCACGAAAGCCTTTCTGTGCCCCCCATCCATTTCTTGATTACAGGAAATAGGCTTCATTCAGCCTCCAGGACCTTCCCTGAGTTCCAACAGGCAGGATCAAACAGTTACTAATCAGGGAAGGGAGAGGATGCAGAGACAAGGGAGGAACAGTCAAGAAACAATAGCACAGCCTTGGGGCAGAGTCCTGGTTCCTCCTCAAGGGGCACACAGAACAATATCTTTGAGCTGTTTTGCAGATACTGAAACCCCCTCCAGGTGGGAGAAGTTAACTGTCTGCTGCCCACAAGCACGGAGACCCCAGACCAGTTGGAACCAGAAGGTTGATGAAGCCGACTCCCGATTACCTCACCACCAACCAACCAGAAGAATGTCCACGAGCCAATCACGCTATCATGGAACCATTACTATGAAACTCCTCACAACCCCTCCAGGTTGGAACACACAGTCTTGAGGGCATTAGCCTGCTGTGGCCCCCTTTGCCTGGCAAAGCAGTAAAGCTATTCTTTTCTACTTCACCCAAAACTCTGTCTCCGAGAATTAATTTGGTGTTGGGGTACAGAGGCTAGATCTGGCTTCACTTACACCTCTGCATATGTCCCCAGTATAAGTTTCTGGGAGAGCAGCAGCTGGGGGAGAAGAGAGAAAGAGGAAGGGGAGAAGGAGAAGAACCCAACTGCCCAACTTTTGTCCCGGGCTACGGTCCTAAGTCACGAGCAGTTGGATAGACTACGGACTGGCTGCCCTGGGGCCAGGAGCCGCATCTTGACACAACGAGCTGTTCTGGTTTTGTGGCATAAACTAGGGGCCTGCTCCCTAGAAAGTATAACAGGAGCCAGTTCTGTGACATTATTACTACCTTTCCTTATGAAGTATGTTTCAACAAAGTGCTCCAAGGAAATAGGATATTCTTAATCCAGTCATGCTCGGTGTACGTTAGCTGCACTTAAACTCCTCCTGCTAATTAGGACACATTAAAAGAGAAAGACAGAATCCAGAATATCTGCTAACTTCTGCTCTGTTCCAGCTCTTTAAAGAATGACCTTCATTTTCCTAAATGAACATAAATAAGCCACTGAATATTTGTTTAATATAAACATTTATATGTTGCTTCTGCTTCTTCTAAGTCATCAATAAAAGTGACCTTGCTCTGGGCTCACCTCACCCTGATCACTTCCCTTCGCTCACTCAGTCCTTCATTCATCCAGGCGGTGTTTACTCAGTACCTACTGTGGAGACGCCATCACAGAGGGGTTATCAGCCACACCCCTTAGCTGGGCCATCACTGGGGACAGTTAACGACCATGACGGACAGGTAATCTTGCACCAGAACCAGAAGGGATGTCAAAATCATAACCAGTTTTCCTGATGGGTCTTTTGCAAAGATAACACGTGACAACCTGGGACATGAGCTGGCGACCTTGCTTTCCAAGCTCTTTCAATGAATGACTCTTTCAATTTCACAGATAGAAAAAATAAGTAATGTCTTTCCTGAGATCACAACCTACATCAGCCGTGAGTAGAAGCAGTGTCCTCACCCCCACTTTCCCATAAATACTAGCACTTCTATTAATTTGTTCCACCAGGGATAACTTTCTATTACATGTGACCTGAGACATGTGTAATACCCTTTGATCATTCACAGGGCAGGGACTGGATTTCTCCTCTCTGGTTAACAGCTGCACAGAGCTGTATCTTCTAACCAAGTCATATTCCAAAACATTTTTATTTCTCTAATCCTAAAACCAGAGGTCACTGCTATCCAGTGTACGTATTGGCCAAATCTGTTTGGAAGTTGCTTGTTTGTCTGTCTTGAACATTCTGTGAAATATAAATATTGTATAATAATGAAGGGGAGGCTTAAATCTCCTCTTCTAAGGCTCAACACTCAACCACACTTCCAAATCTTGTCTGAGGCTTCTTAGGCTGGGGAAAAATGGTTTCGTTTCAATAAACAATCTTCCAAGATCAATGATGCACAAAGTACTTCAGTTCGAAAAGAGGAGAAGAGAGGAAAGCCAAGTAAAAAGCAACTCAGACTGGAGGGCCTTGAAGCTGGGGGATTTTTTGAAGTCGTTCACAGATGCTGAATCTACCCTTGACAGGTCATTTCATCCCATTTAGCACTTTTTATTCTTTGTGTTTCGAAGCTCTTAAGCAAGCGGAAGAGGGAGGAAAGCTAACGTATCTGATAACGCAGTCTATCAGACTGACAACCTAACTGAAGTTCCCCTGTGGTGCAAGCGAGCCATGGTTCCAAGAAGAAATAACGCAAAAGAAAGGAAAAAGAGGATCACAGAAATCATGTCTTCGCATTTAATTTCAGAGAAGAAGACGTGAAGTTGATTCCTGTGTAGATCAGTTGTGTACCAGCTGGGACACGGGTGCCCAGCCCTGCAGAGCAGTAATATGAGCTGGGCTTTAAATAACTGCCAAGTAGCCACGTGGCGGCTGGCGGCAGGCTGGGGAGCGATGTGGTTCAAGGTGAAGCCGCGTAATGAGGGCGCAAGAAGGGCTGGTGTGAGGAGGGCGCAAGAAGGGCTGGTGTGCGGAGGGCCGTTCTTCATTGCCTTTCTGTGCTTTCCTTTTTATATATATTTAAATGTATTCCCCATTTAAAAGGCACTAATTCAATTTGGATTTTTTTTTTTTTTTTTGGTTAGCCAACCACATGTGGAAACCCACCCCAGGAACCTCTGAGATAACTTTCCTTTGGCAGTCTATTTTCTATAAAAGGGACCTAATATTACTGTTGTCCCCCTCCCCCCAAGTTCTTCTGGCTCTCCTCACACTCCTGGGCAATCTTATACACACAGAGTCAATGGGATGTAAGATGTTCCTAAAATGAGTGTAGGAATGAGGAAAAAAGAAATTATATCCACAATCTTTGAAAAGTAAGGTAAGAAGTCTTGGATCAGAAATCATAGAAACATGGTAATTCAAAACTAGAATAAAGTAAAAATGAATATAAATAGCAAAGATAGAGAGCATGTATTAAGCGATTACTCTGTGGCAGGCACTGTTGTAAACACTTTGCATGACCATTTTTGCTGTCCTTACTTTGTGGACAAGGAGATTGAGGCAGAGGGAAGTTCTATAGTTGCTCAAAACCACACTGCTAATAGCTGAACTCGGATTCCAAGCCTGGCGCTCACTCTCTCTCTCTCTCTCTCTCTCTCTCTCTCCTCTCTCTCCAGGGCCTTCTCTCTTAACTGGAAGGCCTTCACCCCTGCTAATTGGCGATCAGTGGGAAATCTGTTCCGAGCCAACCACAGACTGGACACTGCCCTGGGGGCTTTGCCCAATGCTACCGTTTGGAGAGAAGTGAAGAGGCTCAGTGACCCGCCTAAGGGACCCAGATGGGTTTTCGGCTCAGAAGTCCACTGCCTTTCCCTACACATAGCTGGAGGTCCTCTCCAACACGGCGAGCAATGGCCTCCAATAATAAGGCAAGGAAGACACTCCTGGCAAGGCGGTATCTGCTTTCTAAACAGTGGGCTTTCTATTTTGCACTCAAGGGGCATAAGCCATTCAAGTGGCTTCAGACTCCTATTGCCTCACAGCAGATTTCAGGTGACTGATGTCACTGAGTGTGCCACACGGACCTTGACATCTGCACCATCCCATTTAATGCCTGAAGCCCCAAGACTGCAGTAGAGGGAGTAGTCAGTGGAGGATCTAAGAGTAGCTCACTTTGTGGTTTTCCATTCATGCAACTAACCCAAGCTGTAGCCCTAATCATTCACAGAAATCTTTCTGTTTTTACTGAAATACGTTCAAAATATTTTCCCTCCACTATTAGGGAGAAGCCAAGTGGTATCACAGAAAGAGCATGGAGATTCAAACACCTAGAAAACCGTCTCCAATCCTTCCTAGCTGTGTGGCCTTGGGCAATTTCCATACCCTCCCAGTTTCAGTGCCCTCAACTCCCCATGGGAATGACACCACCAAACAACGTATGAAAGGCTACCGGTACACAGGAGGTGCTCAAGAATCAGAGTCAGCCCATTGTTAATCTTGTCTGGACTTTCACTCAGTGGAAATCTAGAGTGGAAATCTATTATTTTGGGGATACGATTTGCAATTGTCCACAATTATTTAACTCACAATAACCTAGGGTGGACGTTCCCTATCATTCCTCCATTTTAAAATATGTCCACATGGAGAACAACAAAGAGACTCAAAAACAGTCGGCTCTCCAGAGTCAAAAACTCCAACACAGACCAGGCTGGCATGTGTCTGAGATGTGCTGGCTTGGCTGATATTGAAAGAGTGTAGATAATCTTTGAAATATTTAATGACACAAAAATGTTAAAGCTGTCATATTAAGTAAAAATCTAAGTTTACAAAACATTTTTCTGTATGACCCTTTTAGTTACCTATTAGAACCATTTATATTCCGCTTGACTCTAGTGGTGGAATTACGGGTGAAATTTGTTTCTTTCTTTCTGCTCATTTGTACTTTCTGAATTGTTTAATGAATATGTATTGCTTTTGTAAAGAAACACAGTTTGGAGAATTAAACAGTTTTTTTAATGTCTTTTTTCTGTCCTATTGTGTCTGTGAACAGGAAGTAACAGAACTTGGAAACTGTATTTTTCTGAAAGCTGGGTAGTTAGTGAAATTGTAGGCCTTGGGGTTCACACTTTATGATTGAAACAACGACGTCATGAAGCAACCACATTAATGAGAAACATCATGCTGTCATGTGGACAGGCAAAAGTATTAGAAATCATAAACTGTATTGATAATGCTATTGATCAATCAAAACCTACAGTATCTACAAGTATAAGATGTACCTTATATTCCCAGCAGCCTTGAGTTGGTCCACTGGTTGTGCTAGTAAGTCAGTCAGGCCAAGTAGAGAGAGAGTAGTAAAAAAAAGACAAAGACAACTCTTCTATATATCCTGTTTTAAAAATAAACTCCTCTAATTTTACTACTGATGAATTAAGAAATATAAGAATTTCTTAGAATCCAAACTGAGCCAAATTTTAAACCCTCTTTCTGATAGTTTTATTTTATCACCCCTCTTCCATATACTGTACTTTTCCTTTTATCTTAGGGTATTTTTCCAGATCAAAAATACAGAATCCAGATCCAGGGCTCTAGTGCGGTATCTGGTATGTCTTCTGATTGTCCTTAAAGAGGAAGCTGAGTATTCCCACCACACCAGTGAATGGCTTTCTGACAGTCACCGGATTCTTCTAGAAGGGAATAAAACTAATGCCATCAGATGTAAGCAAGAAATCGCCTTCTCAAACACTTGTCTGGAGAAGTCAGGGAGTATTGAGCTTTACAGCTTCACTAGCAAGATGGAATCGTCTACATAGGCAGTAAGATCCTGACGGATCCACACTGAGACACTGAATCTGCTGTCCTTTCTGTTGACTCCCTGGGGTCCTCTGTACATGCTTGGCTGACAAGCAACGAAGAGTATTACATTTGACCTAGACAAGGGACTTGCCAAACTCTCTGTAACCCCAACACCTAATGTTGGAACAAGTACGTGGTAAATGCACAGCCGGATCTTTGTTTGTTTTTGTCAAATTTAATGTAACGAGTGCTCTCCACATCCTGGGTGTTTTTAGACATGGACCCCCTTTGAGGGGCGGCAGGTAGCACTGCCCCTCCACACACACTGGCAGCTCCTTGGCTGCACTCCAGCCATGCCTTCCCACATCATCAACTTTCCCTTTGGACAGGATAATTTTCAGAACACACAGACTTGCTCTCATTCTCCCAGGTCTTAGGAATGTTTTCTCTGGTCCTCATATCCTCTTCCACCCAGATCCGTGACTGCTCTCCTTCAAAGACCACCTTCTCTTAGAAGTTGCACAACAAGCTTTCTCCACCTCCTCACCTCTCATTAACTCCTCTTACCAATCAAATCTGGCTTCTGTTCCGACCACCATGCCAAGACTTCTGCTGTCGCTGTCACAAACAACCTCCACGTTTCCACAGCCTAAGGTCACCTTTCCTTCCTTGTCTTAGTCATCTTCTCAGCAGTCCCTTCTCAAAACAGTCACCCCTCTGGGCTTCCTCAGTCTCACGTTTCCCACCAATCCTTCCATGTCTACTTCTGGCCTCTCTTCAGGCTCAGTCTTCGGCTCAGTCTCTAGATGTTGGGTTCCCAGGGCAGAGAGAGTCACTCTCTCTAGCCATCCTCCCTGGTGGCCTCATCTTTCCCATGGCTTTCAATCTGGTGACTGTCAAATGTAAGTCTCCAGCTCAGATGGTTCCTCTGAGCTCCTGATGGCCACATCCGATTATCCACCACCGTCTCAACTTGCACCTTTCACAGGCTTATCAACTATCACAGCATCACAACGAGCAAGGGATTCCTTGCTCCCCCAAGCCTTTGCCTTCCTCTCGTCCCTGCTCCAGTCTCTTCCATCTACTCACTCACTGAAGCGAAAAATCTGAAGGCGATTCTTTATTTGCCCCTCTCTCACCCCACAGCCTATCCACCAGCAAGTTCTTTTAAGTTTTACCCTTCAGACTATACTCTAATGGCTCAAGGGTTCTGAAGGATGGGGCCTTTCCTACTTCTCCAGCTGTACCACAAACCCTCCCTTCCATGCCAGCCACACAAGCCACCTTGCTGTTCCTAGAACATGCCAAGCTCCTTTTCACTTTCAGGCCTTTTCTCCCCCAAGTTCCCCTCCCTGAAATCCTTTTACTGCTGCTTTTCACCCAGATGGATGCTTCGTATCTTTTATGTATCAGAATACTCAGAATTCTCTTCTTAGAAAGAAATTCCCGGACTATCCAACAGTCATGGCTTTATCTATCATTACGTCTTGTGTATTTTTCTTTAGAGGATTTATCACAATTTATAAATTCATAGTTATTTTTTGTTCACTTGTTTGTTGTCTATATTTCTTCCTTGAATCCCAGTTTGAAGAGTGACAATTAAAGGTCTGCTTTGTTTAGTTATACCCAACATCTACCCAACGTCTAGCACCATTTGTGACATACAGTGTGTACACAATTATGAGTGTATACACAATTAGTGTGTATTTGTTGAATAAATTAGTAAATATTTTAGATGAAGAACTCACCAAAATGAGGTGGAATAACTCTCCAAACCAAAAGTTTAAAATCCAGAATCGGAGTGCAGGTCTTCAGATGCAGATTTATCACCTTCCCCACCACACCATAAGCTTCTCCCTAAGGTGAACCAAATAAAGAATCTATGGGGGGATCCACTCGGCTTAATGTTCTGCAGGGGGATTGAATGAATGTATCAGCAAGGCGTGCTGCTTTATAAAGGAATCCTTTTATCCAGCAAAGTTTATAACTGTTAAATATTCACCAACAGCTATCAACTGCTAGGTATCAATTGCTAGAAGATGTTCAAGACAGGGTCACTGCCCTTGGGCCTTCACAGGGTAAGAGTGAATAGTCCACTGCACATGCATCACCACATATGCCCTGGATCCAAGAGAGAGAGGCCATGACACCACTCACTGAGTCTCCCCGATACCCCTCACCCTCCATGGGGACAGGCATGCAATAGCATGAAGATGACATGTGTCCTCCTGTTCAGCAAACCTTAAGAGCTTGGGAATGCCTGAGACAGACAGCTATGTGGAAATCCACAAACAATAATGTAAATGTAGGCATTTCTTATATATATATACATATATATATAAGATATAAGATATAATGTATCTTATATAATGTATATAAGATATAATGTATACATGTATACATTATAGATGTAAAAATATTTTTATAAATACACATATATTATGTATATAGGTACATGTGTATTCAGACGTATACCTACTGACAAATATACAGTTTTATCCAAATCTGTATCCAAATACTTATGCATACATACCACATATGTATATACATATAAACACACACACACAGAGATTAATCCAACTTTCTCTTTGACAACTCTCCAGATATTTACATACACCCATAAAAATCTTGAGAAAAAAATGTCTCTTGTATTTTCTGGGGGTGAAGACAATATGCCAGTATTTCTTATAGTGTCTTGCATATCCCACAGCAAAATATGAGGGAACAAGCATTATTCTTTAAGCTGTACTGTACTCTTCTCTAAGCTGTATTGTTTAAATATCTATTTGTTTAGATAGTCTGCAATACCAATGCTATCTGCAAGCACTGGTGAATTTTTTAACAGTGGCAGTCTCTTGTTAGAATTAGTGGATAAAGAAGTGTTAAGAAAAGAAAAAAAAAAGAGTTGCCATATAAAGGAAGAACCATTAACTCCTGGATTCCCAGAAGAATGGAATATTAAAAGTTTTTATTCTATTGCAGTGAGTCTTTTCCCCCCAAAATTACCTGTACAATACTCAGGTGCAGTGCAGGATGCCAGTGGCTCCAACCATACTATCTCATAAAGCCAGTTTAGACTATCGCTGTCATTTGTGCGAACCAGAAAAACCATCACTTCAAGAATTAAAAATCATTCTAATTTACTTACTTATAGATACCTTATAGCTACTTATAGACACCTTATGTATAATCAGCCCTCCCCTCCATATGCACCAGTTCCACACCCACAAATTCATCTGTGGATTTAAAATACTAGAAAAAAATTTCAGGAAGTTCCAAAAAACAAAACTTGAATTTGCCATGCTGGGATCTATTTACATAGCATCTACGTTGTATTAGCTATTAAAAGGAATCTAGAGATGATTTAAAGTATAGAGGAGGATATACATAGGTTATATGCAAATACAATGCCATTTTACATAAGGGATTGAGCATCCGTGTATTTTGGTATCTGCAGGGGTCCTGGAACCGGTCCCCCATGGATACGGAGGTACTGAGGGAAAACGCACTCTCTCTCTCTACACACACTCCCTCTCTCCATACACACACACACGCACACACCCCACACATATATATACATATACATGTGCAATAGAATTACTAGCTATACCATATGATTCTTTACAACCAGAGGTGGATCATTTTACAAAGTTCAACCATCCAACTGCCCCTTCAATTTTGCACGTGAGGGGAAAAAATGACCCTTTGAAAGCCAGAGGGGGCCTCTTGTACTCCTCTGTCATTTCAGGCTTGTTCTCTCTAATGCTCCCATGTCCACAGCCAGCCCAGGCTGATCATAATGGTCCTGAGGGTACAGCTCCTACCACTTGCCTAAGTTGGCTAGTTCAGAAGCTCTAAGCTCTAACCGGATGTTTTTATTCTTTCCTCTTTCCCTGCTAATCAGATTAAATGTTCCTTTGTTTAGTTTATGCTTATTATAATATGTATGATGTTAACTATTTCCCCACCCTCCTTGGTTTTTAACATATCTAACATACCCTATTCCTAAGATTTTGTTGGAATTTCTCTGCCTACACTTGATCATCACTGGATGATGTCTCCATATATTTAACTCCTTCAGACAATCAATACAAATTTAGTTTCTATTTCATCTCTTTCGTATGAGATGCCATTCCTGGTAGAGCCCACCAGGGAAACCACTATGTCACTGTCCCTGAGAAACCGAATTTTTTTAAAATGTGCTATTCAAATGTATTGATTTCCACTATTCACTTTAACTCTATCCAAATTTATAAACGTAACACACACATACACACACACACAAAGTTGATGATAGATAATTACCAAACATTGACACCTTTTCCATCATAATATACTCTTGTAAGTGGATTTAATCTTCAAATTCAGTAAATACATTTCATAGATTAGTCATAAAAGCAGCCAATGACCAGTAAGAGCACACCTAATAGTATTATTTAAAGTCCTACACACTCAACCCCAAATTGAACACCTTCATTCATTGTCTCTGGAGGGTTTCCTAGCCAGTTTCCTGTGCTCCCTGCCACACGACTGAACTAAACTCCTTGGGCAAACACGATATGGGGAGATCACAGCCTTCACCAAAGTCCAAGGACATAACTCACTGCCCTCTTTCCTCACTCTTTCTAGAAGTGTCACCAAAAAGATATCTTATTTGTTGAACTGAAACTTTATGACGCAAAATCAATCCTCTTAAAAAGATTTTTAAGACTTCATTTGAAAGCTTTTGGTAATAAATCAATACACCAAATAGAGAAATAAAAGGAAACATACTACCCCAAATGAGATAGAAGGCTGTGACGAGAATATATCTGCTATTTTTAAGTATATTTTACTCACTGACACAGCAAATACAACTCACCTTCCTTTCTTCCATGGATTGCTGGTGAAATAGGTCAGGAAATGTGTTTGAACTCATGTGACCGATGCATTACACCTATGAAACACTTCCAAAGTGTGGATCTGTGTAAAAGTGTCATGTACATCAGATATTCAGCCAATTGCCTTAAGATAAATATATGGTAGTCGCATAAGTATTAGAAAGTAAGATTAACCATCTGAAAACTACAAATATTCAAACCTTTACTAAAAGCAGCTTGCATGTGAAATTTAAATGATGTATATAATACATAGAAAAAGGCTCCATTCCAAAGTTCCACAAAAAGGAATTGTATTTACAGATGACATGAACTAAGCAAATACATCTAGCATCGTCTGGAAAACTTAATAGCATGCCACAACTTAATATCACAGTCAATATGCATAACAGAACCCATAATTATTTTTGTAATAATCAAGCCAAAAGCAAAGAAATAAATGAAGCAATATAAAAAGGAAACAGAAAAAGACAAAGCAAAGGACCAGGAAAACGTTTATGATAAAACTGAAATGGCTTCAGAGACCAGTTAAGGCCCTCAAGTCTTTTTTTTTTTTTTTT
Source organism: Eschrichtius robustus (assembly GCF_028021215.1). Classification (NCBI taxonomy): domain Eukaryota; kingdom Metazoa; phylum Chordata; class Mammalia; order Artiodactyla; family Eschrichtiidae; genus Eschrichtius; species Eschrichtius robustus. The sequence continues at coordinate 91,442,169 of NC_090838.1, read as the reverse complement.
TTTTTTTAAACAGGCAAGTCCTGTCACTAACCCTTAAAATGCCCTGGTGATCTGCAGATACCTCAGATCTTCACTCTTCCCCCAGAGCGCCCTCCCACCGAAACAAGGTTTAATGGAAAGTACAAGATGTGCAGAGAAGATTCAGGCAATCTCCCCATCATGGGACCCCGGGGTGAAAGCAACAACGCCTCTATCCTACAGCGGCTTCTAGGCGGTCACCCTTTAATGTGCCTCCGAGTCAGGCCCTCGGTATTCAAACAGCTGCGGAGTAAAATGCTGTGCCTGAAACACAGTCCGCACACCACGCAGGGCCTCTGTTCCTTCACCAACAGGGAACTCCTCGGTCAGGAGGCTTCCAAAACGCAAATACGACCTAGGCTTCTCAGATGGATTTGATTTCGATCAAAATTAGTGCCAAACAAAAATCTTTGATATGCAGAATGTCTACTCTAGTGAATAATAAAGAATCATTCCCACAACCATCCCCCAAAAAGTTATCTTCCAAGAGGTTAAAGGAAAGAGCAGATCTGTAAATGTTAACATACCTGCTGTAAAGCTGAAGACAGGGAGGGACGATAGTTAAGGGAATCAAATGATCAGAAGGACTATAATCCATAAGGTCCTGGGAAAAGTTCACATTTCATGGTCTTTAATAAAGCAAGGTCGTTATCCTCATCTGGAAGTACTTCGAAAGTTTATAGTTGAGTGCGTATTAAAAGCACATTTCGTCAATAAATTTTCACATGCTGAACATATTAGCAATATAATTTTTAAGTGAAATCTAAAAATATCGAATAGAATTATGTACAAAGTGAAGGTGCTTGGTTTTTACATGTTTTCAACCATATTACAAATACAATTAACCCACTTGAAGTTCATAAAAATCCAATCTTCATTGTATGTGATTTGGTGTACAGATTTGCTTCTTTTAAATACAGTTTAGGATTTATGTAAGCATGCACAATTAAGTGAATACGTTACATAACCAAACTTGTTTCTGGTAAGAAAGCGGGATAAGTGCATGTTGTTTTTGTTGTGACCCACTGTAACTGATGAGTTCACGCAGCCCCTGCTACAAGAACAACTGCTGTCTATTTTTAAATAATGAATAATCTGCTCACAGGTGTCAGTACGTGTGTATGTGGATATTTATGTGTGTGGAGAAGAAATGGAGTAAATTCTCTGACAACATTTGTTTGTTGTTCTTAATTAATCTCCAAAGGACTTTTTTTTTTTCCTTTGGCCATTTGTACATCATCTTTGGAGAAACGTCCGCTCAGGTCCTTTGCCCCTTTTTAAATCTGGTATTTGCTTTGTTGTTGTTGCTGTTATTGTTGTTAAGCTGCAGGAGTTCTTAATGTATTCTGGATAGTAACCTCTTTATCAGCTATGGGATTCCAAAGGATTTTTTTTAATAGCAGCGGAAGTGAATGCCAAGGAGGACGCTTAACTCAAATCATGATTTGCCCCTGGTGACTGTTTTCTGCTACTGCCAGGCCTTTGTTACCCGCAAGCTCTAACAAGTGCAGTGAAGGGAAGGCCCATGTTACCTGCTCCCTAAAAAACTAGATTCTTGAGAGCACTTAGATAAGATGGAAGCAAGATGGAGTCTGGAGAGATTCTCGGACCCTCTTATTAGAGAAGATCACAAGTAAAATGCATAATTCACATAGCAGCTAAAAAGTTACATCAACTCATTCTATGCTAGGATCGTGGAGACAAAATTTTTTAAAAAATGCTCCGTTTTAAAATCTCTCAAGAAAATACTGGTGGCAACAGTTTGATTAGTGATGTAACTGAATATGCCGTGCAACAACTAGAAATAGTAATCCAGCTAGCAAAGAAAAAAATATCCCCGCTGGGGCCAGAAAAAATGACCAGCCGTACAGCACAGAAGGGGTGAAATCCAAGCAGTCTTTCATTTTCATGTTTTTGTAGCTTTCCATGTCAGCCACTGCCTGGACCCAGATGACATACAGCATCACCACCAGGGAAAACAGGATGCCTGAGAAGGACAAAACAAAAGACCTTTAGCCTTTCTGGAGATGTCTGCCCAAGAATGCTATATCAGACCAATCATACGCCTGATGATATAACTATAAAAATATAATTCTAGCTAAATCACCTACTTTGTGTCAGACCTTTTATTGTATGCTTTATAGGCACATCATTGATCTTTAGTTTTCAGAGCACTGAGGTGAGGGCTATAGCTGCAGAAGAAAAATGGCAACAGATGACGTGTATTTACCGAGTGCTTACTGTGTGCCAGGCACTGTATTAGGTGCTTGTGAACTATAAGAGTCAAAGACCCCTGCCTAGCGGAATTTATTTTCTAACATTTATCCATTTTTACTGTATGCCTCGTTTGTGACAAGCACTGTTATACATTATTTCTTTCAATATGTACAACAAACTTGTGAAACAGGTACTATTAACCCACAGTTTTAAGTATATGCAAACTCAGCTGGTAGTTTTTTTTTTGTTTTTTTGTTTTTTTTGCTGTGTTGGGTCTTCGTTTCTGTGCGAGGGCTTTCTCTAGTTGCGGCGAGTGGGGGCCACTCTTCATCGCAGTGCGCGGGCCTTTCACTGTCGCGGCCTCTCTTGTTGCAGGGCACAGGCTCCAGACGCACAGGCTCAGTAGTTGTGGCTCACGGGCCTACTTGCTCCGTGGCATGTGGGATCTTCCCAGACCAGGGCTCGAACCCGTGTCCGCTGCATTGGCAGGCAGATTCTCAACCACTGCGCCACCAGGGAAGCCCCAGCTGGTAGTTTTCATAGCTGATTTTCAGTTCAGGTCTTTCTGACTTTTGTTATATTATTGTAACACAGCTAACTGGTGTTTCAGTTACATATGGCAATGAAAATAGAAGGCAAGGTAAGTACCAGACAAGAACAGAGATGGAAGCACTGAACTAATGTAAAAGAATATACATGACTGTTTAAGAAACATTCTGTGGAATATAAAACCTCAGGTTTGAAATCAAGAGCCTTATTAAACAAAAGAAAGGAAGGAAGAAAGAAAGGAGGGAAGGAGGGAGGGAGGGAGGCAGGAAAGGAGGGAGGGAGGGATGGAAAATGCTTAACCACTAACTAGAAGGCAAGATAATTTATCAACCATTTCAATGTAACTGCAATCCACCTATTCAAAAATATTGTTGGAATTATAAGGGTAGAGAAGTACCATGGTGCTGGACCCTTGACCTTAACAAGCAATATGACAGAAGATCTTTATGAATGCTAAAATTTGAGAATACTACTAAGCATATGCTTTTCCATGTGACTGTTACTGCAGCAACAGAAGGAGGCGATACCACTGCACTGAGCTGCAGATTCAGAAGAGCCTGCTAAGCTGACCCACTAGTGAGTGAGGTCCCCGCACACGAATTTGCCCCAAAGCAAAATATACTTAAGGACACTTGCAATTTGTCCAAAAGTTCAATCCAAACTCGCCAAGGATCCACTGTACTCTCTGAATTAACTAACTGGACCATCAGGTATAAAATCTCCATATCCTAATTGATACTCTGTCTAGAAGGTAAACACCGCCCGGTGGTCAGGAGCAGAGGCTGGGGAACGTGGGCAGGAGAGAGCTGCTCTTACAAGCCTAGCCGTCCATCACTCTTCTGGGGTTAACTGTGCTCCTCCAGCATTTAGGATGTCCCCTCCCTCTTGGGTCATCAATTTCATAAAGAGTCTTGACAAGTAAACACGGAAGAAGGGCCCATACGTATGTTGAAGTATGTCAGCATCAGAGCTGAAACTTTCTCCTAATCATGATACAAACTACAAAGCTGTGAAGAATCAATGTAGATGCTTCACTAATAAGAACCATCCTTCACTCTGCTGTCTGTAATGTAAATGCAAATACCGGAGCACACAATAGAGCAATTTAACCACTGAACGACAACTGCATCACAGAAAAATAGTAAAGCCATAGCCGGCGAGCGAGCAAACTCCTCACAGAGCCGAGCCGTGCCTCAGATTTTGACAACAATATGGTGAGGCCATGTGTTGTCTAGCAACTCTGAGCATTTCAAAACATTTTTTCAGAAAATATACAGACAGTATGCTCTGCTAATGTAAAGGTTTGGCTTGGTTATTTGCATACCATTTGCCTTATGCCAACACATTGCAAACCTTTTTTATTATTTGTTGATATGTTTTGTTTGTTTTTTTTAATTTATTTATTTATTTTTATTTTTGGCTGTGTTGGGTCTTCATTTCTGTGCGAGGGCTTTCTCTAGTTGCGGCAAGCGGGGGCCGCTCTTCATCATGGTGCGCGGGCCTCTCCCTGTCGTGGCCTCTCCTGTTGCGGAGCACAGGCTCCAGACGTGCAGGCTCAGTAGTTGTGGCTCACGGGCCTAGTTGCTCCACGGCATGTGGGATCTTCCCAGACCAGGGCTCGAACCCGTGTCCCCTGCATTGGCAGGCAGATTCTCAACCACTGCGCCACCAGGGAAGGCCCCTGTTTTTTTTAATCTTCCTTACATCATGTGAATCTCTTGTGCTTTCAGGTATTTTCATTTTTAAAAATTTACTTTGTGAAAAACCAGTAGATTTATACACCTTTTCTTCAAAAATTGCAAAACCCATTACTGAATTTACAGTATTTTTTAAAAGTATTGCAGGACATCATGTAGATGATTCTTAATAAGGAAGAATTAACTTATATTTAATTATTGCTGTTACTTGAAGAGCCATTACAGCCTGAAAGCAATGAATAATAGTTGTTTCTATCACTACAACCTTTTAACTTGTTCACTAGTTGGAGATATAGTCCATTTAATTCATATCAGATCAGCTTATGATTATACCCATGGAGTAAAAACAGCGCTTCCCTACTTTCCCTACCCATTAAATTGCCAGTGTTTTATATGTATACATGTGTGTTTGTTTGTGTTTGTGTGTGTGTGTGTGTAGGTAAAGACAGACAGATAAACAGAAGGAAAATGAACTAACAAACATGGAGAAACTATACCAAAGGCCAATGGTTTAGCTACTATGGCAGCAAAAATGGATGATGGGGGCCTGCATGAAGTAAGGGGCTAAGAGTCAGGAGACTGGTACTTATAGCTAGACTAATCAAATAAATACATATATTGAGGTTAATTGGAGTCAAGTTCTTCACTGCCTGAAAAGGGAGTTACAAATTTGAAAAGGGGGAAAGCTAGAATGAACTTTATGGTGTTTTTTAGAATTGAATGTATCAGTGTGAATTTATGGTTTTAGATAGATAAATGAATGAATATGGAAGTAGAAGTATATGTTTGTTTTAAAATATACCTTTGTGCGTGTATGTACCTAGATATATTTTCTGGCTCTGCTTCCTGAGAGGGTCTGGGAGCAACAACACCCCAGGAGCATGGAGGACACCAAGTGTCCAGATCTTGGCTTCTAAATACCAGGAATTAGGCCATCTCTAAGAAATAGCTGAGTCCAGGCTGGGACAGAAAGTACCACGTGAATCTGGAACATCATCATGTTATACCAAAAAAGTACAGATGTGCTCAGAGAATAATGTGGGCATTTCAGAAGCCAGATCATGGGGCTTCTGCTAGCCAATTCTGAGAACATTTGATTATCAAACAAATAGTGATAGAGGCCCATTACATCTCATCAAATGAAACAGGAATACATGAGCCCACAGAGATATAAATAAGCGAGTGAATAAATAGTGGGGAGAAGGGAATGCCTTTCATTCAGAATGCTAACTTACAAACGTAGAAGGAATAGCTGAATTAGAAATCACCATTTGGCAATCATTTAAGTCATAATTAATTCAGGCAAGAAGCAAAAACAGATACTAAAACTAGTGGATGAAATTTAGATGAGAAATAAATATTTACACAGGCTCAAAGTCTTTTCCCACAAAACACGTATTAGTCATAAAGAAAAAATAGTAACTTCACACTAAAGAAACCTGGCAAATCCCACCTTACTCAAGTGATCAAAGTTAATATCACCAAGGACATGACAAACTGATGTCACTCACCACCTCATGAGATTCAATGAGAACACAGCATCACTGCTATGATACTGCAGCGAAAAAATGAAGAGCCTAAATCCAATCATGAGGAAGCACCCGACAAATCAATTCCAGAACATTCTAGAAAATCACAGGCCTGTACTCTTCAAAAGAGCCAAGCTCATGAAGGTCAAAGAAGGATTTATTCTGGTTTGATGGATACTCACATGACACATCTAAATGCAAAGCATGTTCCAGGACTGGATTCTCTTGCTATTAAAGACATTATTGGGAAAATTTGCAAAATTTGAATGGAGTCTCTGGGTGAAGCGACTTACAATTTCTGTGTAAGTCTGAAAATATTTCAAAACAAGAAACGAAATTAATTACTCAAAAAAAAAAAAAAAAACGTGTGGGGCAAGTCTGTGACTGCGTGTGTTGGAGAGTGCATATGTTGGATATGTTGGGGTGGGAGGAGAGTATGTGTGTTTCCTTCACACACTCAGAAAGACACATCTTCTTTCTGTGGGATATCGTGACTATTAATGAACAGTAGTACTATTGATTTGGTCCACCTACCAGGTGAAGAGTCTCCTCTGGGGCAATACCAATACTCTGGAAAAATCTTAATCTTTTTCCCTTGATATCTTAAGACCCTCATTCATAAAAACACAAGCAGTAACTGTCTTGAGTGACAAGTGAGTTACATTTCAAACCCACTCGCCACGGTGATTTTAGCAGGAATAGAAAATATTGCTAATATTCCGGTAATAATTTGTTTTAAATGAAGTTATATTTAAATTAGGTCATACATTTTGAAAGCATAATTTATTTCCTATTGAATTTTATAATTTCTATCTTTTGAAGTCCAACAAAAATTCATAAAATTGCTCAATGGAGGCATAATCAAAATATGGTCCCAAAGCCCACGGAGATTTGTGATCACAATGAAACAATGGACAAATAACTGTCACATCAAGAACATGTTGGGTCTCTTTTATTGGCAGTGTGGGGAAGAGCCATTCAAGCTTACGATTTTTGCACAGTTTCTCTCACAAATGTCATACATTGAATTTGGAAAACATTTTTCGAAACAAAGGTCACATAAAAATCAGTCACAAATTAGGGACGCAATTGCTAATGATAAAAAACATGGAAATAAAACCAAAAGGATTTCCCCAACGCCAAGTCACAGACTGAGAAATAAAACTGCACGTCTTCAATATTCCACAGATACAAGAACAGAAAAGAAGGCATCCTAGAAAGATCATTTATTTATTTATTGATTGATTGATTGATTGATTGATTGATTGATTGATTTATTGGCCGCTGCCACAGGGCCTGCGGGATCCTTAGTGCCCAGACCAGGGATGGAGCCCATGCCCCCTGCACTGGAAGCGTGGAGTCTTAACCGCTGGACAGCCAGGGAAGTCCCTAGAAAGATCTTTTATACTGTATTATAAAAACTGGATTTTAAAATGCATTCCTAGGGAAAAGCTAGCTACAGAAATGAAAACTTTCTTCTTCAAAAGATAGGCAAATGCCAAACTCCTATATTCTTGCCTAGAAGTACATATACCTATATTAAAAAAAAAAAAAAAAAGCCTTTTGGAGTTACTGAAAAACAATAAACTTGATCTTTAGCTGCTTAGATGTAACTGAATTGCCTTTGAAATGTACTTAAATAGATTGAATCATGGACAGTTATTGGTTACTTGGGGAAGAATCATAAATTCAAGATGATTCATTGGCCTCTTTGCTTTCACACAAATTCAGTGGAAACTCATTTCGGCTTTCAGTGGCCATAGGAAAGGCCGTGGAATTCCACAGTCAAAAAAAATGCTTCATGAAGGAAGTTATAGTGAATACTACATTAGAATCAGGAGAACTCATCTTTTCTCTGTTCAGAGGACACACACACTGGGGGAGACAGGGCAATTTTCAGCAAGGGCATCTACATAGAACTAGAAAGTAAGCTTCATAACATTCTAGGGATGATAATACCAGCTTACTCATCGTGCCTATTTTCAGAGGGTGGAAATGAGGTCTGCAGTAGTTAATTGTCTACCGAGATCAAAAGTTTAGCCTGTGGCATAACTCAAACTGAAACCCTGATAGCAGGTGTGACACATTAGGTTGAAGACATTCCAAAATATCCTACAATATGGAAACTATTCCAAGGAGGCAGCTGGAGACTAGGTTACTTCTCCAGGTGGAGCTGCCTGGAAGGCAGGGCAAGAGTTCATCTTAAGTACAGAAATAAAGAAAAAAAATCTGGAGTGTGGGTAAGAATGCTAAGGACAGCAGCATTCATGGAATGAATGGTAAGCCTAGATCTGACATGCTCAGAAGAAAGAACAAAAAGGAAACTTGATAAGCTATGTATTTACTATCATTTTCTAAAAGGAATCATAGCAATTCATGAAGAAATATATAAAAAATGCCTTCTGCAGATCTGCATAGGAACAATGACGTACATAACCGACAACATCCCCACAAGGGGTTTTTGAGGAAGAGACACCAACAGTCTTCATACAAACATTTCTTACATTAGCCCATACTAATATCTGAAGGTATTATGTTAAGCTCCAATGGTTTGAAGGTTTTTCTAATGGGTAAAAAGCATTCCATTTACTTACTGTTTACTGTTTCTCATTATTTCTCAGTCTTTTAATTGAGGTATAAGTTAAACAGAGCAAGATGTATGGACTTCAAGTGTATGGTTTGATGAGCTTTGGCAAATCTGAACATCAGTGTAGCCACAACCCATTAGAAGTAGAACGTATGCATCACTGTACCTCCAGAGAGGTTCTTCATGCACCGCCCACCCCCCGAAAGCACCTATCACCATAGCGTAGTGTTGCCCTTAGAACTTGATAGAAATGACATCGTAGCAGCGTGCCATCTTTTGTCTCTGGCTGTTTTTTCCCAACATAATGACGGAGAATCCATCCGTGTTGTTGCCTGTGTTAGCAGTTTACTCCTTATGGCTGAGCGGGATTCCACCGTATGAACCTACCAATTCATCCAGTGGTATCCACTCATCTATTGGTGAACATTTGGGCTCTTTCTAGGTTTTGGCTATTATGAATTAAGCTGCTATGAAAATAATATTGCGTTTTGCAAGGATGAGTAGCATTTCCTTAGGCAAACGGTTTTGAAAGAAAATTGGCAAAAAAAACCCTTTTTACAAAACATGATCTTATTCCCAAGAGAGAAAATGGCCCCGGGCTTACCGATGTTACAGCGGTGACCTAGAGCGCAGCTGCCCGGGCTCACCCCACACCCCGAGCAGGCCCACTAAGCCCTACTGAGGGCACAGTTGTTTTTCTGACATTCTCCTCCTCAAACATCAATTTTGCCAACAAAACCTTGGGCAGTCATGCACTAGTGCTCACGAAGAGGCTAAGCTCTCCAAGTGCCTAAAGCACAGGGATTTTCTGTAACCGGTTGTTTTCAATTCCCTTTTTTAAACTTTCATTATGTGTTATTTGAAACATATAAAATATGACACAAAAGTGAATGTTATGAAGTTTCATTATAAAATGAACCCCTGGGAAGTGGTCCCCAACCTAGCAACCAGACTACCACCCATGAACTGTTTTTCTGGGACTCCTTTGGAAAGAGAGTTGCTCCTCAGATACTTAAAGAGAATCTCTGGGCTTTAAGTCAGCGGATAAAATTTAGATATCTCCCTTGAGAACTGGCAAGGGATTTGACCTTTTGGGATGGAATCATGTGCCCCCTCATGATATGGATGACATTGGGGTCTATTAGGATTATCTGATTTGAGCCCAATACTCATACAAGACTTTGGATAATATCTGCAAATTGTTATGTGTAGGGCCACTACCTTTATGTATGTATTTTAAAAGCATGGAGCACTGACTTATCAAATGTAAACACTTAAAAAATTCCACAATATATGAAAACGAATTTTGACATGTGTTAACTTTTAATATGTTAGGAATCTTAAAAACTGCAGTGTTCGAGGCGTTTCTCAACTTCTAAGAAGCCCTATGTGCCATTCCAGAGGAGGAAACACGAGCATTAGTGCAGGCTGAATCTACTCTCACAGGTCCATCCAGAGTCTAAATGTACACCTATTTTTTTTTTCTAATCATTATATAATGGGGAAAGGAAAGTTTACCAGTTCTACATTTTCTAAAGAGTAATACTTGTTATTATATTGTAATATACTTCCAAAGCAGTCTTGCATATAGTACATATTTCATTCATTAAAAAATTAGCTTTTCTGGTAAAATAAACTAGAAGTTCTTAAAAATAATTTAAATTGTATTTATGTAACAGCTTGTTCTTCTTTAAATGAATACACATTGCCTTCTCTTATAATTCAATCATGCTCGCTTTTACATATCATATTTCAGAAATTGTAAAACTACCAATGCACAATGGTCAACCGTCAACATTCTTTGCTTACCTCCACTCTTCATTTTCTCTGGCTCACTTTCCACTGATTTTTCTCCAATTTTCTGAGATGGCCTGAATAACTTAAACAGTTATAACTTCACGACTGTACATTTTCATTACATCTATCTGATTTCCAAATATCCATTGCTGCCCTCACCTCCTCATACTACTTCCCAAATACATGAGTTGCCTCTTCCCTTTCATTTTCTGGCCTCATGTTTTATTTAGTCAACCAAACCTACATAATGTCTATCATCTGTCAGATTTTTCAAATATTTATTACTTTCTTAGATTGGCATAATAATTTTAGGCATTAAACATCCTATATATTCAAAACTCTGTACTCTCTTGAGAAACAATTATTGATAGAGAACGATCATGAGGTTATATCCATCCCTACAAATAGTTAGGGGCTCAATCTGAAAAGCAGGTTCACTTAATGCCAAGGAAGTGTCTACTGATGGTAACTGAGTTTCAGGAAGTATTTAAGTGGTTGAAGAGCACAGGTGTGGAATCTGCCTGCCCTGCTTCTAGGTTTACTGTCCAGAAAGCTTTAAACTTTACTAGCTGAGTATCACTGAGCAAGTCTTTTACTTCTCTGTGTCTCCGTTTCTTCATTGGTAAAATAGAGATAATTCAAGTGCCCACCGCAGAGAGCAGTCACGAGGAATTAACGGAGGTGAAGTACTCAGCAAGGAATTAACGGAGGTGAAGTACTCAGCAAGTCTGCCTGGAACAGGGCTAGCACATAACGAGCACTGGCTACTTTTACTGTTACGCTTTGGCATGAGCTCTTGCTACGGCTAGAAATGCTGTTCTCTGAAATCTTCTAAAGCGTCAGAGCTTTCTCATGTGACTAGGCTATTTCAGGGCTGGCCAAGAGGCAAGAGAATAAACTTGCCATGGGGCCTTCCCGTTCTGAAGGAAAGGTCGCTCCAAACGTGTCTGCCAGTGTCTCGCTGGAATTCTCCACCAGGTGGCACGTGCCACCTCACAGCCCCACTAGGGCACATTCTGGAAAGAATATCAGGTGAACCCAAACTGGGGTTTATTCATATTAAGGACGTTTTCTTTTTCCACTGTCCAGTCAAGCAAACCTCCCACCCCTCCTCGACAGCCCCTGAGTTACAGGAAGCAAAAATTCTTCCTAGGACAAACCCAGCCTATGTTGATCTGATCATTCAGATGAATCTGTACTCCGTGTGCTTCTCTTCTACACGAGAAAGTATAGATAAAAAAAAGGCCTCAGAAAATGCATAACATAATCTAGTAAAGAAACCAAAGAGCAAAGTGACAGTCTGGGGGAAGGGTGGGGAATGAAACAGAATATTTGCAAACAAACTAAATGCCTTACAGTACTGGGCAAATAGTAGATGTTAATGACACATGTACTTTGGAAAAGGAGAATGAAGCAGATGGAAACTCATTCTGCCCTTCCACCATGGCAAAATTAATTCCAAACCAGAGATCCTATTTATAGGCCAGAAAGTCTGGTCACTTAACACATCTGAAGACTCCCTTTCAGGGTGGAGATTAATTACACCCCGTAGTAATGTGTCATGTGAGTGAAAGCATTCATTTGCCAGGCCTGTTGCTCTAGCTCTCAGAAAAACAGCTCAGGGCTTCCCTGGTGGCGCAGTGGTTAAGAATCCGCCTGCCAATGCAGGGGACACAGGTTCAGGCCCTGGTCCGGGAAGATCCCACATGCCGCGGAGCAACTAAGCCCGTGCGCCACAACTACTGAGCCTGCGCTCTAGAGCCCGCGAGCCACAACTACTGAGCCCACGTGCCACAACTACTGAGCCCGCATGTCACAACTACTGAAGCCCACGCGCCTAGAGCCTGTGCTCCGCACCAAGAGAAGCCACCGCAACGAGAAGCCTGCGTACCGCAAAGAAGAGTACCCCCTGCTCACTGCAACTACAGAAAGCCCATGCGCAGCAACGAAGACCGAATGCAGCCAAAAATAAATAAATAAATGTTTAAAGAAAAGAAAAGAAAAACAGCTCAGATACATTTTTAAAGGGGGTGGGGAGCATTTAGTCAAGTTTTCAGAAAAGTTCCACCAAAGCTATTACTGAGCGAGCCTCTCACACCTCGACTCACCTGAGTAGGAGTCGACCAGGAACCAGACTGTCTCCAGCAAGGACGGTGTAACAAGCTCAGGCCAGGGTGGGGACTCACAGGAACGTGCCAGCTCTGGGTCTCCTCTCCCCCCTCGCACCCCTCCTCCTTCCCACAGCCTTCATCTGGTCGAGACACTGAAACTCACTGAACTGGGTGTGACGTGTCCCTTTTGAATTCTTCCTCTGGGAACCTGTTTCCTCACTTCAGTGTCACATACAGGCGGACCGTGTTTTATCGCATTTTGCTTTATTGCGCTTCTCAGATGCTGTACTTTTTAATAAATTGAAGGTTTGTGGCAACCCTGCTTTCAAGCAAGTCTGTTGGTGCCATTTTTCCAACAGCATTTGTTCATGTCATGTCTCTGTGTCACACTTTGGTAATCCTCACACTATTTCAACCTTTTTCATTATTATTGTATTTGTTAGGGTGATCTGGAATCAGTAATCTTTGATGTTACTATTACAAAAAGATTACAACTTGCTGAAGACTCAGATGATGGTTAGCACTTTTTAACAATAAAGTATTTTTTAATTAAGGTCCGTACATTTTTTAGACATAATGCTATTGCACACTAATCAATTACAGCATAGTGGGTCTGGAAGCAAACGCACAATATCTCCAGGGTGTACCTGTGTTCTCCATATTGGTTCCTATTCAAAACCAAGTCTGGACAAGTCTGATTCTAACAGCCTGTTACACATACTTCAACTGATAAGCAACATGGAGAAAAATAAATGCTCAAAGAACTATCTGAGAAAGAAAATAAGGCTTTAAAGCATTTTTGTAAATAAAAGCTCTTCTAAGCGGTTTCCTATTTAATATTAACCAAGGTTGACTTGTTCTAGCACTTGACATCTATAAAAAATGTCAGATCAAGGACATTAAAATTCCACATGATAATAGTATCAGTATCCAAACACAATAATTTGTGTTGGATACTGATACTATCCAAATAAATTCCCAAAGATGACAACTGAAGGCAGAAAGCAAGTGTACAAAGCAGGTAGTTTTAGAAACATAAGAGTGACTGGGTCTTCTGTTCCTACTTGGAGAGCAGATCTGTACACCCAAACCTTTGGATTCAGCAAGAGGGAAATCCGAGCAGCCCTTCCGCAGTTCATGAAAATCGGAGACACTAATTCTACGACAAAAGTACATCTGGCTGATATATCAGTAATACATAGTTTTTATTAACCACTATTTCTTTCCCCCACCCACCTCCAACCAACCAGAGCTCTGAATAAAACGCTGAAGTCCTGGACTTTGGTGAAATACTCAGTTCCGTACTGGGAAGTTATGCTTTTGATTTTCCCCTGAGAGCCTACTTCTTGCATGCTAAGAAAGACGGAGGCTTTGGAAAGGCTGGCAAGCACTCGCTGGCCCTCCTGGCCCGTTCCCCTCACACAGGAGGCCCCCTGTGCCTCTCGGGGTCAGCGGCTGTTTACAGCATACAGACGTGGGGACAGCAGGTGCAAGCGGGGAGATGAATGTGCTTCCCGTAAGTTTAGAATGCCTGCCTCTAGGCTGTCGGCAACTCTCCCCTAATCCCCTCCTGCTCTGGGGCTGTTTCCTCCACATACGCTCCTCCTGCTCTGACTGCCGCCGTGTTCTGCTTTGTCTGGAGGAAGGCGTGAGGAGCAAGGCACGAGCCCCAGCGCCTCCTGTGAGCCACGTGTTCAGTCTCAGCCGAAGGAAAATGAGCGTCTGAAACATGTCCCTTGGCTTTTGTGAGCTATTTTTCCTAGGATTAAGGCAAAAAAGTCTCTTGTATTATGCATCCATCGCATCTATCTTATCTCAGGTAGAAATGAGTGATGTTTATCATGAGCTATACAAACTCCACTGATCTTCTTCAAAGAAATAAAAAAACAAACCGCAAATCCAGTTTACTTCTGAGTCAGTTTTGCCCTCTACATGTAAGAACGTTACATTCCCTTCATATCCACTTACCCTCCCTATACTGTGTTTTTAAGGGGGTTCATATCCCTACACACTCTTAGAAAGCACTGTCCTCCAGAGCAGAAGGGGGCAGGTTTGAGCCCCATAAGGACGTGCTCAGGCTGTCTGTCCCACCTGGCAGAGGGTTTATACAACTCACCCCGATTCATACCGCTCACATTCCTGGTGACCAACAGCAGCTTGGCTGGGCAGACAGCTGGTGAAACAGCTGTCTGGGCAAGAAACATACCCTGTGGTCACAGAATGGGGCAGGAGTCAGGCCACAACTTTACCTCCATCACCTTGCAAAGGACTAATTACACAGCAAAGGTGTCCCTTCCTTCGGCTAACACACCCTGGGCCTGGAGTGTGGGCTTCTATGTTCCTCCGACTTACGAGACGTCGGTGTAGTCTCACCAACGTGAGACTCTAACAAGGAATTTAGCCAAGATTCAGAAGCTTTCCAGGCCCCTCTACTCAGGTGAGACTCTGTCTAGCTCTACATCCAGCAGAAAAATGTTATCCCAGGTTGTCATTCAGGAAAAGGGGATTTCAATTATGGAAGAAGAATCTTTCTACCCTGATATGCTGGTAAAATACTAATTTCTAGCTTTTATGTCTTTTCACCCAATATCAGTCCCAGAACATCCAGACCCCATCCCCATTCTTACTTGTACACCTAGGGATCTTACTCCTGTGTAGCAATTCCTGTATTGATGTCACTTCGCCCAGGCATTAGGAATATTCAGCTGTACAATAATTTTCTCCACATAATTCAAATGTTTTGTAGTGTCACGCCTTCTTGCATCTTTCCTAACACATCCAATATCATAGGGTTAGGAGAAAACACGAGTCGGCCCTTTGTATCTGAGTACCCCTGGAGTCCACATTGAAAGAAAATTCAGCAATTGCTTAGGCATTGGGAGGTGTGGATGAGACTCACTGAAACACACTCGAGTGTCATAACGTCCTGACCATTACTGTGTGCTTGGTCCAGAACTGAACTCCCGTGGGGAACACATGGCCCAAGCTGAGGAGGCATCTGCCCAAGTGCAGGGAGTGGCAACATATGGCCTCCAGACCTTTGAGCCATTGACAGAGCAAGACGAAAAACACGGACCCCACCCCTTGCTCACACGTACAGCTGTGACATCAGCATGCCACGGCCATGTGTGGAATGCCCCGAAACGGTCTTCTTGCTGATGCCAAAGAGTCTTTGCATGTGCACACACCCAGCAATGGCCACTTGGAATTTGGTTCTGCCCTGTCTTAAGGCCATCTGTCCAAATAAAGAGAGAGTGTCCAATCTTGTTTGTGGCATTGATAAAGTAGTCACAGCAACTGTGGGCCCAGGCTGCACCTGTTCCCAACTGCCCGGCTGAGCACAGAGTGTTGGCAAAGGAAGACCGTGAGGCAGGGAATGACAAAGCAAGCCCTAAAAGGGACAGATTTTGGAATACTAGTTCCATGGAAAGAGAGCTCTTCGTTTTGAAAACATAACATCTAACCAAAGAAAGCATGACAAATTCAATCCAGTTTAACTCAGTAAAAGACTACATGCACAGTTCCATATTAAACGTAGTACAGAAAAATCTTGGCTGCCCCAAAAACCTAGTGTTTAGCACATATTTTCCTAGTGTCCATATAGAATAGTATGTAAGTTTCCATCTCCACATCTGAAAGGATTAGTTGCCTATTAACAAATCTGGGGATGTTAATAATAGACAATTGAAAGATTTTGAAAATTCTTCTGTCAATAACACTCAGATTTGAGGATGATTTATTTGCCCCATAACTGCTTTAAAAGATGTGTCTCATGGTAGAAATTGCTACCTGACAGTAAATTTTAGTTATTCCTGAGAACACCACTTTTACTGCCCAAACTGATACAAAATAAACTGTAATTTTTTTATCTCATCCAACAGAATATCTCTCTGTGTTCTTGGGAAATAAACAGTCCTACACAAACAATAAAGAATTGTGCCATGAAGGAAATTAAAAGTCAGATTTAAAAAGAAGTATCCTCATGACCGTCTGCTTGAGTGGCTTTCAGGATGGGCTCCCAGAACATGGTGGACCCCTCCCAACCCAGGGCGTTTCTGCATAAAGACCTGAGCCAAGAGGACTTCAGACCCACACCCACTGCAGCTAAAGATTCACTGGAAAAAGAGAATCCAGTGGTCACAGGCACATGGGTGTGAATCAGGTGCTTTATCTTCCTTCAGAGCCCTCAGCCAAAATAATTCTTTAGCTATACTATTTTCTCAAAAAAAGTATAAAATGGAAAAAATGACCAACAATTTTTTTCAAAAGCACCACACACACACACACACACACACACACACACACACACACACACAGAAACACGCAATTCTCTAATAAGCCCAAACTCAGGATCAGAGCATTTCTGAGTTTAAAACAATTATGTTGCCCATAATGTTAGTACTAAATTACTGCTACTACATATTCCCTTTATTGACAAAGATTTTAAAAGATTAAAAAGCAAAGAAGAAGAAGAAACAAATATTTACACATTTTAGTAGAGAGCTATTATTTCTGGGAAGACCATGCAAAAATATACACCTTAACTAGACCTTTGAATAAAGCGAGAGTAGAATGTGATTTGGGGGAGGAGAAATATTTGGCGAAGAAGATGCTCAGTTTTAAGGCATATAAGGGGTTTGGTCTTATGGAATTATGAAGTAAAGAAGAGAGATTATCAATTACGAGATCTAAGTGAAAGAAGTCAAGACACAAAAGGCCACGTATTGTGTGATTCCATATACATGAAATGTCCAGAACAGGAAACCCATAGAGACAGAAAGCAGATCTGCGGTTCTCAGGGCTGGAAGGAGCAGAGGATGGGGTTTCTCTGCGGCGCGTGATAAAAATATTCTGGAATCAGATAGTGGTGATCTTTGCCCAACTCTGGGAATATATCAAAAAACACTGCATTATACACTTTAAAAGGGTAAATTTTGTAGTATGTGAATTATATCTCAATTATTAAAGTTATTTCTTTAATTATGAGCTCAAATGGCTAAATCTGGGTCCTTGAAAACTCAGTGAAGAGAAGAGTTTTAAATAAAAGACAAAAAGAAAGACAGAATAAGTTAAATAGAGGGCCCTGGTCCCCACAGTGGGTTTTGGTTTTTGTTTTTTGTTATTGTTTTGTGGTTTTTTAAGCTCTTTGAGCAGAGGATCTATCTGATTATTCTTTTTATTCCCTCTGCAAAAAAATTAAGCACAATATTATGCAAAAATAGTGTTTAAAGGAACTATTTGTTAATTGATCATCGATTAAATGATTTTGGGCAACAGCATGAGCCATCTTTGCAGTGATTAGAAAGGCAGTAGAGCCACCCACTCTGTCCCTTTCCTTCATGGTCGCTACAATCCCAGGTGAGACAACTGGTCCCTTTTATGGGATGCTGCGATAGAGCAAACTCAGGTACAGTTTGGTCTTAGTCGTACTGTAGTTTGTCTAAATTCCCAGAATGTTTATGTTTACAAAAAACCTTGTGCTTATGCTTTCAGGTTAGTGCTCTGGCTTTTATTTCCTAATTAAATTTAAAAGTCTTAAAATTCACAAGACTCACCTATTCAATTATTTTCCTATTTGTACTATGATCATTTTAGCAGGAATTAGACTAGTTGGAAAGCTAAAAAAAAATACAGGTTTTACAAAGAAGAGAAGGTATTTAGATAATGCACATGAACCACAATTAAGAAAATGGAATGATGATGATGTAGAAAAAGATGCTTTTTACCTATTAATGAGGGTTTGTAATATCATAATGGGGCTATCTTCTTAAGAGCACACAAAAAGCTTCACCTACGCCCAGAGGTTACAGAGAGACGTGTTATAACCCTCTTTTACAGGCAGAAAATTAACAGGATAAGAGAGATTAAAAGGCTCTTACAGCAGAGCTTTCCTGCCTAGTGTCTTCATTCATATAATGTGGATACAATGAGCAAATGGAAAACGGGAAGTCCCTGGAAAAGTGTGTGACATAGAGGTAGCACTCAGGAAATATTGTACATGAATATTAACATATTATTACTACTAGAAGCCTCACCCCTGAAACCAGAAGTGGAAAATATAAAGATACGGGGAAAAACCACGGCTGGAAATCATACCCTTCACAATGGACGTACCTGCGGCGATGTAGGAGCCTCCCCCGGCTTTATAGAGAAGATGGCTGGCGAAGGGGGCTGCGCAGATGATCAAAAAGCTCGCAGTCACCACAGAAACTACCCCAAGAAGCATCAGGACCGCCCAGAAGCCACGGTAAACTGCAGACCCCAGGAGAAAAGGACAAGAGAAAGGCACACTTAGATTGTGAATGCAGCAGACTGTCACACAGTAAGTTTCTCTCTTCAGTTTTCTAATTTCAGCCCCAGCACTGCTGGACGGAATCCCAGGCTGTGGTCCTGAGTTCTCTTTAAAAGGAAGCCTCACCAGACGACTTTGGACTCAATGATGCCGAACTTCTATCAACAAGCGCTTGGTATTTACACCACATATGTGCTTAATATACTCTGGGAGCTCATTTTTCTAACCAGATTATCCATGTTAGAAGTGGGAACACCTAATGTCCTATAAAGACTCCTCTTGAGCAAGTTCCCAGATAGGTCACACATAGGTGTTCACACCAAAAGGACAAGGACATAAAAAGGCATTCACATTCACAAATGCTGCCTGTTAATTCCTGCCAAGATAGTGCTTATACCACAGTGATCCCTTAGAAGCTGGTAATGGTCCCACCAATCTCCTAACAAAAACGTACACTTCTATTTAGATTGTGACTCTACTGGAAAATAGTCTTGAGGTAATAAAAATGACAAGCAAAGCCAAAAAAAAAAAAAAGGGTTTGTACAGACTGAGACTTAAGATCAGATATATTTTAGGCTTACTACTTTCTATTAATATTTGCTCCTAGAAAGATTTAAAATGAGAAGTTATAGCAGTCTCTTAGTCAAGGGCCAGTAAGTCTGAATTAATGGATGCAGCTGGTGATAAATAAATTGTGGATTTGGTGACATACAGTAATCAAATAAAGAAGAATTCTAATGTTTTTTTTTGTTTGTTTGTTTTTTAAACATAGGTGTAGAGGATCCTGCCCTAGACTGCACCTTTGCTCGGGGAAGGTTTTTGTTGTTGTTGTTGTTGTTGTTTTTTAAAATTTATTTATTCATTTTTTTTTTTGGCTGTGTTGTGTCTTCGCCTCTGTGCGAGGGCCCTCTCCAGTTGCGGCAAGCGGGGGCCACTCTTCACCGCAGTGCGCGGGCCTCTCACCATGGCGGCCTCTCCCGCTGCGGAGCACAGGCTCCAGACGCGCAGGCTCGGCAGCTGCGGCTCACGGGCCCAGCCGCTCCGTGGCACGTGGGATCCTCCCAGACCAGGGCTCGAACCCGTGTCCCCTGCATTGGCAGGCAGATTCTCAACCACTGCACCACCAGGGAGGCCCCTAATGTTCATTTTTGAGTGGGATAATTACCGATCTCTTTAACAAATTCATCATTTCCCAAAGGCTAAAATACAAAAATAAATTCCTACGTGTGTAAATGAGGGAAAGCTCACTGAAACACATTCATGAAATTACAATTTTTTATGAAAATACAGAAACTTTGTAAGAAAGCAAAGCATGATTTTTCTCAACAAGCCCACCTGGCAAAGGACAAAATATGTCAATCAACTGGAATCTTTAAGAGAAAAGAGAATGGGAGGATGGAAAACTGAGGAGAGGAACCACTGCAGTTAAATGAGAAAAGAAGGCTTACATTTTCGTGTGAATAACTCGGTTTTGAAGACAGAAACAAAAGGCAGGCTTCCACCTCACATGCCAATGCCATCCATTTGGCAGTGGCTGCCAGGCTTACTGGTGAGGAAGTATTCTGCGGCTGTATTCAGGCTCCTCAGGGCACAGGGCAGTGAAGTACTGATCAGCTCTCAGTGTGGGAAGTAAGGGTGAAAGGCTTTGAGCCAAATGTTTGCCAACCCTGTCCTACCAGAGTTTACTAGATAATTGGTGAGCCTCACATTTTACACTTTCATTCACTTCATTTAGCGCACTATCACGCGGTCGTTCTGTGGCAAGTGCTAGGGGTATAAACATTAGTAAGAGGTGGTCCGGGGAAAAGGAGCCCTTCTATCACCTCTCCGATCACCCTCTGAGCACCCTCCAATCACAACTAAGACTAGACAAAATAGCAAACAACACGAGTGTGGAAAGTAAACAACAGCAAGTGGATTAAGGAGGGAAGTAAAACCTTAATGAAAGATCAACTCAGCTACAAGGGGTTTTCTGGGTTTTTTTCTCTTTTTTTCATCCAGGATTTGGCCTCAAGGCAAGCCAAACTGGGAACTGTGTAAAAAGGTTCAAAGAGCACAATATCCCTAGTGAAGGCCGGCATGCTGGCTAGAGAAGCAGGAGAGGGGCTCTGCAAGCCAGAGTATGGGGAGACCTCATGTTTTTATTCTCCTCACCCTGCTTCACAGCCAGCTTCAAACACAGATCTGCACTGCCACCCCCATGGGGGAGTGGGCATTTGACATCCCAAAGATGATCCAACCCTCAGGACAGAAGAATCAGAAAAAGAAACCCAACTGCGCAAAGAGTGGGGGAATCAACTTTTCTCTTGCTGGTCTGCACTGGTGCCGTTGCAGGGAACTCTGCCACAGCACAGGAGACCAAAACTCTGAAGGAACCCAATCTTTCTACCCAGAGAAACTGGGAAAAAGGGGCCCTGGAAGCCAGAGGGTGTGGCAGAAAATCCCACAGATGAGAGAGGGCTGGACAAGAGAATCTCCAGTTCTGTGTTTGAATCTGTACAAGTACTGAGCTCACTCCCCACGTTGCACACGTGCAGAAAACACCCAGAGATGTAGAGCAAAGGCTCTGGGAACTGAATTACAGTTATAAAAACCACCCAAGTACCAGAGCAAGCCCGGAGCGGTGATGCCCCAGGCAGACCCAAATAGCATAGAGAACCGAACTGACAATGCAACTACTATCACAGAGGAAAAGGACAGAACCATGCCAGTCAGTTGCCTATTCAAACAACAAATCAGTATTCTCCAGAGGATTTTAACAATACGTGGAGACTGACAACAAAATATTCAAAATGTCCAGGATACAATCCAAAATTTCTTGATATACTAACAACCATGAAAATTTGACCAATTCTCAAAGGACCAAGCGATCAGTAGATGCCAACACAAACACCATCCAGACATGTGAGTTATCAGACAGACTTTGGAGTAGCTTTTAGAACCAGCTTCTATGAACTAAGGTGAACACTCCTGAAATGAACAGAAAGATAGAAATTCTCAAAATAGAAGTAGTATCTATAAAAAAGAGAACTAGGCTGAACATTCAGAGTTGAAAAATACAATATGTGACACAAAAAATCCCTTAGATGGGCTCACTAGCAGAACAGGGAGGAGAGAGGAAAGAGCAAATGGACTTGAAGAGAGAACAATAAGAATTATCTAGTCCGAACAACAGAAGGAAAAGAGACTGAAAACAAAAATGACTAGAATCTCAGGTACTCGTGGGACAATATCAGACGATCTCTCATTTGTGTCACTGGAGTCCCTAAAGCCCAGGGAAAAGATATTGGTGCAGAGAGAACATTTATAGAAATAATGCCTTCAAACTTCTTAGACTGGGTGAAAGACAAACTTACAGATACAGGAAACTCGGCAACCTCCAAAGAGGGCACACTCAAAGAAATCAGCCTAGACACGTAATAAGAAAATTACTGAAAACCACAGGCAAAGTCTTGAAAGCAGCTGGGGGTATGGGGGTGGAGATGACCCAGTAGATGGACGGGAACAGTAATTCCACGGACGGCAAGGCTCTCATCGGAAGTGACTGAGGCCACTGCCCAAGGCAGAGTGGACACTGCGAGCTGTGGGCACGGTGTCACAATCACCGCAAAGTAGAGGAAAAGGGTTGCTGGCAAAGATGTTGACTTGGGTGGTCCCCTTTCATGACCACAGGGTGTGCCTTCGCTCAGAGGGGCTGCTCGAGGACTAGGGCATGCTGGGGACAGAGCAGCCCTGTGTGAGCAGAGGGCAGAGGAGGTCTGACAGCTTCCACTTTCAGGTCGGGGACCCTGAGTAAGCACACGACAGTAAAAGTCACGGCAAAGAAACGACCGAGGCCGGAAGACAGTTAAACAGTATCTTAAAAGTGCCCCAGAAAAAGACCTGTCAACCTAAAATTCTGCCTCCAGTGAAAATATCTTTGAGGGAGGAAGGGAAAAGAAAGCCATTTCTCAAGGAGGAAAATATAGACTTTGTCATCAGTAGACCTGCTCTACAAAGAAATGCTAAAGAAATTTCTTTAGGCTGAAGGGAAATGACACCAGGGTTTCCTTGAAATTTCAGAAGTGCAGGAAGAGAAACAGAAAAGGTGGATATCTGTGTAAATATAGTAGATTATTTTTCTCATCTTAATTTCTTTAAAATATATTTGACTGTTGAAAATAATATATATATATATATACATACATATATATATATATATATATATATATACACACATATATATATATATATACTTACATACTTATATATATATGGCATAATACAGTAAAGAAATGTAGGTTTCAGAATCAGAGTGACCTGAGTATGCACTCTTACCTGCAATGTAACCTTGGACCACTTACTTAAACTTATGAACCTGTAAAATAGGAATGCTTTCTGAACCTTCACTTCTGTAAAATAAGAATGTTTGTGTCCATCCTTTAGAGTTCGTAGAAGAATTACTAATAATGTATTTGAAGTGTGTGGCATATCACAAGAGACCAATGAATGGCACTTATTTTGTGGTTGCTTTTATTGCTGTTATTGTTAAAATTGCATTAACATGACACAGCAGAGGGTATTATGTTCAGTAATAGGAAAGTGGATTACTTCCCCCCCAGAGAGCCTTGCACACGGTTTTTTATGTATCACTGACATTAGGAAATCCCTTTAGGTTACAGCATACAGTACAGGTCGTGTTGGCCAATACACACAGTTCCACAGAGCTTTCACACTGTCTTCCATGGGAAGGTTCCCTGTCCACTAAGAAGGCACTGGCCACGTTTCATACCACATGACTCTACTCTTAATTACCCAAAATACAAACAAACGGGGTCAGATACCTGACACAAAGACCAAAACATGGTGGCCTCTGACCCATGCAGAGATGAGCTGAGCTAATCAGTGTGACCCCTTGAGAACGGGAACACTGCAAAAGGGAGAGGATTCACAGCAGAGTCGAGGCTGAAAGGAAGTGCTGGTAGCTGATCCAGAAGAGCTGTGGTGAGCCACGGCCATACCCAAGCAAGAGGGCGGGAATTATGACTCAGGCCAGAGAGGGCAGAAAAAGCAGAGGAGCCTCCCCACAGAGAGAAGCAGGGGGACTGCCGGGAAGAGAAAACACCTGGTGAGGGTGAGAGAGAAAGAGAGCCAGACGGAAACGGGGGATCAGTGCCCCCCCAGAACTGCTGTTCCTGAGACCTGCTACTTCCTGCCCTCGGTCTGCCCTAGCAGAGCGGCCTGACTTTTGATTCTGAGTCCCCGGTGAAAGGCAGGAGCAACCGATCTGTACTTAAAGGAGGGGGCACCTGGCTGCCTGGAGAGTTGTGACCATACAGACGTAGCTTCCAAGTGAAACTCCTTACTGCAGTCACCACAGGCTTTATTTTCTGCCGGTGCTTCAACATTCCAAAGTGCGCAACTTTAAGCCTATTTCAAAATTTCTTGGAATTTCCTGTTTCTTAGCTAATTATATTACCTAGTTTGCATATGTGGCACACTTTGATTCCAGAATTGAAATGTTCAGTTGTAACGAAGAATCAGCTCCTGGAACTGGGTAGTTCTTTCACTGTCTGAAGTAAAACTGAGGCAATCAGAGAATTTTCAAAATAAAATGAATGTTTTGAGATATTACTAACTGGGTGACTCTAAGAGACCACAGTTTTCTAACATAAAGCACAGTATCCTTCAAATAAGTTTACAGGAAGGATTGAGAACATATATGAAAAGTAGCTGCATGCAGTAAGGAATCAAATGTATTTGCTATTACTATTATTTTTACATGCCTTGCAATAAAATACTCTCGTCAACAATGTACTTGACACTTAAAAGATATCTATTTATCTCAAGGATCTAGGATGGGGACAAGCCTTCAGTTCTAGTATATAGACACTTTAAAATTTTTAAAGGATGTTCTTGTTTGGTTAGTGGTTTATTATACTGTTTAAGACTCCTAGATCTTGAACGTATCTCTGAGAATACTTAATTTGTTTCCTTGTTCTTAATATGAGCCCATAAAAACTGCAAAGCTTTGTCTTTGAAAGCTTTGGACTGTACCAAGTGAAAACATCCCTAAAAATCCAATTCGACCATTTAATACAATTCAAAGCTCAACTTAAACAATATTGAATTTCTATTAATTCCTTAGAACACGAAGCAAGATTTACAGTGTAAATAGATTTACATGTAATCTATATCATCACAATTTGGATTAATTAAAGGAAAGCTTCATCTGAATCTGTGAAAGGCCAAAATTAACTACTGTCTTCAAAGAAATGAAGTTCTGTCAATTCTAAATAAATTGGTGAACTGACCTAACAAAGTGATCCTTGGTCCGGTGTCGTAATGAGGAAGATGATGAATAATTAGTCTAACAACAGATGTTATAGAAATGGTTCTCCTGAAGTACTCAGTCTATTTTCCTAAATCAATTAAACTTTTACCTTTACAGTATTATCCTGTTTTTATTAGAGAAAAGAGACAACAAATCATTAGGGACTGTCTAGTTTGTTAACTAAGATTGTATATGAATGCAAAACTATGTTCATGATGTCTCAGTTCATTCATAAAAAATTGCATAACGTAAAGAGTCTTAACTGTACTGCAAATTCAAATTTCAGATTCAAACAAATACTAAAGGATCTCATGTCCCAGAAAGTACCCAAAAGGTCTAATTCCAAGTGACATACCTAGGAAGTGTAGGGAGACATCTATTAAGAATCCTTCAGGTAGAAAACATACAAATCACCCCAAACGACAGGACAGTGAAGGCCATGAAATAAAGTGGACTTTTAATTATACACATGAACATGTGTGCACGTGTGTGCATGTGCGCATGTATATGTAACTGTGCGTGTGTGTGTGTATGCTTGTGCAGATTACCACAGACAGGAAGCCAATGGCAGAAGTGGCATCTGTTCCAAATTCCATGTAAAGGGTTAAAAAAATAAAACCCTACAGTATTTCTTTTCCACTAAAAACGTAATAAAAATGTACAGAAACCTCATTAGTTTAGATGATGGGCAAAAGCAGCCTGAAGTTTTAACTGTGGATTTATTTTAGAATAAGTCCCATTCCAAGTCATTCACATCCATCCAATAATTCAAACTGATGTCTCACAAGGGACCTCTGAGCAGGGCCCTGCCAAGCTTGCCTGGTAAATGGGCACGCTGCTGACAACCAGAAGCCACTTAATTTGGCGAACATATTTTGACGGCTCTCCAGGTGCCAGGCACCAAAAGCCGCTAGAGCAAGACAGCACCCTTGCCCTCACAGGTTCAGTCCAGTGAGGGAAAAGCAAACCACTTAACGCTGTGTGCTAAGTGCCCTAGCCGAGGGGTGCACAGAACATCACGAAGCCAGACGACTCCTGCACAGAGAGGCCACTGTTTCAGGGCTGGATGGTAGCAAGAGAAGGCCTACAGTACTGGGTACAGTTGAACTGGGTCTTGACGTTCGCCTAGGATTTCAGTAGGCAGAAGGCAGGAGGAAGGTGATGGGGGAAGGGAAAGCAGCTTCCCTGAGCTGCCACCCAGGTGGATGAGGGGAACGACAGTGAGGAGCCCAGGAAGGCAGCCAGGGCTTCACAGGCCACTCGAGAGCTGGCGCTTTATCATACTGGTCCTAGGAAGCCCCTGCAGTCAGTGACCTGAGCTGGTGGCCACATCTGTATGAGAGCATCATTGCTGTAACTGGATAGAGAATGAACTGGCAGGAAAAAGGACAGAACAGGGAAAACAAGTTATGTAGTTATGACAGCCCCCCAGTGGGGACTTATGCCAGGCAGCTGGGGGAGAGGTGAAATGAGCTTCAGTGATTCTGTTGTTACAGGTAGGAAGAAACCAGCAAGATAAAGGCTGTCTTCATGGATTTCATTTATATATCAAAACAGTTTGTTCTGTTGAGATACTAAGAAATCTCGTCTTGATTTTGTAATATTTCAACTTACGCGACAAACCCTCTTTCATACAGAGCATAGGGGGAAAGTCAATCCAAATGATCACAATTCCAAATTTGTAGTGTTTTGATAAATTATTTTGTTGGGTATATAAAAATGTAAATATTGTATTTGCAGTTTAAAGATAAACTTAAGTGTTATTCGTTTCTCAAAACTTGCTATCTTGCCTCAGACACCTCATAAAGCTAGTTCAGAAAGCTAATCCTGTATTTCGACACATCCTCAAGCACACGCAGCGCGAAGTGCTATAAAACGGTCTAAATGAAGCCAAAACAAAACACGTCACCCCCTCCACCATCCTCGGCAGCAAACGAGAGCCCCCAGCATATGTTGCCGTAGCTTTAGGCAAGACGCTTCTGCTACACAGGCCAGCAAGCCTGTCCTGCATCTCCATGTACTACTTGTCTTGGCGATGTCGGGCAGGTCTAAAAATACAGCAATGCCCGCACCAAAGCAGAAGGACAGGCTGTACAGAGTGTCCGTGTCGGAGCTCCACAGGCCTGGACGTGCCAAGCCAAGCCACGTGCTCTGCTCGGGCCACTGATTTTTCAGGACAAAAAGAACACTGAGAGACCCGACAGAGTTTATTGACTTCCCTCTTGTAAACCTGGCAGTGAAGGAATAGCTGAGAGGGAGAAAGCGCCTCGGGAAGGAGGGGCAGGGCCCTCGCCACCCACACTGGCTGTGACCTTGGGAAAGGCCCAGAAGCAGGAGGAGCACAGGTTTCCTCACAGCGTTAATCATTCTCAAGTTTCTCTTCCTGAGAGTCTTGGGGAGGGAGGGGCTGGAAGGGAGGATTGCTGGGGAGCTGGGCAGAGGGGCGCTGCAGGAATGCAGGTAGGAGTGGTGGCGGCACCCTCAAGGTCACAGTAGCGAGGGAACCCAGGCTGTCGGAAGTGAGGTGAAGGGGATCAGAACAGGCCACCCTCACATATGCCAGTTTGGTATAAGGACTATTTTGAGCTGGGAGCAAATGAGAATCAATGAATGCAGAAGGAAACCTCGTAGGAGTCTTCCTTATCTAACTGGGAGGAGAAACTTCTGAGAAATGAGGACTTCCAGGGGAGCTTTATGGCCATGAAAAAGACAGCAAGTCAACACCAACATGGGTCTTTAAACAAAGCTACAAATACAAGCCATATCTTCCATTGCTTTCTCTCCTATATTTTTCCTGGTCACTTTCCCCCAGTTTACCACCTGAGCCCAAACCTCTTTTTCCTTTGTCTTGTCGCATCTCCACGTTCATCGTTCTTTGCTAAAAGGCATGTAAGTTCCGAGGCCTATCTGCTTCTTTGGGTCTTCACGTTTCTATGAAGGCCTCTGTATGCACACATAACCACAAACCTCTCCTACGTCAATGTCCACTTTTATAACCTAATTTGCAGGGCCCAGTTACTGAACCTAAGGGGGTAGAGGAAAAAGTTTCTTCCTTCCCCATGGCGGTACTGTGTACAAAGCCACTCAGATCCTCACACAGGGGACCAGGTGAGCATCCAGAGTAAGCTCCAGCTCCAAGGTCTTCCTCTGACCCCTGCTGCCTGAGGGGGCCTGGACTGATGGCTCCCCTCCCCACTCAGCTTTCAGAGCCACCCTGGAGGGTTTTAACATCATACCCAAGCTAGGATTCCAAACCACACCACCTGAATGAGAATCTCTGAGGGTGGGCACAAGCAACCGTATTTTTAAAAGCCCCCTAGAAGAATGGGACGTACAGCCAGGATGAGAATCACTGGACTGTTGAGTCTCTCTGGAGCTGCTAATTTTATTGAGAAGGTGCTGCTCAGCCTTTGCAGGTATTCTCTCCTCTGTCATCACAAAAATCCCTATTTTGTGTTTTACAGATGAGGCTCCGAGAGGTTAAGTAAAGTCCCCAAAATGAAAACAGCCAGTAAATGACAAGGTCAAGATTTGAACCCAGGGCTATCTGAGCTCAATCTCAGACACCATTAGCCTCAATGTCTGTGGTGTTTATTTCCAATAAATTGTCACTGATCCATCTAAGGCTTCTAGGCTCAAATCCTCCCACTCTGGCTCCTCGTACCTTATCCTCCAGAAATGCTGAAATTATACTGAAGTTTCCAGTGGGGAAATGCTGTTATCACGCCTGTAGGCTTTCATAATACCGCCTCGGTTAGCTAGAATACACAGCTTTCCAACTTGCCCTTTGAGATCCAATCAAGCATCCTCCCCGCCCCGCCCCAAAAGGACATAGTGGAGTTATGTCCTCATCTCCACCAGAAGGCAGGAGAGTGTAGAATCAGACTCAAGAGCCGGAATATCTCTTACCAGTTGTGTGACCTTGGGTAAGTTACTTAGCTCTCCATGCCTCACTCTCCTTCCCTAAGATGTGATAATAAAGATACCCATCCTATAGTGCCCTTAAGAGGGCTGAAAGAGTTAATGTGAGTCAGCCCTGAACAGTGCCTTGCCTCTGCACTCCATCAGGGTCTTGACACATGCCCGTCACCAGACAGCACTCTGCGTTGTGCTTCTGTCTTTACATTCTCACCTCCACTTCTTGCCTGTGCATTCCTGCAGGGCAAAGACTCAGTCTTGCCCATCTTTCTAACCCCAGGGGAATCTTTATGGCTGGCATGTAATAGATGCTCAATAAAATATGAATAAGTGAATAATCAATAACTTATCCCTCAGTCCCCACTGAAATCTCAATGTATACAGTTAAGGTTAGTGAGATATTTAATGGCCATGGGACAGAATGAAGCTAACTCATTCAAAACGGAAATGAATTGATGGTCTTGGCCTATCATCACAACGGCTAGGGATCACTTAAATCCCTACTAGGGAGAAACAGGCACTTGGAGGAGAAGAGCTGAGGAATCAAGTGGTGAGATGTTGACACCTGGCTACTAAGTAAGAGTACGGAGGACTATGTAACCATCCTTTCCAGGCTGCTGAATACCCAGTACACAGAAATGAGTCAAGAACATTGGGAACTTCTGTAAATGTTCCTGCCCAACTCTTAAAAATGCCAGAAGAGAGACAAATTTCCTCATTAACTGATTCCCTCTTAAAAAATCAGATCTATTCCTGAGAAGACTTGCTATCTTTTATACTGAGCCATGAAAGGAACATTTTTAGGATCCCTTTATTCATATACTTTTTTTAAACATTGACTATGAACCTGTTTACCCAAAGCTTTTGGCAGACAATTGAAAATAATTATAGCAAAGCCTCGCTTACTTGATTGCAAGTATTCTGTTGTAAGTTTTCTAGGACTCCTGAGCCTTCATTTTCATGTCTTTCAGATGATTTGCCTCCACAAATCTCTAACACCTTAGAAATCACACTTCTCTGAGGAATTTTATGGTCTTTCATTGCAACTATACATCCAGGAATCTTCCTCTAAGGGATGTGGCTCAAAAGTAGTTTCTATATTTCTTTATCAGAAAAGTTAGTTTGAGAATTGCATAGCACTAAAATGATTTGATATTTCCCCCCTATTTTGATCACAAAACACCAGCAAAAGAAGTGATTAACAACTGAATTGAATTCCACTCTTTCATTTACCCATGCTCAAACATTGATTGAAAAATCTATCTTGTATCAGGTGCTGTGCTAGATAAGTACATACTGGTGATACGCCATGAAAAAAAGTCCAGTATGTGCTATCAAGCAGTCTAATGGGAGAGAAACACACAATCAGATGACTGTCAGCTATGCCAAGGGCAAGGGGAGGCCTCCGTGGTATATTACACGGGAACAGAGGAAGGGTGGTTGACCCAGTCTTGGCATATTTGCAGAAGGCTTCTTGGAGGAGATGATTCTCTTTTTTTTTTAAATTTTTATTGGCTATATAGTTGATTTACAATGGTTAGTTTCAGGTGTACAGCAAAGTGAATCAGTTATACATACACATATATCCAATCTTTTTTTAGATTCTTTTCCCATATAGGCCATTACAGAGTACTGAGTAGAGTTCCTTGAGCCATACATTAGGTCCTTATTAGTTATCTATTTTATATATAGGAGGGTGTATGTGTCAATCCCAGTCTTTGGAGGAGGTGATTCTTAAACAGGAGAGCAGTAATGCAGGAAGTGAAGGCAGAGAGCAGAAAGTATGAACAAAAAACAAGAAAGAAAGCGGGTGTGCGCAAGTAGCCTAGTGTGAAGGCCCAGAGAAGGAAAGCTTTTGGTGCTGGGGACGTGGTGAGAGAAAGAAGGTACGAGGCAGATCATGACGGTCCTTGTAGAGTATGGTCGTTTACCAGGGGAGCATTTCGGCCGACGTTACATGAAACTTCCCCTACAAACAATATGAAAAATCACTGAACAACTTAAATTAAAATAGGTGTTTTGTCCACATGGAGCTTCAATCTATTAATAATCAAACCACTGGCAAAAGGTTTGCAGTCTGGTTTTGTGAGGCGCGGGGAGGTGTTTTCAGTGCGAAAGAGGGAAAAAAAAAAAAAAGGCTGTAAAACACCTACTCCCCCTTTTCTTTATTACAGGCATTTATATTTTCTTGATATTTTTTTCTTAGGGGTAAAATACTTAGAGATAAAGGTACCAAAATATCTAGCAGTACTTCATGGAAACTAGCCTCTCTTGTGAGTAAAATGAAATGGGCAAGAGACCTTATCAAGGAATTATAGTAACAAAAGAAAGGAAGTTAAGAAGTTTCTAGCAACAAAATAAAGGTATAGAGCTGGGAGTAACCATTGGCTGCTGGGGTGAGAGGGTTGTGCAGGCAGTAAGCAGTGGCCTGTCGCAGCCAGCAAATGCCTTGGAAAAATACTCAGCCAGCTTAGAATCTGGACCTGCGTAGTCTGGGATGTGAACCACACGCGCGAGGAGTGCTAGCACAGCCGGTGTGAGATGACCATCCCCTGGGGACAGACAAGACAGCTGAGACATAGCTGGCGTCCCTGGCAGGGCAAGCACGCCTCATTTACTCCAGAACAAACATTCACACTTTGCTTATTCACAAACAGAGTCACATTTTCTCCACTGAGCAGGAAACATGATCTTGGCTGTTCAAAGTCAGCATTCACCAAGGACCTAAACCCCTCTTGGGCATCTCTCACTGACTTGGCCTCTTCCAGGGCTCAATCTGAAGGAATGGGGTAGAAATGCCTATGGGCAGCCTTCAGTCTTCACTGACTTGTCTGCGATGTGCTGTGTGTTCTTCAGAAGTGGGTCACTTGTCCAGCCTCCCTGGTTTTCTGCTTGTTCTTGATAAAAAGGTAGACTATCAGTCTCAGAAGTCACTTCCAACTCTTCTGTTTAGAGTCCCAACAAGTGAATAGTCAATATTTCCCTTTGATAGTGAACTGCATAGACTGAACTTCCAAGTCTCCACTCGAAAAGACCAGCCTTCTGAAACTGCACGTTCAAGCAGAAAATCATTGAAAAGATCAAACGTAGCATTCCCATAGCTACCCTACACACGGTCTAGTGGGGGATTTGGTTGTATTTATTTATTTGCAGTGATAAGATACATCTTGGGAAGACTTCCCTCTCTAGCTACTCAACATAGCACGCTGTTGGAGCAAA
Source organism: Eschrichtius robustus (assembly GCF_028021215.1). NCBI lineage: Eukaryota > Metazoa > Chordata > Mammalia > Artiodactyla > Eschrichtiidae > Eschrichtius > Eschrichtius robustus. The sequence goes on along the minus strand of NC_090838.1, from coordinate 91,409,922 downwards.
TGCCCTTCATATTGTGTAACAACAGCTGTGGCTCTGGAAACGAGTTAATGCTTCGCTTTCCATACAACGCGTCCCTTCCCTTAATGATACTAAATCAACACTCTGTGGATGTGAATAATTGCCGCGGCCACTTGCACACTTGAAGCAATGAATCTGAGTCCTAGAAAAAGTGCTTTATAAAAATCAATCATACTTTTTAAAAACTATATTTAAAAATCACTTTTATTTTTTATTTCTATACCCCCAAGCTTGGCTGTAAAGAGCCATAGTAAAAGAAAGACTCATATCGGGTCACCATACGAAAACTAAGAAGTAATATAATAGAGCTCACCAATTCTCCCCTAACTAACAATAGATTTTGTTTTAAACTATATATTGCTTGTTAGAAAAATGAAACATAATCTCCTTTACAATGTTATCAAGAAGCTGATTATGGAAACGGAGGCAGCTCACTGCAGAGCATGAACTTTGAGCTGAGAAACCCAAATGCTCTAAGTTTCCTTGGCCTTGAAATGGCAGCAATGAACTCTACCTCACAGCACCGTCATCAAGATCCAAGCAGACAATCTTTGTGAAATAAAAAGTAGGTGGGCTAGCCCAATGACTGCACACAATAGGAGCTTATCATAAGAAATAAAATAAGTCATTTTCTTGTGGTATTAATGATTTTTATAAAATAGATAACATTTTTCTTTCTTTAGATATTTGTCACTAGATTAGTAGGTTTCGACATGCAGAAACAAGAAATAAGGATATAAATGAACAACTCTGAAGAAATTATGATGGTGCCTTTGTGCAATTAATGGCTCCAATTATTCATAAACTCACTGGATCTAATCCCTCATGCCAGCACTGAAATTTATCAAGCAGTACTTATGTTTACCATTCATATATTATCATCTAAGAGTAAAAGAAAGAGAACAGAGATTACACAAAATGCGATCTGTCAAAGGGGAAATAGTGGTAGTGAGCCCAAGAAGAAAGAAATCCAGGTTGCAAAACACTAGGTCAAATTGCTGCAGACAGCTTGCGAAATTCAAGGGTCAGCTCTCAGTCCACGCCCTACTCTATCTACTTCTTAGCAGCGTCTGGCCAAGCTTTTCACTCCCTTCTCTGAGAAAAGCTTTCTCTTTCTGGTTTCCAGAACACCATACTCTCCTGGTTTGCTTCCTGCTCCCCTAGCTGCCCATCCTCAGTCTCCTTTGTGGGTCTCTCCTCTTCTTCCTGACCTCTGAACAACAGAGCAGCCTAGGGCTCCGTGCTTGGATCGACCTCCTTTCTCTCTACACTCACTCTCCAAAAGCTCTTATCTTGCCCCATGGTTTAAATATACCTCCATGCAATGACTGCCAAATGCACAGTTTCTGCTCAAAAAGCAACCTTTAACTCTAGACTCTGCGATCCAAAAGCCTACATAACATCTCTACTAGGTGTCCTCAACTTAACATGTCTGAAAACTCCAAAGCTTCCTCTTAACAATCAACTCTATGCCAGCTTTCCCCATCTCTAAAAATAACAACTTCATCCCTCCAGTTGCTAAGGACAAAAAGTGTCATCATTAACTCTGCCCTTTCCCTCACACCTCAAAATGAACCCTCAGCAAATCTGGTCAGAATGTAACTAGATAAACTGAACTTCTGCTTCCAGGAGGATGAAGCAAACATACTTTTCCCTATTGTTTCTTTTAATCACAACTAAAATCCCTGCCGATTATCTATGAAACAAACAGAAGAAGATTCAGAAAGAAGGAAGAGAAGAAGACCAACTAGGAAACTTGGAACCCAAGGAATGATGTGATGGTGAGTTCCCTGGGTTTTGTTTTTGCTCATTCATCCTGTACCTACAGCTAGGGGAGCCAATAACCAGGAAATGGCCATGGACACAGACAACAGCAGGCCCAACCGCCCTGCTAGGGAAATGCCAGGGAAGGAAGGGAGGTGGGACTTTTATCACCACAGGTGGTCATGGTCAGCTCCCATCCTGTGGTGTCAGTGGGGATGGAAAAGCAAGCAACACAGAAATGCCAACAATCACAGTCAAAAAATTCCCAACAAAAGCTGTTTGTCCAAAGAACCAGGTAAGGGGCTACCTATCAAAGCAGGAAACTTTTAGAAAATGACCACCTGACACCAAACACTGCAGAATAAAACGTTGGCCCCAACTCCACTGTGATCAGCAAATACCAAGAGGGGAACCTACTCTTTGACTCTTGATAGACTGTGGTAAGGTGCCCTCTCCCAACTCCACACACACACATGGATGTATCAGAGAAAGCTGAATATGGAGTCAGGACTTTGATCTCTGCGGGGTAATGAGGCCACCATTCACAGTGACAGTGGAGACCACGTGGGGAACCTGGACTTTCACCCCTACAAGGTGGAAATTAGACAGCCTTTCCCCCTGGGGTGGTGTCAGAGGAGGCTTAGTGGAGATTCCAGGACTTTCATCACCACCCGGTGGTAATTAGGCTACCTCTGCATGCCTACCATGTCAATGGCAACCATGGTTCAAGTTGTAATGATTCAATCCTGCCCCTCCTGGTCAGGATGGTATCAGTGGAAACATAGCAGGAAGCCAGAGCTTTCACTGCTGCCCAGCAGTACCAAGAAGAGTTCTCCTTATGTCAACACAGACTAAATGGGGAGCGAGGAATTCCATCCCACCTGATTCTGTTGAGGCAAAGCCCACCCCGTCCCCTGCACGAGCAGCATCAAAACAAAGCCAACCAAAGCAGAAGATCTAGAGTCTCATAACATAATACATCCTAATTCCTGGTTTTAGTGTTAAAAGATGATGAGTCATCCAAGAACCAGAGAAATCTCAACCTCAGTGAAAAAGATCACTCAATAGATGTCAATACAGAAGAGAGATGTTAGAATTATCTAAGAATGATTCTGAGTGAATCACGACTAAAAACGTCTCAAAGAGTAAATACGTATATGCTTGACCCAAACTGAAGAGAAAACAAAAGTTACTGGCAAATAAATAAAAGATATCAAGAAGAACCAAAAGGAAAATTTAGAAACAAAAAATATAGTAGCCCAAAACAAAAACTCAGTGGATGATCTAAACGGTGCAGAGAGAGGAGATGCACTCTGAAACACATATAAATCAAAGGGAATGGCCTGGAATGGAATGCTTAAACATTCAAGTAACCCATAGAAAGACAGGATAAAGAAAATAGAAATGAAAAACAGACAGAACAAATAGAAAACAAAAATTAAAATGGCAGGGTTAAGGCCCAACATATCAATAATAACATCAAGCATAAATGGTACAATACACTAATTAAAAGTCCACTTTGCCTTAATGTACAGGTACCTAACAACAGAGTATCAAACTACATGAGGCAAAAACCGATAGAACTGAAAGGAGAAAAGGATGAATTCACTATTACCGTGGGAGACTTCAACACCTCTCTATCAGAATAGACAAATCCTTCAGGCAGAAAATCGGTAAGGACATAGCTAGACTCAACAACACCATCAACTGGATATACAGTTGCGGCCCTGGACGACACGGGTTTCAACTGCATGGGTCCACTAACATGTGGAATTTTCTCAAAAAATACATGGTTGTCCCTTTGTAGCCACCAGGTCCACATCCATGGATTCGACTAACCTCAGATCATGTATTAAGTTTGCAATCCACAGTTGGTTGAATCCACAGATGTGCATCCTGCAGGTGCAGAGTACCAACTGTGGGACTTGAGCATCTACGGATTTTGGTACACCTGGTGGATCCTGGAAACAATCTCCAGCAGATACCCAGGGACAACTGTAATAAATATCTATAGAGTACTTCACACAACAGAAGCAGAATACACATTTTTTTTTCAAACTCACATGAAATATTCACTAAGATAGACAACATTCTGGGCCATAAAACATAATTTAACAAATTTAAAAGAACAGAAATCAAACAAAGTCTGCTCTCAGACCACAATAGAATTAAATTAAAAATAAATAACAGAAAGATAACAGAAAAATCCCCAAATACACAGTGATTATAAAACACACTTCTAAATAACACAGCAATCAAAGAAGAAATCTCAAAAGAAATTTAAAAAATAGCTTCAACTAAATGAAAATGAAAACACAATTTATCAAAATGTGTGGGATGCAGGGAAAGCAGTGCTTAGACGGAAATTTATAGCACTGAATTCCTATATTACAAGAGAAGAAAGATCTAAAATCAATAATCTAAGTTTCTACCTTAAGAAATTAGAAAAAGCAGAGCAAATTAAATCCAAAATAAGAAGAAGCAAAGAAATAAAATGAATTAGAGCAGAAATCAAGAATCTGTAGAAAATCAATAGAGAAAATCAACAAAACCAGAAGATAGTTCTTTGAAAAGACCAGTAAAATCAATGTCTCTAGCCAGGCTCTCTAAGGAAAAAATAGAAAGGACACAAACTGCTAACATCAGATATGAAAGAGATGACATCACTACAGGTCCTGTAGACATTAAAGAGGTAATAAAAGAATACTATAAACAGCTCTATGCCCCAAAATCTGACAATGTAGTTGAAATGGACTAATCCCTTGAAAGACACAATCTGCCAAAACTCAAACAAGAAGAAACAGACAATCTGAATAAACATATATACATTACAGAAATTGAATCAGTAATTAATAAACTTCCTAAACGGAAAGCACTAGGCCCAGATGGGTTTACTGTTAATTCCTATCAAACATGTAAGGAAGAAATTATACCAGTTCTCTACAGTATCCCAGAGGAAAAGAAGCAGAGGTCATATTTCCTAACTCATCCTATGAGGTCAGTGTTATCCTAATATCAAAACCAGACATTACAAGGAAAGAAAACTACAATCAATATCACTCATGAACACAGATGCAGAAATCATCAACAAAATATTAGCTAATTGAATCCAACAATGTATAAAAAGAATTATACACCATGATCAAGTAGAATTTATCCCAGGTATGCATGGCTGCTTCAACATACAAAAATCAGTTTATGTAAACCATCACATCAACAGGCTAAAAAAGAAAAATCACATGATCATATTATCAGTAGATGTAGAACAAACATTTGACAAAATCCAACATCCATTCAGGATAAAAACTCTCAGTAAACTAGGAATAAAGGGGAAATTCCTCAAGTTCATAATGCATATTTACGAAAACCCTACAGCTAATATCATTCTTAATGGTGAGAAACTTGAAGCTTTCCCACTAACATCAGAAATAAGACAAGGATGTCGCCTCTCACCACTCCTTTTCAACCACACTGGAAATCTTAACTATGCAATTAGATAAGAAAAAGAAATAAAAGTTATATATATTGAGAAGGAAGAAATAAAGCTGTTTTTGTCTGTAGATGACATGATCATCTAGGAAGAAAATCTGAAAGAATCCATTAAAGACTCCTGGAACTAATGAGTTATTATAACAAGGTTGCAGGACACAAGGGTAATATAGAAAAGGCAATCGATTTCCTCTATACCAGCAATAAACAAGTGGAACTTGAAATTAAAAACAAATGCCATTTACATTAGAGCCCCCTAAAAGAAATATTTAGGTATAAATCTAACAAAATATGTACAAGATTTATATGAGGAAAACTACAAATCTGATAAACAAAATCAAAGAATTAAATAAATGGAGAGATGTTCCATGTCCAGAGTAGTAAGACTTAATATTGTCAAGCTGTCAGTTCTTCTTAACTTCATCTATACATTCAATGCAATTCCAATAAAAATTCCAGCAAGTTATTTTGTAGATATAAACAAACTGATTCTAAAATTTATACGGAGAAGCAAATGACCCAGAATAGCTAATACAATATTGAAGAAAATCCAAGTTGGAGGACTGGTACTACCTGTCTTAAAGACTTACCATAAAGCTAGCGTGGGGCTTCCCTGGTGGCGCAGTGGTTGAGAATCTGCCTGCGAATGCAGGGGACACGGGTTCGAGCCCTGGTCTGGGAGGATCCCACATGCCGCGGAGCAACTAGGCCCGTGAGCCACAATTGCTGAGCCTGTGCGTCTGGAGCCTGTGCTCCGCAACGAGAGAGGCCGCGATAGTGAGAGGTCCACGCACCGCGATGAAGAGTGGCCCCCATTTGCCACAACTGGAGAAAGCCCTCGCACAGAAAAACGAAGACCCAACACAGCCATAAATAAATAAATAAAATTTTTAAAAAAAAAAAAGCTAGCGTAATCAAGATAGTGTGGTATTGGCAAAAGAGCAGACACATATAGATCAATGGCACAGAACAGAGAGCCCAGAAATAGACCCACAAAAATATAATCAGCTGACATTTGACAAAGGAGCAAAGACAATAAAATGGAGCAAAGAAAATTCTGCTGAAACAAGTGGACATCGGCGTGCAAAAAAAATGACACTAGATACAGACCTCACACTCTTCACAAAAATTAACTAAAAATGGATTGTAGCCTTAAAAGTAAGATGTAAAACTATAAAATCCTTAAAAAACAATATAGGGAAAACCTGGGGTATGATGATGGCGTTTTAGACACAACACCGAAGGAACAATCCATGAAAGAAATAATTGATAAGCTGGACTTCATGAAAATTAAAAACTTCTGCTCTGCAAGAGACAATGTCAAGAGACTGAAAAGACAAGCTACAGCCTGGAAGAAAATATTTGCAAAAGACACATCTGATAAAACACTGATCCAAAGTATACAAGGAACTATTAAAACTCAACAATAAGAAAACAAACAACTCAATTTTTAAAAAATGGTCCAAAGACCTTACTTAACAGACACCTCACATAACAGAGCTCATATCTCCCCTGCCTCTGCTACCCCAGGCCCCTTAGTTTCCAGCCGCTTTCCATGTTTTATGTTTCTCCGGGCACTTGTCATTTTCCAATGTACTATATAATTGGCTTATTTTATGTTGCTTTGTCTGCCTCCCCTCACTAGAATGGCAGCTCCACAAGGGCAGGGAATAGCACACCATCCCTCCCACAACAATCATCTGGCCCCAAATGTCAGCATGCTGAGGCTGAGAAACCCTGGTCTAAGCACCAGGAGGTGCCCTATCATTAGAGGGGATTTCTACTTCTGAGTGTGGCTGACAGCTCCACAGATGTTACCAGAAGCTTCTGTCAAGGCTGCAGCCTGTCCTCTGTGAAGGGAAGCAGACCCACATTGTTGTAAATAACCAGTCTTGTTTATGGAAAGCAATTGTCCCCATTATTGGAGGGAATGACATAAACTGCCAACCAATCCTTAGATGCCCGTGACTAAATTGTAGAGAACGCAAGATAGCACTCTCTGAAAAAGTGATTTTTAATGACAGCTTTGATGCTGGGCCCTGGAACTGAAAAGCCAATGTTACCCTCAGGAGCTGCAGCCTGTGAAGCCTGAGCGAGTTGCCCTGTGGGCAGCACTTTAACCTGAACACAAGAGAGCCCACACTGGGGCCACAGATGAAAAGTCAGCAGGAAACCAGGAAGTACAGCCCCCCGGTAATATCGCTCTGTGTCTGTGGTCATGGCTGCATGATCCCAAATGTCTGAATGAACAGCAGGAAATTAAGTGAATGTTAAGGTATTTCCAAATATCTAGGTACTTGACATTTGTGACAAAAAAAAAAAAAAAAAAAAGACGAATTGTATTTTCCATTAAACTTTGCAGAGTATGCTTTTTTTTTCTACACAACTAAGGCAGAGCAGAAGTATTTAAAACTATTTGGTGAATTTACAACAATGTCCAGAATCACCATATACGAACACAAAAAAATTGCTACATAAGATCCAGCTACACTAGCATAATTGATTTGTAAGTAGAGTTGGGACGTGGGGATCCCTATGTGATTAGATTCCTATGACATGTTGATGTGTCTCCTCAATTATTTAAGAATTTATATTAACTCTTGACTCAAATCTTAATTCATTTACTTGCTGTTTAAAGCTGTGGTGTATAAGGGCATTCATTTTTATGGTTTATCTTGCCTTGTAGCGTGAAGCACGGGATTGTTTTGTGAGGACCTGGTGCTCTCTGCAAGGCTGTGCTCTTTTGGTTGCTATTCCAAGTCCCAGTGTTGGCTAATTGCAAAGGTCTCCGCTTCCTCACTTCTCGTCCCCCGTGGACACCCAGTGTGAGGTGTCACGTTCCTTTCATCGTGCTGCTCTGCCCCCCTTTAGGAGGATGGCTGCCTTCTGACCTCTCCTGGGAGAAGAGGAGGAGGAAGCCTGCGGTAGGGCTTGGCTCTCAGGAGGATCAGGTGACAGAATGCACAGGAAAATGGAGGGGAAAGGCATTGCCACGAAGAGAGAGCAGGGCCCTCAGGCTCCACCCAAGGGGACGGGCCGTGCCCAGAAGTGGGACACAGAGCACAAGGTCTGGAAGTCTCAGGCCAAACCAGCAGGGCCTGTGGGTTTATATTTCAAAGGAGCTGACTTTATGGGCCTCTTTATGGGTCCTTGGTGGGGAGGGAGCTACCAGGAGCCACCAGAACTTCTTCATTATCAGCATGTTATCCAATTCCTTTTTGCCCCCTTCTCGTTCTCATTCACTCTACACCTGCACTGAGGACCACCACGTCTTTCCCAAGACTCTCACCTGTGTAGGCGCCTCTGACAACACACCAGTCTGCCCATTGGCTTGCTTCTCAATACCACTTTCTCCTTCTCCTTTCAGGACTGTCCTCGCTTCTTTCCTTCTCCTACGTATAACTGATATTTTACCATCTCCTTTCCTATGACATTTTTTCTTGAAGATTATATCTGATATCAAAAACCATGTCTGCAATTCCTGATCATTATCAGTTGTGCTAATTAATGTCTTTTAAATTAATCGTCAGTTCTGCACATCAAGCTCCTTGTTGAATTATTTCAAACTGGTATTCCACCATCAACCCAAATTTACTGTGTCTAAATCCAAACTAAATCCCCATCCTCCACTTCAAAACATGCCACCTCCTCCTGATTCTCATATTTCTATCCTCCCTACCAAATTTTCTTGAAATAATTCACAGTTCAGTGCTGGTTGGCAAGCAATTTGGTACCTTGGCACAATAACGATAATGCAATTTTATTCCTATCTTTTGATTCACCACCATTCACATTTACGAAAACATAATCCGAAGAACCAAAACAAATTATGACAAATATAACACACATAAAATCATATTTAATGTGGAGGTGGCAACTAGCATTTAAAATCTGAGAAACTATTAGGCACAAATATGGAGACATATGTGCTGACGTAAAAATAGAAAAGTGACATATACATTTGCATTTATAATGATTAAAACAATGTACAATATGCACGTAAAAAAAGACTGGAAAGAAATACCCTAAAATAATATTTATTGTCTGGAGGAAAGTGACCATATTACCTTGATTGTATGTTGTTTAAACTGAATTGCATCTTGTTCAAAAGGCAATTTCTTCATCGTCCTAGATTCCTCCAGCTTTCTTTTGTTTGGCTACCAAGTTTTACATTTAACTCTTTAAATATCATTTCTATCCATCACTCCCTTTTCACCTTTGCTGCCTCACCCTTGTCCTGCCCTGATAACTTCCAGGCAGAATTACGATGCTGGTCCCCTGAGGAGGCTCCTCTGGGTTGATCCATCAACACTCCCAGCCCTTCTCCCTTCTCCTCCTCTGCCACAGAGGCTAGAAAGCAAACAACTCCACATCCCAGCCCTGCAAGGCCCTGTGACACAGTTCCAATGAAGAAAGCATTGGCAGAAATCTATGGGAGAATTCTAGGGACATGTCTGCTCTTCTGAAGATGGAAGAACATGACAGGGGCTATCCACCTGCCAAGGATGGTGGAAGAAAAGGTCGAAAGGGCCTGGGTCCCTGACAACATCATTACAGCAGCTGCTTCTGAACTTCTTATTGTGGGAGAAAAATAGCCCTTATGTTTTAGTTGCTGTTTGTTTTCTGCTACTTCCAGCTTGATGTGCTGCTGACTAATATCTTGCCTAGCTGCTTTCCTGCTTCTGGTCTTACATCATTCACATCACCCTATAATTTTTATGAGTGAAGGATGAACAGACCAGAAAAGAAAAGTAAATAAATAAATATTGACAATAAAAGCAAAGGACAGCTGACACGTGAAAACAATGCTGAAGACCTAAAAAATTACAATAAGAATGAAAAAAAAATTTTTAAGAGTAACCACAGTCCATATAGTAAAGGTTTAAAAAATTCCTACACACATCATTAGTTACTCAGGGCATCAGTATCAGCACCAGAGTACAGCACAGTTAGTGGAGCCTCTCAAGAAATATTAATTCTACAAAAATATTCAGTCTACAGTGGATACAATGGTGAGTCAAACATAAAAGACGTCACAGCAGTGGAGCTTAGAGTTGAATCGGGAAGGAATACATGAACAAAATAATTATGCAAGTAAATGATTAAAATCTGTGCTACAAATTATCAAATTAAAGCATGGTTTTTATAAAGGAGAACCTGGTCTAGTCCAAGTATTAGTGGGGATGGGGGACCAGGCGCTACACTAAGCTCTGGTGATATAAATTTGAGTAGGTTACATTCTGTGCCTTTGGGGAGTTGCAATAAATAATTAAGAAGCCCAGTAAACAAACAACTACAGTTAAGTACAAGGAGCACTCTGATGGGTGTGATCAAAGGCTATGGGGACACCAAAAAGAAATGACTGATTCACTCAAGGATTGAGTTACCTTGAAAACTAATCTACATTCAGTACATCATCACCAAATGTTACCAAATTAATGAACTATGACTGAATTTAAGCATGAAACAAACCAGAAAATCTAAATTCTGACATATCAAAAGGTAATGAAATTGTTTAATGGACTTTGAAGCACAGTCCTAGCTCAGAAAATAATTCTGAGAATTAGATCACCCCCTCTAAGCTTGGTCAACCATCCAAATGACTAGATTTGAACCATGATTGTATGCATCTGAGATTAAGACAAAAATAAAGGAAACAATGAATTAGACCAGACTGTATACACAAGTCAGGATCAGACAGAAAGGCAGAAAAAGCCAACATAAGTTTACTTTGTTCTTTTATTGAGATCCAACTAAAAGACTTCTACTTAAAAAGATTTAATACTAAGAACTAAAATCAGCCTTTTCATTCACTGTAGTTTATAAGATTATCAATAAACACCCAGAGAGTTGGACCTTACATTAGTTCTGCCAGTGATCAGCTGTGTGAAGACAGAATCACATGGTTTCTCTGAGTCTCAGCCTCCTTATCATGAAAAAGAATAATTTCATCAGTAATATCCAATAATTCTAAAATAGACTTTCCAGAAAAACCATCCACCACTGTATCATTTTCACTGATTTCAAATATTGGCTAACTGTAACTGTAAAAAATCAGGAGAATATAAAGACATTTTACCAATAATTTGCCAGGCCACGATACATCAGATTTCACAAAAAATACTTTGAATTTTCCTAAGATAAGCTGGCAAATGTATGATGCCTGATAATTAAGAAGCTATGAAGCCAAAGAGTAGTTCTGGAGTCTAGTGAAGTCTGGGTGGCCTCATTAACCAGGAAGCACACACTTTCAACCAGGTGGAATCTTTTTGATGAAATCTATGTCCTTCTCTTGGATAAAGGAAACAATAAAATAATCACCCAAATATAATGTCACATATCATTGTACAGTATTATGAAAATAAATGAAACTTGCATATAGTATTTCTGCTGTAGGACATACCTCTTCCCACCTCAGTCATTTTTACTTAGAGTGTTTGATAAAGTTGCTTAAAGTGAATAAGGAGTTACAATATGTGTGCCAAAGAGGAGTTTGACAATTTAAACAAAATGGAATACAGTTTTGTCACTAGATTCAAAAAATGACACAGTAATTATATGTAATGCCACATAATAATCCTAATGTAATTGCAGTGTAATTTTTCTGACATGCATTTACTATCCTTCTCCATTGTAATTATTATGCACAGATAACGTTACCTTGTTTTTCAAGTTCTCCACTATCTCCTTGAGGTGCAAACTTTTCAAATATGTAGATTCATTTTTAAATATATGGTACTTACAATACCTATCTTATCACAGGACCTCAACATATGAGTATCAACAACAGCAATACTAATATTTATGCAAATACCTAATGTTCCAGAAAGAATAACAAGGAAGGGGTACCATTTTCATAATTTTTTGTAATGTAACTTTTTTGTAACTTTTTGTAGTATACGATAAAATGGTTTGGGACTTCCCTGGTGGCGCAGTGGTTAAGAATCCGCCTGCTAATGCAAGGGACACGGGTTCGAGCCCTGGTCTGGGAAGATCCCACATGCTGCAGAGCAACTAAGCCCGTGCGCCACAACTACTGAGCCTGCGCTCTAGAGCCTGCGAGCCACAACTACTGAGTCCACGTGCCACAACTACTGAAGCCCGCGCACCTAGAGCCCGTGCTCTGCAACAAGAGAAGCCACGGCAGTGAGAAGCCCGCGCACTGCAACAAAGAGCAGCCCCCGCTCGCCGCAACTAGAGAAAGCCCACGCACAGCAATGAAGACGCAACGCAGCCAAAAATAAAATAAATAAATAAATAAATAAATAAATTTTTTTTAAAAATGGTTTATCCTGCTCTTCCCATGCCATCTGTTCTCTCGTCAGTGAGAGGGTCCGTGTCATCCACGATGTAAGAGGGTCTGGCTAGTGTGAATGAGGTGTCTCATGAGGTTTTCAATGGGAAAAGCATCTCCGCTGCACACGCTTCAAGGCCGACAGCCACAGACCCTCTGAGCACACGCAAGCCTGGTGGACATGCACAGCTGTGTCCTCACCCCTTTTCCTATCCAGACCCACACCCGCTCCATAAAACGTCATGTTAATGATGTGATATAAGCAGATGCTACAGCTTTGACAAACTCAGAACAAAATTATAATGTGTGGAAATACAAATTTTATATAAAGATGAAAAAATGGATGAATGATGTAAAAATTCATTAAGTTCTGTGATGGTTAATTTTATGTGTCAACTTAGTTAGACTATGGTGCCCAGTTGCTTGATCAAACAGTAGTCTAGGTGCTGCTGTAAAGGTATTTTTTTAGATGTGATGAGCATTTACTATCAGCAGACTATAAGTAAAGTAGATTATCCTCTAGAATGAGGAGGTGGGCCTCATCCAATCAGTTGAAGGACTTAAGAACAAAGACAGGTTTCCTGAAGAAGAAGGAACTCTCCCCAAGATTGCACCACAGATATTCTACCCGAGTTTCCAGCGTTCAGACTCAAGACCACAACATCAAGTCTTATCTGAATCTCCAGCTGCAGGCTTGCTCCAGATTTCAGACTTGCCAGCCTCCACAATAGCATGAGCCAATTCCTTAAAATCTCTCCATCAATCAATCAATCAACCTCAATCTCTCTCTCTGTATACACACACACACACACACACACACACCCCCATATATAATCCCCTACTGATTGTCCGGAGAATCCTGACTAATACACATTTATTCAGAATGTTAAATATATTAAGTATCTTCTTTGAAAAACAGATATTTTTTGGCTTTGTTTATGACATTGGTAAATTCTGTACCAACCCTAGTTTTAAGGTTTGGATAAACAATATTAAAAACTTCATGAAACCAGCTGAGAATAAAGTTGACATATTGAGCTTATGTACTTTCTAAAATTAGATTTGTGTACTATACATTGTGTACTTCCTACAGAAACTTAGTTTATATATTTTCTATAGAAAAAATAGTATGAAAACATGAAAGAATTCAGGTAATCATGACTCCTAGTTAATGACATCAGACTCTACTTCTTCTATGGGATATCACACACAACAAAGTTCAATCATTTTGTAGAAATACAGTAGCATAATCATATTCTTATGTGTAACAACTGCAAAAAAATGTTTTAAAATCAGGGTGTACATTACAATATTTTCCATTGTAAGACCAGTTTTACATCTTAAGGAGCAGTTCTTCCTGATGTACACCACTACTTTCATATCAGAAAACACACTTTTAAAAAAATTATCTTTATAAGTAGAAAGCAAATTACAATGGCTTTAATTTTAGACCAAAGTTGTATTTCATTAAGATTATAAATGGTGTTTTAAAAATGGCACCTAATTATTTTATACATAACAGACTGATATCAAAAAACATGTTGAAATTATAAATGTTATATTATTTTTTAATCGCCCACAGAAATGCTGTGGTGGGCATCTTTCAGAAAGACAGGCCCCTCTCAGAGGCCTTCTGAGGAAAGAGGTACTTACTCACTGCAGAGTCATAGGAGGTCGAGTTGTGCTCTCCTCTCATGAAGGGATATGGCGACAGGTAAGCATGCGTGCAGTTCTTCAATGGTGGCTGATTGGCTAGGAAGGAGAGCAGAACAAAGGTATTTGTTACTGAGAAGCTGAGTGAATGTTTGTTCCTAACAGAAGAGAAATACAGGATCTGGGGGTACACAAGCAAAATAAAACTATAGGTTAGATCAACAAATTCAGAGAATTATTGAATAAGGGAGGAAACTTCCTTAAAAACCTCATATGGTAAAGCACAGGGGACCTGGAAAGTGGATTCATTTAAAACATCTAGCTCATGACCTAATTCAAGGGAGAAAATGCCCTTAATATCACCCTAAAATTGAAAGCACCAGATTTCATTCATTTTCACAACTATATTCTCCAATTCCTAACATAATGCCTAGCACATAGTAGGTATTCAAAAAATAGTCATTTAAAAATCTAATAAATTTAGATTTAACCTTGATTGGTTCTAATTAATAGAAAATTTCTTCTATATTCTATTTTCAGGGAAAAGATGTAAATGATAAGACCATACAAGTTAATAATTCAAGTACATTTTTAGCATTTGAAGAAACCACAAGAAAGAACTTTAATGCTGTTTGACATCGTGAAGATTTCATCATATACCCTCTAAGGAGTAAAATATTCTTTCCTTCTCTAAGTCTTGGCAAACTCTTCCTCTTGCAAAGTCTGACCTACTCCACTTTACCAAAGTCTAAATAATTTTCATTGGCAGATCACATGCTTATTCTCCTCCCCCAAATGACAATCAGAAACTCTATGAAATATTTCTCTCAAAATGCCATTTCATCATTACTTTGTTCCTTTTACATATGCCATTTACCGTTGACTCGTCTTCTGTGATCTCATATTTTTATGTTATATTCCATGATCTTGACTATTGTTTAAATACCATACTTTGATTTATCACAGGAGTATTTTGATAAGAAGACTGATAATTTCAACCCACAATAAGTTTGAAGGTAATAAACAGTTCTTTCATTGCTGGATGCAATAAGATAAAGGCTAGCTATTTTCAGTGAATTGATTTTCAAAGATTAACACAACATAGGAAAAGCAGTTGAAAGAATGCATCATATTTTTAAGGAGCTATTCTACTTCAAAAAAGAACTTTAAAGTTTCTATGAGAGAATGGAAACATCAAAAGCAAAGCATTTCTTAATATTGCCCACAAACTTGGTTTAAGCCCAAATAGAGCAAGCTTTCATCTGCCACTGCTGATCATTGTTTTGTTATAAACAAGATTTTTTAAACTTTGAAGCTATTAATATAAAATAATACATCTTTAATTCTGGATTTTTAAACTTGGGGTTTCAAGCCCCAAAAAATAGCCAAAAAAAATAAAAGCATTTATTTGCAACATAGCAATAACAGACACTCGAAAAAAATACTATAGATAATATCTGTTTTGTTTATTAGGGTTGGTATATTTTAAACATGAGCAAGGAAACAGCGGATTATTCAATTTTGCCATAAATATTCAGACTCCAATTTCATGTTAGAAAATAATTATTCCTATAGCCATTTCTACTTAACAAAAAGGAATCACTTTATGAACATTTGGAAGATATCCTATTGAGATTCTACAACTAAGAGTCCAATCCTATTTTATAAGTGACATGCACCAAATGAGAAACTGTTCATTTGTATTTTAAAGCCAAGGGGGAAAATAAAGCTGAATTTCACTTACTGTACCAGAACTGCCAGATATTGGAATCATTCTCTTCCACAATCCCATTAAACCAACATCTCCAGAAGAATCCTTCATGGTGGAAAGTGACGTTTTCTATCTGTACAGAACGCAAATGAAGTAACTTGCCATCAACACAAGGAACATAATCTAAATAATTACCTCCAGGAAATTTTTTAAGCAATGTATTTTTTCCCAAATAATGATGATCAGTAGCTTTCTACATATCTCTATGAAGAAATAGACATTCCACTACCATTTTCAGATTTCAAGAGGATACATAAAGCTATCCTCATTACTACCAAGTACAATATTTTGAAGAAGAAACGCACATTCTGTTCACCTGAACACTTTCCCACTTCAGTCGCAAGAAGCCAATAATCTGATCCAAAAGCCACCAAAAAGAGTAAAACCCCCAAAGCACCAAAGAGAGCCCCAAAGAAGATGGCAATATTTAGTCTCATTTTCAATTCACTGGTTTCCCTTTAAATAAAATAAGAAAATAAAAAACAGCGAACACCTAGCTCCTCAACAAAAAAGAATAAAGATTTTTGAGTAGGCAGAATCTTCTTGAGAAGTGTCTCTGAGCTCCTGTTTTGGTGGCTTCGCTCTCGCACCCAGCTGGTGGGTTTGTATTGCCTCTGCTCTCCCCTGGAGGGACTCCAGCCCAGCAGCTGAGAATGGCTGA
Source organism: Eschrichtius robustus (assembly GCF_028021215.1). Taxonomy (NCBI): domain Eukaryota; kingdom Metazoa; phylum Chordata; class Mammalia; order Artiodactyla; family Eschrichtiidae; genus Eschrichtius; species Eschrichtius robustus. The sequence continues at coordinate 91,393,272 of NC_090838.1, read as the reverse complement.
CTATTTTAGGATACTGATTGAGGAGCTCTCTCTCTCCCATGGGGATCAAAAAATAACTGACCTTCCCCTGACTGTGGAGGGGGGTATCAGGAGCTGGCCAGAATCATGGTTACTGCTGCTGGGTGATCCACAGAAGTGGAAAGAAGATGGAATGGTATGAGGTCATTGACAGTATTGGCCCAAAGTCTTAAGTGTCTGAACAAGCCCCTCTTAATCCAGAATGACCATTACAAACCCAAAGACACTTATGACTCTCTTTGAAGATATATAAATCGCAGCTATAAAATAGAACCACAAAGACCTCTCTTGGATATAACTGAAGTTGTAATTAACATCTTAATCCTTTTTGGATATTTTTGGGATATAAAATAATTAGTGGGTTGACTGATCTAACATAACAGTGAGCACAATTCAGGTTTTAACTTATACATTCATAAGTGTATTTAAAAGACCAAGAATATGGTAACAGAAACTACTTAAAGTAGAAAAAAAATACTTTTATGTAGCATACACTATGACATAAAAACAGCACTTTATATAGCAGCTCCCAGATCTTGTACAAGTTATTCCAAATAATCATCTCAAAAGTGGACTAATGAAAAAAAAGTCTCAAAAATATATTATTTTCTGGATTAGGATGAAGGAATATGGTCTACTTTTTGTTTCCTTCATGTTAAATATTCAACCTCCTCAAAATATGGGTCTTACTTGATACCCATACAAGTCACCAAATAGCAGTGAATCTATACTTTCTTCATGTCTAGTCTCTATAGCTCACTTCTTTGTTTTTGTTCCATGTCTAAATATGCCCGAGAGCATTTTTTTAAGTATTTGTGTAATATTTTAAGCTCTGCCTTAATTTCTGCCCCAAACTGCTTCCCTAAAGGTTCCAGTCTTAACCGTATCCTGCTCCAAGGCTGCACAGCACGTTTAAACTCTGTCGTATGACAGAGCTTTCTGATATTTTGAAGAAGCAATCATTTCGTGCCTCCCTCAAACCCCACTCCACCCCTTAATATAGGTCTTCATTTTTCTAAGCTAAACATCCCATTCCTTTAAACATCCCTTAGATTGGAACAACTCCAAATCTCCTTGCTGTTCTGATTCTTTGCTACAATTTGCAAGTACTTGATTGAGGTGAGGCATAGCGAATATACCGGGTAGACTCTAACGAAGTTAATATCACCACCTTTCTTATTTGGATGCTGTGATGAGCAGAGTAATGGGTTCCCAAAGATGTCCATACCCTAATCCTAAATATAATCACGTCATCTGTGAATGTGTTACCTTACATAGCAATATCCTGGATTATACAGGTTGACCCAATCCAATCACATAAATCCTTAAAAGAAAAGTAGAGAAGCTTTCCTGACAGTACTCGGAGAAAGAAACGTGACCACAGAAAAAGGGTCGGAGAGTAGCTGGTTTAAAAATGTAGGAAAGAGACCACACGCCAAGGATTGTGGGCAGCTTCTAGAGGATGGAAGAGAGAATAAAACAGATTCTATCCAAGAGCCTCCAGGAAGGAATGTTGCCCTACCAACACCTTGACTTTGGGGATTTCTGACCTCTGGAACTGCAGGATAGTAAATCTATGTTGTTTTTAAGCCACTAACTTTGTGTTAATTTGTTACATTGTTACAGCAGCAATAGGAAACTAATAAAGATGCTGTTCTATAATTAATACAATATAAGATCAAATTAAGGGGGTTTTTGTCGGGGGGCGGGGGGCGGGGGAATGCATCTTCAGGAAGTGCTGAGAACTTGCGAGGGTCCAGGCATTTTATCAGATACGCAGGGCCTGATCTTGAGGAGTTCATGAGCCAGTGAGAAAAAAAGATTCTTTAGAATGAGGTACATAAGGTTGAAATTATAAGCTTCTGGCCGCCCCAGACACATCCTAGGGCTGAGCCACACCCCCTCCATCCCAAGATGACCGTGGTTGTGGTTTTGCAGCTTTACTGTAGGTGACAATGTTGTTGTTCGGAGAGGAAGAGGAATCTTTTTAAGACGGTTTTATTTATTTTATTTATATTGTAATGACTTGTAAAAATCTATGCATTAATACTAAATCTTTAACAAACACACATTCACAAATACACACACAAACAACTGGATTTTTAAAATAAGTAGAAAGAGTGTAGGATCTGTTATTGCTACAGTTCATCTCAATTTTGGTTTCTGTCACAAAGAATCATCTTTCTGGATGAGGTCTATCAACTAATATTTTTTCACCATGTTTTGGTGTATCCAAAAAGGTATAAGCATCATTATCAAAATGTATATTTATCAAAGCAGCTACTAACGTAACCAATCTAATTGTTTCCAACCATTCGTTCGTTCGTGGGCATCCATTTGAGAAAGATACCATAGACTACTTCCGCCATCATCAAACTGAACTCCTTTAGCTCAATTATCCTCAGTGCTTCTCACAGTGCTTGACACACAAGGGGCACTAAGATAAAAGAAAAATCCATTTGTATTAGGACTCTTGGCTGTGATACAAATACGTAGCTTCCTGAGCTATCCAACTGGTAATCCATCAAGAAGAGATGGCTCTGATCTGGCCTGCTCTTTGTGAAACTTGGAGAAGTGGATTTTAGCAGGGTCTGTGCTTCCTCTGTAGATAATCTCAAACCATCTTTTTAAGAATCCATAGTAGACTCTTATTTAGAAATAAAATAGAACTTACCATCCAGGGGTCAAAAAGTATCTTTCTTCTTTAGAAAACTGAACCATGTGTCTACCATTTGAAACTCCTAATTTACCATGATTCCTAAAATGTTCCCAACAATCATTCAGTATCTCTTCCCCAAGTTCTCTCGGCAGCTTAAAAAACTGTCTATACTCCAGGGTGATTGTTAAACAGCTGCTGTGTCCTCATGATCTCTTTACAAATTCAGACGTTGGATCTTTTCGCTTTCAGCCTCTTTTCTAGACCAGGTGATGAGGGGAGACAGACATACCCTAGCACCAACCTCAACTCACAGTAATCCTATAACAGAACAACTCCGTTGCTACTGTACGTGCCCACTCCTTTGGTGAATACTGAATCTGTTTTACGCTGATACGATTGTCACAGTGAATCTGCAAGGGCACAAGCATAAGTAAGCATGGTGTCTCAGGTTCAATCCTGTGGGAGACCTTGATGGTCAGAAATGTAAATGGAGGTGCATGATAATAACTAATACTCATGAGCATCTACTGTGTGGCAGACACCATCCCAAGCATATTAGATGCCTTGAGTACAAGTAAGTCTTCAGTAGGTAGAATATGAAATAATCCATGTCTTGGGTGGGAATTTCAGCATCTAAAGGTCTTTTTGGTAGGAGTTAAAGATGTTCCTGGTCTCATGTAGAAGGCCAGAGGTAAGCAAAGAGAGCTCTGCATGGGGTCCCACTGCCAAAGGCAATTCACAATAATTTACAATAATTTGTTTATAACTTTCAGTCTGTCCTCTGGGTCCCTGAGGCTACTCGAGAAGGCAACGTGGCTGACTGGGGACCAGGAAATGACCCTCCAGGATCTGGTGAACCTGGGACAAGAACAGGAACTGCAGGGACCAGCTCTCATTCCCACGTTCTCCTTTGTTACTTGGTATTTCAGAACGAGTATTTCATTGAATTAAGAAGAGGGGGACTTCCTTTCACAGATGACTGATATTGGGCAAACGGTTCAACTCTCTGAGTCTCTGAGTTTTTTTTAATACGGAAAATGGGAACAACGCTGCAGAAGATGATTGGGGGTATCAAGTAAGAGGACGTGCATCAAAGGAGCTGGTGCATCACACACATTAGGCTTCTCTTCTATCTTGCCTTTAGCTGGGGATCATTCTTGACGAAACAGAAATATTTTTAAAACGAAAATAAAATAAAACTCCCTATGCTAGCATCCCAGATCTGACTCAGGTTTATTTCAACAGGCTAACTTCTCACCAAGCGCTCCCAGCCCTCCTCACACCCATATACACCATCCTCCCTCCTAGGTCACCAGCAGTTCCCCAAATCTCTGCCTATTCTGCTCCCCTCGGATGAGAAGTCCCTTCTCTTCCTCCTATCTGATGAACTCTTCATTAATCCATTCCACAAACATTTACCATCATGCTACTGTGTGCAACATGTTCTTCTAAGTGTTGAGTTACCATCAGCACTCTCCAAGGAGACTGTATTATACAACCTATACCACTTTCCCATATACGTAACTACACTCCTGCTCTTCTAGACAGTTTTGAATTCCTGTGTCTTGAAAAAAACTGGGTCAAGAAATTTTGTTCAATGAATAAATTAATAATGAATGAACAAATGTCCCATGGACAATCTGCCCCATTATCCTTCAAGATGTTACTGGGGACACAGGTCCCAACATCTACAGTGTCCCATTATGAATACCTGGAGGAAATTTCTGGACGCTAAAAAAATGTTGTGTTTCCACAGAGCACTACTGTTATTTTTCATCTTAGAGACATTATACTTGATTCATTTGACAAATGCGTATCACTTGCCTGTTCTAAGACAGAGTGCTGGGTCCTCGAACCGTGACAGTGAATAAAATGTGCTCTCTACCCTCGACGAGCTTAATTCTCATGGCACTGAGAGTACTTTTCTTCGTTTTGGTACCTGGAAAGCTCGGAGGCAAATGTGCAAAAGGTGATGTCCCAGCTTCCTGCTTCCCTCCCCCACCCCGACTTCCTTAGTTTCCTTTCTGCGTGCCCCTGACTTTCTCTCTCTCTCACGCATATTTTTAATCTATTATTTTGTATGTGTTTATGTAAGCAGCTTCAAATACTTTTGAGAACAACATAAAGACTAAACAGTGAAGCACACAAACATAGACACTTTGTGAAATCAGATATGAGAAGTCACCATGTATGGGTTGTGTTTTTCCATTCTGAAAGATCCTTGAATTCTCTGTTCATCCCTGCCTTTTTTCCCCTCATTCTGATTATTTCTACGGTCATAATTTCACTTGGCAATCCTCCTGACTTCCTGGAAATAGCATCCCTTTTAGAGACTCTTGTCATTGAGAGAAATTATGGCAAAAATGTTTTTAATTTTTCAATCTAAAAAATTTTTAGTCAACCTTTTAAAATCTTGAGGATACAAAGATCATTAGCATTCCAAGGTGGTGTGGTAAATTTTTTTTTTTTAACAAATTAAATAAAACTTGACAACCAAAGGCTAGATGACCATAGACAATGGAAGGCTTTGCCTATTTTGATTAAATGTCTTTTTATTTAATTAACTGTGTTTTTTTTGTCGGTAAATACACTAAAACTTAGCAGAAATCCCAAGCCATGCTTAATTTGTGAGTGATAAGGAGCAAAACATTTTTTTCTAAGGTCATAATTTCTAATCCTGATATTGTAATAGTCTTAATTGTCTCAAAATATCTAATGAAACTATCTAAACATTCTCCAAAAAAATTAATTCTGGTTCACTTTAGTTTAAAAAAAATAAAAGAATGGCAACGCTCAACATCCAGAAGTGCTGAACAAATGTGTAAACAAATATAGAAATCAAACTTTCAGAAAACTGGAGTGGTATTTTGGAGATTTTCGGGTAGATTCTTTTTTGTCTTGGAATAATATATTGCAGACCCACAATACTTATCTGCCATTCCAACATCCAAAATTTCTGAAAACCAAAAGCTTTTGGCAAAGCAAACCTGATTGGCATGAGGGTGCACATAACCTATCGTGTGAATTCTTACATATTTGACTTCACAAGCATGAATGTGTTTGATTACAGGGCTCGCCAGGTTCCACAGGGGTTGTTAAGTAATGTACAGTATATGCATGTTGCTACTTTTTCAAAATCCTCAAAATTCTGAGTTCTAAATACACCTGGCCCTCAAGGTTACATATAAGGTTATATATAAGGGATTGTGGTCCCACAGTCCTAGACACAAGACAATAGACTAAATGATGACCCTAAAATTAATTGTTTCCCTTTGATCACTATTGAAACAGATTTTTCCTGCCCATGAACCATTACTATACGTCTCTGTGACTCTAATGACCTTTGTAAATCTCTGTTTTGTGTTATGGTTCTTGGTTCTTGTGTGTCACCCTCCCTGCTACCTCCCCCATCCAACAATATGACAATAGGACCACAATCTGTAATTTTAAGAGATTATTTTCACAAGTCTTCTCATCTTACACAGAGTACAGGAACAACACATAAACTCTATGGGGGTGATAAGAGGTTCTGTTTTTGTTTACTGCTACATCCCTAACACCTAGCACAACGCTTTATGTAGGTGCTCAGTAAAAACTTAGCTGACCAAGTATCAATCTTATTGAGTTGAATTAAATTGGGTTGAACATTGCCATCTGCTGGCCACAGTAAAAAATTGCATTCCATGGTACACTGGTCCACTGGGATTTTTATATAATGCAAATATTGTAAAGCAAGGATTTGCTATTGGGATTTTTATATCACACAAATACTGTAGTGCAAGGATTTGCTATTTTCACAGGATCTGATGCTGAACAGCCTTAACTAAGATGGTGCCATCAAAGTACCAAGGCCCTGATAAATAGCTTATGCTGAACACAACTGTATCAGGATCCACAGGCTCATTCACTTCATTAATGTGGGCAGTTTACACTCCACTAAACTGAGAGCTACTTACACAAGTAACTCACACAAGGGGAGTTATATTACAAAATTATCTTTCACTTTGAAAAAGGGTCCGATGCCTAGCTCCAAGCTCAATTCCCATAAAGAACTTAGTGCACTTAAGTGCTTTAACTCTTGAAAGGGGCAAAAAACTTGGAACTTATTTTTTTTAAAACCTGCCTTCAATTGCAATCAACACACAAAAAAACATTTCAGAAACAAAACTGGGGACCAAGGGGGAAATTTTCTGATACATGAAAATAGAAATGAAAATTATCTAACCTACAGGAATGTATTATATAAACAAATACACATTTAACGATTATAATTTTGATTTAATTTACTCATCCCTTTGTCTTGTTGTATTTCCTTCTGAGGGTACACGTATACTCCATATACCAGAAGCCTTGTGAATGAAAAGGTTCCCCTCTCTGGTCTCTTGGTTGTCAAAGTGCTTTGCATGAATCTTGCATGCATGACTTGAGTCTTAATCTAGAGAAAGACATTTTTATTTATCCTCGGCTCTGGGGATGTTGCCTTCCCCTTAAATACCTTTGCCACTGGGTCTTTCTTTATTTGTAAAGATGAAGATGGACTTTTACATTTCCATTCCTAAGACTTTTCCAAGAAGGGACTTGTGAAAAGTTCAAATGAGCCGCAGGTCTGTGAGCCAGCTCAGGTCGACCCCAAAGGAAAGACAATCCAACTCATGAGAGAGTGTGGGAGGCAGGGAGAGACACAGCCGTGTGACCTTAGTGCCCCCTAAGGGTCTCGTCGGGGCGGGGGGGGGGGGGGAGGTAGCTGGTGTTGCATTGGTGTGAAATTACAGTCAGAATACAGGCAGAAGGGTCTGACCGCTGCAGGTGATACAGACTTCTCTTCATGTTCTGCTCAGCCAAGTCCCTTAAGTTCTATTTAATTTAATTACACGTGTGGTATAAGGGGTTAAGGGAGGACTTATCCGGATACTCAAATAGCACAAAAGCTAAATAACAAAAAAGACAACAGCGACAAAATAATAACACCCAGCACATACGGAGCACTCACTTTGTCCCGAGCATTATTCTAAGAGCTTTGGGCTTATTAACCCATTTAACCTCCACAATAACCCACAAGTGTTGTGGTTTCCCCCCTTTCATCATCGAGAAAATCAAGGCAACTCTGAATCTCTCTATGGCAGAGTTCGTTATTACGGACTGATTTGTTACTCTTCCCCAAATTCATCTGTTGAATCCCTAACCACCAATGTGACTATATTTGGAATTAGGACCCAGGAGGAGGTAATTCCAGTTAAATGAGGTTGTAAGGGTGAGGCCTTAATGTGTAACCCCAGAACACGGAGATAAAGTCAAGAGTTAGATGCTCTAGGCAGATCTCAGCATCAGTTGTCAAAGAAATACTACAAGGTGAAAAAAGTAATAAGGCTTCCATTTTCATCTGGGAGTTTAGAGAACTGGGAAGAGCATTCTGCCACCTTTTCCACGAGTAAAAGGTGAGACAAACTTCAAATGAATGACTTTCCTTGAACCCATGGGAGAATCAAGTTGGTAAACAATCAACCAACTTGTCTTTCTGAGGAAAACTTGTCTTTCTTCTGTAGGAAGAAAAAGGACCCAAGATTTGGGGAAATGCAGAATGGCAAGCATATAAGTTCCTAAGAATATTCAGCTAAAAAGTTCTAATGCTTTGCATTTCTCTAATAATTAGTGATGTTGACCATCTTTTCATGTGCCTCTTGGCCATCTGTATGGCTCCCTTGGTGAAATGTCTATTTAGGTCTTCTGTCCATTTTTTAACTGTATTGTTTGTTTTTTTGATATTGAGCTCCATGAGCTGTTTGTATATTTTGGAGATTAATCCTTTGTCTGTTGTTTCATTTGCAAATACTTTCTCCCATTCTGAGGGTTGTCTTTTTGTCCTGTTTATGGTTTCCTTTGCTGTGCAAAGGCTTTTCAGTTTAATTAAGTCCCATTTTGGAATATTACTCAGCCATAAAAAGAAACGAAATTGAGTTATTTGTAGTGAGGTGGATGGACGTAGAGTGTGTCATACAGAGTGAACTAAGTCAGAAAGAGAAAAACAAATACCGTATGCTAACACACATAAATGGAATCTAAAAAAAAAAAAAAAAAATGGTGCTGATGAACCTAGTTGCAGGGCAGGAATAAAGAGGTAGACGTAGAGAATGGACTTGAGGACACGGGGTGGGAGGGTGAAGCTGGGGCGAAGTGAGAGTAGCGTCGACATATATACACTACCGAATGTAAAATAATTGGCGGGTGGGAAGCAGCAGCGTAGCACAGGGAGATCGGCTCGGTGCTTTGCAATGACCTAGAGGGGTGGGATAGGGAGGATGGGAAGGAGGCTCAAGAGGAAGGGGATATGGAGACATGTGTATGCATATGGCTGATTCGCTTTGTTGTACAACAGAAACTAACACGGTATTGTGAAGCAGTTATACTCCAATAAAGATCTATTTTTAAAAAAAAAGGTCTAATGAATCAATACAGGCCAAGTGTGGTCAGCATGAAGACCCTGCAGGTCCCATTAAAGGAGGATTTGATCAGCTTACTTTTTCTCAACAATCCTTGAGATCCTTTCCCATCTTGGTACTGGCTGGGAGAGCAGAAAAGCAGCCACTGCCAAACCACTGACCTCTCTCCCCTAAGGAACAAAAGCCTTAATCTGCATGGGGAAGGGGGAAGAGCAACAAAATTGTCACGTTAGGGCACTGGTGGAAACCCTCTGTAGCTGAGTAAGACAAGAGGTTAATACAACAAGAAAGAAAGGGATAGAGAAAGAAAGGACGGAAAGAAGGGAGGGAGGAGGAACTTTCTCCCCCTGAGAGAGAAGCAGGAATATGCACAGAGCATGCAGAATAGTAGTGAAACTACTCTGTATGAATCCACTATGGTGGATACAGATCCTGATACATTTGTCCAAACCCAAAGAATATATAACACCAAGAGTGAACCCTAAAGTAAACGATGGACTCTGGGGGATAACTACCAGTCAGTGTAGGTTCACTGACTATAACAAACATACCACTGTGGTGCAGGATGCTGATAATCAGGGAGGCTGTGTTTGTGTGTGTGGATACAGAGGATATATGGGAACTCTCTGCATTTCATGCTCAATTTTTCTGTGAACCTGAAACTGTTCTAAATAATAAAGTCTACTAAAAAGAAAACAACCAAAAACAAACCTCTGTCCCTAAGAGAGGAACTGGAATATGTGATGCCAGGCCCAGCACTACAGCTGAAAGAGGGATGGGAGCACTTGTGAAGGCTACACCCCCAAGACTCAGGTTTGCAGTGCCCGTCTAAGACAAAGCCTGGCTGAGACACAGTTATCAGAGAATGCTCCCCTCCCCTGCCAGCCACCAACGTGCCAACATGGGTCAAGTACAAAAAACAGTGGAATACACGTAGAACTGTAACAGAAAGACTGTCTCTGAGGACAGTGCAGAGGTAAGACCCAAAGCAAAGACAGGAGCAGATGTAATGAAAAATGCTCCAGCAAACCAGCCCACACCTTAAACGTAAGGTAGCACTAGAGCAGTGTTTCTTACCTTCTGCACTACGGGCATTAGGTACTGGATAATTCTGTTGTGGAGGGCGGGGTGCTGCCCTGTGAGTTGTAGGATATTCAGCAGTATCTCTAGTCTCTATTCACTAGATGCCAGTAGCACACCCCAAATTCAAAGACGTCCCAGGCAGCGCCAAATGTCCCCAGGAGGCAAAGTCACCCTAGTTGAGAAACACTGCACTAGAGAAAGGTCAAGCCTATGGTGTATGCAGGGCAACCGCGGCAACAACAAACTACAATCTCAGACCACTCTCGACCAGATTAACACACACCCTCACGCTGAAGGACCAGCAGGAGGAAAAGTGTGTGTATATATGTGTAATAGGATAATTTCACTATTACTGCCCTATACCACATGCCAAGCTTTCAACAAAATATTACAGGAACGTGAAAAGCAAGAAAAACCAGTCTGAGTTCTACTTCCAGAAGGACAGCCAGGGCAGTTCCACGGATCCACTCCCCAGTGAAACTAGTGTAACTTGTGAAATCTATTTAAAGCATCTGACCATTTAAATTCTAAGAAAATTGTCCTAAAAGCAAAGAGCAAATGATGAAACATTTGTTCAAAAAAATCTACATAAATTTTGACAAGAACAGCAAGAGTCCTTGACATTTTAGCCATGGCCCACTCCCTCCTTATCTCACAAAATTTACAAAAAATAGTAATTCACAATAGACTACAGGCCTGAATGTAAGAGCTAAAACCATATAACTCTTAGTAGAAAACACGGGTATAAATATTCATGACCATTAATTAGGCAATGATTTCTTATATATCACAGCAAAAGCACAGCAATACAAAAATTAGATAAACTGGACATGATCAAAATAAACTTTTGTTCATTAATGGACACTATCAAGTAAGTGAAAAAATAACCCTCGGACTGGGAGAAATATTTGCAAAGTATATATCTGATAAAGGACTCATATCTAGAATATATAAAGAACTCTTACAACTCAATAATAAAAAGACAAACAACCAGTTTAGAAATGGGCAAAGTGTCTGAACAGACATTTCTTCAAAGAAGATATGTAAATGACCCATAAGCACATGAAAAGATGCTCAATATTACTGCCCATCAGGGAAATGTAAATCCACAATCATTAGATAATAAGTGTTGATGAGGATGTGGAGAAATTAGAACACTCATATATTGCCGGTAGGAATACAAAATGGTGCAGGCACTTTAGAAAACAGCTTGACAGTTCCTCCATGTTTAAACATAAAGTTACCAAATGACCTAGAAGCTCCACTGTGAGAGAAATGAAAACATACATCTACACAAAGACTTGTACACAAATGTTCATAGCAGCATTATTCATAATATCCAAAAATTGGAAACAACCCAAATGTCCATCAACTAATGAAGAAATAAATAATATGTGGTGTAACCATACAATGAATGTTATTTAGCGTCCATGCTATACCATATGGATGAACTATGAAGTCATTATACTAAGAGAAAAAAAAGTCACAAAGGAACACATATTATATAATTCCATGCATTCTGAAATATCCAGAATAAGCAAATATAGAGTCAGAAAGTACATTAGTGGTTACCTAAGCTTTGGAGGGCTGGGGGTTTGGAGGGTTATGCCTAAGATGTGCAGATTTTCTTTTTGGAGTGATTAAAGTATTCGAAAATTGATTTTTGTGATGGTTGCACAATTCTGTAAATATTTTAAAAGTTATTGAATTACACATGTTAAATAGGTTGATTGTGTAGTATGTGAATTATATCTCAGTAATGTTGTTTTAAAAAAAAAAGAAAGAAAAAACACAGTCTGAAGAGACAAAGCAATCATCATAACCAAACCCAGATATGACACAGATGTTGAAATTATCACACAATGAAATTAAAATAATTATGATAAATATGTTAAAGGTTATGTTGGAAAAGGTAGACAATATTTAAGACCAGATAGGCATCTGCAGCAGAGAGATGTAAACTGTAAGAAAAAATCAAATGCAAATTCTAGATATCAAAACACAGTAACAGAGATGGTGATTGTCTTTGACACTTTCATCAGCAGACTAAACACAGCCAAGGGAAGAATCAGTGAACTTGAAGACAGATCAATAGAAATTATCCCAGCTGAAATATGAAAAGAAAAAAAGAGTGAAAGAAAAAAATAAACAGAACACATCATTCAAGGTCTAATGGGTAATAGCATTAGGTCATGCTACTGCATCACTGGAGTCCCAGAAGTACAAGACAGAAAACGGGGCAGAGAAATATTTGAAGAAATATGGCTGAAAATGTTCCTAAATTAGAAACACAGCAAATAACAGATCAGAGAAACTCAGAGAGTAGAAAGCAGAATTAATAGCAAAATAGAAAAAACACACAAGTAGGCCTATCATATTCAAACTGCTGAATATCAAAGAAAAAGACAAAATCTTAGAGGCAGCCAGAGGAAAAAAAACAAATTACCTACAGAAGAATACAGCAGATGTATCATCAGATAATATACAAGGATGAAAACAATAGAGTGAAATCTTTTAAGGACTGAATGAAGAAAAAACCCACATCTCACTCTAGAATTCTATACCCTTTAAAAGTAAAGGAAAAAACAAGCCTAGCCATACAATACAAACAGGGGGAATTCATTGCCAGCACGTGAGATAAGAAATGTTAAAGAAAGTTCTTCAGGAAGAAGGAATGTGATATAGATCAGAAACTTGGTTCTAAACAGAGAAAGTAAAATTGCTCTTCTTCTAGTTTCCTACAGTGGAATCCTGGATTACTGATTTTAGATCTTTTTTCTAACATATGCATTCAATGCTATAAATTTCCAAGTGCCACATCTGTTGCATCTGCCAACTTTGATAAGTTGTATTTTCACTTTCATTTAGTTGAAAATATTTTTTTTAATTTATCTTGAGAGTGTATCTTTGACTATGCGTTATTTAGAACTGTGTTGTTAATCTCCAGATACTTGAGTGTTTCAGCTACTTTCTGTTATCTAGTTTAACTCCATTGGCATCTAGTTCTAGTACATTTTTTTGTAGACTCCTTAGTGTTTTCTACATAGATGACCATGTGGTTTATGAATAAGGACAGTTTTATATCTTTCTATCAAATACAGATGTCTTTTATATCTTGTGCTTGCCTACTGCATTCAGCTGGGAAACTGATGAAACTCACTGGGAAGCCACCAGAGGGGGGTGCCTATGGAAATGGCCAGGAAGTTACTTGCTGGGGCACCTGGGAGGTTCCCCTGGAAACCAGCTGGGATGCCCACTGAACTTGCTGCCTGTATGGGTGCCACTGAACCTTGCTGGGGGCTAAGGAACACTAAGTGTCTCACATTCTCACGGCTGCCACACAAAGCACATTAGTCTGGAAGAGAAGCTCCTTCCCCATGCAGCGTCCCTCAGCACGGCCTATTGACAGAGTTTAACATCATGCCACCTAGCAAAGGAGATATGTTTGCAGGGTCCAGCTCCAGGATCACACAGCAGGGCAATAATGCGTGTATTTGGAGCTAATAGCAATAAACTGAAAACTGGCACAGTCCATTCTTTGGTACTCAGCTTCCAAATGCATCTTTCTGTCCACATTTCAATTTTCATAAAACAACTCTATTTTTCCACCTAACAAAAGAAAAAAAGTCTCAACAGTCGTTGCACCCATTCTGGCTCTATACATTACTCCTCAATTAATTCAGTCTTACTAAATTTTCTGTTACCTAAAGACTAAATTGTAAAGTTAGGCTCCAACTGCTTGTATGTAAAATTACACTTGGAAGAAGACAGAAGAAGATTAGCATACGCGAACACCCACATGTATAACAGAGAGAAAATATGCAAAGCTTCTACTGGGCCCGGGCCCAAGGTCATAGCTGATATCTATGGCTTCCTTCTTTTGCTACCTATTTCTTTTTTTTTTTTTTTTTTTTTTTTTGCCAAGGTTCTTTATCTAAAGGAGAAAACTTTTCTAGAGATTTCAGAAACAGTAGTAATGTTAATGACCTAATCCAAATTGACAACAGCATGACAATTAACATATAAAATTTCCTATGTATAAATGAAGCTTGAAACTAAGTGTCCCTGAATCAACTGATTGCTGGAAACGGCTATTATAGGAATAACAAGAGACACTGATTCCAAAACTGAGATTTTTTTTTCTTTGATTTTTCTTTTTTTTTTTTCCCTACCTATTTCTTCCTCCACTTGCCCGCAGCCTAAACATAAGCTGGTCAGGGGCCTTCACCTCATGCAAGGATGCAACTCTTCCTTCGCGAGTTCAGGAACTGATTCTTCCTGAGTTCTATCTCCTTTTGTTTCTATGTTTCTGGAATTTTCCACATAAAGTCCTTCCTCCTGCCACTGTACATCACCCCATTTCTCCTCGCTAACCAGGCTCCATCACTCCAGGCAGGAGAGGTACCCCTTTTGCCTCCTGACGGGCTGGTGGCCTGTGGAGGCCCAAACGTCCACGTGAGGGTCTCCTCTCCTCTCAGGAGAACCTTTGTTACGCCCCCTGGTGGAAGCCCTGCCCTCCTGCGATGGAAAACCTCAAAACCAGGCGGCTCCAACTGGCCAAAAGGGCAGCGAATGTTCCGAATGTGAGTCCCCGTCGCGGGCCCCAGAGAAAGCGCTCGCGGCGTTTGTAGAATCCTCACAGCTGCAAGAGGCTGGTCCACACTATGTCCTCCTGTGTTTCAAGGGGGCAAACCGAAACCGCGAGGGGCCAAAGGAACTTTCTCCAGGTCAGTCACAGCCAACTAGGGCCCAGCGAAGCCGGCGCTACCACCTAGGCCCACCCCTACCTCTCCTCAGATGAAGCTCATCATCTTAATTACCTCCAGCCCTCCAATAGCATGGGCGGCGGGCTCTTTATCCCCAGGATACGCAGAGCTTCATCAACACCGTCACAAAACCAGCTCGTCGTGCACACACGTCCACTCCCCGGGCGGGACGCGAACCAGCGGCGACCCGTGCAGACTCTCCCGCCGCGCCTGCTCAGGAAGCGCCGCCCAAGGAGGGCCGCCCGCGGCGTTCGGCTCCGCGCAGGCGCAGCCGCTCGCTTCCGCCGGGGGGCGGGGCCAGCGCCGCGGGCCTGTCACGTGAGCGCGGCCCACCGCGCGTGTGCGCCTATGGGACGCGGGGGCCGGGGCGGTATGGCTCCGGACCGGGGCCTGGCCTCGGCGACACCGAGGCCGCGGCAGGAGCCCAGGACAGGGACCCAGGCGGGAGCTCCCGGCCCTGGTGCCGTCGGAGCCCGCCGCTTCCTGCTTTGTCTCTACCTGCTGGGATTCCTGGTGAGTGTGTGCGGGGCTGGGCGCGAAGTGCCGGCTGCGTCCGCGACCTGGAACCCGATCAAGGGTGCTTTTCCTTGCAGCGGTCTGCCTGGTGATGCCTCCCTACCTCTCAGTCCCGCTCTTGCCCCGTAACCGCCTTACCTCTGCACATGACTGCAAATGAGGCTTGCCCCTCGCGCCTGCACTGGGTCCTGTTCGCGCCCCGCCAATCGCAGCCCCGCTGTTCAAGACGCTCCAGCACCAGCTTCAGTTGTGACTCGGTGACCGAGTCGCGCTCGAGGGTGACCCTGGGTGTTAGATCCTGTGCCAAGTGCATCACCTGCAGCCTGGACAGCAGGGGCGCACGGGGCAAGCTTGGGGAAGCCCAGCTGTGCAGTAGCTGCGGGAGCGGTAGGAACACACAGGCCCTTTTACCAGGCCAGGTGGGGAAGTTCTGTTGATGACCCCACTTGGGCAGAATGAGGTACATTTTCCTTAGGGTTCCTGGTAGACTGGAATGCTTAAAAATGCAAATCAGTGAATTATACACATCTGCCTTTCGACAAACTGTTTATATATTGCACAAGGCAGGTTCGGTTTTGTTACGACTTGTGTGCGCGTCCTGGTTTAGTAAGGACAATTATTAATTTCCCATGTAGAATGGAAAGATTAGAAAACTGAGTGTATGGTAGGGTAAGCCATCCAGCCAGCCAGCTGGCCCTCCATTTATTCATGGAATTTCTGAAAACCTGTTATGGGGTAGGGGTTATGGAGCTCCAGGCACTGTAATACACGTTCCCAACCGGGAAGACCTTGCAGTATTACTAACTAAGCTTGTGTTGGTAGTTCCTGTGCCATTATATGCAGGAACCCTACATCTGCCTCTTCACCCCTCTTTTCCCAAGTCTAGGCCTGGTTCAGTTGCCCTGGTTGTGAGCTAATCCGGGTTAGGGCAGCCTTGGGACAAGGACCCAGGAGGATTTCCTCTTTGCTGGGCCTGGGACTTTATCTTGAAGGCAAAAGGAGCTGGTCAGGTTGTGTCAATGGGAGAAGGCTGCCTTCTGAGGCCTTGAAGATGGTCCCCAAGGGCACTGGGTCCTGGCAAAGAGGAATTACTGTTTTCTGCCCAGATGCAGGTGAAGATCACAACTCCCCAGGCTGATGCCTGACTCGAGTTAGGATGCTGAGCTGTGCTTAGCTAGGAGAGGAGCGGGGGGACAGCCTCCTTCCCCATCCTCAGTGCAAGGTGTTCACCAGTCTGTCAAGTTTAATGTTGAGTTAGTAGCTGTTAAGACAACGATGGAAGCGTATTCATCAAATCCCTTAGACACAGAACCATGAGAGACCCACCCAGGGAGGGCAACGTTTGCACCAGGATCTGTGTCTCCAGTTACCATGGCGACCCCACCCCAGGCTCAGTGCTTGGGTTCAGAGCCTGGCTCTCCTTCTGATCCCATTTCTTTAATCTTAGTTCAGTCTCAGGATGTGGTGCCTCTTCAGCCTTCCAATCCAGTCACCCAGAATTCAGAACCGTCCACTCTGGGTGTTTCTTCAAATTTGGAAAGGGAGTTCTGTGTCATCCATGCTCTGGTAGGGGATGGGGACCACCCTAACTCAGATGGTACTGGAATCTGGCTCTGCCAGATGAAAAGGATTTGGACCCTTACCTGGAAAGTCCAGACCAGGGTTCAGAGAGTTTTGGAGACCAACATGACGAGAATGCAAAATAGTTTGAGATTTTAAAAATAAATTTGCAGGTCATTCACTATGGCCTTCCAGTACAGATTTGAATATTCCAAGCTTCTCGTATGTTGGCTACATGCTGTGCACATGGCACAGTCTAATCTAGCAAGCCTGATGGAAAGTTTTAATAATTTTCATAATTAAAAAGAATCATTAGGTCTCTAATATCTTAAGGAGAAAATGTAAGATTTCCCAGAGTTAAAAGAGAATAGGGAATTTTTTAATGGAAAACGTTGTAAACAATTAAAATATATGCCACTTTGGGTATCCTTGAAGAATCTAAAGGCTCTTTGTTAGCTAACATCTAAGGAATATTATACATAATTTAGTTGTTATTTTTAATATACCTAGGGATGTAAAGACCCCTAAGACTTTTGGGAAGATGCTTTCCAATTGGGAGAGGAAAGGAATAAGATTAAAGCATTTGTCAAAATGTTTTGTTTTTAGCTCTTATCTGTGTTTCCAGGTTTTAATTTGTTCAGGAAGGAAGACTAAGATGACCCTCTAGGTACTTTTTGATTAGCATCCTAAGATGATGCTAAGAGCTATGATTGTGGTCCTTTCTTTCCTCCAGATACTCGGAGAGATTTAGATTCCATTTAATCAGCATTAGTCAGGTGATAATTCTTTTTAAAAAAAAAAATAATCCGGGCTTCCCTGGTGGCGCAGTGGCTGAGAATCTGCCTGCCAATGCAGGGGACACGGGTTCGAGCCCTGGTCTGGGAGGATCCCACATGCCGCGGAGCAACTGGGCCCGTGAGCCACAACTACTGAGCCTGTGCGTCTGGAGCCTGTGCTCCGCAACAAGAGAGGCCGCGACGGTGAGAGGCCCGCGCACCGCGATGAAGAGTGGCCCCCGCTCGCCGCAACTAGAGAAAGCCCTCGCACAGAAACGAAGACCCAACACAGCCAAAAATAAATAAATAAATTTATTAAAAAAAAAATAATCCACTAATCAAGAAATATTTGGGTTCCTACCCTGAAAAGGGTCCTGAAACTTTAGAATGTATTCATCAGATATCACCGAGAGAGGTAGATGTTCCCCGAGAAAGGTTTAAGTGGTCCCCTCTCACCTGATTTCCTTATAAATGGTTATAAGCACATGACCAGTTGCCAGATTGGAAGTGCACTCAAAAGAGGGTGGTTTTGAAGAAGCTATGGCTTCAGAGGAAGGGAGAAGTTGCCTTTTATAGTCATGGAGAAGTCAATTTTAAAACAGAACTTCCTGAGAGGGAAGAGCTAGCAGCCGGCTAGAGAAAGATAATATTTTTCAGGCTCACTAAGTGTTTAAGTCTATCATGAGTTGCTGTTTTCATATTTACCTCCTATAGATTTCAGCCTGACTACTTACAGCTTCCTCTCCCCTTCTCATTTAGAATAATCATTTGAAATAAATGACAAGTGGTACTGGGAATTTTGGAAAAAAAAAAATCTTGTTGGACAATTGAGTTTCCTTTTCTGAAAAATCCAGAAAACTCAATAGCTAGCTGATGTATTTTGAGTCTTATAAATCATATAAAGCATCAGCAGGCTGATGGGGCAAAGCTGATAGTAAAGCTCAGAAGAAATTGGCTCAGAACCAGAGGAAATTTTAAGTAATCTTAAAATTGAAATAATGAGCCATGGTTCTGGTATTATAAATGTGTCAGCTATTTAAGGTCACTGGATATTAAGTCTATGGCCATCTAAAGCTGTAACCATGGAAAAGGGCCCCTAACAAGCGTATTTGGAAGTTCGTGTTTCTGTTAGGTTAATGTACAGCCACCAAGAGAAGGAAGCAAAGGATTAACTGTGGAAGAAAAAAGATATTTCTATTTAACCAGGATTACAGGAAAAGGAATTTGGGTTGAATATAAAGAAAACTGTGTGTGTGCAAGATGTGTTTTTCCTCTCCTGAACCAGTTGTAGCAGGTAACCAAGTGACAGAGGAAAGAAAACAAAACTTAAAGGAAAAAATGTCTTTCTACTAACTCAGAGTATTAGCCAAAACGATCAGTACTTACCCCAGAATTGAAGGAAAGAGGACAAGTTTCCACTTCTGCCGTGTCAGACCTCTCTCAGCCGTCATGTCTCTTAATGTTCATCCTGTTTCTACCAGGCAGGTACTGTTATCCCCATTTTTTACAGATGACAGCACGAACGCTGGTAACATGAAATAACTTTCCAAGGGCACATGCTTAGTAAGTGATGGAGCTGGAATTGAAAACCTCTGAGCCCAGAGCCCATGCACCTTCTGTGCCTTAAGTGAAGAACAGCAGGCCATCCCCTAGTACCCCAGCCTTCTCTCTCCTTTCTGCTGTACTGAGACCTTCCCTTCAGGTCTTACCTCGTCAGGCTATAGACGGCACATGGGTCTCTTTCCTTGACTCTGGGAGGAATTTCACATTATTTAACAGGTGCTGCTTTGCTCAGAAATACGCATTATCCCTCCCTCTTTGCTCATTTCATTACTCCCCATTTTTTAAATTTGAGGAATGCATGTAGTACATGCTCCTTGAATATTAAGGATCAGTGACAAAGAAGCTAAAGTTAAAATGGATTCTCTGTCAGGGCGATCCAGGCATTTACAGGTGGCAACTGTTGTAACACATTGTATTTGGATTCCTTGATTCCTTGAACCTGATGAGTATAGCTTACTGTAGAATACAATTTTGAGTTCTTGTTTGCTCAAAATTTTAGATACTGTGTTTTTTTTTTAATCGGTTTATAATTAGGATCACCACTTTAAAAACACTCAGGCTTCAGTTTCCAATTTGCATTAATGAGCATTTTGTTGCTTAGGATTTGTTTGGTGTAAGCATGGTCGTCCCTTTACTGAGCCTTCATGTCAAGTCTCTTGGAGCGAGTCCAACAGTTGCTGGAATAGTAGGTGAGCAATCCTGCACATTTTCAGAGCACCGATTTTCAACCCCCCTGAACTGAATACCTGAAAACACATCAGTCTTTTAGCTAAGTAATATCCAACGGTGAACTGAAAAGGGGATAAAATGAATTTTCAGACTATTTCAAAGTACGACCCTGGAGCAAATGTAGTTCATCTTTTCCTAGACTACGTATGTTCGGAGAGGTTTCTGGGTATAGCATCACCCCCGTGCCCCACGCCGCCTGTGACGTCACAGGTACTTACTGAGCCTCTCCAGGGAGCTGGTTAGGCATGGACTCCTGCCTGCGGGAACCTGTAGCCTAATGTTATAGTCATGGAGAAGTCATGACTTCTCGCCTCACGCAGGGTGAGAAGGACGCTCTCAAGGTCCCTAAGGGTGACCTTTGCCTCTAGTCTCTCTCCTGCTCTCCCTCAATTTTATTCTGAAGGCCTTTTACTAAAAATTGTATTACTTTACTCATCCATCTGAAAAATTATTATGGGGTAATTTACTTTTTAAAAATGGTCTTTTTTTCCCTAATGTTTTTCTGTTAATTTCATCCAGTTTTGCGATGGGTCTAGCTGATTTTATGGATGTTACTTATGTTTTTTATAGGCTCCTCCTATGGCATTTTGCAGTTCTTTTCCGGCACATTGGTGGTAAGTCCTCTTCCACCTGGCAACACATCTTGAAAGTATAACCCTACGCCTCTGAGGCCACCCATCATGGCTGTAGTGAAATAGGGGTTTGACGTTTACCAAAAAGGAAGTGTGCAGATGGTGAGGACTTGCAGTGCCCTTAGATCAAGAAGGATCCCTCGGTCATCTCTCCCCCTCAGTTGACCTCTGAGAAGACATAGGCCTGAAGAGATTGTGTGGCTGGATCCGAAAGGACCTCGCTGAGTCAGAATGAGAGCCCGCTTTTTAAACTGTAACGTGTTTTTCCCATGATTCCCTGCCAACTTTTTACTAGGAGAAAAGAATGTAAACAGAAGTTATTACCGGTTTTGTTTGTTTCAGTTAATTGGCAATCATCAAATCCATTCAGATCTTAGGATTCTATTTGAAGTTGGGCCTTTTTGAACTACATGGCTTATCAATTATAAAACTTAAGTGTGTAGACAGAGGAGCCACTGGGAGTGGGGGGTTGTACACCGACCGCAGGGGGTAGAAAGACCCAGAGCTGATCTCACCACTGCCACTTCTGACCACGCAGTAGTTTGCAGTTCAGAACCTTTCACTGATGTGCCCCTTCTTTCCTGCCCCTGTGTGCCCTCCACTGCACCATGCTGGTCCTGAGGCCTCGGCGTCCAGTGATTCGTGTGCTACAAACAGAATGGTCAGTTTAGTCCCAGGGATTGATCAGCTGTGACCTTGGTCTAAATAGCTGGTCTCACAGTGAGTGAACACCATGTACATACAACACTATGTTTCCCAAGAGTGGCTCATGTGTAAAATATATTTTATTATTTGTTTTTGTTAATGAATTTATTTGTTTATTTATTTTTGGCTGCGTTGGGTCTTCGTTGCTGCGCGTGGGCTTTCTCTAGTTGCGGCGAGTGGGGGCTACTCTTCATTGTGGTGCACGGGCTTCTCCTTGTGGTGGCTTCTCTTGCTGTGGAGCACGGGCTCTAGGCACATGGGCTTCAGTAGTTGTGGCACGTGCGCTCAGTAGTTGTGGCTCGCGGGCTCTAGAGCACAGGCTCAGTAGTCGTGGCGCACGGGCTTAGTTGCTCCGTGGCATGTGGGATCTTCCCAGACCAGGGCTCGAACCCATGTCCCCTGCATTGGCAGGGGGATTCTCAACCACTGCGCCACCAGGGAAGCCCCTGAAACTACTTTAATACTCTTAAAAATTCTTCTTTCACAAATTCCAGCTCTCATGACCCCATTTAGTACAAATGAGAATGGTTTTGATGTATAAATATAAAAGTTGGAATTTCTGGGGCTTTCCTAGTTTCATGTGATGTATTATTTTCTCCATAGTGATTAGTTAAACATTTCCATGTAATTTAATATTTTAAACTCCTGTACGACATTTCACAGAAACCAGGAGAAGCGCTCCTTTGTCAGCGTACACACATAAAATTTGTTTGGCAGATACTGTAACTGGAGGCCTCGTTTAAATTAGAAATTTAAGTAGAAAAAAAGCCTCATTTAAATTAGAAATTCAGTTACCACTCGTACTTATGACTCAGCGGGACCCAGTGAAATAAAAAAGGGGAAAAACATTTGAATATTTAATTCAAAGTATTTCGTTACAGAAGTGACAATCAGAAAAGTCACCACCAGTATGTCCAGCATTAAGTCTGCTGGGCATCTCACGGAGGGATTTTCTCCACCCTACAATACGAGGATGGCGGGTCCCCACAAAACCTCTGTGACAGACTGAAAGGTCCCGAGCCATCCAAAAGAATCAATACGCCATGCGGGTTGAAACGTGACCGTCCGTTTACAGTAGCTTGGTTAACTCTGTACACAGAAAAACTCATTCCCTGACCAGACCGGTATGAGAACTGACCCACAGTTTATTGACTATTCTTAGAGGTAGTCAAGTAGAATTTTATTTGAAAAAAAATTGTAGAAAACTAGAAATATAAAAGGGATTGGAAAATGATGTGCCAGCAGAACACTGAAAACACTCAACAACTAACCTAACTAACCATGTGGGTATTTGGCTACCATCTGCTGACCGACCGTCTGAGGGTGTCAGCCACGTGGGAAGTGAATGACATTGGGAAAAATTCCAAAGGGAGCTGTCATTTCTTGTCATTTCTCGTGGATGAGAGCTATATGGTCCCTGCCAGGCAGCAGTTACCAGCTGGGGCTCTCACTTGCATTGCAGGTAGGCTGAAGAAAGGACCTGGTTAAAATGTGGGATATAAAATACCAGCAAGCTGGGACTTCCCTGGCGGTCCGGTGGTTAAGACTTTGCCTTCCAATGCAGGGGGTGTGGGTTCAATCCCTGGTCATGGCTTGCCACCAAAAAACCAAAATATAAAACAGAAGCAATATTGTAACAAATTCAATCAAGACTTTAAAAAAAAGATGGTTCACATCAAAAAAAAAAAAATCTTAAAAAAAAAAAACCAGAAAACTACCCATTTTGCTCTAACAGTGGAGAAAAAAAAATGAACCAGAAAACCCCAGATCGCCAGACAGTTCTGATTCATGAGCCTGACTTGTTCAAGCTGATGGAGGGAATCAATATTCAGTGTTCAGGCCTCAACATAATGTCACAGCTACTTCAACTGCACAAAGAAACCTTTCAATCACTCTTGAAAGAGTAAAGTATGCACTTGGAACTCATAAAATATTATAGTTCTCATACTTGTTTGTGAAATGCCAGTTTTAACATAAACATGATTTGGGCAATGCAGCAGATGCAAAATGTGCTGAGACATGTAATAAATAACTGCTTCTCGCTTCTTATATAAACAAACATGCCCCCGCCCCCCCGGGCCAGGTAAAACGGTACACCCCGACTCCAAAGCTTAGCAAAAGCCGAAGGGAATTTCACCCTGAATGTTTGGAGGCATATGCAGCAAACACATGTTTCTAAAAAGTGTCAGACTTTGGGGCCAATTTCTAATCGTTTGCTGACGACATAACTGCTCCCAACAATCGGCCTTAGCATCACATATAAAGAAATAAGCCCTGACTTTGTAAGTAGTTCAAATCAATTTTTTTTACAACAAACATTAAAGACCCATCAAAATTCCCCAGTCACACTGGAACTTTGGCCGGATCAAGTGTTGTTTGAAACAAGGGAATCATTTACAAGGGATGTTTCTGTACTGCAGAAATTTAGATTGTTGTGACATTTAGTTAAAGGGTTTCAACTCCATACCCTCTCCTCCTGTAGTGTCTAGAAATTAATAATTTCATAAAAAGAAGGTACAGAGAAAAAACTAAAGTCAAATTTCTTTTTCATCGATTTTATCATTCCACAGATAAGGAAAAGTTTAAACTGATAATAAAGATAAAATGACATAAGTGTTCCTTTTTAGAAATTTACACAATGTCATCCAAGTGTTTTACCTGACTTTTAATTGGTGAAAGCTGAATTTGGTCTACGTGCTTAACAAGAATGTTTATCATAATAAACATTTCCATGTTTCTCGCCTTCCGTTCCAGAACGTTACACTCCTTCTAATATTTATTAATCTAGGACACCAAGAAAAATCAGGAAATTCATTTTTAAGATCATTTTACATTTCAACCTTCCTTTTCAGATTTCATAAACTGTAACTTACTCTTCAAACTCTCAAGAATATACATCACATCTCTTGATGAATCGTAGTCCTATAATGAAAATTCTAAATTAAAAGTTTTAATTTATTTCCAGCAGATGAAACACATATATATTTTTTTATATATAAATATTTCCATTTAAAATTAAGAATTTTGGCACAGGGTCCTAAACTTGTAGTTTTCAAATTATGTCTACATTGCTTTCCACTGATCAACCTGGGAGAGTTTGGGAAAGAAATCGTGCACTTTTTGAACTTGTACCTTGTGTGTTTACCCTTCCCTCTGTCTCATGCCCAACAATCTAGCAGTATTCCAAGATTTTAGAACATGAGAAAAAAAGGTAGAAGATTTACTTCACGTTGGTGGAGGAAGAAGGAAGGGATAAGATTTACAGCTGAGGATTTCTAAGTACCGGATCTTTTTGTTTAATTTACTCATATTTTTCCAGCAATTGTATGTGGTCACTTGTCTCCTTTGCTGTATCTCCAGTGTGAATCCAAGGGACTATATGAGTGGCTTCATCTCATATCTAAACCCAGAAATTTTGAGTCTTGTTCTAGTCAAGTTTTAAAGAGGGGGGTTTTCTGGGAAAAGTGACAGGCCAATAAAATCTATAGTCTGAGAGATTCCAATATTAATCTTTAATGATTATGTTCCACTTCTTGTCTTTCTGCTGTACTTTTAAAAAGTACTCAGATGAGTAGAATTCGTTTTTAGATGAAGAATTTGAGCTACTACTTTCTTGAGGGGGGAGAGGTAACAAATTACAGACTAGTGCAAAAAAAAGAGAACTCCCACATTCTCCAAAGTGCTTCCTGCATAAAATTCAAAACCTGAATTCTCACCAATTTGTTAAACATTGGAATATTGTTTATCCCTACTTTTATCCTTGTCTGCTTGGAGCCTCTGTCCTGGATTCAAAGTTCTAGAATGTGCTACAGAAAAGGTCTAAAGCAGGTGGCTGCAGGTGGGCGTGACAGGGGATCTCCTGCATCTTCCTCCCAGTATTGCACAATATAAAACCCGGCAGCCAGCTGTGCAGGCGCTGCCCTGTCATCTCCACACCCACCACATGAGGCCAGACTTCATCACAAGCTGGCTCTGAGTCTGGCATACAGCATAAGCTGGTTTCACCCACACAGCCCTTCTCTTTGTACCATTTAAACACGACGGGGAGATGGAATCTAGATGTCACCCAAAACGACATCAACGAGGTCAAATGAGGAACAGATTGAAAACCAGCTGATTCTCATCATTTCATAGGCGCTGCAGTCTGGGAGCCAGGCCACGAGGTTCTGCCTAGATGCTCTGGCTGTTGCCGTCCTCAGGGGTCTCTGCTCCGTGCTGTGCTTTTCCTTAACTGGCATCAGCTCAGGCTCAGGAAACACCACCCCGAGCTGATGGCCCCCCATCCTCTAGGAGCTGCCCTGGATGCCACGGAAAGGTGTTCTGAGTATTTTTAGTGCCATTCACTGAAAAACTAATTACAGATATACATATTTTTTCATAAATAAAATCTGAGGCATATATGTATATATTAAAACTTTCACCAACAAGGGTGTGTTAAAAATTTCAAGTTCTGTCCTTCAAGCTCAATACAGGCACACGTGGCTTTTTTTTCTTCAGGCTTGCAAAGAATACAACTGCTAGCAACAGGTCATATGAGATATTTTATGGGGCTTCTGTTTCTTTGATTTTCTTCTTCTTGGGATAAGCATTCACCCCATGGATCAAAGGCATGGCTCTACCACCCAAGGACAGTATTTAGATGCATAGAGGGTTGGAAGTGGATTCCCTTGCTGTGTCAGGTTGCTGGGTAACCAGCCACAGCTGGGCAGGGCCGGTCCCCCCCCCGGGTCTGCTTTGGCCATTTCCATTAAGGCTTCTCACTCCCGAATCGACCTTTCCGGTTTCCAGGTTCTGATGCCCTTCGGACCAGCCTAGGTGGCGCCTTGGGTCGGATGCCTTCGTTCATACGGTCGCCCCGCACGGAGCCAAAGTGGCCTTTGGAGAGGAGGGGCTGGCAGAGCACACCTGGGGCCTGGGGGCCCCCCTCTTTGCTGTGGGCAGCTGGGGAGCTGCAGGGCTGCCCTGGCCCGGAATCAGCGCCTACCTCGTTCTTCCATTCCATTTTATAGGCCTGGGGGGCTTTCTTTGAGAACTGTTCTGGCAAGAAGCGCCTGGCTCGGGGCTGCAGGTTGAGGACGGTGGTCCCGGTCCCGACGTCTGGGTCCGAGTCACTGCTGTTGCCACCTGCCCGGGAGCAAAAGAAGGACAGCGTGGGCGGGCCTTTTAGGGAGAAGGTGTGACAGGCGACTGGCCAATACATTCGTGGGTCCGGCACCTGCTGTGCCCTCGCTGGGGCTCTGGGGCTCGGGCAGGGAGGCCAGAGGGCGCACCCCGACTCCGGCTGAGTCCTGGGCACGTGCATAAGTCCCGTGAGCACGGGTGTCCACAAGTGTGTACTCTTGCTAATTCTGAAGAGCTTCCCATGTGCCAGCCACTGTCCTAAGCACTTTTAAATGCATTAATCTACTGAATAATCACCCACTTTACATATGAAGTAACTGAGGTTCAAAAGATATTAGTAAGGGGTGGAGCTGGATGTCAAACGGAGACCACCTGGCGGCAGCTGTGCGCTCACCTGCCCCATCCGAACGGCCCCAGGTGGGTCAGTTCAGTGTCTGGCACACGGTAAACAGATCAATAATTAGCTGCTATTACGAAGATTCTTGTCTTGATCTAGGATGTACAATCTCATGCACAGCTTTATTTCCTCTATATTTTCATAAAATGGTCAAAACACCAATATGGCTTGCAATCTACATAAAGATTACCATCAAATGAAGAGATATTAGCCGTCATGTCAAAGCTTTAATAATTACAGCCAGAAGTCAATTATATAGTTGCCTTTATGAAAATATATTAAAATTATTATGAACATTTAAGTTAGAAATGTTGTAAGAATTATAGAATTAAATTTAAACCTTTGAAGATTGACAGCTTTCTATTTACCTGTTCACCAACCACACAGGGTGACATCTGCTTTTGCTATATCAAATAGAATCAAATAACTGATTGAATTACGTATAACGTGCACAGAACTCCATTCCAAAAGGATGCAACACTAATAAAAGGTCACCAAATTATTATTATAGATTTGCAAACGACCGAACTCATTGTCCTTAAAAAAGAAGGAAAATTTTTCTATTTTATAAACACTAATAAATAAGTTTAAAGTCTTTTTGCTCCAACTGTATTCAATACCTGCATTAGAAATATTCTTTTTCTTTTGTAGCTTTTCTGGAAGCTTTGTATTTTTTGGTAAGGATAAATATCGGGAGGTTGAGGTGGAAGCCTGTAAAAAAAAAAATAGAAAACCTTATTTAGATGACACACATGTCATTTATTGCATGTTACAGGCTTAGAATTCTATGTCAAACCTAACCTTGGTGTTAAAAATTAAAATTTTAGCTCTGGATTCCAAAACTACTGGGTGAGGAGCTGTAGGGATGGGGAGTAAATTTCCAAGTAATAGTCATTTTATTTAAAATAGGTAAAACCTCTCCTAAAATATCATGGAAATCAGTACTACTAAGGAAAACAGAAATAAAGTGGGACCCTTAGGAACAAGGTATGAAAACCACCGGCTTTTCTTAAAGAAAAGCTACAGAAATACCCACTTATAAAAACATTACTAAAAAAGACTTAGAACCTACACGGATAGGGAGGAAGATATATGGAAAATGTAGCATGTTTAAGTTGTATTTACTTTCACAAATCTTGAAAATAGAACAGAAAGTATTACTATAGCTAACTTGCTGGCATTTCCAAAGCCACCGTCTCTAGTTTCTTTAACTTTTAATCAATGCTCCACATTTCCCATGTAAAAAAAAATAATATTGTTCACACATAACCGTTTTGGTCTCTGACAACTCAGTATAGAACATTATTGAGAATGAGATGCACTGCCTGCTATGTTCGATCGATCAATCAGAATATCCTTTTAAAGTGGCTTCCTTATCTATGGCAATGCCCTGGACCAAGTAGAATGCTGAGCACGCAGCATCTGAAACGCCCCTGACGTGCGCGCGCGCACACACACACACACACACACACACGGCCTCCTAGAAGTTTCCACACATGCACGGCAGCCCCCCTTCAGGCTGCACCCTCTCCCTGGAAAGGTCAAACAAGACTCTCCAAATGAAGCCTGGCCCTTCCATTCAGGTTAAAACTGTACCCTGTATGACCCTTCCCCATCCTCCCAATCTCCTTCCTCAGCCCTTTTAGGTTTATTTTGTCCACAGCACTTACTGCGTCTAACATAACAGATAATTTTCTTATTCTGTCCATTCCTGATGGCCTTCTCCCCCACTAGAATGTGAATTCCACAAGGGAAAAGAGCTTTGTCATTTTGTTCACCAACGTATTCCAAGTGCCTAGACAGTGTCTGGAACGTGATAGGTGTCCGAGCAACGTCTGGAAAGACGTGATGATGAACTCCATCCCAGGATGCCTGTGAATCAGCCCCCCAAGGCCGTCCTGGGCTTTGCTGTTGGAAGCCTTCTGCGTCCCAGAGCCACGAAGCCCCCTTACCCTGTGTTCCCGATTCAAGCTGCTGTCCTTCCGAATGCTTTCCCGAAGGCTGTGCCTTCGACGGATCAGGATCTCCTTGGCTTGCCTCTCACTCGTGTCGGCCGTCAGATTGTGTCGGTTGTAGGACAAAGTCTGAAATGAAAACACAAGCAACATTTTACAAAAACGATGATCACTGCCTGGAAATTCCAAAACTTTACTACATTTCTTTGGCTTTGCACCTCTGATAGGTACTTAACAATGAATGTGCAGAGGGGAAAAACAAGAAGTACAGAAGTTAACATTCTTTCAAATTTTGAACGAATTCATGTGCTACCAAATCTCGATTTCAGGGTAACAGTGGTAGTAATTTCAAGTTATTTGTAGAGATATATGATATATGGGTGTCACAGAAACCCTTAGAACTGCGCAGGGCACAGAGAAGTGCTCAATTGATATTACCTACTGTTACGAGCTATGATGAAGATGGTGATGGTGGTGGTCTTGTCTAAATGTGTCAGAGCAGGAGCTGTATTGTATTCATTTGTATCTTCTGCAGGGAATATAGTGCTTTGTTCTATTCATAGATATATTCAATACATATATCCACACATGTATTCAATAACTATGTATTTGATTCAACCAATAAAATCCTCTACTTAAGAAAAAAGAAGAATTCATGTTCTAATAAAAGTCGGTGAATACTTTTTTTTTTCATTGAAAAGTGTGATCTTTATAAATGAGAGAACGATCGAATTCATCAAGCACCTTCGACTACCTCGAAGTACCCTGTCTGTATTTACCCATCAGTAGTGGCTGGGGGAAAACACAAGTCAACTTATACCTTCCCTATTGAATAGTAATTGCTAGTATAAAAACCAACCACTTTGGGCCACTTGGTGGCGCCATGATCCTCTATTAAGTCAAGAACATTTCTTCTTTTCAAATTGAGAAAAGCTGCTGGCTCCATCAGTAATGATCATGTCCTGGTATTTGAAGCCATACAATTTATAAACGAGGGCTGTCCAGGGCATAATATTTTTAGCTTTATAAGCTCTAGAGAAATCCACTTCCTAAAATAAATTGTATTTAGTAATTAAATTCATTTTCTGATAGAAATAACGTGTACTTCTTGGGAATATCCTTATCCCCAGAACTATATCAGACCTAGCAGAGATAAACAGAAGTAACGCAGAACAGCACTCAATTCCTGCCTTGAGGAACTGGCTATCTAGTTGAGCATTGAAAGCTAACAAAATAATACTAAATCATGAAAGGAAGTGCTAAAACTACATGGTATGTAGGAGCTCTAAGTGCTATCCCATTCAAAGACAGGTCTGGGAACAACATAGAGGGGGTTGGGGAAACCTTAAAAATCGGAGAATATGGATGGACTGACAGAAAGGAGTGGGACATTCCAAGTGGAGATGCAGGGGAGAGCAACACAATCCAAGGAATGAATTCAGACCTGTCCTCCGTGGGTGTCTGGGTGGGTGAGGGAGAGGTAGAAGGGGGAACTTGAAAATAGATCCCGAAGGCTGAAAGAACAGTTAGTTTAGCCTGAAAGCCACGACTGCTGTGTCTCGTTTTCAATAGGAGGATGCTGCGTTAAAAGGGGCTTGAGGAAAAGAATGGAGCAGCCGTAATGTCGGATGGAAGGGGATGGTCTGCGGGGAGGCCAGCTAAGAAGCCACAGAAATGACCCTGATGTGAGTGACTGGGACCCCTGACAACTGCTGTGTCCCTGTGCCACTTCACCTCACTGTGCCTCAGTTTCTTCATCTGTAAAATGGAGACAACAATAACACCACTTGTTAGAGGATTAAAAGAGGTAATACACGCGATGCAGAGAAATGGGGCTTGGCAAACTGTATGCACTAAGTGTTAACTGTATTATTAGCAAACTATGAGAACGAGGTGTTAAAAATGGAAATGGTTTGAAGAGAGTGACTCAGAAGATCCAGGAAAGGAAGAAACGATCGCACTTTATGAACAACAAAGAAGGTTAAATACATTTTTAAAAGGCTTCTAAGCAATAAAGCTATTTATTTAAAAAGCTATTTCATTAAAAAAGTTTTAAAAGAGCAATCAATTGCTTTCTTCACCGTTAGATAACACACTTTTTTTTTTTTTTTTTTTTTTAATCTCCAAGCCTTTGGTAGCAGAACTCCCAGCTCCCTGGGCCTCCAGCCTAGAGCCTTGACCAAGATGTCTGGGAGGAGAGCAGTACCCTAAAAGGACAGACCCTGGGGTGGGTCTGAGGGAAGGAAGTATCTGGTGTGGGACCTGCTGAGGGTGCATGACGGTGGGACAACGGCCCAACTGGACAGCATCTAATCTGAAGGCATGTTTTTAGCCAAAGGCAGATACATATTTTGCTAAATAAATTATTCTTACTCGCTGACGGATCTGATAGAGATTTCTTGATAATATTTCTCGAATTTCATCCATTTCACCAGGTGTGAGCTTCCTTATTTTTTCTTCACGACCGTCACTGTGAGAGTTTAGAAAAAAATATTTTACTATTCAACATGTATCAAATTCATCAATTTTCTTTCTTAGAGATATAATATCATCATTTAAGAAGAAGAATCTTGGGACTTCCCTGGTGGCACAGTGGTTAAGAATCTGCCTGCCAATGCAGGGGACACGGGTTCGAGCCCTGGTCCAGGAAGATCCCATGTGCCGCGGAGAAACTAAGCCCATGCGCCACAACTACTGAGCCTGAGTTCCAGAGCTCACAAGCCACAACTACTGAGCCCACGCACCTAGAGCCTGTGCTCTGCAACAAGAGAAGCCACCGCAATGAGAAGCCCGCGCACCACAACGAAGAGTAGCCCCCGCTCGCTGCAACTAGAGAAAGCCCACGCGCAGCAACGAAGACCCAACGCAGCCAAAAATAAAATATTAATTAATTAATTAAAAAAAAAAGAAGAAGAATCTTAAAGAATAACACTTAGGAATTATTCAATATTTTTAAATAATTCAAAAATCTAAAACATTGATTTTAGTGTCAAAATCATTCATACAAGTTTAATCATGCACAAGTTTTTTCAGGGTCTATTCATGCAATTATTTAAGGAGGAAAGACCAGAGTAGCTTGCAATGCTATCACTTTATTATTTCTAATACTCCATAAATTAATATAGGATTTTTTTTTCAACCAAAACTTTAGCTGCATTTTGCTATTATGGCCTATTCTTTTAAATACCTCATTAGAAACATTTACAAAGACACCATTTATAATATGTATGTACATACAATTGATCCTCATTATTCAGGGATTCCGTATTTGCAAGCTCAACTACTTGCTAAAATTTATAAACACATTATCAGTACTCATCGCACTGTCCCAGTCATTCACAGACATGTGCAAAGTGGAGAGAAACTTGAGTTGTTGGGCATGCACGTTCCCCAATGAGGCCAAACTCATCTGCCTCCTTGTCTCAGCTCTCAAACTGTAAAAAAAAATGTCCTTTTCACAGCCTATTTAGTGCCATGTTTTTCACATTTTTGTGCTTATTATTGGTGATCTTGCTGTTCTAAATGGTCCCCAAGTATAGCTCTGAAGTGCTGTCTAGTGTTCCTAAGCACAAGAAGTTCCTAAGTCTTAATTCTACTTTTTCTGAAGGATATTTTAGCAGGATATGGAGCTCTAGGTTCAGTTACATTTTTTCAGAATTTCTGAAGCTACCAATGGTGTCCACTGGTTTTGCTGAAAAATCAGTTGCCAGGTTTCTTTTCTCTTTGAAGAAAATAAGTCTCTTTTTCCCTCTGAGTATGTTTAAGATTTTCTCTTTGTATTTTTGACTTTTAGTGGTGTTACTAGCATGTATCTCATTTGGTTCTCTCCTCATCTAATCTGCTTGGGGTTGTCACAGTTCATATCCTTTATCTATTTGGGGAATTTCTCAGTCATTATCTCTTAAAATATTGCTTCTACCAATTTCTCTCTCATCTCCTTCTGGAACTTTTCACTATATATATATGAAAGTATCCCATATATTTCTCACTTTCTTTTTCATCTTTTTTTCACTCTGTTCTTCATTCTGGTTATTTCCTTCTGTCCTATCTTCCAATTAATCACTTCTCTCTTCAGCTATGTCTAATCTGTTTTTATACCTATCAATTGAGATCCTAAATTTAGTTACTTTATTTTTAGCTCAAATATTCCACTTAGATATTTTTTGTTTATATAATCTCCATGAGGATGCCAAAATTGTCAATGCCATTTTCTTTCCTTAAACGTATTATTATTTCTATTTTAAAGTCACTGTCTGATAAATCAATTATCTGAATCCCCTTTGTGCCTATTATTACTCTATGTTTTGTTGATCTTTTTCTCAATGTTTTGAGTCACATTTCCTTGTCTACTCATATGCTTGGTTATTTTGGATTGAGTGCTAGACATTATATATTAAAAAAAATCATGGAGATAGTTTAACGCTCTTTACAATATTATTTCCTCCAGAGAAGATTTAAATTTACTTCTCTTGAGCAGCTGAGATAGAGGCAATCTCAGTCTCTGATGATTTAAACAATCATGAATTGAGATACTTCTAGGCTGGACTTCTTTCCTTTGAGGGTTAAGGTGTAGGGTTTTGAAGGAAAAATCTATAGCTGAGTACATACAAATGCTCCTCCTTCTTCGTAGGTTCTGAATTCCCATTTTATTCTCTAAGACCAATTAGTGTGTCAGAACCTCTGTTTTAGCTTTTTAGAGTCTCAGATACATTCTCTGTATTCCAGAGAGAAAACGGCAACAAATACCAGTTGTATCCTCTTGAACTTCCCTCTTTTTTGACTCTTGGCCAAGAAATTCCTCACTGTAAGGGTACTCTCCAGCTTTCAAGCAGATATTTAAAATATATTTTGGGCAAAACATATTTTGTCCTTTTTTCTCTAGTTTTCTCAGAAGGTAGTTGGTCTGGCCCTCAGTTCATTATTGCTAGAAATATGATTCCCTATTGCCTCCCTTTTTTGCTTCTACCTTCCTCTAAAGAAAACATTTCAGGAGAGGTGAAATGGCCAATATGGCAATCATTTACCCAACTATGTAGCTATCCATTAATTTTGTTACCTACTTTCCCTAACCCTAAACGTTTGCCTTTACTGGCTTCTACCACTGGTTTCAAAATGAACTGTGAACAGAGGTAAAAGTGAGATTTCCTTCTTCTATGACCACAAAGGCAATGGCTCCTTTTTGAGAAGCTGGACAGTTGAATTATTCCTTGCTGCAAGCACAAAAGGAACAGTGCATAAGAAAGATCGTAAATTGTAAAGCTAGAGTAAACTTTAGGATCAAGTCTAGCCCCATTTTCTACTTGAAGAAACTCAACATCAGGGAAACAGATGGACCAGCTTAAGGTCACACAGTGAGTTATTTGCAGAGCTGGGACTATAAATCAGTCATTCTGCTCAAGCACCACTATTTCCAATTCAGTATAGTGCCTTTATTTCTGAGCCATCCTGACCACTACCTTCTTTTTATTCTGGATTGTGTAAACTACCACAATTTTTATAGGGGACTATAGTCCTAGTAAAAATCACAGTTTATATGGTTGCGTGTGATTTGTAGCTTCCTCTCTCGTTTCAACCCTCCCATAGATAGCATTTGATTTAGGTGACATTTAGTTTAAATGAGCTTCAGGCTCATCAGTGAAAGAAGAAATCAGCGGAACCTGTAATCTGTTATTTTTGTGTAGAGGAGGAATGATGCTTACATGATAAACTCGTTTGCTAATTTGCTAACAGTATTTACTGTTCTGCTATGGATTTGCTGTAAGAGTCTGCTGTAAGACTTTAAGTCACTTTACATTCTGGGTCTTCATTTCCTCATTTTTAAAATTAGGGAGACAGACTAGGTCAATGCATCTCAATCCTGGATGCATATTAGAAACTTCCATAAGTTTATTATATACTTATAAATAAACCTATACCTGGGCCTCAACACCAGAGATCCTGATTTTATTGGTCTGGGCGGGGGGGGGGGGGGGGGGGAGGGGGGGGGGCGTGGCCAGGCATACGTGTTACTTAAATGCTCCTACAGTATCTCTAATGTACAGCCTGGGTTGAGAACCACTGCACGAGATGATCACTGATGTTCTTTCCAAGACTTAAACTATGACCCTGCAAATAATCCATGAGGAAATAGCTTTGTAGTTACATGCATATTTATAATTGCAAATTATAACACACCTTAAAATATTCCATTTCAAAATGTGTGCTAAAGAGGCTTTACTTTCAGAACACATTGAATTGCCCAAAGCAATTATCATAAAGGCATAATCATCCTAAATAAGACAAAGTACTTTCTGACTAGTCCACTCTGCAATAACACAACGTGGTGTGATGTGACGTGACAGGACATAACATAATGGACACATTTCCAGGCTTTCACGTTTTAACCAGGATCTTGTTCTGCTGTGAGGTCTTAAGGAATCATGTTAGGAAATAAGTCAAATTTGTTATTATTACTGGTTTCACAAAACTATAAAGACATACTTAGTAATACTAACTTTCATTTGCAAAACAGGACTTACTTCAGAGATGCAAAAGAAGGGACAGTACTTATCATTCCCGTCTCTGCCATCTCAATGGCATGTTTTATTTCAAGCTTTTTATATAAAGACACAATGCTTGACTTGGGTTGGTTCTCCCGAATCAAAAGCCTCCGCAGGTACTTGTCATCAAATTTCTTAAACCTAGAAATAAAGAAAATCAAAGCTTCGATTAATTAACATGCCACGGATTAAGAAGAAAAAGCTGGTTTTACCAATAAAATCATTTCCACTACTCCCAGGGAAGAAAATTAGTAGCAGTGTTTAGTTAGTCTGATCATTATATTTATTTTTATATGTGCAGACCTGAATATATATGTATATGTAGAGCACATACTAGTATATTTCTGTATATAGCCACAACATACATATATCTAATATTCACTAATTATAGATTAAAATGCAGATATTTCTACATTTCCTATGTCTCTGCGTCCCCCTTCAGCAAAATTATTCAAAAATGTTGTTAATACTCCCTTTCTCCAATTGCTCTCCTCTGATTCTCTCTTGAACATTCACAGGTCAGGCTTTTGCCTCTAACTGCCCATTGAAGCTACTCATATGAGGTCATCAGTGACGCCCACGAAATAAATCCAGTGGTCAACTCCTAGTCCTCACCTTTCCTGACCTCTCCTGCTTAAAACAGTGTCTTCCAGGACACCACACTCCCCTGGGTTCCCTCCTACCACCTTCTCAGCCTCTTGCGTTGCTTCTTTTCCTTCTTTCTGTCCTCTTATGTGGGAGTGGGTTCAGGCCTGGTCCCCTTCTCCACCTCCACTCACTCTCCTGTCTTGTCCAGCCTCGTGGATTTCAATAGCATCTCTATACCCAAAACTCCCAAATTTGTGTCTGCAGCTCCAACCTCTCTCCCGAACCCCAGAAATGAGTGTCCAGCTCCCTGCTCAACATCTCCGCTTGGGCATCTCATAGGCATCTCAAACCTGGCGTGCTCAAAAGGATCTTCTCCCAAGTCCTCCCCATCTCAGTTAGTGACAACTCCACCAGGTAAAAAACCCTGCTGTCATCTTTGATTCTCCTCCTTCTCCCATATTCCATGTTATGGCCTGAACTGTGTCCCGTTAAAAAATCATACGTTACAGTCCTAGTGCCCAGGACCTCAGAATGTGACTGTATTTAGATTAAGTTAAAATGAGGTCATTAGTGGGCCCGAATCTAATATGACTGGTGTGTGTATTATAAGAGGAAATTCGAACACAGACACGCACAGAGGGAAGACCATGTGAAGAAGCAGTAAAAAGAAGGACACTACAAGCCAAGGAAGGAGACCTGGAGCAGACCCTTCCCTCACAGCCTTAGAAGGAACCAAATCTACTGACACTTTGCTCTTGGACGTCTAGCCCACAGAACTATGAGAAAATAAATTTCTGT
Source organism: Eschrichtius robustus (assembly GCF_028021215.1). Taxonomy (NCBI): domain Eukaryota; kingdom Metazoa; phylum Chordata; class Mammalia; order Artiodactyla; family Eschrichtiidae; genus Eschrichtius; species Eschrichtius robustus. Next base: position 91,356,430 of record NC_090838.1, on the reverse strand, counting down.
TTAAACCACCACCGTGTGGTACTTTGTTATAAGCAGCTCTAGCAAAGTAATACTCCACATCCATTCTATCAACAATTTCTGTTGGTTCCACCATTAAAATACACACAAAAATCGAACCATTTCTCACCATTTCTCCTGCCATCACCCTGGTCCCAGCATTATCATCTCTCAATGGGTTCCTGCAACAGGGACCCAATTGGTCTCCCTGCTTCCACCACTGTGTTCCTATGGTCTACTCTCGACACAAGCCAGAGTGATCCTGTTAAAATGTAAGTCAAACCACACAACTCCTCACTTCAGTAAAAGTACAATGACCTGGAGGCCCTGCACCATTTGGACCTGCCCCTCTCAGTGCTGTGCTGCTCTAACTCAGGTCCAGCCTCTCTGAGGTCGTTCCTGTCCTGGAAATGTGCCAGCTCTGCTACCACCTCCAGGCCCCTATACTTACTATTCCTTCTACTAGCAACACTCTTCCCTGCACACTTGCAGGGCTCGTTCACAGACCTTCTTTAAGCCGTTCCTTGAAAGTCGTTTTCTCAAAAGAGCCTTTCCTATCCATCCCATTAGAATTCCCAGAACTCCCTATTCTACTTCCCAGACATATTTTTCTCCATAGCAGTCATCACTTTCTAACAGGCTATATAATGTACTTATATATTTTATTTTCTGTCTCCTAGCACTAAAGTGATCCATATGGGCAGTTTTTTGTTTTGTTTGTTTTCCTGTCTCACCAGTGCCTAGAAGGGTGCCAGGTGCACCGTAAGCACGTAGGCAGACTGGATCATCTGGTCCCAATTCCTCCCTGGATCCACACCCTGTAACACATCAAGTTACTTGGCAATGTCCTTCCACCATGGCCGAGGTTCCCTGCTCTGTCCAGCTTCCTGCCACTGAGCTCAATAATGTCACCTGCTTTGGTCAATGGGCTATTAGCAGACACAATGATGAGAGCAGAGGCTATTAATGGGCTTGTTCATTGAAGCTCACTTCTTGTGCTGCCACATCGCCATGAGAAGGATGTGTACGTAGAGTGACTCAGCCCCAGGACAAAGGTGGATGTCGCATGAAGCAGAGTTAAGTCACCCCACCTACACCAGAAAAGGCCAGCCGGGGTCAGCTGATGACTGGCCAACCCTCTGAAGCAGGAGCAAGACCAGGCCAGATCAGCCAAGCCCAGCCCAGATCAGCTGACTCTCGGCCTCCTGATTCAAGCACTTTAATAACAAGTGACTGTTCCTTTGAGCAGCTGAGTATTGGGTTGGTTTGTTATGTAACGGTTATGCCAATATTCAAGTGAATCAGCATGCAGTATTTGTTGAGAAAAAAATTAATGTGTCACAGTGATCCCCATAAGCCCAAAGAGGTTAATAGGCACACCTGTGCTATGAAAGGAAGCAAAGTTAACCCACATTCTTGGTGCTAGCCCTTTGTTCCAAATACTGGAGGGCTAGGAATAATTACAGATTCATCCTGAAAGGGCTTTGCTATTGACTGGCCAGTGCACGAAACACTGGGTCTACTTTTTTCTAAGTTTATTTTGAATTTCATGTGAAGCTCATTGAACCAGGACACCTGCCAACAACACAACATCTTTTTAAACTTTTAGTAGTAGTAGTAGTAGTAGTAGTAGTAGTATTGTTTTAGCTTTTCACTAGAGATCCACAAAAGAATAAACATTAAAGACAATGACATCTGATCTATGTAGTGTAGGAATTGTGCACTTTCTTTCTTTTTTTTTTTTTTAATTTATTTTATTTATTTATTTATTTTTGGCTGCCTTGGGTCGTTGTTGCCGTGCACAGGCTTTTCTCTAGTTGCGGCGAGCGGGGGCTACTCTTCATTGCAGTGCGTGGGCTTCTCATTGCGGTGGCTTCTCTTGTTGCGGAGCCCAGGCTCTAGGTGCACAGGCTTCAGTAGTTGTGGCTTGCGGGCTCTAGAGCGCAGGCTCAGTAGTTGTGGCGCACGGGCTTAGTTGCTCCGCGGCAGGTGGGATCTTTCCAGACCGGGGCTTGAATCCATGTCCGCTGCCTTGGCAGGCAGATTCTTAACCACTGCACCACCAGGGAAGCCCAGTACACTTTCCTTCTTCTTTTTTTTTTTTTTTAAATTAATTAATTTATTTATTTATTTTGGCTGTGTTGGGTCTTCGTTTCTGTGCGAGGGCTTTCTCTAGTTGCGGCGAGCGGGGGCCACTCTTCATCGCGGTGCACAGGCCTCTCACCGTCGCGGCCTCTCTTGTTGGGGAGCACAGGCTCCAGACGCGCAGGCTCAGTAGTTGTGGCTCACGGGCCCAGTTGCTCCGCGGCATGTGGGATCCTCCCAGACCAGGGCTCGAACCCGTGTCCCCTGCATTGGCAGGCAGATTCTCAACCACTGCGCCACCAGGGAAGCCCCACTTTCCTTCTTTGCTTCATTTCCATACCTTTCATGTGCCAAGCTACACATAGATGGCTTCTTTCATTATCATTAGACAACTTTTGCCAAATGTGAGAAACTTCCCTACTGCATGACCCTTTCATTTTGTTCTCAAAGGATCAAATGACTCAAGAATTCTCTGGCAGAACCATTAAAAATCCACAGTGAAAGGACTTCAGAGGAAAGGGAAAGATACCCAACACACCTAAAACAATCACTTGTTTTTTATGCCATTTTTAGTAACATCAACAGTTATGTACAGACCAGAAATGAGATAGGAGAACCGATTTTAAAAATGGCCTGTGCCAGCACCAAATCCCTCCATAGTAACTTCTCTTCTCTACTTGCAACGTACAGTGTGATTGACAATCCAGGAAATTATTTGAAATTTACCTGGAAAACTTCATGCATGGAAATATGTAAGGGTCCATAAAATTATTGAATAAAGTACGTACACTGCAGAGAAAAATGTTAGGCATGTAACAATATTACCTTTCAGACATTTAGTATTGGGTTGGCCAAAAGGTTCGTTCGGGTATTTCCATATGGAAAAACACAAACTTTTTGGCCAACCCAATATTTATAGTCCAATTAGCCTGGTGCCTGTAGGTGTCTGCCTGGAACAGACTTACATATAAAGTGTCTCTGCCCGGAACACACGATGGAGCCGGACTTTCTCTGACATTCAGTCCTTCACCTGAGTCCCAGACCAAACCACACGATCACAGCGTTCACCTCTTCCATCACCTACCACTGCCCCAGGGCCTGGGGACCTGATTCTTACACCACGTCTCGGTTTCCCCCTGTAGAGGTAGAAGGAGTGGGATAAATTCTTAGTCCAATCTTCCCTCAAGAAAAGAACAAACTGTTCTGGGTTACCACGCTCACTTACCACTTCAGGAAAGGATTGACAGGATGCGAGAGAAAGAAAAGTGGTTGGGTTGAAAGGGAGACGGAAGATGGATAAAGGCTTGGCTGTGAAAACAACGGAGAACAAGAGGCAGAAAAGCCTGTATCACAGGCTTGGCAGAGACAAGGAAGGTCCCAGGGACGTAAAACAGGGTAACATTGAAAGTTACGAGGCAGACAGCTAGGGATCTCTGCTCCACCTCCTGCCTCCCAAAAAGTGCATACTGCCCAAGATAAATGGCCTTTTGTTTCACACTTTCACAATGGAGATTTTAGTTTGCTTTATTTTATTACTATGTGCCCCCATCTGGCTAACTGGGTACTCTGTCCATACAAACAAAATATTTTTCCTTTAGTTATGAAGTCAGGCTGGATCCAAGGGGCCTTTCTACATTAGTAAACAATGTGGTCAGGCTTGTAAAGGTTGTGCCAGCACTTATGGTCTCTGCAACTCATTACTTACCAATGTCTCACACACACACCACACACACACACACACATACACACACCTGTTTGCTGTGTGACTGTTTTGTTGCCTTTATTATATTGCAAAATTTTAAAGACCCAAGTCTATGGCTTGTACTTTTCATGTACTCCAGTATCATATCAGAACATGTGAGCAAACAGTAAGCACTCAAAAATGCACTTATGTTCAATTACATAAATTGGTAGGTTGGTCAACTTCAGGTAAATCAGCAGTGGGGAAAATCTGTTAGCAAGTTAGAAAAGAAAAAACAAGAGGGTGATAAGGATCTACCAAGTACAGTTTGGAGCCTGTCCACGTCTCTTCAGGGACCAGCTGAAATGCACGCCTTCAAAAGGCTTTCCCAGCCAGTGATGTGTCGGTGAATGTTAACAAATTACTTTCTGAGAAAAAAAGAGGCCCTGATTTGTAGCATCTGTCGGTCCCCTGGCACACTCTCACCATGGCTGATTCAAGTCACCAATGTAGATGGCATTGAACTTAGATCAGGGAGGAGATACACACAGTCAGCTCCCACCAGCCCATGCGAGCTGGCTCCTCCTGCACCCCACTGGCCCTAACCCTGCTGTCGGAATCAACCTTACTTCTTGATCCCGTAAGTCTGTTTTTCAGAATATATTAAAGTGTGCACCTAATTCTGCCTGGCCAGTCTAGCTCTTGTATTTCAACTATGAGATCCTTGAAGAGAGGCACTGAATCTTAATTATCATACATATATACATATATGTAAATAGAGAGAGAGAGAGATACACATCTAAGTAACTGCACATAATCTTCCAGAGAAGTGTAGCTTTAAAAATATTTGTTATTTTGGCAAGTCTATGTATCTCCTCAGGTGCTCTGGAGTTCTGCATTTGACAAAGCCCCTCAACATGTATGGGAGAACAAATAGTAATGGAGCCCCCAGTTTTTAACCAAACAGACTGCATTCCTCGGCCGCCCATATAATTAGTCTGGGTCATACAAGGCCAGGCCATGCGATTCAACTGGAAGAATTGTGTGGAATTTCTGATAACTTGGGTTAGGAGGAAGCTAGTACATATCCTCTGTCTCTTCATTGACTTTGTTCCTGGAATGTGTACACGATGGCTAATGCTGCAGCAGCCATTTTGGTCTAAGAGGCAACCTTGAAAATGGAGGTTCTTGGTGGAATCAACTAGATGGAAGGGTTCCGGAACCCTGAGGAATCTGTGGAGTGTAGCTCATCTATTAAAGGTACATTGCCTACGTGATATTTACATAAGAGAGAAATATACTTCTATCTTGTTAAACCTACTATTGTTCCAGGTCTCTATTACAGCTGAACTTTACCTTAAAGGACATACTATGGCACAACAGGAAAGATTTGAAACTCTGAAAAATAATACAAGTCAATATGCCCTGCTTCCTATGGAGCCTTCCTTGCTCCCTGTACTGTCCCAGGCGTTTACAAATTGGTTGAACGATGTTTTTATTTTTTCCACCACCTCAAGGCCATACCATTTTTCTTTTTAATATACAGACCATGCCTTGCACAGAGTAAATGTTCAATAAATATTTGTTGAATTGATTTTCCTGTTCAAAAAAAAAAAAATGTCCTGCTTCCAGACAGATTCAGAGCCACGTCATAACATAATGGCAAAAGGCCTTCTTACTTGTCTCTCCAAAAGTTGTGACCCCAGTGTCCACAAACATCTTCAATCCCGGTCTTCACGTGATCAAAAAACTAAAACAGAAAAAGCAGGCTGATTAATTTTACCTCAAATCAGTCATTTCCATTTCTATTTATAAAAATTAGGAATTTCTATTTACAGAAACTCTAATTCTTATTTCTACTTATATTTGTAAACATTTCATCTGTAGAAATTCTAATTATAGAAATTTCTCTTAATATCAAGCTTAAACTTCAAAGACCCTGACAGTTTTTGCTTTTTGTTTATTTGAATAAAAAATAAAACAACAATTCATCTTCAAACAAATTGATGCTTGTCATATCAATCTTAGGCAATTCGTAGATTATTTTTCTCATCATGTATATGTATGGCTGAGTCGCCTTGCTGTGCGCCTGAAACTATCACAACGTTGTTAATCGGATATACTACAATATAAAATAGAAAGTTAAAAAACAATAAAACAGCCTGTTCATAATTTTGGAAAATATGAAATATGGTAATAATTTTCCAGTAGAAACATTTCAGGTTGAAGGAAGTGATACTCCTGTACTCCTGAAGAAGTGTAGCCTCCGTGGGGCTGTGTTCATTCTACCCCCAATTCACGCCCTTCTGGGTCCACCCCCTACCCTACCCCCCTCACCCTCTGCCAGTTACCTCTTCAGGAAATGAGCGCCATGGTGTCAAGCAGTCTGACTTATTCCAATAATTTTCCCTCTGACCATTTAAATTGTTACACTATGGATACATTCACACCTACCCGGCAATGGATTTCCTCACTGACAGCTTGCTGTTTCTTATTGGACCTCTTAACATCAAGGAACTCCACCAGCGGTCGGATAGTTATTCCCTGCACAGAAGAACAAGGGGGGGGGGAGGGGAAACTTCTTGTCAAATTCAAGAATAACTTTTATTCTCCTGAACTTTGATAACTGACAGAAGATACCCTGCCCCCAAGATTTAACACAGCATATGTAACATTTTGTTACTTTTCTTCTTCCTGTCTAACAGCTGGCCTATTTTCAGAGGGCCATGTCCCCAAACCTGCTACTAGAAGCAAAACAGTGGACAGAATGCAAGGAATTTAAAACATAATTCTATGTAATTCTAAGAAATAGAAAAAGAAAGTAATTCTAAAAAATAATAAAGTATTATCCAGTTCAGAGGAATCACCTACTTGTATTATTCATAGAAAACATCTCAATGATTCATTCATTAATCTATTAAACAATTTTAATTGAGCTTTTATGGCGTACATGTCGGCGGCTCGGGCATTTGGGACACAGGGATGGCTAGTTAAGGACCTCAGCTCAAGGACTTCGTAGTCTCATGAGGAGAAGGATATGCACAAAACCAGTTACAAAGTAGGCACAGGAGGAAGGAGAGAGATACACAGGGAATGGGTCAAGGAAGGCTCTGCAGAAAGGGAACCCTGGATCAGAGTCTTACAAGATGTTGGAAGCAGAACCTAGCAGAGACCTAACAGGAGCACAGGACCAGCCGTGAGAAAGGACCCAGTGTGGGTTTGGGCATGTTCACAGGGCACTTGGGAAACGGAGAGAAACATAAGCTATTTAGTAAACCAGGAAGAGAAAAAAATCCTTAATATAATAAAAAATATCTGCCAGAAATCTCTAGTGAACATCTGACTTAATAATGAAACATTAAAAGCATTTCCATTAGAAGTAGGAACAACACAAGGACACTCCCAACCTGCTGTGCCACAATGCTTGACCTGGTCAATGAAATAGGAAGAGACAGAGGGGAAAGCATAGATACTGAAAATAGAGTGACAAGGTTTTTGTTGCTCAAGGATGACCTAGTTTTTGTCCTAAAAAATCTACAACAATCTTTTTTCATTTAAAAATAACAAGAGGGCTTCCCTGGTGGCGCAGTGGTTGAGAGTCTGCCTGCCGATGCAGGGGACACGGGTTCGAGCCCTGGTCTGGGAGGATCCCACATGCCGCGGAGCAACTGGGCCCGTGAGCCACAACTACTGAGCCTGCGCGTCTGGAGCCTGTGCTCCGCAACAAGAGAGGCCGCGACGGTGAGAGGCCCGCGCACCGCGATGAAGAGCGGCCCCCGCTCGCCGCAACTGGAGAAAGCCTGCGCGCAGAAACGAAGACCCAACACAGCCAAAAATAAATAAATAAATAAATTTTAAAAATAACAAGAAAATTTAGTAAAGTGACTAAACATAAAAAGAACATACACAAATCCATCCCATATACTAATTAAAAAAAAAAAACCAGAATAAACACCTACAAAATAGCAATGAAACATACATGTATAGTGAGAGAGAGAACGGGAGAGAATATATTTAATACTATATTATATATTATACTATATGGATACTAAATATATATATACACACACATACTTTTATACTCTCTACAGAAGTAAATAATACAGTATATAATCCTATCATGAAATGCAAAAAAAGCCTTCACAAAGAGAACTGTAAAATGTAATGAAAGGATATTAAAAAGATTTGAGTTTGAAAAAGACACACACAGTTCCTAGATGGGATTAGTTAACAATATTATGATGGCAGTTTTATCTCAATGTACGTGCCAATACAATTTCGATAACATATTCCAAAGGATTTTTAAGAAACGTGAATATTTAGAAGTTGAGAAAATGTTCAAAATTAATCTGGAAGAGTAAATGGAACCAGAAAAATTTAGAGAAAGGAGAACGATGGGGAACTAACAGCTCCCAAAACAAACTATCGCTATTATGTTTAAAATTATGTGACACGGGCACTAAAATAGGCCAAGGGAGGAGGGGGTGACAATGCGGGGTCCAGGAAGATCCCCAAGTTTCTTGCCTGGTTGGTCGACGGCTGCCACCACTCGGCATGAAGAATTCACGACCAGGAGGGATTACTGGATGTACGGGGAGGGGTGGATATGCTGAGAGACGCTCCCTGACACGACTGATTCCTCGCTCACCTCTCTGCATGTCTTCTTTAAGAATGTTTCTGATAATATAAACTGTGACACACACACATTTTGTAAAGGAGGTCATTAATTTTGTTCCATCAGTCCAGCTTTGGGCATTTTTCAGCTTCACTTTCACTTTCTAAAACATGAATGATTTTGAGCAAGTTTGGCATGAGGCACCTTGTGTTCTAACTTGTAGGTCAGTCTGCCACTCTGAAATAACATAGGAGGTAACAGCCGTTTTCCAATCAACACATATTCTGTAATTTTTAACTTATGTAAATGAAAATAGGTGTCAACATGTGGTTTACAGTGATGGGTGATTTCACTGAGTTTCAGATTCCATGAAGCCTCTAGGTTAATAATAGCTCCAGGAAAAAAAAAAAAAATCAACAAAGTCAGTGCTATTTATAAAATGACACAATGTGTTCTGAGGATACTAAGTGTTGTTTCACATGCTCTTCTCTACCAGGTATTCATTCAGTTAATAATAAGTGAGCGCCTTATATTTGTAAATATAGGACATAAAGGTAAAGATGGGACACGGGGCCTGCCCCAGTCACTAGGCTGATTTCTTCCACTAGACAGATAACCTAGAACAAATAAAACAAAACTGATCTACTACAGGAAGCAAGTGTGGCCCAGAGCCCAGGTCAAGTCGAGTTTCTAAAACTACAACATAATTAAGTTTATAACTAATAAAAGTATGGATGAGATGCAATGGCACATCTCATTTAAAAATACATATTTGTACAGATGAACCTATTTGCGGGGCAGGAATAGAGACACAGACATAGAGAAGGGACGTGTGGACACGGTGGGGGGGAAGGAGGGGCGGGATGAATTGGGATATTAGGATTGACATATATACACTACCATGTGTAAAATAGCTAGCTAGTGGCAACCTGCTGTACCCACCAGGAGCTCAGCTCAGCTCGGTGCTCTGTGATGACCTAGATGGGTGGGATGAGGGGGGAGGTCCAAGAGGGAGGGGATATATGTATACACATAGCTGTTTCACTTCATCGTACAGCAGAAACTAACACAACACTGTAAAGCCACTATACCCTGATAAAAAAAATAAATTAATTACATTAAATTAAACCCCAAAAAGAAATATTTGTTTAAACAGTTCCTTTTTAATAGTCCCCATTCTCTCTTAGAATTATTTGCAGTTGTCATGCTGTGCTCAAATGGAATTATTTGATAGGTTCTGCCTTACTTTCTCTCCCTCCCTTTGTTCATTCCTTCCTCAATCCATCTATTTTGGAGGGAGAGTACATGGCATCCGAATGTCATATTAAGTTCCCCAAGCTGGATGTTATATTCTAAGAGCCTGGGTCTCTGGTTGGGGGACACAGGAAAAAAAAAAAAAAAAAGGAATACCTTTGAAAATGCACCTTATTTTACCACATTGCAAAATTCCTCATTTTGGTCACCCAGGGAGCAGCCTGACAAGGCTTAGAAAAACAGCTTGTTACCATCCATGTGGGTTAAAAAATAAAGAAACCCCTTAGTTTTGCACCAAACCACTGAAAAACATATTTGCAAAGCACAAGTTAAATTTTCACCCATTCATTTGGCTTTAGCGCAATAAACACAACACCCCAGAGTCAGGCCTGGCAGAGGGGAGAACCGTTACACAGCAGCCCGGGAAGAATGACAGCGAGGTAAGCTTTCTTTTCTCCCTCCGCCATCTCTGCTTTCTGCCCACCCTCACCCTTCTGCTCCCAGTAAAGTGAGAAAGAAAACGGCACTGCTGCCCGATTAAAGAAGGAGCATCTTTGGGTCTGTTCTTTTGGAAGAAAATGATTTCTTTCATTTTTGTTTTTTTGCAATTAAATTTTGCAAAAAACAAAGGGGAGGGGAGAGGGCAGGGGGGTGGGGAACGCCTTTCTGTTTCTTTGCTGATTTAACAGGCAATTTCCAGAGAGAAGAAACTGTTTGAAGAAACTGTTTTCATTCATTAAAAAATATTACTGTCATTGCTATGCTATCCTATATAAGGCTTTTTCACATTCCAAACTTGACCACAGAGATCATAAATCTGGTTGTGCACACAGTGTTTATTTTAGAATGGGGTAAATGGGATGAGAACCATAAAAGTATTCAAGGAAGAGCTTGTCACCTTGCAAGTAGGGTGCCATGCAGACACATCAGTTTCGGACAATGACTTAACAGCAGATTACAGCACTAATCTATGATGGAGGCAAAAAGAGGCTCCGCCCTTGGAATTCCAGTCAACCTGGCTCCCTGATGGACTTCTCCTTAACTACTCAATGAATTTCCAGAATTGTGAGGCTCTGCCCTATAATTATAGGGACTAACTGAATAATAATAATTGGGCTCTGAAATACATTGAAAGGAATTAAGTTTTTCTTTCTGCTATTATTTTACTTAATGTTATAATGCAAACAGAGCAAATCATCAGGTTAAAACCTTGCATCAGGTATTGCGTTTACATACATATTTCCTCTCTACTGCCTGGGAGGGAGGTACCATGGTTCAGATCTTACAGCAAAGCAAACTGAGGCTCATAGATCCTATTAAGAGCTGGGTCAGAACACTAACCCAGAACAGCCTACTCCAATGTCTGTGCTTTCTACTGCTGGATTCTACCCTGCCTCAATCTTGAATATCATTTTAAAACAAGAGAGATAGCTTATATTTTCTATATCATTACCAATCTTATTTATATGACAATGAACATACACGTCCAAGGAATCAGAATCGTTTACTCACTCACTATTCTCCAAGCAAGACTGTTTTCCGGGAAGATGTTAATGGCTTCATCAAGAGGCTACTTTCTCTAATTATCAACGTGATTCAAGGAACGTTAAAATTCTCATTATAAATCTTAGTATCAAATAATAAGCCACGCGTCACAGGAAATTCTGCTTTAGAAGATGGTGCTAACTCAAGAGTATCAGGATGGAAGTATTAAAATATTTCCTACAAGAAATATTAAAATAAGAGAGAAAGGCATTTTAATGTTTAATGATAGGTCCATCAACATAAAAGTTGTCATTTGGAGAAGAATGCATCGCTATTGATCAGAAGGCAAAATTGTATGCATGGATGATAATTAGTTATTTCTACTATGTTTGGAACCCACTAAGTCTCTCCTCCCAGGCTCCTTTCCCTGAGTCCCCTAATAATGGATGTATTCTGGAAAAAAGAACCTTTCTGAAGGCAGCGTGTGTGTATTTGTGTGTTTGTGCATGTGTGTGTTCATCGTCTCCTAAAGACCAGTGGGGGATAGGAAATGGGAGGTCAGGTCAAGGACCCAAGTGACAGCCGTTAGTCTCCAGTCTTTGCACACAAAGGGGGGATAGGGCAGACAACAGCGAAGGGAAGGGAACAGGAGGTGTGGGACCACACAATTCCTCTTCCCATGGGCGTCACAGTGCGTGTCGCAGGGTCATCCTTAAACCTAATCAGGACAGAAGACTGTCCACGGGGCATGCTTGCAGATGCCGAATATTGACCCCCAAAAAATCTCCATCACTGAAGGGTTAACTTGATACGTTTACCATACCAAACAGAGCCAACACAACTATTTTGTTTGTTGCCACTACTCTTTTTAATTTGTCGCATTAAAAACTTTCTTGGGGCTTCCCTGGTGGCGCAGTGGTTGAGAATCTGCCTGCTAATGCAGGGGACACGGGTTCGAGCCCTGGTCTGGGAAGATCCCACATGCCGCGGAGCAACTAAGCCCGTGAGCCACAACTACTGAGCCTGCGCGTCTGGAGCCTGTGCTCCGCAACAAGAGAGGCCGCGATAGTGAGGCCCGCGCACCGCGATGAAGAGTGGGCCCCGCTCGCCACTACTAGAGAAAGCCCTCGCACAGAAACGAAGACCCAACACAGCCATAAAATAAATAAATAAATCAAGAAATACATAAATAAACTAGGTGTTAAAAAAAAAAAAGAGTGAAAAGAGCAATTTATTAAAAAAAAAAAAAACTTTCTTAATCAATGTTAACTGTAGATGTACACAGTGTTCATCCAAAGTGGGTGTGTAGTCTTCTAATATGGGGAATCAAAACTTCGCTTAGACCTTACGCCTGAGTTACGATTCCAAAACGCCAAGATACGAAGAGTGTAAAAATGACACCTTATATTAACCACCTGTACGCATACATTCAATGAACAACAGTATACATTTATTGTAATATTTTTCTTTTTCCTATGTGATGTTTGTTCTGAATGCAGAAGTGCAATGTTAGGTCTGTCGAATCTAATAACTAAACAGCCTGAGCTTGCATTTTGCGTGTCCTCTCTGGAATTACATCTTTTTATTCAGTCTTTTTTTTATCTCACTTTACAAGGCATAGACCCATGGGGTTGGGGGCACGGGGCTGGTTTTACACTATGGATATTTGTGTAGACATAACGGCTGATAGATTCATCTCCAAATGACCCGGTTCTTAGTTGCTCTAGACTGACATGCTTCTATTTTTGTATTTGATACTCAGATGTGACACCTTGATTTCTGAGAGCCTGGAGAAGAGTCCAGAGCATTGACTCAGGCTGGGCAGGGCTTTCTGTGGGGCGTAAGGACAGGGCAGCTGGCTTGGGAAGAGGCAGAGAGTGACTCCCAGGCCTGACTTGTCCCCCTCAAGCACTCTGCCCTAGGCTGCTCCTGAGACATTAAAGCACTCAAGGCAAAATGAATTCACTTCCTTTTTCAAATTCTTTCCCATTTGGGTTTTTACATAATATTGAGCAGAGTTTGAAAAACAATTTGTGTCATTAACGCGGGGCACTTGTTACACTATCCTCTTTACACTTAATGTATGTTTGAAAATTTTCCTTAATGAAGTTTCTAAAATGTCAAAAAAATAAAAAAGAAGAAGAACAGGCAAATGAGCAAGCACATTAGTGGTTGCCAGGGGTTGGGCGAAGGGAAGGGAGGAGAGTGACTGCCTAATGGGCATGGGATTTCCATTTGGGGTTACGAAAAAGTTCTGGAGCTAGATGGTCATGATGGTTGCTCAACATTGTAAATGTATTTAATGTCAATGAATTGTACCCTTTAAAACTGTTACAATGGTTAAGTTTTATGTTATGTGTATTTTACCACAATAAAAAAAACTGGGTTGAAAAAAATAAAGAATAGAGACATGTATATGCAGAACTGAATCACTTTACCGCACACCTGAAACTAACACAACATTGTTAATCAACTCTACTCCAATATAAAATGAAAAGTTAAACAAAATGGATTCCCTTCACAACGCTGCCTCAGACGTGTGAGACTAGCTAATCGGATGCTTGTTCCAAGGTTCCTGCAAACACACAGTGAAAAGATGAAGGCAGGGAATCTGCTTCTCCTCTCTACCCCTGGGGCGCCGTCTCCCTGCGTTGAGAAACTCAAACCAACCTGGGATGCTTGAACCAAACTAGTATGTGTCCCTCTAACTGGAACTATCCCTAACCGTAACCGGGTAATACTGTCTTCTCTCTCGGGGGTTTCAGCAGAGCGCCCCGCAGTTCTGAGCTTGCCTCTGGAGTCGGGGTCCCGGGCTCACCCCCAGCCTCCATCATTCACCAGCCTCTGCCCCTTCTCGCCATCTTGCGTGATCACTGCTCTGGGTCCCACACTGCCTTTCCCACTCGTACCCTTTCCTCTTAACAGCCTCTTCTCACAGCGGCCAGGGGCTCCTTTTACTAAGTAAGACGCATCACGCTTCTGCCCCAAACTTGGATGCTTCCGTTTCACCTGGAGAGGAGCCAACGTCCTGACACTGGCCCGACGGCCCCCGCTGGCCCCCGCCAGTCCCACGTGACCTAGGACTCCTCCGGACTCTCCCTCACCTCCTCTCTCCCGAACCACACTGCCCTCCAGCTGCCACGTGGGCCACGTACACACCACCTCCAGACCTTTGTCTTTAGTCCCATTTGCCTGGAATGTTCTTCGGCTCAGCTAGTCCTTTTACCCCCCTGCAAACCTTTACTCAAGTATGTTTTTCACCGTGGCCTTCCGTGACTCTTCCATCCAGAATTGTAACCATACTCCACCCTCACCAGGCCTGAGCCCTACAACTTCCTACTGTCCAGCGTCTCTCACCCTCTAACAGACTCTAATTCCCTCACTTACTCTGTTTACTTTCACTGGAATGGAGGCTTTGCAGGGTTGGGGATATTTCTGGGTTTTGTTCACTCTTGGATCCTAAGCACCCAGAGCCATTGTCGGGCACACAGAGGAGCCCCAGACATAATTTCTAAATGACGATCTGCAGAACAGAATCCCCTAAGGGCTGGATAATTAACTTCAAGGGGCTGATTAACTTGCAAAGTCAGGATCTTGACCCAGACCCACGCCCTCCTACCACAGCTCTCCACCTCCCCATATTAAATGTGTAGTCACCCCTCCCATCGTTTCAAGGGACGCACAGCTCAGCAGTGAACCCATGTCAAAGAGCTGCTGGGAGGTCATCGCACAACCAGCATTTAACGAGCACATTTACTAGGTCAGAGAGGAAGACAAATGCCGAGGATTAGCAAGTGCAGCTCATAAATTTCCAGGAGGGAGCTCAGCTCACACAGCTGAGTTTCCTTAAATAGTAATTCATCTGTGTCAGCCAAGTGACCAAACTGGACTCGCTCAGGCCCCTGCACAATCCAGTGACATGAGGAAACACCATTTTCCCTCGTGTCCTAACCACCTAAGCCTCAAGATACCTTGGCATCATGTAAAAGGAGTTCACGATGATCACCTGAGTGACCTTGGTTCCTCCTGATAAAGGGAGAGACTTTGCTGGGAGACTGAGCTCTACTCACCAGGATGAAGACAGTGAAGAATATGACCACTATTGCCGCCGTGATGAACAGCTTTTTCCGGGGAAACACGGCAGCAGGAAGGAGAAACACCAGCGCGAAGCAGATGGCCCCGCGGAGCCCACCGTAGGCAATGATGAACTGGTCCTTGAAGGTCAGGGGAATCGTGCGGAACCAGTTAATGACCTGAGTCAGGACAAAGACACCTGAGAAGAAAAACAAAACCAAAGGAAACAGACTGTGTGAGGCCAGGACACAGGAACGTGAAGACGCATTTTTCTGGGCTTCTGTTTCAGGGCAAAGTATTTCAGAACAGGTCCCTTTCCTACCATCCTGCCCGCATTCCTCCTCCTGGCTCACATCACTGGGCTCTTGGAATCAGAGACGCCAAGAGAGGTTAATTCCACTTAAAGCAAACGCGTGAAGATACTCCGGGGAGGAAAGAGTATGTCAGGATGAGGGGAGAGGAGGAGAAGGAGGAGAAGGGAGAGGCCGTGGAGAGTGAGGAGGTGGAGGAAGGAGATAAGAAAGACAAGAGCCCAAGACGAAGAAGAGAAGCAGCGGCAGCAGCGACAAAGGGAAGGGGCAGGAGGAAGGGCCCATCTCTCCACGTGCGACACCCAACGCTCACGCAGGAGACACGTGCTCATTACCCAGCGCCCTCCAGATCAGGCAGAAGGCCAGGGTGAAGCAGACGAAGGCCCAGTTCCACTCGTGGTTCTTCCCGACGGTGGACACGCCCATGAAGATGAAGATCAGGGTCTCGCTGACGCTGCTCAACATCTTCATGAAATACTTGATGGTCGTGTAGGATTTCTGAGACACGTTTTCTTCCACGTACTTATTCATGGTCATTGCGCAAGCTGTGATTCTACAAGAAGAGAGGCAGCCTCAATTGAAACAGGACGAGGGTCCCAATCAGAACATGAGTCAGCACTTAGCTAAATGGTGGCTCGACCCTTCCACCCGCGCCTACAGCACCATTGACTGATTTTTGTAAGTGAATGTGATTTGCATCCTTGGAAACCCTACTGTCTCTGGAGGTCTTCATCGATACCCAGGGCTCCAACTGCCCGGCTCTACACAGCTTTCCAGCCTGGGGATGTGGACTTAGGCACCATCACCTATACTGCCAGTATCACAAATATAGACAAACAAGTCCATAATAAACTCAAAACCCATCATCTTCCTATAAAGCCAGTTCCATCTTCTCTATTCCTCTAGGGCCCCAAATGCTAAGCTATCGCTTAAAATCCTAAGCTTGAAACTAGGGTCACATTGGAATTCTCTCTGCATCTCCTTGCTGTCCCCCTCACCATCTTACTGGTCACCAATTGTTTTCTAACCCTCATCCTGAATCTCTTGGACCCACCCACGCTTTCTTACCCCGACGCCTTAGTTCCGGGTCTCATTTCTACTTATCTACGATATCCACTTCTGGGAAATTCAAAACGTATTCATAGGCTCTGAAAATTCCTAGTGGAAAGAAACGGTTTTGCTTGTTTTCCCAGCACTTCCAAAACTCTGGGACCACAGAGGTCTTCATGTCCCTTTCCCTTGACATCTATTTTTTTTTAACTTTTTATTTTATATTGGAACATAGTTGATTAACAACGTTGTGTTAGTTTCAGGTGTACAGAGAAGTGATTCAGTTATACATATATATATGTATCTATTCTTTTTCAAATTCTCTTCCCATATAGGTTGTTACAGAATATCGAGCAGAGTTCCCTGTGCTATACAGTAGGTCCTTGTTGGTTATCGATTTTAAATATAGTAGTGTGTGAGCTTCCCTGGTGGTGCAGTGGTTAAGAATCCGCCTGCCAATGCAGGGGACACGGGTTCGAGCCTTGGTCCGGGAAGATCCCACATACCACGGAGCAGCTAAGCCTGTGCACCAAAACTACTGAGCCTGCGCTCTAGAGCCCGCAAGCCGCCAACTACTGAGCCCGCGTGCCACAACTACTGAAGCCTGTGCACCTAGAGCCCATGCTCCGCAACAGGAGAAGCCACCGCAATGAGAAGCCCGCGCACTGCAATGAAGAGTAGCCCCCGCTCGCCACAACTAGAGAAAAGGCCGTGAGCAGCAACGAAGACCCAAGGCAGCCAAAAATAAATAAATAAATTTATAAAAAATAAGTAAATATAGTAGAATGTACATGTCAATCCCAAACTCCCTAACTATCCCTTCCCCCACCCTTCCCCCCGGTAACCGTAAGTTCCTTCTCTAAGTCTGAGTCTGTTTCTGTTTTGTAAATAAATTCACTTATCATTTTTTTTCAGATTCTGCATATAAGCAATATCGTACGATAGTTGTCCTTTTCTGTCTGACTTCACTCAGTATGATAATCTCTACGTCCATTCACATTGCTGCAAATGGCATTATTTCATTCTTTTTGATGGCTGAGTAATATTCCATTGTCTATATGTACCACATCTATTATAATACCACACCTCTGCACAGTCTGGGGAAGGAAGGGCTCAGGATGCAGCCCAGACTCCTAGGTTGGACGCCCGAAGCTCTGCACACTCTCCCCTCAGTGACAATTCCAGGTCCCCTGACCCCCAACCCTCTCTCCACTGAGCACCCAGCACATGCTCAATGGTCTGTAATTTCCCAAAGGGGCCCTGCTCTGTGCTGTCTTCTTGGCTGGAATGTACCCCCGGCCAACTCAAAGGCCACCCACAGGGGGAAATTTAGTATGAGCTGGGTGATAGCTCATACCAGCCTCCATCTAAGGAGACACAGTTACTAGAAATTACCAAAAAGGCATCATTATCCAAGGGTGCTGTAGAATGAAACAGGACAGAATCTGAGTGAGCCGCCCACCTTCCACTGAGCGATAACTGTGCCATGAGCTAACCGCTGGTCATGATCTGTGAAGTTTCCCACCTTCTCAGAGCTCTAGAGCTGCAATGACCCTACGAGCTTTCCCCCAACCCCCTTCAACCACTGCACTTAGTCTCCCTTACCCTGAGATGTCTGATGTTTTACCAAAATCTTCCTACTGGGAGCATAAGGATAAGTAGAAGAATGAAAATCTAAGGGCCTTCTGAGTTGAGACCTAGACAGGTAACCATGAATATATCTCACTGCAAGGAACCGACATGTTCCTTCCATAGAAAACATGTGTATCTATTGTGTGCCCCCTACGAAAACAAAACAAAGACCCCACCAAGCCAAGGACCATGCATTTAGCCTCAACGTCCCTGCCCGCAGATTGAGCAGGTATTTCTTTCCGATTTATATGAGTGAGGAATGCATAATTCCTGTGGCTCCCCAAACAAAGAGAACCTTATTAAATGGGCCAGTAAAATTCAGCAGCACAAACACACAGCAGAACCTGTGAAGAGCTGAGGGCTTATCTAATAAGAGTCCATGTCTGCAGAGCCTCCACTCTGCCAGGGACGGCGCAAACGCTTTGTATGAGTTATGTCAGTCAACCTCCTCACAAGCCTCTGAGGCAAGTGCTGTCATGGTTTCCGTTTTACGGATGAGAGAACAAAGGCAGACAGAGGTCCAGTGGCTCAAGGTCACACAACTAATTGAAGGTGGTGCCAGGATTTTAACCCAGGCAGTCTGACTCAAAGCCAGCGCTGTTAGGGACCTACCTCTCGCTCTTCCTGAGCTCTCAGTGAGCTCGATTATCCCTGATGAAAGTGAGGTCCTCCTCCCCAGCCAGGCCCCTGTGCATCCTTTCCCAAGCACAAGCCTCTTTCATTGGTTTCCTATGGCTGTGGTATTAGCAAATACTTAATGGCTTAACAATAACACAAGTTTATCACCTTACACTTCCAGAGGTCATAAGTCCAAAATCATTTTCATTCTCTTCTTGATCTGGGGCTAACGTCAAGGTGCTGACAGGACTGTGTTACTTCAGGAGGCTCTAGGGGAGAATCAGTTCCTTGCCTTTTCTACTTTCTGCAGGCTGCTTACATTCCATGGCTCGTGGCCACGTCATGCCGACCTCTGCCTGCCTGGTCCCATCTCCTCTGACTCTGACCCTCCTGCCTTCCTTTCATAAGGGACCCCTGTGATTTCATCCAGCCCACCCGGATAATCCACTGTTCTCTCCCCATCTCAAGACCCTAACTTGATCACATTGGCGAAGTCCCCTCTGCCATGCAGGGTAACATATCCCCAGGTTCTGGGGACTTAGACCTTTGGGGGCCATCGCTCAGCTGGCCAGAGTGTTATTGGCACTCACCTCCCTTGTGTGGTGGCCACAACCAAGGGCACGTCCCTCGTGGGCGCGGCCAGGGCTGCTTACATGTGCCTGGTGACCGAAGCTAGCGGGAGCTCTGTCACACTGGCCTGACATGAAAAGCCTGGACCCTCCCCCAGCACAGCGGGCAGTAGACACTGCGGACCACAGTGGCAGGTGGCATCACTGCCAGCACCACCTGAATATAAACCACTCGTTAACGGCATTTCTGAACATTTTCATCTTTCATATTTTGGCTCAATTTTTTTTAATCAGACTTTAAAAAGTAAAAGTTGCCCAATACTAAGTAATGAGGGCAAAAGCTAGAAGAATCTGAATCATACTATGTTTTATGAAGAAAAGACACATACACAGCAGCACACCCTAATGAACCTTTCTTAAATGTTGCCAAGTTGAAAGTCTGTAACAAAACCAATAAGGGCCATCATTCCTCCTTGAATTCTCTTATCCCGTGCAGAAGATGCTTTAAAATGGTTTGACTATTAAGCATTTAAACTTAAAGACAAATACGGAGAATGATAAACACCAAAGTACGTACCACCCAGCTTTTTCCAATCACTTTTACTTTTAACAATAAAGCATCAGCTATAGAGTTGAAACCCTTACATTTCTCATACCAACCCTATTTTCCTCTGTCCCTCTTGGATTTGGATTTTTTGTTTATCATTCAAAAAGTGATTGTTAAAAGGCTGAAGAAAGTTGCTTTTGTGTTTGTGCTAATTATTTCCCTCTGAGATCACGTTCACATCATTCACTGGGAAAAATACAAACCATACAGGCAAAATGTAATCTTCAGCTCATTAAATGAGCAATTAAACAAAAATTTCTATTCAGAAATTATTGAAAACTATAGCTTTGATGTAGGAATAAAAAAATACATGAGGGCTTCCCTGGTGGCGCAGCGGTTGGGAATCTGCCTGCCAATGCAGGGGTAAACGGGTTCGAGCCCCGGTCTGGGAAGATCCCACGTGCCGCGGAGCAGCTGGGCCCGTGAGCCACAACTACTGAGCCTGCGCGTCTGGAGCCTGTGCTCCCCAACAAGAGAGGCCGCGACGGTGAGAGGCCCGCGCACCGCGATTAAGAGTGGCCCCCGCTCGCCGCAACTAGAGAAAGCCCTCGCACGGAAACGAAGACCCAACACAGCCAAAAATAAAAAAATAAAAAAAAATAAAAATAAAAAATACATGAATTATACATGGATGTTCACGGGATCATTTTCCATTGCTTTGTATCCTTAACATGACACCAGAGTGAAGCTCCTGTGTGCCAGACACCTCCCTGTAACTCAACACCACCTCCGAACAGCACAGGTGCGACCCTCCGGGGGAAAAACACCCTCAGCAGGTACCAGAGGCCCCAGAGCCCGGCAATGCCCTGTTCAGGAAATGCGGGTGTGTTTATGCATTTTTTTTTTAAAGGTTTGCATTTTTTTTTAATTTATTTATTTTTGGCTGTGTTGGGTCTTCGTTTTTCTGAGCGAGGGCTTTCTCTAGTTGCGGCAAGCGGGGGCCACCCTTCATCGCGGCGCGCGGGCCTCTCACCGTCGCGGCCTCTCTCGTTGCAGAGCACAGGCTCCAGACGCGCAGGCTCAGCAGCTGTGGCTCACGGGCCCAGCTGCTCCGCGGCATGTGGGATCTTCCCAGACCAGGGCTCGAACCCGTGTTCCCTGCGTTGGCAGGCAGACTCCCAACCACTGCGCCACCAGGGAAGCCCCGCGGGTGTGTCTATGACGCGGATGCACCGTACAGGCTGGGGACAAATGTTTCAAGGTCGCGTTCCGGCCTGTCAGGTACAGCTCCGTACACACAGCCTCTCAAGCAAAGGCCAGGAGGTGCTTCATTGCAAAGAGGGGTCTTGTTTGCTGTAGGATGCGCTAACCTACATCAAACCACCTCACCTTCAGTAAGTAACATCCTACGTACACAAAACTACAAATGAGTTAGTCTCCCTTGAATTAGGGAGGGACACACAGTAATACAGTCTCCCTGGAAGAGAGAAGAATAAACGCTTCTTGGATCATCACCTATAGCTGACAGCATTAACCATCATCATAAGTTTGACTCTCCTTCATTTTTCTGAAAGAATTATGAGACGCTTCTAGAGCTGGGGACTGGTGCGGACTGGAGCCTTACTGGGTTTGGAGCTCGCGGCCAGCAGTGCCTTGGGTAGGAGGTCACGTCATAGCAAATCACAGTAGCACTGAAGCACATAAGAGAGGGACGATTTCTTTCTCCACCAAAGAGAACTCATGAAACTTTCACACCTGAAGTCCACAGCCTCTCGCCCTCATTCTGAACATCAGCGTGATAATATCCACACCAAAATAATAACCAAAATAACTCGTGACATTTTAGAAAACTCTAGTTGAATTTCTTAACTCTAAAGCTCCTTCAAACATAAAACTATTGGCCTTCAGTATTCCCAGTCTGACCTTACTTTTATCAGCTCACGTCATTGAATCATCTTTCTCCCTGCTTTCCATGTAGGTCTCTCTGTCCTAATCTTCCAATTTAGTTCATATGATCAGGAATAACAACTGAACATCAACCAATATTTTCTTAGCATCTACTCTGGGTCAAGTTCTGGGCTGGGATCTAGGAAGATGAAAGCAAATAAGAGGCAGCTTCTACTTTCAAGAGTTCGTGGTCTAAGAGGGGAAAGAGTCATGGAAAGGTAACTGTAAAACACAGCATGGCAAGTGCCAGAAACGGAGAAGGGGAAGGATGCTTCGGGAGCACAGGAAAGGAAATCGTTGCTTCTGCCACAAAAGAGGGGACATTTGAGCAGAATCTTCATGGGTAAGTGAGAGCTCCCCGAGCAGGAAGAAGAGGGAAGTGATCTAGGAAAAGAAGAGGACACATTCAGAGCCATGAAAGAAACGAACAGGTTGGTATATTCAGGGACCTGCAGAATTGACCCTGCTGCAGGGGAGAGAGAGGAGGAGAAGCTTCACAGGTGAGGACACGGAAGTCAGGGGCCAGGTAATGACATGTGACATAACTCTTACATGTCATGCTTAGGAGCCCATTGTATAGGCTGGCGGGGAAAATGAGAGGTTATATCTTCCACCATGTAATTCATGTTTAATCTCCCCAGACCAACTGGAAGCTTCATGGGGGAAGAAGTGTCATCAATGCTTGTCACAGTGCCTGGCACCTCATTAATGTGTTCTGAATGGATGATGACGCGGATCCAAGGATGGATTATTCATCGGAACGGTGGTGTGTCACGGACAGATTTGCATTTTAGAAAGAGAACTCCGAAGGACATGTGGAGGACAGACCTGGAGGGGAAAGACCTAGAGATTGGAGTCATTTTGTTTCCCACAGTGGTTTTTCGTTCGGTTTTCAAAATCCATTGCAGCACCTGGCCCGTATAACCTCCCAAAAAAGGTCTATGTTTGGACAGGTGTTAGGTTCCATTCCGTGGGACCACGTGGAGGTAAGGTTCATATAGAATTCACTGGGACCCTCTGCTTTGTTATTATCTTGCCTCACATGGTGGTTTAACATAAATGTAGGGTGATTATCACCAATTTAGAGATAGAAAAGCTAAAGCACTATAATTAGCGGTTTTTGCATTCACCAGCAATTGAGGTTTTCTTCATCACTGTATCACTCTCAATGCAGCATACAAAAAATTCAGGCCAGCTAATACTGTCTCAACGGGCTTCCGGGGGAAAACAGACTTTCTATTCAGATAATCTGTCACTGGACTATTTTCTGAATAGAAAATTCCAACAAACACTTTTATCTATAGTACTCCACGACTCCACCCTGGCAGCCAATGAATCGATGTTCACGTCTGTGGATGTTCACTTCCTTGCCACCAGAACCCACACTCTGAGAGAGCAGGGGCTATACCCTTCATCCACAGGTAGCATGGCTCCCTGCACGCAGCGGTACCAAGCGTACGTTCGCCTGATGCTGGCTGAGTCCAGCTTAATGGAGATCCACAGCCCTTCACTAGGCAGTCGGCGGCATCTGTAGAACCAAAGGGAACGGCATCCATAAGGATGGCGGGCGGTGAAGGCAGATTTCTGGCTGTGAAGATAAAACATACACATACCTTGTCTGTGTTCACTTACATATGGTGTAGCCATGACTCGGTTAATTCAGTTTATAAATACTAGTGCTTTTATTTTTTTGAAGAGTGGTCAATTCTCTAATTTCGATTCCCACGTTAGACCTGTTCTGTAATCTGAACTGTTAAGAATTAGAACTGAGCTGACAGAAAGAATGTTGCAAAATTCTTTCATGCCTACTCCATGCCTGTGCGTGATCTTAAAAAGTATGGATTCAGTTGCAGGCAAATACAGCCCAAATAACTGTTGCATATTCTCCATAAAGACTTTGCCAAACATAAAAGCATACGCTACTAATCAGTGCCAAGCATTAGCAAAGATGAAGAACAATTAAAAAGCTTTCTCTGTATTGATTAAAGCCAGGTCTGTGGTGACTCAGGGTACACTGTATGTTCTCAGAATAAAGTACTCACTCATGTGAGGTAAATTAATTATTCCAGGGCACGAATTTACTATACAATGGATTGCCTTTTCCAGGAAACCTGACAACCAAGAGAAAGTGAGTTTGACATATGAGAAAATTTTTTAAAAAATTCTTTTTCAAAGAAATATCCAACCACCAAAACTGAACAACCTTTCTTAAAATAGCAAAATGAAATAAATTCAAACAATTATAGATGCTTGATTATTCATGCAGTCTTGCCCATTTCATGGATTTTCCACATCTTGTGTTTTTTTCTACTTTAGATGCTTTCAATTCAGCTACTGTTTATAGCTCATTTCCTGCCTCCTAAAGCAAGCATGGTCTTGTGGAAAGAACACATAAGAGATCACAGCTCAGGGTCAAAAGTGTGATGAAACACAAGGCATCAAGGGACCCACGGCATCCACTGACTCTAGTTGGGGACTGTTGACAAAGGCATGAGAGGCAGGAAGACTGGACCAAGAGCTTGCTGATGGAATTGAAGTTTTCCAGCTGGAGAATGCCTGGTGGGCATTGGGGGTGGGCTGCAGGTGGGACCTGGGTATGAGAAACAGCCATGCGACAACCCTGCACCAATGAGCATGCAGGGTGTTCTCAGGATTCAACAGGAACACCAGGACCGTCAGCGGAAGTTGTTCTATTCTGGAAGCTCTCGCTGCTCCTCGCACGAGTGGCAGAGCAGTATTTCTAAAAGTACGGCTTGTGGACCACGTGATCATGAGAAGTCCATGGAAAGACGCAAATGCCAAGGCTCCCTCTCAGACCTATGGACTCAGAATCTCTGGCGGGGGCCTAGGATTCTGTATCTGTAACAACCTTTCCAGGTGATTCCTAAATACATCAAAGTTTGTGGAAACCAAGGGAGCACAGGCAGACAGTTCAGAGGGGGATGAATGAATGAGAAAAAGAGCTGACATTTGAATCCTGTTATTTAAAGATTTATTGGGGAGTGAAAATAAGGGCTAACATGAGATTTGAGGACTAGTGTGGACTTAATTACACTTTCCCACCTATTTTCCCTTCCCTTCCCTTCTTTCAAATTCCATTACTTGTACGTTCCCACCTCCTCTTGCCTGGACTATTGCACAGGTGCCTTCACCCTGCTGCCGGCCACACGTCCCCACCCTCCTGCCCAGACAGATTCCTCAGCCCTGGGGCGTCCAGTGAGCCTGATGCCGTGCCCTCCAGCTTCCACCCCAGAGTACTATTCAAATATTATCAGTGTCATACGGGATGGTGTAGAAGGGTTTAGGAGCTCTCCAATCACGTATTCACTAGAAAGCAGAAATAAAGTGTGTCACCTCCCTGCTTATTACAGTTTCCAAAGGCTCCTGATAGTCTACAGAACAAGACAGGTCAAGACTAGGCATCTGCTAGGGGTTGGGAGGAGGGAGGGATTGGGAGTTTGGGATTAGCAGATGCAAACTATTATATATAGGATGGATAAACCACAAGGTCCTACTCTATAGCACAGGGAACTCTATTCAATATCCTGTGATAAACCATAATGGAAAAGAATATGAAAAAGAATGTGTATATGTATAACTAAGTCACTTTGCTGTACAGCGGAAATTAACACGACATTGTAAATCAACTCTACTTCAATAAAATTTAAAAAAAAAAAAAAAAAGACTAGGTATCTGCCTCTCTCATCACCCTCGACTCAGTTCTTGGATGTAGCCCAGCAATTCACCTGCGAGGCTTCTGCCTCTACCCAGAATGCTCTTCTCTCCATCACCAGGGCTTCTACCCGGGGCGGGGGTGGGGGGGTCACCAGCCCCACCTCCACTGTATCGTTTATATGCTTTATTATCAAGGACCGAGTTTTCCTTGACTTGTAGTCAACACAGATGGGAATGGCCATCTCCCCCCAAGTAAGTTTATGTTCACTGCTTTCTTCTGCTAACAGACTATTTCTTAAACCATAGGGCTGGTCATGTGACACAGTCTGATCCAGTCACAGTTCTCCAAATCCCTGGGCCAATCAGAGTCCTTCCTTTGAAATTCCTTCTAACTGGGGCTGGCAGGGTAGATCTCTCTTTATAGGGACAGGGTTGTAGAGATATAGAACTCAATTTGTCTGTGACCTTTGTTTTGATGAGAAGGAAGTCATCACATAGAGGAAGACAAAGTTGAGAGAGAAAGACGGTCCAGGTGACATGGGAGTCCCTGGTCCCATCAACCCAAGGCCAAACCTACAAGAATTTATTTATATGAGCCGACACATTCCCCCTTTATGGTGTAATCTGGTTTGATTTGGGTTTCCCTTACTAACCCAGAGGCTCCCTCTATTGCCTGAGCTGGGCTCCTGGTTACAAAGACCCCGGGTGACTCAAGTTATACAGCTGGGGGTTAGCTGTGAGAGTGCAGTGGGAAGACAGACTCATGGCCCCTCGGGCCTGGGAACACTGAAGATGTCAGACCATGTACGGTTGCGGGGAGGGGAAAGAGGCAGCAGAGAGGGAGGGCACACAAAGAGAAACGCTAGAGCATCAGAACGCCCAGAGTCTCCTGGCCAGGAAACCAAGCGAGGAAGGCTTGGGGTTCACACCAGGCTGGCTTCCTCCCCTGAGCAGGGAACAACCACACCAAGGGGGGTTCCATCAAGGTCAAGGGGCAACAGGTTTTCCTTTGGGCAACTATCTGTTCTTGGAAGAGCAAAGCTTGACCCCCGCCCATAGCTGAATTCCCTGGTCTAATGCCCTCACGAAAGGAATGGAAATGTGATCTTAGTCGTGTGTCCAAAACCGTCATGCTCAGAAGTGCAAGCTGGGTGGTCACTGTAAACTGTATCTCACTATCAGTTTTCTGAAAATGTTTTCATTAAAACAGAAAAGGGAATTATTCTCGGAAATTATACCATATTTACATTTCTGTTTATAATCCTATTTTGCACCTTGGCCTACATATTACTAGAAAATAACTTTAGCCTTATTATTGCTTAGCCTTCAGAGTCTGAAAGATGAAAATGCCACTTTAAATTGTAAGCTCTAGACCAAGAGCAATGTAGTGATGACTTGATCATCAAATCATTTTCTACAATATACTTGAAACACAGGCCAGCAGTAATATAATCATTTTCAGATAAAGACAAAGACCAGTCAAGAAACAGTCAGAAAAGCAAAGTGATGGCAGAACCAAACAGCAAAAACTAATGGTGAGCTCTATAGAGTAAAGCTAATGGAGACATGATACAAGCCATATATGTAATCTTCAATTTCCTAATAGTCATGGTTAAAAATGTAAAAAGATGCTGGTGAAGGCAACTTTCATAATATGTTTACTTAATGCAACAGATCTAATACACTCATTTCAACATGCAAGCAATATAAAAAAACATTAATGAGATATTCTACAATCTCTTCCTACTAAATCTTAAAAATCTGATGTCCATTTTACACTTAGAACACACCTTAAGTTAGACTGGCCACATTTTAAGTGCTCAAAAGCCACATGTAGCACATGACCACAACAGTGGATTACACTTCGGAAAACAAAAAAAGTGGCAGTCTACCAGTTTTGCTCCTCCTTCAAAAAACCAAGCAAATACTGGAGTTTACCAGCTGAATCTATTTCATTAAAAGTTTAAACCATCAAAATAAATGAAAATAAGTTCCTGAATCATTTACACTAATCTGGGCAGGTACTGTGTGATCTCACGTATCTGGAATCTAAAAAAAGCAAAGTCACAGAAACAGAGAGTCATTTGGTGGTTGCCAGGGGCTTGCAGGGGTTGTACGGGAAACAGGTAACAGTGGTCACAGGCTACAAACTTCCAATTATAAGATGAATAAGTTCTGGGATCTAAGGGGCAGTATGGTGACTGGAAAATCCTGGATGTGATGGTACATTCGATAGTACAGGCAGTTAACAATACTGTTATTGTGTACTTGAAAGTTCTCACCACACACACACAAAGAAGGGTAGCTATGTGAGGTGACGAACGTGTCAGCTAACTTTATGGCGGTGATCCTTTTGCAATATACATATATTATCTAATCATCACGTTTTTACACCTTAAACTTACACAATGATGTGTGTCAATCACATCTCAATAAAGCTAGGGGGAAAAAAAGGGTTATCATTTCAAATCCCTTCCTGCCTTTTCTAGTCTTGCCCTGCAGGTGAGGCAAAATTATACAGAAGAAAACAAAAGATAGGTGAGTCACCATTAAAAATACAGTACAGTTTTGTTTGTTTCTTTTTCACTTTTTTCCTGAATGTGTCCAGAAAATTAAGGGAGATACGATTGGTCTTTTTTCTATTATTTAACTAATTTCCTGCCTCAGTTTACTCTCTTCCTCCCTTACCCACTGCCCCCATGCCATATAGTGTTTGAGATGGTCATATAAGGGTTTTTTTAAAATATTTTATTTTGGCAGTTTTGAAATACATACTGTTCTTCCACTTTCATAGGTTTGTTATTTTACAATTTGATTTAACTTAAATAGAACTGAATTGGTCACTGTAACAAACTCATTCTTTCTGTTTTGTTTTGTTTTTTTTGCTGCACCACGCAGCATGCGGGGTGCAGGATCTTAGTTCCCCGACCAGGGATCGAACCTGGGCCCCCTGCAGTGGAAGTGTAGAGTCTTAACCACCGGACCACCAGGGAAGTCCCCATATAAGATTTTAAAGAGGTCACTTCTGACCAGTCAGAGCTATCGGTGAAGGCATACACAGCATCAAAAACAAAGCTTTTATTTGCCAAGACGATATAAGGTACAAAGAGACAGTGAACAGCAGAGCACGAGACCCAGAGCCATAGATGGAAGCCTGCGTTATGGTCCCCTCTCTCCTTTCCCTCCAAACTCTACCTCCCTGCTGTTCTACGTGATGTGCGGGCATGCACAGACACCCCCCAGCACCTGGACTTAGCCCTGGTCTAAAGCATCCTCTCTACCTGTCCTGCTCCAAGAGCCCCAGCTGGCCTGCAGTGAAGCCAATAGCTACTCTGCATGCTGGCTGCAGGATTAAGCCAATTCTTACACAACTGACTCAGTCTTTAATAGCCATTTCTTCTAAAAGAAAATTTTTTTTTGTTTCAGGGGAAGATGTGGGTGTTAGATTAGGGGTGAATTTGAAGTTTAAAGCTCCAACTAGAAATAAGATGATGTGGCCTGCTCGCTCTCTGTTTTTTCAGGCTTTAAGACTAATTCAATTTACATGGAGGCCAGGCCAGAGACTAGGTGATAAATGATGACTTGTGTGCAGACTAGCATTTATCCAGGTTGTATTATCCAGATTGTTTTGTTAAAGCTCCAGGTCACCTTCTTACAAGGAGAAAAACATCCAGTAAACATGAGAAAAGGCTAGGGAAAATTAATAAAAGATACCTGTCTTACACTCAAAATAAACAAAACATCAAACATGATGCTTTGGACCATGTTTTATGAATGTCTTGAAATGTCACGTGCTCTTTTCTTTTCCCCCATATTTTGAGAAGACCAGTAAACGTGAACTAGTCATTCTGGCCTGTAGGGCTCTGGTTTCGTATGACTGTATCTTGAAGAGATGGTCTTCTAACTGCTACAACTGGTGGGCAAACCAGGAGCAACCAGAAGAAGAAGCTACAAAATGGCCAGCAAAAGCATGCTTTCTTATTGTTCTCAAAGTTTTCAATAGATGACAATCACCAATTCATACAAAGGAAAACAGGAAAGAAAGGGAACATGATCTTCACAGCTTCCGCAGTGACCGCTTCCGTCCAGCGAGATCAGCCCTGCTCCTTGACTTTATCCCTGAGCCTATCATTCTGGAAATTCCTGTTAAAGTCTCATTTTAAAAATATCATTGAAAGGTGCTTGTTTTTATTGTTAGAGTGGATACTGGGACATATCCTGGGCGGGCCTGTTAACTGGAGACCCAGGGCCCAGGCCTCACCCTACAGCCATGGTTTTTGCCCACCAGGGCCTCACTTTGCTCATTCATAAGATGGAACTGGTAATTACCGTTTCCTACTTTCTTTGCAATAATGCTGCTAGAATAATTGAAACAGCAAATCGAAAATATTTTAAGTGCCCCCTAGAGAAGAAAGACTAAGGAATTATCAACCCATGAAAACAAAACTAAAGAATATTGGGTGCCTGCTGTCCTATCAGAAGGAGGACTTGGCCATGTTTTTTAAATTCGTAGAGCACAGCAAAGAGATATCAGTATTTCCCGGCAGGCTGCCGGCTGCTGTGGGGACCAAGCATCTCCCTCTTCAGGACGGTGGATTTTCAGCATGCCATGACTGGATCCCAGGGCAATGTACAAGGTGAGGACCAGAAAGGTGCCTGATGTCCACAAGGGGGAACAGAGTTCCAGCTCAGTTGATGTCGGTGTGGATCTGAACTTAGGAATCCCTTAGGCATCTGTTAGTGTCCTTGGGTGAGGGGGATGATGGGAATCATTTTTGTTTTATCTCTGCGCAGTTTTCTGAACATAAAGTTCAAAACACGTGAGCCAAGACACAAATTTCTAAAATCAATGCTATGAGTCCCCTCTCCAACCCCAACTATTGAGCTGTGATACTCGAAGTGTCCAATGCTATTGAGACGTGAGGGGTCTTGTTTAAGAGACTAGAAACTTTCCCTTAACTTTAGCTCTAGAGCCGTGGAAACACACTCTGACGCATGCACACGCGGCACACACACATGCACATGTACACACTTTCCCTACCTACAACAACTTATCCCAGTATAGAAATGAGCAGAAAGATATTAGAAAATTAGAAAACAGGAACTTTTATCTACCCTCTAGTGTTTGAAGCTAAAACTCTCCGGAACACACAGGAAGACGTGGACACAAATAATTCCTTAATGTTAAATTAAGAATTGAAGTATTAGGAGAGGCCACAAAGGGGAAAGAAAACCTAAGACTGTCCAGAAGTCAGCTCTCCAAACAGCTTCTAAGACAAAGAACGAGAAGACAGATGGAACTCCACCTCCTATGAATTTACTTGTTGTCAGTGAAAAATCACATCAGATCACAAGTTCATGACAAAAAACCAATAGCAGTGATAGTAGGCTTTGTGGATACCAAGATACACTGCTTCCAACATCTTTCCAAAGAAATCAAAATGCTAGAATCCTGCCCAGTGCTTTCCTACCTACAACTAACACAACACTGTAAAGCAACTATACTCCAATAGAAATTTTTTTTAATTTACATAGAGTAAAATTCACTTTTCTTTGGTATAGAGTTCTGTGAAGTGAGATAAATGCAAACAGCTGTAGAACCTTCACTACAATCAAGATATAGAACAGTTTCATCACTCCCACAAATTCTTTCATTCTGCCCCCTTCTAGTCAACCCTTCTCTTCATGTCTATCCTCTGGAAATCACTTATCTGTTTTGTCTCTATAGGTTTGCCATTCACAAAATATCTTATAACTGGAATCACACTGTATTTATCCTTTAGAATCTGAGTTCTCTCACTTAGCAATATATATCTGAGGTTTATCCATGTTGTTGTATATGTTAATTAATAGTTCATTACTTTTTATTGCTGAGTGGGATTCCATTGTACACATGTACCATAATTCATTTATTCATTCACCAGATGAAAGACATCTGAGTTGTTTCTAGGTTTTGGTGATTATGAATAAAGCTGCTGTAAACATTCACACACACACAAAAAAAAGACACTGCATTTTGAACCCAGACCCATCTTCTGTTCTACAGAAAGATGTTTCTTTTTCATCACACTTTTGTATCAACTACCTGCTCATTACATGATCTCATTCTAAGACAGGCTGCCCAAGAGTCCACCCAAGACAAAGCTGAAGCACAGGGGCATCGGAAAGGCATTAAGAAGAGGAAGGAAGAAGGCGAGAGGGATGGAGAAGTGGGAGAGAGGGGAGGACAAACCCAGGGAAGACCAGGTTGCATGCTCCACACTTTTACAAATTCAGAGAGAGGTGCTTCAACCCTTCTCTCAGCTCCCCAGCTGTCTGACCCCTCTGCTGATTTCCCTTTCCGTGTGGCTCCCATTTCTCTTAAACAAAAAGAGACTCTACTGAGCATGCTCAGAAGTCATGTGCCTTCACCCCCATTAACCTTAACATCTGCTTTTAAACGGTAAAAGAAGGTGCCATCAGCATGAAGTACGATAGGAATTTCTACACTCGGTACAAGTTAAATGCGGAACAAATGACGAGTTCTATAATAGAGGTGTCCGTGGATGTGCAATGTTAATTACATCATGACACCGATGCCCTGGACCGACATCCTCCAGTAAGGACGGTGATTACAGCGTAGAAGTGCACACGATGCACTTCCCAAAGGGCGGACATGCACGTCTGTGATGTACCCCATACAGGGACAACACACACGGTCAGGTTTTGAAGACCACGCTAATCACCCCACCTTAGGAAACAGGGTGTGACTTCTGAGAACAAACACACTACGACGGAAATCTGTCCCTTCGTTCGCTCTCACAGCATTAACAGGGGTACATGGTAAAATGCAAAAGTGTTTAAATCTCCTGGAATATTTCATGTAATTGTTAACATAATTTCAGTGCACTCACTGTGTGCTATGACAATGTTCATGTCAACGTAATAAAGGACTTTTCTGTGCAGTAAGTTGTACGGTGAATGTTCACTTTGAAGTTGTGGACAAAGGTGAGGTTTTTCATCTGCCAACAAACCACAGTAGAGAACTACCCGTGCAGTTTCCCAGGAACACGTGGCCCCATTTGTCCCTGACGTCCTAATTCCCAGAGCAAGGAAAGCCCTGATCTCATCTTTGCAGGAGGTCAGGGGTGTGAGGCATCACAAGCGCTGTGGACTCTGGGCCCCCCAGACATTTCTAAGCAGAGATGCCCCAGCACTCCAAGCCCATCCGACACTTCACCTGTCCTCCCCACACTCGGGACAAGCATATTTAGGTAACTCTGTGAGGGTTCTAGAGCTTTTACATAGGCACTTGGTTGAAATATATTCAAGGTTCTTACACCAACCATTGCTACAATACTGCTGGGAAACTAGACACAAAGTCCCTGCCCTGTAATCTTTGCAGAGACCTTGTCACCAGCTGATCGGACACTTTCAATGACACCAGTCAAAGAACAGTGAGGAAACTGGAAGTCATACAAAAATGATATGAATAGCCACCAGGAAGACACTGCACATTTCATAACTGGGTCAGACTGGATTAATACGGTGCTTTATTTAGGTTCCCTGGGATACAGAAAACCACACAACCTTCTAACGCATGGCTTTCGCTACAGTGGGTTCCACTCTCCTCGTGGAGGGAGACAAAACCTCATCTGCTTCTGCTATGAAAGTGGTGATGCGGGGCAAAAACAAAACAATCTTTAATCAAAGCATCACCTAAATCAGGGTGCAAGAGAAAACTTCAGGAAGAACTAGACCTACGTTTACAACATAAAACTCTAAATAGCATAGCAGGCCCCAGCGGGAGTGCCTAACATGTATTAAGCTGTAAATAAATATTTGTCAAAATTAAAACTTTTTTTTTTTTTGGCCACAAGGCTTGAGGGATCTTAGTTCCCTGACCAGGGATCAAACCCAGGGCCCCAGGAGTGGAAGTGCGAAGTCCTAGCCATCGGACTGCCAGGGAATTCCCCAAAATTAAAACTTTGACAGGCATTCCATTAGTAAGCATTTCTCACTGGCCCTATACAAGGTGTGACCATAATATGATAGGCTTATTCTTGGAAGCTGCAGAAACATCCACACCCAACAAGTACCCTCCTTCAAAGTGACCCTTCAACGGCTAAAACTGGATCCAAACGCTACCATTCTTCGGCCACTTGTAGAACTTTTTGAGAACGTCCTTCCAAATCAGTTAGTGAATGATACACAGCTGCGTATTTAATAAATAATTTCTTGCTTTATCCACTTCTTGCTTTATAACCATACCTCTTTCTTTAAGAAGCTGAACTCAAAGTACACGATGGCGTGCCTTATTCACTGAATTTTGCTTTGAATGATGTAAAGCTATGATCTCAAATCAAATCTATCATACAGAGTGAAGGTTCTCTACTACTAACATTGTTCAAAGGAATTGACATAAACAATTCCAGAATTCCAGACGAAGTTTGGGGGATACAGCCTGGGTGGAGTTAGTGGACCTGAGCAACACTGAATGGGCATCAAACTCAGAAAATTCTTGGTGCCTGACCATCCGCCCCAACACTTTATTGTCTTATTTCATGAGATCCCAGGGGTCACTTGTAAGGCTTCCATTTTAGCACTGGATCACTTGCCTACACTTTTTTTTTTTTTTTTTGGCCGCATGCGGGATCTTAGTTCCCGGACCAGGGATCGAACCCGGGCCCCCTGCAGTGGAAGCGCGGAGTCTCAACCACTGGACCGCCAGGGAAGTTCCGCTTTAGGATACACTTGGCTGATCCATACTTTCATTTCTTTGAAACAAAGAGTAACGAAAATCTACTTTTAATTGTTCTTAAAAGAATTCAAGAACACCTACTCTTTTACATAACATATTCAACTTTCACATAGCAGCTTAAAATACGTGAATTCCATGAAATGCCACCAAGTGCTTTTAACAAGAAGTTCAATACTTACGCCACGATGCCCGACAGGTGGAACATCTCGGCTGTGATGTAGGACAAATAGCTGTACAGGAAGACGAACAGCGGTTCGATCACACGGATGTTGTGTGTGAAGCGAGTGGTAAACGCCGCGATGAAGCCCAGGAAGATGCCAATCAGCACCCCGCCAATCCCCACGACGAAGAAGTTGGCGATTCCAGCAAACACGTCGATGGTCTCGATGGTCTTCATCTGACAGAAAGACTTGAACAGGTTGTACAAGACCTATGGGAGAGGCAGAGGGCACGTCAGGACCCCCCAACTTCCCCGACATCCTCAAGGCCCCAGAAATCTTCCTGCCTCCTAACAAGGGCATGTCTTCTGCGCCCCAAAGTGGACGATCAGTGGGAGTGGCTGGGCATCTCTTTATCTCATATTTTAACAGTGCATTTAATAGCTGCAAACAAAAAGCACTGATGAAAGCGTGTCATCAAGAAAACTATTTCTAGACGTGAGAGAGAGGAGACTTCAAAGTTATTTACATGACTTACTGCTAAAACATCACTTTTCGGATCCTGAAGGATTATTTTAAACGGCTTGGTTGCCCTTCAACATACCCTGCTTGCGTTGCCAGTGCTTGGGAAGGAGTATGTCACGGAGAAAGCTTGTCAGTGCTGGCTGTGAATTTAGGGACACCTCAAGGCCCCTGTTGTGGGGTTGCACCATGGAAGGGACCCACCCATCCATAGAGGTCCCCTCCCTGAAGACCATCCTCCTCCCAGGTCACTGAGGCCCTTGCCCCGCCCACACATGCACCTCTGGTGAAACACAAGACCCGATGGGGTTTTCTTCAAGCCAAGAGGCAGCAACCAGTGTGTGTGTGTGTGTGTGTGTGTGTGTGTGTGTGTATCTACTGTAACTTCATGCACATTTGTCCTTCTAAAGTGATGAGACTACACTTTTGCTTGGTTTCTGAAAAATTTACACAGTCTTTTACATAGTTTAATTAAGTCAGGCATTCACACCTGCCAGGCAGGATGCTTTCAAACATGTTTCCAAGGATCACTGAGCAAATGGCATGGGAAGTGATGCCTTCCTCCGGAGTAATTTTTTCATGAAGCCAGCAAGTGAAATACAGTCAGGCACATGCCCTGCTTCTTGTGATATTTGCAGAGGGAATCTCTAGAAAAGCCGGCTAATGGGACACTGGGATGAACACCTTTGGAGTACAGGCCATGCTACATCCTCCTTGGGATTCTGAGAAACTCAAAATTAAACCCATCTGTCCACGGGCACACAAAACGTCAGAGGCGATACCAGGATCCAGGTCTCCTACCTCTGGGGCAGTTCTTCAATTTTAAACATGAGAATGAGTCAGACACTCTGCTAACCAGAGTGTGTCCTGGCAAAAAGCCATTTCACCCTTTTCTACTTCACTTACGGTCCTTTATAGCCTACACATTACAGGTTTTGGGGAACTTTTTTCTCTTTCCTACTGGATCATAAAGTCCTTGTAATTAAGGATCTCACCTTATTATGATTTACTTCTTCCATGTTGCCTAGTAGATAACAATAAATGTCTGTTGGTTTTGACAAAAAAAAAAACAAAACAGTGGATTATTACTTAGAAAGCAGTGGGCTTTTCCCTTCTCTTGATTGTTGGTGTAACAGTTGAGAGCATTTGGTATTGGACCACCAAGAAATGACTTGAGTTTAAGAGAAGAAAAAAAGCAACTCACAAGCCCGAGGACTTAAATATCCTGAAGGATCATCATTTGCCAGAAAAGAACTGGCTTCAAGTCGAGCTGCTTCCTTGCAACCAGAGACTGCTGCATACGTCAGATTTCATCCACATCAACATGCCACGATCACTTCCTGAGAGCGGATCAGAGATGTGCTATATTTACCCCTTGCCTCTAAAGAGCCCACTCACCGGTCACCTGCTGCCCAGGGAGAGGGACAGATTTTCCAGCATCCAGCCCTGCACAGATAGCCTTCCCGGGCCACTCGGGCTCTGGGTTCCGACCCCCCGTTTCCACTTGCCTGCCTCCCGCCCGCACCAGTTGAGTGCCCCCTGCAGCTACTACAAGACTCACTTCCTTTATTCCATTCCTCACTCTCAAATTGAAAATCGTTGGCCGCCTGACTTAGGGAAGAAGGCTCAATACACCTGATGCATTTTTTTAATGCTTTGTGACACCCTGCGGTCTAGGACAGGGTCTCACCACGGCTCTACAAAGCACACCGTATGTATTCAGCCCTGCCCCTGGCTTCTCTTGACAGAAACCCAGCCCCCAAACCGAGGGAAACTCTATCTGTCTTCCATGGCACCGCTCAAGTCGCTGTTCCTCTCCGGCCTTCCTGGATCCGTACAGCGCCTGTGAGTCGTCCTTCCCTCTGCCCCTCCTGCAACACAGATGATGCCCCAAGCCACCCAGCATTTGGGGACGCGCCATCCATCCTGCGTTGCTGGCGCTGCCTCTTGAATGCCAACCTCATCTCCTCCGAGAAATTAGAAACTCCCTGTGCACAGAAGCCATGTCTTCTCCTCTTTCTGTCTCAGCTCCCCTCCCTACCCCATCTAGACACTGATGAGGCCTCCAGAGGAAGCCCAGGTACTCGTGCCAAAGGAACAACGGGAATACACCGTAATCTTTCCCAAGCTGTTTTCCTGGCAGCCCCAGCCGTGGCATCTCTCGAAGGTACATTCTGTGTTTAATATCCCTTTAGGTTTTTGCAAAGAGTAAAGCTGAGTCACAGGCCCTTCACCTTCAGTGCATTGTCAGAAGCTCCAGTTTCATCATTCCACTTCCTCGGATGCCGGGGCCACCTTACGAGAAACTAGCTTAGGTACAGACGTTACCTTGACAACCAGAAAGCTTTCCATGACCTCCCACCCGTTGTACACTGAACCTGATACCTAGGGATGGGCACAAGATAAAATTCTTTTAGTTACAACCAGCCGTAACCCCACAGTTAGTTCATGCCAGTTACGTCCTTTAATTTTTACCACAAGGGAATCTATATAGAAAGGTGCTTTTGAAGTTATCATTTAAATGTAGTATATGTATATGTATTATGTGTGTGGCTACAATTATGTCTCTAGTTGGTCTGTGCAAAGTTGACCTCAACTTGACAACTGTATCTTTAGAAAACCGAAAAGCCAGGGGTGCCTGTTTGCTGGATGCTATCAATATAACAGGCTAATGTGACAGCTGAGTACTTTCAAATGTTTCTATTCATTATTATGTTTTTAAAAATACTTGTGTATATTAAAATTAGATAGGATCTGTTCTGAACTTTGATTTAAAATGTGCAACAATGCAGTGAAATCATGTACTGCAAGGATACAAACAATACAGGGTTTTTGTTCAGCATAGCTCTGTTCCAGAAAAATCGTTTTCAGGTCACTTTTCCTGATATGAAACACAAAGGATAATCATTTTTGCATAAGTAATTTTAAATCTGCTCTGCTATTTGCAAAAGCAAAATTAAGGACCAAGTGGTCACTCTTTACTCTCCAGCTTCCTGAGTTAAATTCCACTGCACGGCACATAATGTCTGGGCCGTTAGTGTGTATCCCTAGCTTCTGACTTAAGAGCCAGCTCTCCTTAACCAACTCTAGTTAGGGTAGACTGAGGAAACTCTTTTAAGTGTTCTTGGAAAATGTGTCAGAATATTCAGTGGTTGCCTTCACACCTTCTAGAAATTACCGTGTAAGCCTAACTCATTCGATCATGGACTACAATGGGAACAGCAGTACTTCTCAGATAGCTGAGAACCCGAACAATCTTTACCCAATAAGGGAAAGTTTGAAAGGTTTTCTTAAAATATTTCCTATAAGGGAAAGCACAAAAATCCTATTTAAAAATCTCAGCTTTTTCTTTTTTGACTGTCATTTCTCCAGTTAATTCCAATCTATGATAGACCCAGACCATAGAACAAAGAGTTTGACTTCAATTTATATTATATATTATCAACTTCCCTTTGCTTTGAGACACTTTTATGGCAGGTTTTCTCCCTTTCAAATCTTCTAAGCTCACTATTGAACTTACCAGTTAATTGCCTGACCTACAATTCTGCTCAACCACCAGCCTACGTTTTTAACCTGACTTCTCTCTGTTTACTCTCTACCCTTCTAGTTGCAGCATTTAGTGACTCATCCTTCTCCATGTATGCAGCAGGGTCTATGTTTTTCATACCTTTCCCTAACCCATGAGTTCCTTAAACCTCTCCTAGAGATAAGATTAGATGAACGAATCAAAGAATCTTCTATAAAACATCTCTACCTCTATTCTTTGAGAACACCTGACTAGGAGACAAAATTATAATTTTTTATACCATTTTCTAATTGTTCCTAACACCTGGTCAATTCAGCCCACTATTCAGCCCGTCTGGTGAAGGAAATACCTGGTGGGTTATTCTTCAGTGTTAGGTGGGCAAACCCCCCCCAAGCATGCCCTGGTATCTGTGGGAGGTGGCTTTAAGGGTCCACATGGCTTTTCGGCCCAGGGTAAATAACCTACCAACGAAGCCTCTTTCATCTGAAACCACTAGAGTCCTTCTGACTTACAGGCTTTGGCCTGGAAACAAGGGCTCCACGTCTAAAGAGCAGCCATATGCCCTTTCTCCGTCCTTGGCCTGCTTCCTGCAGTAGAATGGCTGGCCCTCAACCTGGCTCGCTGCCCTCTCCGGGGCAGCCCTCCGTCTCGTCCATAAAACCACATCTGATGGCTTCGAGCCTCTGGACAGAAAGCACAGGATGTGCCTCTGGAAGGCACGCTTTAAAGGGCAGTTTAGCCAGATCGTTTGCTGAGATCTGATTCTTGACACACTCAAAGAATGGACCACCGAGGCGACTGAATGAGAAATCTCAGAAGAGAAGGGAAAGCAGTGCAAAGATAACGGCAGGTCATTCTGAAACTGACCTGATGTTGCTACCTTGCCCTAGGAGGAATGCAGCAGGGTGCTATTATTTCTTTGTAAAGTTTCCTATACCCTAAATAGACCCAAGATTCCCACACTGAAATTCCCACAGTCTCCCTAGAACCAAGGTAAAAATGAATATATCAAACATTAGTCACGATGGAAAACTTCATGCCTCCG
Organism: Eschrichtius robustus; assembly: GCF_028021215.1. Classification (NCBI taxonomy): domain Eukaryota; kingdom Metazoa; phylum Chordata; class Mammalia; order Artiodactyla; family Eschrichtiidae; genus Eschrichtius; species Eschrichtius robustus. Next base: position 91,316,899 of record NC_090838.1, on the reverse strand, counting down.
GAAATGAGAATGAGTTATAAAACATCTTCATTGTTATGGCAGTTTCCCAGTTAAAATTTAATACTGGTGAGTTAATGACTAAGCACCGTTAATGAATAATGGAATAAATGAAGTGGGTTTTGTTACTTGAGTGAGGTAACTGCACTGTCTCGAAATAGCTCTTAGCTATACTAAAAAATGGGGTTTCCTTATCAGTAAATTATTTTTATGTAATAATATCTACATGGAGTTGACAAACATCCTTAAAGGTGATATTTTATTCAGGTCAGGGGTCTGAATACAGGCTAACAGAGAATAATGTTGGTTTCTATGTTAACCTGTTTTTTGTGTGTCACATTATTGTAAAGTTTAACTGAATTATTAAAAGGATATTCTAAGCTTGTTTCTGAAGCTGATCACAGTAATCTATCTTTGGACAAGGATCAGATGCCCCATGACCTGCACACAAGACATTAAACATACTGGAAAAGACGTCAGTTAAAGAACCCTCTCGGGGACTTGCCTTGGTGGTCCAGTGGTTAAGAATCCACCTTCCAATGCAGGGGACGTGCGTTCGATCCCTGCTGGGGGAGCTAAGATCCCACATGCCGTGGGGCAACTAAGCCCGCGCGCCGCAACTACTGAGCCCGCAGGCTCTGGAGCCCGCGAGCCCCAACAGAGAGAAGCTCGCACGCTGCAACGAAGATCCTGCGTGCCGCAACTAAGACCCGACGCAGCCAAATAAATAAAGTAAATAAATAAATTTTTCAAAAATAAAAATTTTGAAAAGTGACAAATTACAAAAAGAATCCTCTCTCCAACTTAGATGGAGGGACCCTCATCAGGCACTCTTTAAGTAACACATACACACTAAAACTGAAGCGAATTGACTCTTTTTTCTCTTGAAATCTATGTTAACTTTTAAATGAATCAGGAATACCATTTTAATAATAGGAACTAACAGAGGGGATAATATAAATTACTTAAGTTACTTAAATACACTTTACTTAACATTTCCTTCAATTTTCTTATTTGGGAAATGGGAAGAATACCTATTTCGTAGGCTGTTATAAAACTCCGAGCACAAGGTATGCATTCGCGACCATTCCTATCACCATCACTACTACAGAATCCTGGCTAACATAAAACAGCATCGCCAGTGCCCGCTGACTGGTTAACCAGCCCAAGGTCACCTGAGTGTCCTTGACTGGTGGAGAAGGTCTGGACAGCCATGTGGGGGAGGAGAAGGCTTCTCGCCTGAGCTCAGGAAGCAGGTCAATCCTCCTGACGTTCAGCTCATGACAGCCTCTGACTCTAATTATGTGGCAATTAGTGAGAATTAAAAATAGTTTGCATTTTCTGAATAAATACCCATTTATGGGAAAATGGTGAGGACCCGAAGTCTGCCGGCTGAGTAAGAAGAGGAAGTGAGTTGTGTGACGAAAAATTTGCCTCCGATCTGGAAATAAAAAATACACCCTCCCCAGATGGAGAACGGCACCCAGTGGGCGTGGTTCTTTCACCTGTACTATACACGTCACATACTGAGAACGGCACTTCCCACAAAGAATGCTGGGGCCTTGAGTCCTTTGAATTCTGATCAAAAGCCATCACTGTGGAAGCTGTCACAGTGAGAAACCTCCAGGGGTACACAGGTCACAGTCACTGTGATGCTTCTCTGGCAGCAGCAAAGCCGTACAAGCAGACACCAGCCGTACAAGCAGACATCAGCCACACAGCTGGCAGGATCCAGGCAAAATGAAGTGAGGGGCCCTTTGTAGAATCACAGATAAATAACGAATAATAAATTTACTGAGAATTTTAAGACAGCGAGAACAGAGCCTTGAACCAAGGGAGGGGCCCTTCCCAGCGCAGGGCTGGGGACCGCTCGGCTGCCTGCTCTGCAGACAGGGTCTCCCCTCGGCGGCTGGTGGGTGGCGGCCCCGGCCTGGTGGAGTGATGTCGTGTGAACCGTCACTCACCACTGTCACGGCATCATTCAGCAGGGACTCCCCGAAGACCAGGATGTAGAGCTGCTCGTTGACTTGGATATTCTCGAAGACAGCGAGCACGGCCACGGGGTCCACGGCCGAGATTAAGCTGCCAAAGAGCAGATTCTGCAGCAAAGTGATGTCACTCAGGCCGAAGGCTTCGATCTGGCAGATGCCAAACAGGGACACCCCGATGCCAATGGAATTCCAAAGCGTCCCGACCACGGCATACCAGAAGATGGTGCCGATGTTCTCGAAGAACGGGCGGGTGGGCATGAAATAGCCCGCATCCAGCACGATGGGGGGGAGGAGGTACAGGAAAAACACATCCGTCTTCATGGCCGGGGGGGATTTCTCATCCACTCCAAAAATAATCCCACCCAGCAGAAGTCCAACCATGATGAGGAGGCAGCTCTCAGGCACTATGGTGGGTAACTTGTGATACAGATGGAAGCCTGTTCAAGAAGAAATAAAGAAAGATGAAATTTGGGTTATGTGAGAATTCTGGAAAAGGCAAACTGGTTCTCTCTGACAGAACCAATAGGTCCTATTTCAAAATCTCCCAGGTCAACGTAATTGGCTACACACTGGCTTTAGATATTACGATGCAAAAGTCAGATGATCCCCTTAAAACTATTCACAAAGCACATTCAGGTACACATTTCAATTTAAGTCAGAAGTAGAATACTATAGGAACATGATATCTAAACAGCACAGCTTTCATCTAAACGCCTATTAAGTTTTCTTAAGTAAGACAATGCAATTTTACATTTGAAGCAATATTGTGATTCCCAACACATTTTCAGATGTCACAAACAATTTCATCCTCATAAAAACCCTAAGGATGGGCTTCCCTGGTGGCGCAGTGGTTGAGAATCTGCCTGCTAATGCAGGGGACACGGGTTCGAGCCCTGGTCTGGGAAGATCCCACATGCCACGGAGCGGCTGGGCCCGTGAGCCACAACTACTGAGCCTGCGCGACTGGAGCCTGTGCCTCGCAACGGGAGGGGCCGCGATAGTGAAAGGCCCGCGCACCGCGATGAAGAACGGTCCCCGCACCGCGATGAAGAGTGGCCCCCACTTGCCGCAACTAGAGAAAGCCCTCGCACGAACCGAAGACCCAGCACAGCCAAAAATAAATAAATAAATAAAAATAAAAGTAGCTATAAAAAAAATTAAAAAAAAAAAAAAAACCCTAAGGAGTAGGCAAGGAGGCATTTTCACCCCTTTTTTTATTTAAGTGGAAACTGAGGCTCAAAAAGATACGGGGTCTTGCCAAGGTGGCCAGACCACAGGCCAGGTTTTAGATCACCGCGGTCCCCTCTGGTATTGAGAAGAGTTTGTAACTTCCTGAATATCAATATTTCTAATTTCAGATGCCTTCATTTGGAATGCTGAATACGTTTAATTTTCAGATGTCTGCTCCTTCAGAGACAACCAAATCAACATCAAAGGTCCATCCGATAACTACCGAAAAGTGAGGCATATAAACACGCCATGATCTCCAATGTCACAGAGTTTCTAATCAAGGCAGGAACAGATGTGTTTATGACTTACTCTAGTATAAGGCGTCATATGGTAAAGCCCCAGTCAAGCACTAAGGGAACAGAGAAGAGGAAATCTGCTGAGGATGGCATGGCTGAGGCAGCATCTTGCATTAATCATGTAGAGAAGGCAGGAAGAGTCTCCTAAGAAGTGAAGGAACGGAAGAAAACACCTTTTCCTAATTCGTGGTGGAGCCCAGTGTGGCTTTAATGCAGACACCATGTTAGGCGGCGGCCCGTAGCAGGGAAACGGGAGGGAAATGCGGGTGGTACCAGCGTGTGGGCAACACAGGAGGCAACCTCACACACGGAGGTCACCTGGCAGGGCTTACGTGAGGCCAGCCCTTCCTGGCAAGGCAAGAGCGGGCCATCCTGAAGGCATTTCATACCTTTTAGAATTAAAGCAGCAAATGGAAATTATCTGAATTATAGGAAGACTGTATTAAAATGACAGAGTAAGTCCTTAGCAACTTACAATCACCTCAGGTTTAACAAGTAAACCCTTAGAAGCCTACAAACCGTACTGAAGTCATAGCATGAAATATGTGTGGTCCCCCCAAAATGTAACCATAATTTGAAGAAATTTTAAATTTCTTTAAAAGTTAATTTCTAAATAATAAAGTGAACATCTTTTTATATTGGGTATTCAACTCATCCCTCCAGCTTGGATTATTGTCTTACTCATGTTACAGCAGACTCCAATCATCATTGGGGAATAAATGCATTCAGCTGATGCAGCCATGCCGGACCCCTGACCCTCTGGCCTGTTGACCTCTCTGTGTTAAACAGAGAAGTTAAAAAAAATAGGTCCACTGAAAACCACATCTTTGCAACCCCTCCGCACACTGACTCCTGCTTCTATAACAACTTTCCCTGTAAGATAAGGATGTCCTGGTACAGCCTCCCTGGCCCCCTGGGGTCCAGTGCGATCTGCTCCTTGGTGGAATGCAGAGCACAAAGGCCCAAGCTGAGGGCGCCCTGTGTGCCCTGGGCCATAACAGCTGCCCCCTGGTTTGGAATCCAGCTCCCCCCTGGTTTGGAATCCAGCTCCCCGACTCCCTGCGTGTGGACTCAGAGGGGTTCCCACCAGGCCCAGGCCAGGTGTGCTCATCTGTGAAATGGGGACACACACACCTTTCCCATAAAGAGCGGTAACAGTAAGTAACCACCGGCCTGCAATGTCACGCATGCCCCAACATTTTGTTTTCTGTCTCTCTTCTACACGAAAAAGCAAGAGAAAACGGTTCTCAAGAAATGCCCAGAAGCAAGGAACAGGATCTCTGCAGACCAACTGGAAACTGGACAAAGCTTGCTTTGGCGGGCTCCTGCTTCCTCTTCTGCCTTTTTCTTTCCTGTTCTGCCACCCAGCCTTGGTACCCTGTGCTCTCACACGAGGGTGCCGTCCTTCACGGTGTTGAAAGGAGATCCTTGCTCCTAAGAACGGAGCGTGGGAGACCAGGTAGGTGGGAGAAAGGAAGAAACCCTGCCTGCTTAAATACATCACAGGGAGGGACCAACGGCCGCCGTGCTCGCCACGTGACTGATCCTGACCAGGACCCCAGGTGAGCGGGAAACCAGGATGCAGTCAGACAGAAGGGCCACCAGGATGGAGGGCTAAAGGAGGCCTGGAGGAAGGGAAGGGAGCAGGGGAAAATCCCGTGGTCGCCAAAATCAGAAAAGAACGGCAACAGGCCAAGCGCGCTTGTTTAAGAAAACAGGTGTTTATATTTAGAAAAGGCTGTTCGCCTTTCTCTTCTGAATGCTTAGGCCATTCAGAACTGGTCTGAGTGACCCTTGCTTGAAATAGGACAGCAGTTACTGAATCTGCCCAGTTGTTCCACAGGCAAGAAGGGATTAGATGAAGCGCAGGCACAAGAGATCTGAGTCCGGTGCTTTTCGGGGAAACATAAGCAGAGACGCTGAATTTTATAACACTCCCTCCTGGCAAAAAAGATTCTGTGCGGAAGTGTCTATTCTTTCACCAACCACAGGAGTCAAACCTCCTAGCAAAGTAGTTAGTCAAAACAAAACAAAATAAAGGCTTCTTAAATTTCACTGTTCACAGAATAAAACAAATAGATCAGCATTTACACACGTGCATATATTTATGGCTCCCCTGGCCACAACCAAGTATTTCTTGAAGAGAAAATGAACTTGAATAGACCAGGGTCATTATCCCACCTAATAGTATTGACAAATACATCAGTTATCAGGAGAAAACGTTTTGATGATTTTTACAAGGCTGAACATGAGCTACTGCAGGTACAATCTACTATTTAGTCCAGGGGTCAGTTAACTTTTTTCTGTAAAGGGCCTGATAGTAAATGCTTTCAGCTTGCAGGCCATACTTTGCTATTATAGTACAAAAGTAGCCAGAGATAATATCTAAATGCATAGAGATATGTGGTGTGGGTATATTCCAATCAAAGTTTATTTATGGGCATTGAAACTAGAATACAATTTTATATGTCACCCAATATCATTCTTGTTTTGATTTTGTTTAACCATTTAAAAATGTCAAAGCCATTCTTGACCCACAGACCATACAGAACCATCCTGGGGGCCCTCTGTGGCCCCTGGGCTATGGTTTACTTTCCCTGGTTCAGTTTGTACCTTGTATTTCCTGCTAACTTCTATTTAGAGGGTCTGGGGCATTGTACTTGTGTCATTCACTTTCTATTTCTGGAACATAAAAGTCTGTGAGGATGGATGCTTTAAAATTTATTTTATTTTAATTGCAACAGAAATTCACTTAGTGGCAAAGGGAACAGAATTAGGATCTCACACCAAATACAGAGTCGAGGGACTCTATCTTCATTTCTCTTTGCATATAAGTGCTGGAATGAACTGAGCTTAAAAACTAAAGATCTGGGTATAACTGAGTGCAATGCAATTAATTCACTATATTTTCTCATTACACATAAAATAATCCATTTGTTAAATTCTGGAAAGAAAGCAAAGTGAACAATAACACAGGAAGCTTCCAGAGAACAGGATCCATAAAAGAGCAACAATGTAAAAATCTGAATCAGAGAAAACCACCCCTCCACCACCACCACGGCCAACAACAAAATCCAGTTCTAATTAACCAGCAGCACAACAGCAAGGGAAAGTGGAAACCTGCAGAGGTAAGAAGAGAGAAACACCTTCAGCTGAGAAACTTCTCACTGGAGGTGAATACAGACACACACGTTCTAACTCATGCTCCATGTTTTAAGAGAGCCTAAAAAAATAATGACATTTATTAGATCCACAAATATCTGCCAAGCCCGTGTTAAGTAGGGGACAAGTACCCTTGGGAACAAGGTCAGTGAGGGCAGCCATTGTGGCTGCCAGACCCAGAACTAGCTTCCCCGGCTGGTGCTTCTTGAAGCAACTCCGGGAAACTGTGGATTTAAAATAAAGAATATTCAGAAAGTTAAGCCTATTTGGTTGGAGAAGAAAAGGTAAATATTTATGGAATACATTAAACTTGTTTTTAAGAGAAATAAACAAGTTCATTCAAGTCTAAAAATGCTGACTTTATGTATCCCAATTCACATAGCCATCAAACATACATTTGAAAAAACAGAATTGCAACATGCAGTAGACAGAAGCAGAGAGAAAATAGTAAGAAATACCACTCTGATCAGATACATGAAAACAAACTGCTATCACTGCATGATAACTCTAGTCAACAAAGACCAAGTAAGAAAATTTAACTCTAAAAATAAGTAGAATCAAATTGAGTAAATAAATAATACAAGCAAATAATAAAAAGATAAGCAAATAAATACATAAAAAGAATAGAAGTCAGTAAATAGAGCAGAATTAACTGCTCTATGTCAGTAACATTAACCTGTGAATATGGACTTCTCACAACACTTAGTCACATGCTGGGATTGAAACATACATCTAACTTCTCTCCATCAAAAAGTAGCACAACTGTGAAGACAGAGGTCTTAAAAATGCTCCACTTATGAGATCTGCAAAGGACTTATAATAATAGATAATTGAAAAATATGAAATTATAAAGGAAATATTAAAATTTTGTTGGGATTATCCCAAAGCAGAACTTAGATGGTATTTAATTTTTCCAAATGACTTGACCACTTACAAAAAAGAGAAAACCAATATGTGTTTAGTCTGTCCATGAAGAACCTGAGAAGGAACAAGCAGAGTTAAACCCTTAAGAGGGTATTTGTTGAGTACCTTCCCTGTATAAGACTCTAAGGGGGGCTTCCCTGGTGGCGCAGTGGTTGAGAATCTGCCTGCCGACGCAGGGGACACGGGTTCGAACCCTGGTCTGGGAGGATCCCACATGCAGCGGAGCAACTGGGCCCGTGAGCCACAACTACTGAGCCTGCGCGTCTGGAGCTTGTGCTCGGCAATGAGAGGCCGCGACAGTGAGAGGCCCGCGCACCGCGATGAAGAGTGGCCCCCGCTCGCCGCAACTGGAGAAAGCCCTCGCACAGAAACGAAGACCCGACACAGCCAAAAATAAAAGTAATAAAAAAAAAAAGACTCTGAGGGGCCCAGAGATGGATCACAAATGGCCCATGTCTTCAGTGAGCTTATATTTGGCACATAAGATAAGACTGTAATTATAGTACAAGATAGAAAGTGATACATGCTATAAAAGAAGAGGTTTAATAAGTACCAGGGAAGTACGGAGAGGAGGGAAATTAATTCAGTTGAGGAAATTCAAGAAGGAACTGGAGGAGGTGGCATCGAGATAGCTGGATGTGGATATTTCCGTTCGGAGGGGATGAAGCACCAGGAAGACAGGAGGAAAGGCTGGGCATCCTGAGGACAGGGTGGCAGGGCTGGGCTGAATATGAAGTGTACAGGGCAAGTCAACGGAGAGGGGCCATCCAACGGGGAGCAGCCACACTGTAGAAGGCCTGGAAAGCTGATCCTTCAAAACCCGCCTTTGTTCTGTGGGTAAGGGGAGGGGGAGCCAGTGAGGGTGTCTCAAACCATCCTTGTCTTCCACACATGGAGCGGACAAGCTCCTCCCAAGAAACCAGAGACCAGACTTCAGAAATGAGAGGATCAAGGCTGTCCAGTTAGAGTTTTAAACCAGATGTATGTGATTAACCATGGGTAGAAATAAATAAAAAGTTGACGCAAACATGTGACTAAAAAGTGTAAGAACAGCCCAAACTCCAAAGGGATCTATACCTAATCTCATAAAGTCCAGTCTGTAAGGAGAGCCACTCAGCACAAGGAGGGGTTAATGACAGAATCCTACTATTTAGCAATGAAAAAAAGAAAAAACCAGTTACATATAACAAAAGAAAAAACTACATTGCAGCATTATATAGGACAGGGAAAAAGCAAGCAATAAAAAGTATCCATCTCATTCAATCTTTTTTTTCACACAATAGACATTTATGGAGACCCCACTACGTGCTGGGTACCATATCAAAGCACTAGGGATGTAGTGGTGAATAAAAGAAAGTTTTTTTCACTGGAAAGCTTCAGTGATGGGCAATAAAATATATAAATCAACCAATAAATACACAGTTGACAGGTGCTGATGAACACTACAAAGAAAGGCAGAGAAGGCTGAGGGTATCCAGAAGGGCAGGACAGGATAGAATCTGACATCAGTGTGGGCAGGAGAAGCCTCTTTGATGGGTGACATCTGAACAAAACCCTGCATGAAGTGAGGGTGTGGGACATGGTGGAAGAACTTTCTAAAACAGAGAGGAACAAGGGCCCTGAGTTGGGAGCACCCTGAGCAAGGGGGCTACTGTGGCTGGAGCATGGGAAGTAAGGAGAACATGGTAGGAAATGATGAAAGAGAGGCAGCAAAAAGCTAGAGCAGGCCAAGCCTGTCACCACGGGAAAGACTCTGGATATTCTCTGAGACCAACAGGGAGCCACTGAAGGTTTTTGAACAGAGGAGTGTCATGATCATATTCACAGTTTTACAGGGTCATTCTGGCTGCTGTGGAAGAAGAGAAGCAGGAAGACTAGTCAAGAATCTTCCAGTAACATGGGAAAGAGATGATGGTGGCTTTCACGAACGTGGTGGGGAGAATGAGGAGAGGTTGGATGCTGGATATATTTTGAGAGTTGCTCCAACAGAATGTGTTGCTGGCCTGGATGAGGGATGTGAGTGTGATACTGTGATATAATAAAAAAAAAAAAAAAGCTATTTTGTTCTTCATCCCCAGCTCCTGGACAGAGCTCCTAAAACCTTGTTAACTCCCTAAGTGATAAAGGTGCTAAGAGCCTCTTTAAAAGTTCTACTATTTGGTCTTTGCCTTCAAGTCTCAACACAGAGTTCTTAACTTCGTTGGAATTTTCTGGGTGATAGGAGCATCTTTTGCTCTAATCTTGGTAGGCTCCTGGATACGTCACCAGAAAGACCAACTATGAGTAGAAGCTTGGAATGTTCAGCTCCACCCCTCCCCCACCATGGGGATGGCCTTACTAATTGATCTGGCCCATGTGATGGAGCCTCAATAAAAGCCCCTCAACTATGGGGTTCAGAGAGCTCCTGGGTTGATGAACAAATCTACCCACTGGGAAGGTGGTACATGCCAACTGCACAGGGACAGAAGCTCCTGAACTCAAGACCCTTCCAGACCTTACTCCATGTATCTCTCTATCTAGCTGTTCATCCGTATCCTTTATTATATAATAACCCAGTCAACAGAACTGTTTCCCTGAGTTCTGTGAGCTGCGCTAGCAAATTATTGAACCTATGGAAGGCATCGTGAGAACCCCAGTTTATAGTCAGCCAGTAAGAAGCACAGGTGACCACCTGGGACTCACAGCTGGCAGCAGCAATGGGGGCGGTGTTGTGAGACTGAGCCCTGGACGAGTGGGACCTGATGCCAAGTCCAGGGTGATAATATCAGAACTGAACTGAATTGCAGGACACCCAGCTACAGTCTACAGAGGATGGAGAACTACGTGGTGTGGAAAACCAGCGCACGTTTTGGTGGCCAGAAGTCTTCTGTGAGTGAAGAGAGAAAAACAGGGAGTGTTTTTTCTTTCAGTGAGACAGATGAATCAAAAGTGAATCCAAGGCTTTTGGCTCAAACATCTGGGTATAGCGTGGGGTTATTTACTGAGATGAGAACAGGGAGAGAGGAGATTTCAGGGGAGAAAAATCGAGATTGTAAATGCCAATCAGAATCTCCTTGGAAAATACCCAAGGGAGCTTAACAAATTGACAGCAAGATCTAGCTAGAAGAAATGGCAGATGACTTCTATAGAACATCATAGATGAGCGATGAGCTACTACTTCTTTTTTTTTTTTTAATGAATTTATTTATTTATTTATTTATTTATTTATTTATTTATTTATTTATATTTATTTTTGGCTGCGTTGGGTCTTCGTTGCTGCACGTGGGCTTTCCCTAGTTTCAGCGAGTGGGGGCTACTCTTGGTTGCGGTGTGCTGGCTTCTCATTGCAGTGGCTTCTCTTGTTGCAGAGCACGGGCTCTAGGCACACGGGCTTCAGTAGCTGTGGCACGCAGACTCAGTAGTTGTGGCTCGCGGGCTCTAGAGCGCAGGCTCAGTAGTTGTGGTGCATGGGCTTAGTTGCTCCGCGGCATGTGGGATCTTCCCGGACCAGAGCTCAAACCCATATCCCCTGCATTGGCAGGCAGATTCTTTACCACTAAGCCACCAGGGAAGCCCTACTACTTCTTTTTTTTTAAAGACGTTGTAAATGCTCTTTATTAGTTTTCAACTTTCAGGATCAACTTAGAGAGGAAAAACATTAACTATGGTTAGAGGCCAGAATGTAAATCTTACCAACCTTGAAAATATAAAAATAAAGGTATATCTGGTCAAAACTGGATGGAAGAGAGAAAGTTCTTAATATACTCATTTTTGAAAATGGGAACTGAGAGATATTGGCTAAAACTGATACAGCAACAAAAAACTCGTCAGGAGATTAAAAGCACTTACCTCTGAAAAGCAGGTCTAGGCTTAAGGAACTGAGGGAACTGTTATTTGTTATAAGCTCTTTAGGATAACTTTAAAAAAATTTTAATACCATGCATATACTACTTTCATTAAAAAACAATAAAAAACAATACTCAATGTTATTTTAATTGAATTACACACCACTGTCAAAAATACTGCCCTGTGTTCTTATTAAGCCCATAATGGACAACGGGGTGAAACAGCAAGTCCAAATAATGTCCAACAGTGGTACAACAATGGGGAAAGAAAGCATAACTTAATCAGAGGTATTAGAGGTCATAAATAAAGAGAAATCACACACACACACATAAATACACACACCTGTACACACACGTTTCTTTTTTGCTTCTACAACTGTACAAAATTCCATATAGATCAAAGAGTTTAAAAGTTTAAAAATCTATGAAAACAAGAAAAATCTTGATAGCAGATAGAGGAAGGACACCTTATCTATAGACGAGAAAATAGAATTTTCGCAGATTTCTCTTCGAAAATCGTGGGGGCTATGAGGAAGTGGCACAACATTGTTCACATGCAGGAAAAAAAAAAAAAAAAAGAACTGCCAACCCAGAATTCTATACCCAGCAAAAACAATCTTCAGTAATGAAGAAGAAATCAAAACATTCTCATTTGAAGGAAAACTAAGAAAACTCGTTGCCAGCAGACCTGCCCCAAAATAATGGCTAAAGGAAATTCTCAGTATGGAAAGCAATGGAATCTTGGAACATGAGGAATTAAGAAAAAAGTAAAAATACAAGAAATTCAATACATTTTCTTTCTTCCCTTGAATTTTCTAAATTAAGCTTGGCCACTGAAGCCAAAATTACAACGCTGTTTGATGTGGTTCTCAACGTACATAGAGAAAATGTTTTCAAGACGACTATATTATAAGTGGGAGAAGGTAAAAAAATATAAAGGGAGAAAAGGTTTCTTTACTTCACTCACACTGGTAAATGACCGCATGAGTAAACTGCCATTAGTTACATACATATATATATATATATATATATATATATATATATATATATATACACACACACACATACACATATATATACACATACTGATGATGTAATACTTGGAGGAAACACTAAAAAATGCTATACAAAGAGATACCCTCAAAAACACTATTGATAAATGAAAATGGAGTTCTAAAAAGTGTTCAAGTAACCCACAGGAAAAGAAAACAGAGAAATGAAAAACAGAGAGAAAACAGAAAACAAAAGAAAAAGTGGCAAATTTAAACCCAAACACTGCAAACACACCAATAGTTACAAAAAATGTAAAGTGTCTAAATGCATCAATTAAAAGCTGTTAGTAGAATGGATTAAAAAGCATGACCCAACTATATGTTGTCTAAAAAAATTTCACTTCATATACAATGATATAGGCAGGTTGAAAATTAAAGAATGGAAAAAGTTACATCATTAAAATATTAATCAAAAGAAAGTGTGATTGGCTATATTAATATCCAATAAAGTAAGCTTCAGAGAAAAGAAAATTACCAGAGACAGGGAGGGATGTTAAAAAATTATAAAAGGGCCAATCCACCAAGAAAATATGGCAAGCCCAAATGTGTACGCACCAAATAACAGAACTATAAAATATATGAAAAAAAAACCTGATAGAATGGAAAGGAGAAATAGGCAAATACATAATTATAGTTAAAAACTTCAACACCTCCTCTCTCGATAATTGGTAAAATAAATAAGTAGATCATCAAAGAACAGGATCTAATTCTATAGAAGACTTCAACCAACAACAGCAGAATACACATTCTTTCCAAGAATCCACAGAATATATACCAAGATAGAACATTTCCTCGGCCATAAAAACAAATCTCAACAAATTTAAAAGAACTGAAATCATACAGAGTACATTCTCTGATCTCAATGGAGTCAACCTGGAAATCAGTAACATACAGAAAACAGGAAAATCTCTCAACTTGGAGACTTAACCACACACTTCTAGCTAATCTATGGGTCTTCATACCCATTAGGATGGCTGTAATCAAAAAGACAGATAATAACAAATGTTTTTATGGATGTGGAGAAATCAGAACCCTCATGTGCTGGTGAGAATATGAATTGTGCAGCCATTTTGGAAAACAGTCTGTCAGTTCCTCAAAAAGTTAAAGACTTATCATTTGACCTAGGAAATTCACTATTAGGTATATATCCCAAAGAAATGAAAACCTGGCCACATAAAAACGTGTACGCAAACATCCATAGCAGCATTATTCATAATAGGCAAAAGGCGAGAACAACCCAAATGCCCATCAACTGACAAATGGATAAACAAAATGTGGTAAAAGCATACAATGGAATCTGATTTGGCCATAAAAAGGATGGCATACTGTCACATGCTACTACAAGGATGAACCCTGAAAATGTGCTAAGTGAAAGACAGAGTCACAAAAAACCACATACTCTATGATTCCATTTATAGGAAATGTCCAGAAGAGGCAAATCTACAAAGACAAGGTAGATTAGGGACTTCCTAGGGCTGGGGCAGGATGGGGAAATTGCCCAGGCATAGCTAAAATACACGGAATTTCTTTTGGGAGTGGTGAAAATATTCTAAATTTGATTGTAGTGATGGTTGCATGTCTGTGAATATACTGAAGACCGTCAGATTGTACATTTTAAATGGGTGAAATACATGCTATGTAAATTACATCTCAATAATACTATTCAAAAAAATCCATGGGTCAAAGAGGAAGTCTCAAGGGAAATCAAAAAATTGAACCGAATGAAAATGAAAATGCAACATATCAAAAGGTGGGACACAGCTAAAATAGCACTGAGAGAGAAATGGATAGCACTACTGCATTCATTAGACAAGAGGAAAAGTCTCAAATCAATAATCTAATCTTCCACTTCAGGAACCTAGAAAAAGAAGAGCAAAATAAACCCAAAAGAATCAGAAAGAAGGAAACTAAAGATAAGAGCAGATATCAGTGAAATTGGAAACAGAAAAATAGAAAAAAAAAGAAATCAGTGACATAAAAAGCTGGATCTTCTCAAAGAGTGATTAAAATCGACAAACTTCCAGCAAGACTACCAAGAAAAGAGAAGACAAAAATTGTCAACATTGGGAATTTAAAAGGGTACCACTACAGAGCGGGAGGACATCAGAAGGATGGCAAAGGAATACTATGGAGAACTCTACACACACATATGACACCTTAGATGAAATGGACCAATTCCCTAAAAAACACAACCACAACTCACCCAAAATGAAGGAGATCAGTTGAACAGCCCCGTAAAATAAATTGAATTTGTAACTTATAACTTATCAAAAGAAAAAAATCTCCTGGCTCAGATGGTTTCACCAGTGAATTCTACAAAACACCACCAATTCTACACAATCTCTTCCAAAAAACAGAGGAGGAAAGATGTCCCAATTCATCTTATGAAGCTAGTATTACCCTGATATCAAAACCAAAGACAGGACAAAAAGGAAAGCCAGAGACCAATACCCTTTATGAGTATTGCAAACACTGTTTTAAAATAAGAAATATGTTTTTGGTCTTTGACCCTCAGTTCCTGGCACAGAGCTCCTAAAACCCTTCGTATTTCCTTAGTGTCTTTTGTTATGTTAATGAGGTCACTTTCGGAAAGCCCCTGGGGCCCCTTATCTTGTCTGCCCCATGGGCGAGGGGCTCCTTAAGGAAACAAAGTTTCACCTGAGAAATGAAGAGGAATAGGAATTGTCAAAGCCAAGAGGGGTGGAAGAGTCTTCCATGGCAGAGGGAACAAACAGCACATGCAAAACTCTCTGGAGTGGACATGACTGTGGTCCATAGGAGGTGCTGCCAGAAATCCACGAGAGAGGGTGAGAACGACCAGTCCTGGCCTTGTCGTCCACAGCCTGGATTTACCCCGAATTAGTGGGAAGTAGTAACACCCGACATGGTCAAGGATATGAAGAAACAGGTACACTTTTCAATCAAGACATTGACAAAGTGTTTTGAGGGGACAGTGTTGACCCACGGGGCTCTCTGCCCTCAGTAACACTGTGCCGAAGTCTTGAGAAGAGGTTTCTTGCACTAGAGCACTTGACCTGCCTTTGATCTGGCTCTTTTCCGGGGATTTTACTCCACATCTACGGAAAGACACGCAGGGAAAAGGTATGAGCTGCACGCATTCTCTGCGGAGGTTCCGATACCTGAAAGCTAAAAATTGTGTGCCTCACCCTTTATCACAGTCTCTCACTTTCCTACTTCCAACTTTTCTAGCTGTCTTCTTTAATCTTTAAGTTTGTTCTTCTGTTTCCCAATGGAATGCATGGCCAACTGGTTTCTATCTGATTACACTAAAGGTTTATGCTTTTATCACTGCTGGCAATTTGCACCTTTGTCTCAATCTTGTTAAGGTTGTAAGAACTACACTATAAAAGTTAAATCTTCACTTTAACCAAACACAAAAGAACAAATATTGCATGATTCTACTTATATCAAATACCTAAAGCAGTCAAATTCATGGAGATAGAAAGTAGAATAGAGGTTACCTGGCACTGGGAGGAGGAGGGTGGGGACTTACTGTTTAATGGGCAGAGTTTCTGCTTGAGATGATGCAAAAGTTCTAGAAATTGATAGTAGTGATGGTTGCACAACATTGTGGATGTACTTCATATTGCTGAATTGTACACTTAAAATGGTCAATTTTATGTTATATATATTTTACTACCATGGAAAAACTCTTCACTTTCATTTTTCACTTTCCTACTCATTTTTATCAAATAATTATGGCCAAGTAAAATGAAATATTGACAGAACGGCATAAACACTGCTAAACAAATAAGCATGAAAAGATGATGTCTGCTGACAGGCACTGTCACCATGCATATCACCCCAAATATTAACTGTTCGGTCGGCTGATCCCCAGCCTCTGAACTGGGCCTTTGAAAGGCAACTCTAGGAGCAGTGATACAAAATGTGCAAAGTCTGAGCTGTTCAAAAATAAGAAGCAAAAAAGAATTTTTCTGCAATTCAAGGGGTAAAAAATGTAATTTTTACAAAAATGATCATAGTAAGACATCAAAAAGAGGGAAATGGGTAAGAAATTATAACATATTAACATGATATAACAATCTACTGCTGCACGTATGTTTATTATATCAACATTTCCATGGGTTTATTCAAAATAATGGTCAGTGAACAAGGGCACAAGAAGAGTTACAATACTGTTTTCATTATATTTAAAACTGTTAAATTCACTGATTTTATTCATCGAAATATTTTAAAGGAAAGTGCTTACATGGGACCTGAGAATCTACTGAGACTCTAAGACCAGATATTCTTTTTTTTTTTTTTTAATTGTATTGCTGTATAGTTGATTTACAATGTTGTGTTGATTACTGCTGTATAGCAAAGTGATTCAGTTATCCATATACACATTCTTTTTCATATTCTTTTCCATTATGGTTTATCACAGGATATTGAATATAGTTCCCTGTTGCCTATTATAGGGATCTTGTTGTTTACCCATCCTTTATATACTAGTTTGCATCTGCTAACCCCAAACTCCCACTCCATCCCTCTCCACCCCTCCCCCTCAGCAACCACAAGTCTGTCCTCTATGTCTGTGAGTCTGTTTCTGTTTTTGCAGGTATGTTCGTCTGTGTCGTATTTTAGATTCCACATGTAAGCGACAGATATTCTTATTTAAATCGACAAAACAGAAGTTTTCTCAAGGGTAAGTAACACTTTCACTCAGGGTTCGAATAACTGTCAGGATGACATGTGATTTACCTTTCACAGATGATGAAGTTGCTGTGTGATTCAACTGAACATCAGAGGCAACGTGAGACGGACCCGCCGGCCTCCTAACAGCCATCCCAGCACTGTTTCCACGCCTGGGACGCTTATTCGAGGTGTAAAACATGAAAGCCTCTCACTTAGATATTCCATAACAGCCTTCCCATTTTTATCAATGGTAAGAGTATGTCACCATTTGTATTTGCCTATTTCTCTTTTTGCAACATGATCCCACTCTGAGAATGGCACTTATTTTGATTATTATTAAGTGGACTGTATAACAAATTCCAAGTGATCCTGAGTGCATAAGTGTCCCAAACAACAGACTGTGCTCCCTTCAGTATAACCAGGTATAAATCCTAGAAGCAAAATTTCAAATAACATGAAAAAGTCTGGACCAGAGGTTGCAAACTGGCAGGCCACGGGCCGTCATGGCCGGCAGGCCTATTTTGTTGTGTTCATCTGGTGTTTTTAAATATTGAGCTAATATGTGGAAACGGAGTTTGCACGTACAAATTCTCTTGTCTGGTTTATCTTGAAAAAATCAGCAGATTGGGCCCTCTGTCCCCCCCCGCCATACCAATGTGTGCAGGGGGGCAGCCAACTTTAGCCAAGACAAGCGTTGGTCCTCCAGCTCTACTGCCTGCTTCCCCGACCCTGGGCCCGCTACAAGCATCTCACGGGACCTGCTCACGCACCGCTAGGCCCACTCCGTCTGCTACCTGTCTAGACCTCAAGTCCAAAAGCCAATCTTCAGATGCTACTAGGACTGTAATGGAGACTGGGGGAGGGGCGGAACCTTCCATTCTATTTCTCCCCACTAGTCTTTTTAGACTTCCGACTTCAAGTCTCAGCCGTGGCAATGAGATCCCAGCTCAGGCACTGAGATTCCCTGAATTAAACATCTGGCTTCCCACCTCTTAAGCAGGTGAGTGAGGGGCCAGGGGCCTCCCTGTCCCGGCTGGGCTGGTTTCTGCCAATGGGCTGAGTTCTCTGACACGTGCCGGCCAGCACGTGGAGGTGGTGACGTTCACTTCTGCAGGCGGACGTAACATCTGAGGGTACACTGCCGCTGGCCTGGGAGTTTCCTGTCCACTGAAGGCAGGTCAGATCCTGATCCAGTCCTGGAGCCAGGGCTGGGCACGGATTCGACTCACGCCCTGGTCTCATCACCACCTGCACTAAACCCATCCTTCAATCTCAGACTCATCATTTCTATTCCCGGGCCATCAGTCAGATGAGATCAATTCCCAGTATTATATATTCCTCTGTATAAGAAGTTGGGCGCCAAGAATTAGCCTGTAGCTAACGAGCAGGAAAAGTATTTTTGCTGAGTAGACTCTGCAAACATCCATAGCTAGAAATTTCATATTTAGTTTTTAACTGGCAGCCTCATGACAGACTGAAAAGTTGTGTGTGTGTGTGTGCCTGTGTGGCGGTGTGCATAACACACGCAGACAAGGACACACACACACACACACAGAGTCATCCATGAAGACCTTTGGGTTCATGGTGCTTCATGTAAGATACTGTATCCAAAGCTGACGGAGAGTTTCCTGTCACAGAAGGACACATCTGCTGGGGCCAAAGGCAGAGGCAGCTGGAGATGCTGCTTTATATATATATATATATACATACATACATATATATATACACACACATACACACACACACACACACATATATATATATATATACACACATACATATGGGGTGGGGGAGACTATATCTCTCTGGATTTCAAGAAAAGTCACAAATCAAAAACATAACAAGCTATCCCTTCAAATGACAGAACTCTTTGGTCCCACCCATGGAGGTGTCTGGGAGGAACCAGGCTCTGAGCAGGACTAGGGTGGCTGGGAAGATGCTCTTGGCACTGGATCCCTCGGTCCACGGGGTCCTGGGGGCCAGCAGACAGGCCCAGGGGCCTCCCAGGCTTCTGCTGCCCCAATCAATCTGGGGCAGGCCAGTCACGAGCAAAGTTCTCCTGGCTGTTAAAGAAGCTGAACCAGGGCGGCGAGCCCAGTGAACACATGGCAAAATAAACAACCCATTGATACAGCCCCCCATCTTGTGCCTCACGGAATTTCTAGAACCCTCCAATCTCTCTTTAAAATCTATTCCAATGAAAGGACAAGCACAGGCCCCATTCACTAGAGGGCTATGTCCGTGGTCCACAAGGTCACTATTTGTCCAGGGATTTTCCAAGAGATTGACATGCAAGAGACCGGCTGGCTAACCGGCATCAATGTAAAGTATACGTATGATAATTATTTTGCATAACGATCTTGTAAAAAGCAAATCAATCTCTTCCTTTCCAAGATAAGAAACTGTGCTTGAAGTCTGAGGGACACCAGTGAAGAAACAGTAAATAAATAAACAAACACACTGTACTCTTCTGTAATCATATTTCTCACGTCTTCCTTAGAGTTATTCACGGTTTTGGATTTTCTATTCAGTTGCTTACCACTAGCTGGCTTTCAAAAACCCAAAACCAGTTACGTACTTTACTGCCTTGGCTACTTCCTGCCAAACAGAGCATCTTGGATTACTCTGGTAATGGGTCATACTCTCCTTCCTGAAGCCACAGGAGCAAGGGGACAGGGGGATGGGTTCCAAGGATGTTCAGTTCTTGCTATCAGCACACTCAGATTCTAGGGCAGCCAACAGAGGAACGACGTGAGGTTTGTATCATATCAATTTTGCAAAACGTTCCGTGAGCACAGTGCAGCCGAGGTGGGGTACACATCCCGCACCATCCAGACAGAGAGCCCGGCAAAGATCACCCCCAAAGCTCACCAAGGCAGCAACTCTGCCTCAGGAAATAACAATAACACTGGACAGTTGTCAAAGTATTTCTGCGTATATGACGCCTGGGCGTGAAACACGTGCCTACTGACACGTATCTCATCCGGAGGAATAAAGTGATCCGGGGGAGTCTCTCACACAGCCAGGTGGGAAACAAGATCCTTGCTGGAAAAACGCTGAGCGCCAGCCCTGGCCACGATGAGCATTCTTATTTAGAAAAGTCTCCAGCTTGTGTTTCATGTGAATTGCAGCTCAGAACGGTCACAGAACTTGTTCTGCATCCGTCCGGACTGCAGGTTTAGATTGTACGACTATGAAGCGAATCCTGCAGCCGTCATTCGGTACTCAGCATCCTTAATTTTACTGGGTTTCATCTCCTTGTGCCTCTAGAACCCCATTTTTTTTCTTTTTTTTTTTTTTTTTCTTCCTTTTCCATTTTAGTGACAGAAGGGGTTTGACCAAGAAAGGATTAGGTTTGGAAGAGATCGTTCGGAAGGTAAAAACTTTCCAGTGTATAGGCATTGTTCAGGGGGAATTACAGAATCCAGGGAGTAGTCAAGTTCTGGTGACTATTTCAGAACAGACCCTTTTGCAGAGCCTGCTGGCAGCCGGGGGCGGGCAGGGAGGGAGGAAGCTCTGAGCTGAGGAGTGGTGATAAAACGGTAACCTAGATTCAAAATTCTCCGTGCAGGGCAACAGTTGAAAGCAATTTTTCTTTTATTGCCCCGGGTTAGACGTTAACTCCTGGGATTTGTCTTTCAGCCCATGCGTTGGTAAATGAGTTATGGCAATCTGGGTTTTACTGTTTGCCCACTGTCATCGTGAAGTTGTACAAGGCTATCCAGGGAGCCTACCCCATCCACCCAAGCACCTTGTGCCAGAGTTTTATTTTCTGTTTGGTTTTCAGTCCTTGAAGAGCCTGCCTTCCAAACAAATTGACCACTTGCTTAAAATAAGCAGATCGAAGTATAGGAAAGGAACCCACAATTGCCGGTAATTGCTACCTGATTCCATTTTTCAATCAAGTGGTTGCTTGCACTCAACTCTAGTCAGCAGTGATTTACATGGTGGGGACCTATGGGCACACTGGGGCCTCGGGCTAAACTAAGAAAGTGCCCTATTTGGCAAATTTACACTCTTTTCCAAACGTCCTAGAATCATAACATTTTTGTCCACTTTGCTTCCTCCCTGGCTTCTGATTACCAGCTCAGTGGTCTTCATACACCCACGTGTCGTACCATTTACCTTTCACTGCAAAGACCACCAGGGTTTCAAGGAACATCAGGATGTATGAATCTTAAGGATCGTTATGTAGATTCTTACGGCACCACCTTCATCATACTTAGTATGCTTCAGCAAGATAATAGTCAAACCTACTAACGCACTTAGTGGAAAAACGGAGGACCGGACTCCTGCCAATGATGCACATTTGTCCAAAGATTTAGGATCAGTAAGTAACAACTCCCCTGATGTCATGTGACTTCAAAACACAAAATTGAAAACAGCAAGACCAAATGAAAAGAAAAAAACATACAAACAAACAAAAGAAAATCACTGCAGAGAGGAAAGCCGTTAAATACATACATTAGCTATCAAATCAACCAATCCCTTTGGCAAAACCATTAGCACTTAAAAGCCGGGTTAAGGATGAGGCAAAATAAAATAAAGACTCCTGTGAGAAGCAACATTGATGCTAGATGTGAAACAAATGAAAATATAAAACAGTATTGAGAATGCAGACATGGTAAGTTTTACCACCCAGCGTCCCAAGCTCCACAGAGGTAGACAAACACAAAAGATACAACGTATCAATCCCGGAAACCAGTACAGGAGGAGGGAGGGGCAGTGAGTACACAGCAGCTGATAAACAAACAACCACATGTCAGATAGTGATAAAAGCTCTGCAGAAACTCAGCCGGGACTACGGGGCACAGAGAGACTGGGGCTGGAGCTGTTGCAGGCTGGCATATATATTTTCTAATTCCCTTAAAAATGTGAGCTCAAGCTAGAGGCGGCATCTTCCTGGCCTTCCAGACAGTTCACCAGAGAAGGCACAAAGAATGATTTCCATTCTCCTAAGGAGACCAGCTGACACCAACAGTGTATCATTCCCAACCCTGCAGAAGGGAGACTTCAATCAGATAGGAAAGGGGGGGCTGCGATTTCTCATCATCCCGCCTCCTCACCATTCCAGTGTTTTGTTAGAGAAAATGTACAGTCAGCCAACATGTAATTCTGCTTTAGGATACTGGTGATAGAGAGGGTCGGTGGACAGTTTTAAAATAACAATAATGACTTTGGGTAGCATTTGTTTTAAAACTCTTTTCCATCCAGATTCCTAAAGGAGCCCCGCTTGTACACAAAGAGACTTGGAAATCTACTGAAAAGCGCATTTCCCCTGCCTGTGTGTCAATGGACATGTCTGGGGACCCCAATGACACTGAGTGGACTCAGCAGCTTGGGGGTGTCAGGATGAGGGTCTGGAAGACAGGCTGCCCCTGCAGAGGAGGGCTCACCTGACTCTGAGTCTTCAGTTTCAAGACAGGAACCTGGGATAAAATGAAGCATTTTCTTTTCCATTGCAAATTAGCTTACAAAAGCAGAATGATGATTTTTAAATGTATGCAACATCAGAAACCGAAATATGCATGATTCAGAGAGAAACCTTTGCATAACGCCAACAGCAGGAGACAGGAGCATCTAGACAATCTGATGACTTGCTACAGAACCACTGGACAGGAGAGACTTTGGGGGGCATAATGCTCTGAGGCTTTGGAGAAGGAAGCAGGACATCTGTTCTCATCCAAGGGCTAACCAAATCTCCAAGGCCTGTAAGGCAGCAAGTTTTCTAAGTGGATTAACTGTATCCTCCCAACAACCCTATCAGGAAGTGACCGTCATTATCCTACAGATTAAATAACTGAGGTTATAGAGATTTATTAACTCACCCCCGGATCCACAGCTAGCAAGTGGGTGACCTCAGATTTTTGGGCAACAGAGCCTAAGTCACCATTCCAAGCATGTGCAATAAACGCAGATGCATGATAAGTGACCGAGTGAATTACCATACAAGCTAGTATATTTCAGAGGGAAAGGGCACAGTATTAAGATATGTGCTAGGACAAGAAATGTAAACCATGAACACCATGGACAAACCAGGATGGATGGTAACCTTCGCTACCACCTGATTTAAGTGAGATGAAACAAAAAGTATCTTTAAACATTATTTAGTTATTTATTTATACAATGATTATTTATTGAGTACCTACTACGTGCTACTACGGGCACTGTTCTAGACAGTGAGTCAAATCAATAAATTCCCTTCCTTCATGGAGCTTACATCCTAAAGTGTGCATATGTGTCTATGTGCACGTGTGTGTGTGTGCGCAATTCAGTGTGTATGCGTGTGCAACAGTGAAACAGATTTAACATCTTTTCTCCTGTAAATCTGTTGAAATAGAACTTTGTCCTATTAAAATTTACATGGTAGCTCAAGTTATAATGGGTTGAACCTCTAACCTATGAATCCTTAATATGTTAAAAATATATTTCAAAAGCATTAGAATTCTACATTCCCTAAGTTAGGGAGGTAGAGAAGGCTAGACCAAGATTCAGGAATTTTAGATGCACGTTCTAGCTCTGATATTACTTAGGAGTGAGGTTACTTTGCCTTCTCGTAGCGTATTCTGTACTACGCAGTGCAGAGTTACCGTGAGATCACACTCACCTTAACTTTGCAGTCACAACTTGCTTTCACGTATTATTTCAGTTGGTCCACACAATGACCCTATGAAGCAGGCAGGGTGTTATTTTTGTCCGACTTTACAGTGAAAATCTGAGACGGTCCAAACGACGTAATAAGGCTCCAGCAGCAAACTCAAGCGCAGGCCCCTGGGTCCAGGTTAAGGGCGAGCGAGACAAGGCACATCAAGGCGCTCCGGAGACCACGGACGGAGGTCTAGAACTTCATATTCGTCTCCATGGAAGGCAGGGTGACAGGGCGAGGCACAGCGGAGTGACCAAGTACACCTGCCACGGACCCACCCCTTCCACTTAACAGTTGTGACACCTAGGCTCTCTGAACCTGTTTCCTCATCTGATTTTTAAAACTGGGGGTCCTAATGGTGCCCGCCTCCCGGAGTTGCTGTGAGGATTAAATAAGATAATGGGTGTAACGCACCTGACCCAAATACCTGGCATGGAATAAGGCTCCATCCTTGTTAGCTATTGTTATTCTATGAAAGAAGCCACCATGGAGGGATTACCCAGCCTCACCCATCTCTACCCTCCATGCCGCAGTAGGAGACTGTGCTGGGGCACATTGCACCGCTCAGGTTTCCCAGCCCGTGGGTCACAGGAAACAAGCTCAGGAATCGGGAGCAGCACAAACGGCAGTGGCAGAGTCACAGAAATACGGCAACGGGGTGTTTCATGGCCCTGTGCCTCCATAAGGGGCGTCCAGTGGTTAACAAAACCTTTAGGCTGCCTGAGAGGAGTTCCTCCAATGCAGGGTGGGCACGTGTACTCTGTTTCATTTTCAGTCAAGACTGCTAAACGTAATGGTGAATTTGATTTTTCTGTCTTTCGACACGTGAGCCTTTGTATGTCAACACTAAGGAATGACATGAAATTCACCTTTAAAATACGACTTTGTCCTTGCTGGTTATCTGTTTCATATATAGTAGTGTGTATCTGTGAACCCCAAACTCCTAATTTATCCCTCCCTGATTTCCCCTTTGGTAACCATGAGTTTGTTTTCTGTGTCTGTGGATCTACTTATGTTTCGTATATAAGTTCATTTGTCTCATTTTTTTTTAGATTCCACATATAAGCGATATCATATGGTATTTGCCTTTGTCCGGTTTACTTCACTTAGTATGATCATCTCTAGGTCCATCCATGTTGCTCCAAATGGCATTATTTCATTCTTTTTCATGGCTGAGTAATATTCCACTGTGTGTGTGTGTGTGTGTATGTGTGTGTGTGTATATATATACACACACACATATACACATATATATGCGTATATATATGTATACACGCATATATATGTGTATATATGAAGGAAGAGGGGGAGGGGGAGGAGGAGGAGGAGGAGTATATATATATCACATCTTCTTTATCCATCCCTCTGTTGATGGACATTTAGGTTGCTTCCATGTCTTGGCTATCGTAAATAGTGCTGCAATGAACACTGGGGTACATGTATATTTTTGAATTAACAGTTTTCTCCGGATGTATGCCCAGGAGTGGGATTGCAGGATCATATGGTAGCTCTATATTTAGTTTTTTAAGGAACCTCCATAGTGTTCTCCATAGTGGCTACACCAACTGTATAGCACAGAGAATTATACTCAATATTTTATAACAAGTTATAAGGGAAAAGAATCTGAAGAAGAATATATATATATACACACACACATATATATGTGAATAACTGAGTCACTTTGCTGTACACCTGAAACTAACACAACATTGGAAGTCAACTCGACTCCAATTAAAAAATTAAATTAAAAGAAATTAAAACATATGATTTTGTCACGACCACAAAGAAGGCCTTCAGAGAGCTTCCTGTGCCCTCCCTTGGAACTACTGAAGAGGGAGAGGAATACACACATCTTCAAACAGGAATAAACTATACAAGTCAAGATGAAGAAAGCCCTTGGACAGTGATGAACAATGTGCAGGATTGTTGCAGGAAGTACATCAATTATGATTCATTACATTGAAGAGATGTAACCGCATGAGAGTAAACTATAACGGTGCGTGTCTCATTTAGCATGACAAGACGCCCATGTTCACACAAGACTTTAATGTAACGAACACATGTTTCTCTTGGCCTAAGTTTCTTTTGCTATAGAAGTAAAATCTTAGTTGTAAATGTTTTCCTTCCCTACAGAGTATCTCATATTATCCCCATGGAAATATTAAACAGATGACACAGATACAGATCCCTACTTCTACTAATTAAATGCAAGAACCAAGTAGGGAAGACTTGCCAGGATCACAAGGCAAAGTTGATGGCAGAAGTGGAACTGAACAGGGTCTTCCTACTTCTAATCTGGAGATATCTTTTCCAAAATGTAGGTCCAACACTTCTTCAACTGCTGAGCTATTGCTCTTCTATCCAAGTATGGAAATATAGCAGATAAAACAAAGGCAGAATAATCAAATCCTTCATATTGAAAAACTAGGAAAGTGCATACTATTTTCACCTTACATTAAAGAGAACCCATTATGATAGTCCATAAGCAGGACATATCCATGGGCTTTAAATACTACATAGAAAGCACTTTTTTAAAAAGCACCATGTAAAATGTCACTGAGCAATCCAGCAATGTGGACACAGAGCCTCCTCTCACTACAAACATATAATATTGATATCTAGCCACACTCAAAATAAAGGAAAATGTGTAGGAAGCCAGGAATAAGGAGAGAAATCAAAACAAGAGATGTCAGTAGGATTTCAAGCCACAGTGAACCAGGGGGATTCCAGACAAAATACCTGCCCTGTGTGCTAGGACCTGGCATTTGAATACCTACATGAGGACAAGAAATGTGACTTCACACCAGTAAGGGAAGGACTCACGCATAAATTCCTGAGTTCCAAGAGCTACTTCGTCCTAAATAAAAAAATAAATAGTAAAAGTTGCCTACAGCCAGGAAAAATGGAAGGAAACATGTCAACTTTTTATGGCCTTGGGCAGAGGGAAAATTCAGCTGTGAAGTATAAAATTCAAGGTCTACACCACCTTATAAGACATATATAAGATCTATTTACCTTGAGTCATTTAGGAAAACCAAATTCTTGAGTCATATAGGAAAGCCAAACTGAGAACCAAGGTAAAATCAAGCTAACACTAAAAACCAATCACTGAAACCCTGGGTCCCAGCAAGAACACTCAAAACCATTTTGTAAGAACCTTTCGCAACATGAGGAAAACAGACCACTACCAAGTAAACATCCCCTACTGAAGCTAAATTCACAAATAAAAGCTATAATCTATATAAGGAAGTAAATACCCAAAAGGGGAAAGTCAGTAAATGTGATAAACATAAGAATTAGCAACCCAACAGCTAAAAAGAACAATCTGAAAAAAACCTATTAAATGAATACAGTTTAAATAAATAAAACAATTAAAGAAGGAGTAAAAACTATCATTAAGTAATAGAATAGTATGAACAAAATGCAGATGAACTTGAAAAAGAACCAAAAGAGCACAAATGAATATATAATTAAGAGGAAAACTCTTAAGGAGTAGGTTAACTACAGATTAGAAACACACTGAGAGTAATGTGGTAGGCTGGAAAAAAAGATCTGATAAAAATCACCAAGAAATAGAAAAGAAAGGAAAACAGATGAAAAACAGAAAACCATAGTTAAGAAACATGGAAGCACAACAAGTTCCAAACAGGAAAAATAAAATAAATCTATACTTAGACACATTGAGGAACCAGCAGAATATCAGAAATAACCAAGTGAAAAATCTTCACTACAAGCAGAGAGAAAAGTCAGGTTAACTCCAAAGGGCAATGAGAGTAACAACATAATTCTCCTTAGCAACCAAAGAGAACAGAAAGTAACAAAATAATACCTTCCAAATGATAAGTGATAATAATTCCAGCACCTATACTCTGTTATATAATATTCAAGAGAATACTCAAAATAAAGACATTTTCATACAAAGACCAAGAGAATTTATCATTCAAAGCCTCCCCTCCCAAAGTATCCACTAAATAACACATTTCAGTAAAAAGAAAACAATCTGGAAGAAAAGGGTAGAGAGAAGAAGTAACAATGAAGAAAAATCGGCAAGCATGTTTACAAATCTATGTAAACATTGCTTATAAAAATTAAAAACTAACTTGGAGGAAATTAAATACAAACCAGGTGTAAATTACAAGACAAAAAATCAGAATTCTGAAATTGGCAAATAGCAGGTAAAATTTTTTTTAAGTTTAAGTATTATTCATGAAGAGGATAAAACAATAGTAAAAATAGCAAATACTATGTTTACTATGTTCCAGAAAGTAATTTTAATCTTTTACATATATTAACGAATTTAATTTTCACAACAGCCTAGGACATTGGTACTTTTATTATCCCCATTTTACCAACAGGGCAACTGAGCTCAGAATTTAAGTTATGCGCCAAAAATCATACAACTACAAAATATGTAGGAAAACATACCTGGGACGTGAGCCAAGGCAGTCTGGCCTGGCTCCTGCTAAAGCAGGTAATCATATTAAAACTGAAGTGTAACCACAAAAGGAATAGAAACAGAATGTATGAAAATGTATAAAAAAATGAAGGAAAAATTTGACTAAGCCAAAATATGGCAAGAAAACTGAAGACACAAAGTAAAAGCACAGTAAACAAAGAGCAAAGTCCAAATATATCATTATGCACAATACATGTAATTATATGTCTCCTTAAACTACAGATATTTGAAAATTTAAATTAAAGATACAAAATCAGCTACAAGTGGTTTAATGAGATACAGCTAAAGGAAAATTATCCCGCTGATTTGATAGTTATGGTAAGGGAAAAGATATGTGTGGAAAATATAGATGTGAAAAACATAGATACAGAAAAAAATACATAGGCAAAATGAAGTTTATTTTGAATAGCAGTAGGAATATAATAAAAAATAAGACTCTGAGCCACAAGAAAATTATTTAAAATAGAGAAGTTAATACGTAACTTAAAAAGTAAAGGAAGAATTCACTCAGAAGATGTAACAATATTGAACTAGTATGTACCTAATAACATAGCATCAAAATATTGCTATATAAAGCAAAAAATGACAAAATTACAAACAGCAACTGACATCACAATCTTTGAGGTTGATTTTAATGTACCCCAGAACCTAAAAGATAAAGTAGCCCAAAAAATTAGTAACGCTATTAAAGATTTGAACACCATAATTTGAAATTTCACCTAGTCCTCTGTGGGTATGTATATATGTGTGTCTGTATATATGCACATGTGCCTGTATAAAACCCTGCACACGATAAACAGAGAATACACAATCTTTTTCAAGCAAGCCTTGAAATGTACTTTTAAATGACCACCTATTAAGTCAGAGAGGACATCTCAATCAATATCAAAAAATCAATCAGGTCTATATAACCAAAACGGACTAAAATATGAATCAAATAAAAAATAACCACACATCTCTATGTGTTTATTAACTAACTACTACAATTCGAAATAATTATCGGGCTACAATAAAAAAAATCTCAAGGAAATTTAAAACTACTGAAAACTGAACAGCAAAAACTCTATATATCAAATCTATGCAATGCAACTAAAATAAGATCAGAAGGATATACTTCTAGCCTTAAATACATACATTGCCATTCCTCTATGTTATACCCATTTGGGTCATGAGAATTCATATTTAAGAAGAGTTTCATTTAATATTCCTATTTCATCTCATAAGGCATTTATTTGACTTCATAAAGACCAAATTGGATTTTATAGACTTTAAATTGGTGGCTGATACATCACGTAGTCATCTTTTCAGTTTTATCACTAATATGTTGTGTTAAGTTCTCCTCAGAATACAGATGGTTGCATCATCTCCCTGAATTCTTTAGTCTTTGCCATGTTGTTTACTGTTATTATAATTTGCAATAAAGATAAATTTACATAACTTAGAGTATCATGAATATGTTTTGTTTGTAACATAGTCAAGTGTCAGTTTTTCATTGCTTTGAATTTAATGAGAACAAGTAAATAGTCATATTTTGAATAAATTTATTAAGGGAAAATGGCTTATTAGAAGTTATAACAACTAAAGTAAACTACTGAAACACCTTTGTCCATTTTAATAAGACTAATGTCATTTAGCCATGCCAACTGTGGAGCTTATGAGTTCATAAAAATATTTATCATTGAAAATATTGAAAGCAATGTTAAATATGTTTTCAACTGTAAGTGTTTTTTCAGGGATTAATTACCCTTGTAAGGTGGGAGTCAACATATTGGAAAACAAGTAAATTCAATAATTAATGAGCTAAGCTTTCAATTCAACAATTTTTAAAAAAATAACAAAATACACCCAAATAAAGTAGGAGTAACTAAATAATAAAGTGCAGAAATTGATAAATTAGAAGCCAACTAGAATCTAATTCTTTGAAAAAGAAGCCAACCAGAAAAATTCATAGATAAACTTCTATGAATTTTGATCAAAGAAAGATGAAATTAACAATAATAGGAATAATAAAGTAGAACTTAAATACAAATAAAGTGAAGATTTTTTAAATCATAAAAAGTAAATTTCTTCCCATAAATTTAAAAACACAAATGAAATGACTTTCTAGAAAAATAAAAATACAGATACCAAAACTGAACTAAGAGGACATAGATAAGCCAAACAGAACTATAAACTTTAAAGCAATTAAATCATTGGTGAAAATCTACCCATATACAAACCATCCAATTCACTTGGTTTTACAGTGAGTTTTTAAAACCCTACAAGGAACAAATAAGTTTACACAAAAGGTTCTTGTATACCTCTTTAGGGCTTCAAGCTATATGAAAGAATTCTGTAAAAAATAAAGCATCTTATTAATGATAAATATTATTCTCATTCTTAAAGTTGATACAAAGAGTAACATTTTTGGTAGAAAATCACCTGCTATTATTTTAAAAGGTACAAAAATATGTCTGTGGTAGAGTGCAGTGATAATTCTAGAAGGCACCTGAAACAGTCTCTTTAGAAAGAGACCCACTGAAGTCATCCTTTGGATAGAAAACAGGAAACGTATGGTTGGCCCAATAGGAAAGGTTGGAGGTTTTGAGACAGTAAGAAATTAGAAGTCTTCTTTGAGCTTTATTAGGAACAAACACAGGCCATCAGGAGGACCTGGCTTTAGACGTATGTTCAAAGCGAGATGTGGTTCAAATAATAAGTGAAGACCATGAGCTTCATCCACTGACCAACCAGCCAGTAAATATGCTTCAGGAAAACAAAGTATGACAAAAAGAAACAGATCAAAGGCAAGGATAGGTTTTTCCAGAGATCAGGATCTCAGTAATCAGGCGGATATTAACCAAAGAAAGTCTGGTTTCTATTTTAAATTCAGGATAGTCTGGAGCCCAGAGGAGAAACCTTCATGGACCAAACTGCTTTGTCTTTCCCTTAAAATAATAATACAAGTTATTTACTTTCAAGACAACAGGATGAAGAGAAGTGGAAAATGCTGCATCCTAAGCCCAAGTTCAAGGGCAAAGGAAGTGAAAAGGGCAGGTGAGAGCTGACACCTGGAAGAGGCAAACAGGCCAGCTTTCCCAAGACTGCAAGATAAATGAGGGGGTGTCTGGGGAACCACTGAGGACACAGAAGGTGGCTTTGTTACTTTAAACAGCAGGGGACCCACTGCTTTGTCCCAGCACCCTGAACAGAGGCAGAATGCATGCCCAAGTTTACCCAGTTTAGGACAAATCCCACTGACCCACGTCATGGGCAAGGAAATCAGAGGACACAATCTTAGAACACTCTAGGAAACTTTTCTCTTCTTCATTCTTTGGCCACCTATTATTCCAAGCTGTAGAACTCCATCCCTGTATACAGGATTTACCAAGCAAAGTAAGCATTTATAACTGTTTAAAAAAATCAACGGTTCATTCAAAATATAAACACTCAAAATGAAAGAACAATAAGAGTTCACATGCATGAGGATCTAAGTGAAAAACAAATTGGGAGATGTTTCTTGCCAAAATTTTTTTAAAAAACTTTTCAAAGGTGGACTGAATTTGCTATGTTCTTTTATTTATTTAACCTACTTCACACACACATACACATCACCATCATCATCATTTTAGGAAACTTTCTTTTCTACAGAACTTTCTTTCTGACCAAACAATTAGAAAGTCGAGTATCCCTGATAATCAAGTAAAACAATGAAAAGCTGAATCATTCAATACTCTGCCAAAAATGCATATTCTCACTTCTGACTGTAGTTATTTCTAAGTTTATATTGTGCAGCAATCTCGAAAACGATTCTGAATTCACCCTCGGGCATGATTTCAACCTCCTACAAATGCTATTAGGAGCCTCCATTGGGGGCAATCTGTGATCGCTGTTAAGCTTAATCACTAGCAATGTTTCTCTACGTTCTCTGGGGCAGGTAAGCTCAGGGACATTAGGTACACAGCATAAAAGTGCCCCAAATAGAAACCATGGCATTTTGCATGTGTTAACACTCCTGTTACCCCATAGCCTCACGTCCCCCTGCGCTGCTCAATTCATCACCCTACCCAAATGAGAGCCAATTAAGTCATATGAGTCCTGCCAAAGCAATAGTTTTTCCAGTGTAAGAGTTAAAATAGAATTTGAATGGCCAGACCACAGTTTAATGGGCTGTAAAAGTGCCCTTGGTACCAGCACAGTCTTCTCCAAAGCCAAAGAGAAAGTTTAGGGCCTAGGGGAGGTAGAGGGTGGATCCCTGGGCATTTCCCAGCTCCTCTAGGAACAGAGCAGCAACAGGAGGACAGGGCTGGATTATATCAAGGCAGCACCTAGAAAAGACCCTCAAGCACTAGCTTTTGGTACTGGAAGCCTACACTTATTTCTCTGAGAACCGTAGCCTTCACCCCACCACAGCGGTCTCCACTCCACTCAGACCGTTCTGGCTGGGAGATACGAACATCTGTCTGTTTCCGTCTCGGCGCCACCTCAGGTGCAGGGAGGAAAGAGGAAACAGTAGTCAGAGAAGCTCGACTTTTGGTACAGGCAAAGAGACAGGCAGGACAGCAAGTGCCAGGGAACAGAAACACATCTGGATGAGAAAACTGCCCACAGGCAGGTAAATACACCTATGAGCTCACACAAGCAAGAACGCCTTCTAATAAAATACCATACAATTAA
Source organism: Eschrichtius robustus (assembly GCF_028021215.1). Classification (NCBI taxonomy): domain Eukaryota; kingdom Metazoa; phylum Chordata; class Mammalia; order Artiodactyla; family Eschrichtiidae; genus Eschrichtius; species Eschrichtius robustus. The sequence continues at coordinate 91,284,006 of NC_090838.1, read as the reverse complement.
CATGATAACGTCACATAAGATGAATAGATTGTGATAGAAACAAGCAAGTGTAAAAAGGCAGTGCTCAGAATAAGAGCGCTTGGAAAAGGCAGAGCCTAAAACAGAAGCAGGAAAATGCAAGAGGCAGCCCCGTCCAGGGGAAAAGGAACCGTAGTGCCAGAAAACTGCGGGAGTAAGCCCTGCTACTCTTCCACCACTCCTGATGGTGACAATATTCAGTGCTCACTGCAGGCCCAGCACTGTCCTAAGAAGGGTATACATATCTCTTCTCATTTAACCCTGACACCAAACAAGCCTCCAGGGTAGACAGGAAGATGAGACATCGAGCAGAGCTGGCTGGAATTCTGGCTCACCATCCGGCAGCAAGGTAACCTCCCCAGCTCTCAGTTTCCTCGTATCTGAAACGCAGTCATCATACCTGTCCCGGGGTGGATGTGAAAATTAGAGATAATGAACTTAAGTGACTACTAGTGGCTGTTATTAGTGTGATTGATCAGATTAAAATAATCAAGAGTGAGGAACAGAAGAAAGCGCTATAATTGAATAGAAATGGCAACAGAGAAGCAGTCATGGAAACAGGGCATGAAAGCACCCCTTCAGTGACAGAGGCTCAGAGAGAGAAAGAGTAGACAGAGCCTGTGCTTGGCTCCGCACTTTGTGCGTCCGTGGGCAACTCGGGCAAACTCTCTGAGTTTCAGTTTCCACCTCCCCCGAGTGGGTATTAATATCTGCCCTTCCTACTTGGCAGGGCTGCTGTGAGGACCGCATGAGATGGCACCTGCGTTTACTATGACAGGCAACGAGTTTATGCAAATGTGCATAAGACAGGGACATCCTTTCCCCCTTATTCCATTTCCCAGGAGAAATTAAAACACTCAACCAGTAGAGCCATGTCAAAACCAGGCAATTACAGGTTGCAAAGCCTTTAAATAGCCCATGCCTCCTTTGGTCACCGTTAACAGAATCTAGTTAACTTAATCTGACATCGAAGGTTTGTTTTGGGCTTACTTCCTGCACCCTGCACTTTTCTATAAACCATCCCTGCTTTGCGCTTCCCTCTCAATTTAGGCCTTTGCTTATTCCTCTCTGGAATGTTGTTCCATTTCATCTCCAATTGACCATCTTCTGCTCATCCTTGAAAACCTAGTTTAAACGCATCCTTGGCATGAGGAAGTGCTTCCCTTCTCCCTACACTGCATATCATCTTTTCTGAATGTCTTATCCCACCTAGCACTTTCCTGGATTATGAGTGCTGTGGTGTATGCCATCTCTCCCACCAATCTCTAGGCTTGGGGATGCAGCCATGTTTCTTTTCATCCTTTATGGAGACCTTAGAGCATGGGACCTCTCAAGGAGCAGATGTATAAAACAGACGCAATAATGCATAAATTCTGTCTATCTGATAACTTTTTGGAATCATTACAACAACAGTAGTTGCCGTATTTTAAATTAAAAAGTATTTAAAATATAAAGTACAAATAACGTAAAGCTCCACGATCCTAACAAAAGTTTATGCGGGGTGAAAATAAATGAAGATGAGAAGATCCATTCGGAGGCTCCTGCTTTCCAAAGGAGACTAAAACGTAGTTTGGAAACGTGGGTTAATTATTTTTAAACATGCATCTGGCTTCACTGGCCTCGGTCACCACGAAAATGCTTCCTGGAGAGTGACAGCCTCAGCCCAGAGAAAGGGAGGAGACAGGGCGTCGCCGTCGTGCTGCAGGCACTCAGGTGTCCCTGGTCCCCTTCCAGGCACCTCACTAGTCAGGTGCACGGCAGGGTCTGCGTCCCTGCCAAGGCACGTCTCTCTCCCAAGCATCCAGGGCTTCCACCGTTCTAGCCTGGGTGCTGCTGGCGCCCCTCTCCCAGTAGGTGAGACCCATGAACTTCAGCCCACTGCCCTCCTTCCTCAGTAAAGAGGTCTCAGCTTTAGCAGAAGCCTCTCACACTCGGCGTTCCAGGCAGAGCAAGCCTCAAATCGCTAAGTTTGTACGGGTTAAAACTCCGGGGCTATTTCCAGGCCAAGGTCCACTCAAGAGCCAAAGCATGAAACTGCCCCTCCCGGGGTCCCTTTCGGCCAGATGAAGCTGCTCTGTCGTCCCTGCCCTGGTGCACTGGGAGGCGGCCACGACCCAGAGGTCAACTCGCCGATCCGGGCACCCTCCCGGCCTTGGTCCCCGCCGCACCCCGCGGGTCCAGCTCGCTCACCGATCTTGGCCAGGGAGGCCAGCAGGATCCACAGGGTGATCTCGAAGGGGATCTGCACGTGGGGGTAATCCAGGGTGAACACCGGCAGTCGGCTCTCCTCGAACGGCGTCGTGCCCGGGGCCACCACGCTCGCGGGGCTGGGCGAGCTGGAGCTGGTGCCCATGGCCCGCGGCGCGTCCAGCAGGGTCTCGGCCAGGGCGCCCGCCGGCCCCGCCACCTGCAGGAGCAGCGGTAGCAGCAGCGGCGGCGGCGGCGTCCGCCGGCTCCGCCGGGTACCCGCCGGCTCCATGCGCTCGGCTCCCCCCGCCGCCGTCGTCCCCGAGCTCGGCCCTCGGCGCGCTCAGCGCATCGCCCCGGAGCGGGCAGCGCCGCCCGCCGGGCCCGGCACGGAGCGGACAGCGAGAGCCGCCGCCGCGGGGCCGGAGGTCTGCCGCGCACCGGCCGGGTCCCTGCCGCGAGCGGGCGCGCACGGGACGCGAGGCCACGGCGCGGAGCCTCGGCGCCCTCAGCCGCCCTCCGCCGCCAGCCGCCGGCCCATGTCCCGTCCGCCGCCCGCCGCCCGCCGCGGCCCGCGGGCGGGGGCGGGGCGGGGCGGGCGCGGCGCCGGGGCCGCGGGGCGGGAGGACGGGCCCGGGGCGGGCGCGCGACGCACCGGCCGAGCCCGCGGGCTACGCGGGGCCCGGAGCCGCGGGGGCGGCGGCCGCGCTCGCCTGGGGCCCAGGCCGCGCGCCGAGACCCGCCAGCCTCGGAGCCGGCGAGCTCTGGGCGGAGGGGCCGCGCGGTGGCCGGAGCTGTCCCCGCCCCGGAGGCCGCGGCGGGAGTCCATCCAGGGAAGGGGCCGTCGCGACCCAGGCGGCGCGCGCAGGGGACCCGGGGAGCGGGGCCGGGAGGAGACGCCGGCCCAGCCCGCGCCCCGCGGAGCTCCGTGCCCCGTAGGGAAGGTTCAGAAAAGCCTCCTGTCGTTCCCCTTCCTGGACTTCATCAGGTCGCGCATAGGGCACGCTCTCGGGGCGCTGACGCTCCCCGTGCGGAACTCCGGTTCCCACGCTCCCATCGAAGCCCTTTCTTTTCTTTTCCACCGTGTACGGGTGTCACTCATCGGACCCCTGTCGCTTCCACTTTTCTCCTCCCCGCCCCCGTCACGAAAAAGAAAAACATCCTCTCTGTTTTCAGGCTTCGAGGTGTCCATGTCCGCGAGCAGCAGAACCACCATTATTTCGTGGAAAGCCCGTGATCTGCCGAGCTCGAGCTCGGATTGACCGGCTCCGCTAATTACAGGACGGGCTGTGGTCAGGGCAGGGGAGGGGAGGAAACGTGGTTCTTCTTCTGCACCCGAAAGAGCCTCATCCGCCAGCGCAGCCCGTCCTCCTGCTTCGCGCAAGGCGTCTTAGACCTGCCTGCAATGTGCTGTCCCAGCATCTTTATCACCAGGAACTGAAGGGACCCTAAAAGCTGACCAGTTGTCCCTCAATTAACTGAAACCATTTTCCCTTCGATATTTAGGAAATAAAATCCTTCTCTTTTCTCATTTTTTGAAATGTGTCCAAACATGGCTCCTGCTATTAAACACCCTGCAGTTCAACATTCAAAGCAGATTTTCTTTTCAAAGTTCTAACACAGGGAATCCGTGAAATGTCAGCAGAAGGTACAAGAAAAATAATAATAATAATAATAATCCTCCACCTAAACAGAACCATATAAGGAACAGCCACCTTCGGACCTTGAAAGTAATGCAGAGACAAGTCCAGGATAAAAATGGGAGGGTTCTAGGAGCTGGCACAGAACACTTCACTTAACACTTTATAAAAGCATAACTGTTTCAAAAGTGCAACAGAACAGAATGTAAGGATGTTCTGTCCTCTTTAAAAAAAAAAAAATCATGGAGCCCTGCAAAAATCTGCCTCCTCTTCTCTATTGGAAATTTTCTGGAAATCTGCTGGAAATTTGTATTAAAGGGTGAGTGTCACATTCCTTGTAAGGAAGGAGCAGCAAATGACAACTGCTTTTAAAAAAAAAATGTGTATCTCTACATGGGAAGCTCTATGCAAGGTTTGCTTGTATTTTTCTTGTTGTTGTTGTTGTTGTTAATCATAAAAGCCAAAGAGATAGACATTCTTGTACCCATTTTATAAGTGAAGAATTATAGATGCAGAAAGGTTTGAAAACCATCAAACAAGCAAACAGACTTACCCAAGTTTACAAATCAAATAAAGGTCCAAAAGGAATTCAAGCCCAGGCCTGTCCATATAACACTCATTCCATCCCACCCTCCACCCTGTGACTATTAGCCCCAAAACAGCAAGTCAGTTTCTCAGGTGCCTTCAAATAGAATAGTGGAGACTATTTTAGGAATTATCCACAAAAGCCATAGCAGAATAAAGTCTTATTTCCAGTAAGTGACTCAGGCCAGTTCTACACGTTGAGTGAAATAATGGTAGGGCAAGGGCACATTCAGACAATAATTTCTAGAAGTTTGAGTCACATAATATTTTTAAGAATAATTGTGCCTCAGAACCAGGAAAATGAATGACAAATCTACGTTTCTGGGACCTTCCTGCCCATGGTAGCTGTAGTGACTACAGACTCCAGTATCACTTTAACTTTATGAATCTAGGCTAGTGTAGTTAAAGGTTATCAACCTTTTCTTACACTTGGAAAAATGCTTTTATTTATTCTTATCCATGGAAGATGAACAACTTGGTTTAAAAAACACTTCTTTCATTTCTCCCCTAAAGCAAATAAGAAAGAGTTAAATTGCACCCGCTTGCTGACAAGGACTTGGCTGAGCCATTTCTTCAAAGGGCCCCATGACTGGAACTCAGCCCCTGAAAGTGATACCACCACCCATTACTGTACCCATGGAATGAATGAAGGCAAGTTCCTGTCTCTACTAAGTTAAAATCTTTAGTGGCTTCCTAAGTGGCAGTGGCCCCCCTGCACCACTGCGTGGCGCCAGCACCCTCTCCACGGGTCAGCGGCTCCCAGAGCCTCCAGCCCTGTGTGCGAGCTTGATCAGGAGACCGGAGACAGGGAAAGCCTCCCTTGTCAGGTACTAGTATAATAGTCAGGAGAGCACCTAGCGACAGTTAGAACTGATATTTCACACTATTTATTCTTTACAGATTTTTATAATATTCATACCTTAACTCCCCCTTCTTTGAAGTCTGCATTGTACAACCACGAACCCTTAGTTTCATAATAATATTTCAATTCAAAAATCTTTGCCTGTAAAAAGTTGACGCTTGTAGTACTGTTGATGATTTTTTTTTTTGTTATATTTGAGGTCTTAACGTCTGAACTAGCTTCCTTTTTTTTTTTTTTTAAGACTTAGTTCTCAGCAAAAAGCTGGAGCCCTCTTCTTAGAAAGCAGCCCTATCAAGGATCATGCAGTGGTATTTTATTGGTTTTTATTGGTGGTTTTTATTGCTGTTCGTGGAATTAAATGCTTTTCTCTCTTTCGTTTTAGCCAGAGGTATTTGTTTCATTTCAGCAGAGAAATGTTTTACTATCTGAAAAGCTACTTTCTGCAAATTCAAGGTTATAAATGAGTGATACTTTTAATATCAAAATCTCCTTGTCTATTTAAGATGAGATTCTGTTTTCAGATATTCAACCAGGAAGTTTTTCAGAGCCTCAGTTTTCCTCCACAAAATGAGACACTTGGAATAGGAAACTTTCTTTCCTTATAAAAGACTTTACAGATCTACAATTTGAATCCAACACATCTGTGTGAAGAGGACACACACCTACATCCTTCCTCGCCCTCCTCAGGCACCTCGATGTCACCTGTGGGAGGAGAGACGCCCTGTCCTTTAAGCTTTGCCACGTTGCGTCTGAACTCTGATGTGCAATGCAGTCAGAAAGCAAAAAGACAGCCCATAGGACCGTCTGAGTAGTATCCCACTCTTCCACCTGAGGCACACTCATTCATCAATTCAACAGATATTTGTAGAGTCCCTAGAGTTGCTGGACACCTGCAACTAGAAGTCTCTTGGTACCTTTGGAAGCCCAATAAGTAAGAGTGCTTCAGGGGATTATGGGGGAGGAAACATAATTTTCCCTCTACCCTGCTGAGTGTTTAGCTGAGACCCCTAAAGGTTAACAAGGGAAAAACGAACAGAAGTTTATTAACATGTGTATCTCATGTATACATGAGAGATATCCAGGGAGAAACGATCTCTCTCCAGGGTGAGATTCAGGATGAAACACCATCTTCGTAGGGAAAGGGAAGTGGGGATGCAGCCTTTTAGAGGAGAATAAATTATTTTTAGGAAAAAATGAATGGGCCCTTAGAAGAAGAGATGGGAGATATGACAGTTGGTGACACAGTTTGTCTGATGTCAACTTCTAGTCTCCTCTCCTGTGACCAATCTTTCCTGGTTGAGGAAACGTCCAGGGAGAAGATTTATGACAGTTGAGTTCCTTTTAGAGGATCTGTCCTTGGGCAGGGAAGGGACGTTCAGAGAAAGCTTCTCCCTGCACTGGCTGTTTTTCAAGTGATTACAGCTCAAAATAATCAATATACCAAAGTGGCAGATTTGGGGGCGGCATATTCTGCTACTCTTCAGGATCATGGCAAAGATGTTTCTAGAAACAGGAGTTGGAGATGAGGAATATCTTTGCAAATGTATATTTTGTTTAGTGTTCTAGAATTTAAACAATGTCTACCATAGTGGAAACAGACAGAGATATGACCAAACCCAAACCTGGAAAAAAAGGAGCAGAGTTTTAAGACACTGATCTTCATCTAAGCATCTCCGTCCATTTCCCACTCCCTTGAAACATGAGTAATTCCTTAAAGCTTTCTGAGTTTCCATTTATCTGTCCAAAGGTCACTGTCAAAAAGCATGCTTGTGCAGATTTTATTTAATGATGTCCCTCTGAGAAAATCTCATCAGCTGCCTCCAGTGTAAACTGTGGTCCAGACTGTTCACAGCAGACTGTTTCTGGGGTTTCCTAGTACTTTCCCAATGGGGAGGAGCAAAATCTAATGGATATACTTCTGAATCTCTGGGCTTTGTACAGTCCTTCAGCACCTACTGTTTTATGATCAGCCTTAAAACCTGAAAACAGCTTAAAGAGACAACATCAGTTTAAAGCTTAGTGTGCTTCATTATTCCATGCCTATCTTTGACCTGTGTTTTCAATCCATCCATCCATTCATTTATCTCTTCAAACAACCAAACATCAAGTATTTATTTAACTTTTTGAGAACCTACTATGTGCTAGGTATTCATTCCTGCGGGAGATACAGAGACGGGCCACATGACTCTTACCCTTGAGAACTACACAGCATGGTAGAAAAGGTAGAATAATAGCAATGGCTACATTTACTGAGCACACACAACGAGATGGACTCTTTTTCAAACACTGTATCATTCATCTCATTAAGTATTCATAATACTTAAGTATTCATAATACCTTACAGTATAGATATTATTAGTACAGCCCATTTCACAAATGTGTAAATTAAAGACAGAAAAGTTATGTAATGTGCCCGAGATCACAGAGTTAGTCAAGATCTTAATACAGGTAATTTAACCCCAAAGCTACACCATTAAACACTATACTATAGAACAATGGTCATAATGATGACAGTGGTGGTGAAAATGGCAGTGATGATGGTGATGATGCTGGTGATGGTGATGATAGTGCTGATGGATGGTGGTGATGGTGGTGGTGATGGTGATGGTGGTGATGATGGTGATGATGGTTGTGGTGGTGGTGGTGGTGGTGGTGGTGGTGATGGTGATGGTGGTGATGATGGTGGTGGTGATATTAATGAAGCTGGTGATTCTAACAATGGATGATGGTGATGATAATTATGATATCAACATGAATTTGGAGCTTTCATATGTTTGTTTGTTTTTTTTACTCACTAGAAACCAATAATCCTATGTGATGAGTGTTATTTCCCCCAGTTTTGATATAAGAAATGTAAGACTCAGAAAAACTAAGAAAGTTGATCAAAAGCTATTCAGCTGCTAAGTAACAGAGTTGAAACTAGAACAGAAGTCTCTTTCTACTTTTCTAGGCTGTGCCTACGTAGCCATGAAAGTGCCTCAAATGTGATAGAAACCACAGAGAAATAGATATCAAAGGTTGTAGAAATTCAGAAGTGGGAATCACAGAGGAAACGGGCTTTATCATGGAAGGCTCTGGAGGTCTTGACAAGGGCATTGGCATTTTACACTAACATGGGAAATCTTTAAGAGGTTTGAGCAGAAACAGGAGAGATGACCTGACTTTTATTTTAGCAGGATTCTTCCAGCTCTTGCCTTGAGAATGTAAGTCAGGAGGCTCTTATAATAATCCAAACAAGAGATGAATCTAGTTGGATTCAGTGTGGTGGCTGGAGTGGTGGTAAGAAGTGGTTGAATTCTGACAATATTTGACTCCTGGATATATTTTGAAGGTAGAGCTAAATTGTAACCTGAAAGTTCAGATTTGGAATGTGAGAGAAAGAGAAAAACCTAGGTAAACTATAAACATTTTTTTTTCTCTGAGCCATTGGAAGAATGACGTTGCCTGAAGAAAGTTCTGTTTCTTTAGGACAGACAGGGAAGGCTGTGGAGGAACTGGTTCACAGAGATGTTTATCAGGAACTTTGGAGACAGTAAGCTTAAGGTGCATATTAGACCTCCAAGTGGAAATGCCAAAGACGGTTGAGGCTTCAGGTTTGGGGCTTAGGGAAGAGACTCAGAATGAATAAATAAATCTGTGAGGCATTAGCCAATAGGTTGGTGTATTAATTTAGGCATTAGCCAATAGGTTGGTGTATTAATTTAGGCATTAGCCAATAGATTGGTGTATTAATTTAGGACATACCAGTTTCCACTACCGAGAAAACACAGCCTCTAATTGACAGAGCTGAAACTCAAACGCAAAACCTTACTGGGTTAAATTAATAGAGATTTTTCATTCCTTTTAAAGTCCAATCCACAGTGGGAGTGGGGAGAAGGGGGAGGGGCCCACATGGTTATTCAGGGACCTAGGCTCATGGCATATTGGCCATAATGGCCAATAATAATGGCATATTATTCTATGGGCATAATTTTATGGGCATACTATTCTATCTTTTCTACCATGCTATGTAGTTCTCAAGGGCAAGATTCATATGGTCCATCTCTGTATCTCTTGCAGGAATGAACGCCTAGCACATAGGTTCTCAAAAGTTAAACAATATGCTCATGTTCCATGGGCAAGAAATGGGCTCGTGGACACAATTAGATGTAAGAACTTGGACATTATCTCTGGCTGGGCAATCTTTTTCCCAAGCAAAGGTCTGTGCTAAAGAAGGGGAGCCCTAGTCTTCAGCACTCAGCTGGGTTCCTCTTCCACAGGGAGCCTTGAGGTCACCTATGGCGTGAGAGCAGGAGGAAAAAAGAGGTTCAAGCACTGGTCTGTAGGGTCTGCTAACACTGCAGGTTGGGGAGCCAATGAAGAACCAGTAGAAAAAGATTGAGAGTGAACATTGAGAAAAGAAAACAAAATCCATGTGAGTGCTATGTCCCGGAGTGAAGAGAGCAGGCTCATGGACAGAAGAATGAATAACAGCACCAAATGCCACTGATGGGTCCAGCAAAATGAGAATGCAGGCAGGGCCTTTGATCCAGAAACATGGCGGTTTGGGGACCTTGAGAAGAGCAATTTTTGTAGAGCAGTAGATGTGAAATCTTGACGGGAATGGATTCAAGAAAGAAATAGAGGAGAGAAGTTAGAGACAGTATCAACATCTATTTCAGGGATTTTACTGAATGGGGAAGGAAATAAATAGAACAGTAGCCAGAGGGAAACATGAGGTCAAAGAAAGAAAAAATTGTAGAGATTGAAGAAGTAACAGCATATTTGCATAGTGATGAGAATGATCCAGTGAAAAGGGAAAAAAATGAATGACTTGGAGGAGGAAAAGGGGAATTGCTTCACTAGTCCAGTTAGCTGAGAGAGATGGTATTTAGTGTGCCGATGGAGGGATTGGGCTTGGCTAGAAGCGAGGGGAGTTTATCCACAGCAACGGGAAAGGAAGGCAGAGGGGCAGGTCGGTGAGCCTTTGCAATGAGAGCAGCTTTATCAGTTCTGGTCAGCAGTTTATCAGCAGTTCTGGTCTCATCACTTTCATTTTCCAGCGAGACTGAGGATGAGGAAAGCGGCACTGGAGATTTGAGGAGAAAATGAAAATATGAAATATTTGTCAAGGGGAATGGAAGAGAGAATGACTAGGGATATAAATTATGAATTCCAAACAGAAACAGAGCACACTTGAGGTTAATAACTGTGAATATAAAATGGGACCAGTCAGCTCAATGGTGTGTTTTCTGTATCTACATTCTCTTGTGCATGCGGTAGGCAGAGATCAGGTTTAACCTGCATTGCGGTTTCACCAGGCGTGCAGGAAGGTGCAAGGTGGTTGAGTGCTTGTGCAGGGAAGTAATATAATGTGGACCGGAGCAGTTACATCAGGTAGGATCACTGGACTCAAGTGCCAGTGGAAGCAAAGGTAGATGCCATTGGGGGATTAGGGGGAGTGAGCTCAAAAGATAAGAAGGAGGAGTAGAGAGTGGACTGTTTACAGTTTGAATTTATTTATTTCTGAATTTGTTTATTTTAATATATACTTTGGTTTATGAGAGAAGGGCTACAAAAGGCTAATGTAAATAATTTTTGAAATGTGTTCACTCAATATTCATATTCATTCAACACATGATTATTCAACTGAATTTTTGAAGGCTTTGTAATAGCTGCTTATAATTGCACAGCAGAAAGTGTTTTCATTAATGGAACTCATTTTCTCATGGGTTGGTATAAATCTTACATAGTAACTCAAGCTCAAAGAAAGTTCTGGCTGTAGAAGCAAATGAACTGCCTATAAGATACTGGCCTTGTAAGCTCAAATTTATAAACCAAAAATGTGAATCACAAGAGGTTTTTGCATGGCACAGAGCCTGGGATTTCTTCAGAATTCTGTGCTTGAACAAATGTGCTACTTGTATTAAATAGTAATTCATCCCTAACATGAGCATACACATTTCAAGAATTATACAGATTTCGGGCTTCCCCGGTGGCGCAGTGGTTGAGAGTCTGCCTGCTAATGCAGGGGGCACAGGTTCGAGCCCTGGTCTGGGAAGATCCCACATGCCGCGGAGCAGCTGGGCCCGCGAGCCACAATTACTGAGCCTGCGCGTCTGGAGCCTGTGCTCCGCAACAAGAGAGGCCACGACAGTGAGAGGCCAGTGCACCGCGATGAAGAGTGGCCCCCACTTGCCGCAACTAGAGAAAGCCCTCGCACAGAAACGAAGACCCAACACAGCCATAAATAAATAAAAATAATTTTTAAAAAAAAGAATTATACAGATTTAGAGCAAGAGTTAAATACCCTGTAGTGCCGAATCGATAAAATATTTCCAAATAGTTTCTGGTTTGGAAAAATTAGATTTAAATTTAAATTTTAAATTTCTTGTTTAAAAAAAAATCACCCTGACCTCTAGGACCCTACTTCCTTCTGGGTCTAGACCTTGCTTAGAGGTAGTTTTGTCAATTTTGGAATTCTGAGGAATGTTATAAGGAAGAAAATCTGTGCAAATGACTTTACACAGCACTTATTAGTTGCTTACAAGGTACCCGATGACTCTCTTCCCTGTCAAATGTTTGCTTGCTCCTTGCAGTTTTGTCTAAACCCTCTGCATTACTCTTTCTCACATGCTTTTCTCATTCTTGGAAAGTATACAGATAAAGAAAAGGAAATTGAGCCCTGTAATACACAAGTCCTAGCTTGGAACTGGCTTTTCCTGCTCTGGAGTCCTGGGAACATCTTCACAAATCATAACTGTCCCATGCATGGCTTCCCTCCTGAGGTGAAAATGACTGTGGAACACCAAAGACAGCTCATCCGGGGCTACTTCTGGAGTTGTGGAACCAGTCTTCTTCAAGCAATTGATGGCTTCTCCGGAATATCCTTTTTTTTTCAGATGATGAGCAAAATAATAGCTTACAACATCAGGTGGAGTGGGTTTTTCAAAGCAGCACTGCTTGGTGTGTCTCTAGGTTTGCCCACGGTCCAAGTCTGTTGTTGGGCAAAGCAAAAGGATCATCTCAAGAAAGGCTGAGTGTGAGCACGGTTTGGGGCAGAGTCACCTTAGTCCCGATTTTTGGACACAGCAGAGCATTCCCCACTTGTACCCCGTGGGGGACAGTCTCTCTTCTCTCTTCTTGTCCCAAGAGGGGTGACATTAAAACTCCGATTTAAGGTGCCAGTTGATTAAACTGAAAGGAAATGAAAGGGTCGATGTACAAGAAAACCTCAATGGAAAGTATAATATAAAAGCAATTCCACACTGTCATTCAGGTGAGTGCCAATGGCTTTGCCGTGCTGTACACATTACCCTTCCCAACTGAGTTGTTGCAGAGCTTCCTTCGTAAAATGAAACATTTTCAAAAATGTAACCTCTCCAATCCTGCTAAAATGAAAGCGTTACTGCAGTCACCTCTCCATGTGTGCCTGAGTCCCATGAGTGCATTCTTGGTCTCCCAGGTCAGACTGTGCCCGCAGTGTGGTAGATCCTCACAAATGGACCAGGTGAGTCAAACCCTTGTATTTTAAATCTTAAAAGTATAAAAATTAGATCTCCAATTTATTATGCCGATGGGAGATACAAAATGGATGAACCTGATAAATACAAAATCAGGGCCATAGGTTTCCTCCTACCTCACCTGAGGGCTCCACATGTTCCCTTTTGGAAAGAAAATTGGAAATTAATGCAGAATCACACTATCCATGGCGTCTAATTTGATTAATACGCTATTTACATGTTTAATTTTTTACGTTTTTAGAAAACAGTGTGAATTTCCTGCTTATGCCCCAATCTCAGGGAGAGAACCATTTACTCATTCTGGGTTTAGAGAATTGAGATTATTCAGATACATTGTTTGCAAAGATACCTGATACAGCTTCTACACAAATTGTGTTTCAAATATCAAGAAAGTTTTACTCCCTAAAACTACTTTTAAATGCATGTTTTATGATACGCATTTAATATATTCAAGTTCTTCTAGGTTAGAATACAGATTTAATTTTATGAAAAATACTACAGTAGCTTTGATGAGATAAGTATAATTCAGTTTGCTATATTAGAAATAATGATGATAATATGATGATATAAATGATGATAACATTACCCTCTTATTGTATTTTAAAATTATATGTCCAATAAAATAAAGAGGCTATAAACATCCAAAGAGGATTCCTTTATAAGAGGCAATATGGCATCATCAACAGAAATAACTCAAATATGCACAACCACTGGCCCTAGGAATGAAATTTCACATTATACAGTGAGGCTCCCTGAGAATTCTACTGAGGAAGTAAAGTGACCCTTCTGTAAATATTCCCTTTTCTGGAATAACTGAGCAAATAGTAGACTTATTAGTGCATATTATTGTTACCATCCCTTTGATGACTCAACTTAAATTTTATACTTATACTTATTATATTTTTGTCTTGAATTGTTCTTTATAAGTGTGAATATCTTTCTTATCCTAGAATTAGTTGAGAAAAAAATGATACACAGGTACAAATGAATGAACGGTAAGGAAGACGTGGTAGTTATCATGAAGGTGCATGATACTTATGTGCATGCTTAGGTGGGCACATTTCTGCAGCTTCCCAGGTCTCAATTTCTGTATTTCTTCATTTATGAAATTAAAGTAATAATGTCTACTGTAGAGAGCTGCTGTCAGGATTGACTGTGAAAATGTATGTACAAGCACCTGGCCCAGATCTGCAAAGAGTACACACTAAATGAATATGGCTGTCTCTCCTACATGGCCCCTGGAGGTCCCTGCCAGCCCCAAGATTCTCTGTGTCACATGATACAATGCCTAATGACCACCCATACTGGTCAATAACACTTGGGTCCTCTATGAATCCCAGAAAATCATAAGAATATATTTTCAGACTAGGCCTCATTCCACTTACTCAGGGGATGCCAGTCTGCACTGGTAGAAATATACCTCCTTCACAAGTGTGGATAGGAAATGCAATTCTTTGTCTTTATGGATCCAAGGGACTTAGATTGTCAATGGTTCAAAATTAACTTGTAATTTATTTCTATTTTTTTTTAATTATGCAGGCACTATGGAAACAATCAGATGGAAATAAAAATAATGAAGGTGGAGGGTATAATTGGCCAAAGCACCAGTCTTTATCATGTACTCAATCCACCATTTGCCTTTGAATCTGTAGGTACACTGTACGTCAAGAATGGCTAAACCCTATTGGCTATACAAATAAAAAATTAACTTTAGTTCTACTAGACTTAATTTCAGGTCTATTTAGGTTTAAATTCAGGCTTTGAGTTCTAGATTAAATTCATGTTTATTTGGATTCACGTCCAACTACTTGAAAACTCTGACCTAGTTACTAATCTAAGGAGTTAATGGTTCAATTATCCGGGAACCCTGTGTAGTCCCTGATGTTAAAGGCTAGCAGAAAGGGTTTCCAACAACGATTTGTTAAGAATATATGAACTATAGCCATCAGGGGGGCCGCCAGTGAAGAGTTACACTGGGCCTGGGACCCTGTTTTCCCAGATGCTCATGCTTTGTGATTACATCACGGGCAGGGACCAGATGATCCAGGCTTATAAACTAGCACCAAATGAATCACTGAAGCCGAAAGGGCTCAGAATCCTTTTCATCAGCACTTACAGAGGGGTTTGACAGTCTCCACAATATGAAACAGTAGCAGAAACAAGGAAACGAAATGTCCATAAACCAGTTCTAAGGAATAGCGTGTTCAACGCCTCTCCTCTCATAAATCAATCTCCGAGCATCCAACTGAAAAGGAAGAAGCTGAACAAAAAAGAGCTGGGTCTTCCTCTTACGGGGGAGAACTTACACATGTGCTCACACACACACGAACAATCTTTTCCATTCCAATACTTGCATTTACAGGCAAAGAGAATGAATAAGGTCCTAAAAGATGCACTGACTTAATCAAAGATCAGCGCCACATCCCAGTAGGAAATTCTGACCTCCTGCCTCAGTAGCTTGGTCTCTTGCCATTCAGCTTAATAATCCTTGTAGTTGATGGTCCAAAAAGGTTAATGAACCTTAAACATTTCCAGGAATCTATCTGGAATTGGCTGGAAAATTTTCCGCTTGACTATGAATAAAGCATAATCATGGAAGTTGTACAAACAATGAGATTCCACGCTACTAGATTATCATTTTGAAATATTATATGTTTATCAAGGAAAATGAGATTTAGGAAGAAAGAGTTAGCTAAGAGTTTATCAAAGTAAATGAGATTTAGGAGAAGAGAAACGCAAATGATTTTCTGATCCCCAAGTATGCAGAATATCCTCGTCCATCCTCCTGACCTATAGAAAAGAAAGAATTGTAGAAAGTTCTTGTTAATTTTCCATGAAAATACAGCTCACTCAGGAGCTGAAACCAAATCAAGCTAAACTCAAGAAACTTTATACTGCAACACACACACACACACACACACACACACACACCCCTAGCTCGGTGGTGGCCTGGATTCTCAGCAGGAAAGTCAAGCAGGGCCTTTACTGACACCAGCACCTGCTGCCTTTCATGCCCTATTTTCTAGACGCCCACAACTTTGCCTGCCTCTCTTAGGGAAACAGCTGCAGAGAGGAGCCTTTGTGACGAAGCAGAACAGTTCCCATGTGGTAAAGCTTGGGAACAAAGGTCAGCTGTGATAAGAATCTCCATAGTTGTGGATGAGGAGGAAACAAAATTAGAAAAGAAATCTCAACCCAGTTTCTCCCGCGCTCTGTACTTACCCACTTAATGATGTCCTCACTATTTTTCAAACTTCCAGTCTACTGACAAGTGGAAAAATTTTTAATAATCTGAATGAATGAAGTAAAAGGAAAGAAATGGTTATGTCAATGAACACACTTCCCCCCGCCCCTTAAATTACCTGTATAATTAGTTCTCTTCTCCATGTAGTTTTTCTGATGAAGAACTGATCTCCAATATAACCCCAGCAAAGGCAATCACTCCCCATTCCCATATGACTCTCTCATTCTGTGTATGGTCCATATTATGAATTGCATTTAAATGCATATCACACACTCCTAAATTTATTTATTTTTTAAATCACTTCTGTATGTTTATGTGTTTTATCTTTCCCTTTGTATTTTCACAAAAGAGGGTAGGGAAACTAAAATTATCCCTTAGGGTGGGCAGGGACAGTGCCCTGTGCTTTTCACACGTTTTTCTCATGGTGTGTCTGTACATTGCTCCCCCTATCCTCCCCCTTCTCCTCCTTTTCCTCTTCCTTCTACCTCTCTCTCTTTCCTTTCACACATACACATGCGCTATATATACATACTTACATACTTCAGTTTGAAGCCATGTATAGAGAATTAAATGATTTCCTCTGATGATAATATGTCAATATCCAGCTTGCTCTATCTATCTATTTATCTATCTACGTATGTATCCATCTATCTATCATCTATCTATCCATCTATGTATCTATGTATCTGTCTATCTATCTATCTCCACCTCCATAACTTTTCCACATCTAAACAAGGAAGCATGCTTCCTTTTCTTCATAATCCAGTCTAAATCTAACCTGGTCCAGGGTTTTACTATATTTCAGCTGGTCAGAGAGTGATCTCTGATTACTCTCAGCTTCTTCATTTCATTAATATCATTTGCTACGGTCTCAGAGAGAAGGTCTCTAGGATTCAGGCTTGTAAAATGACCAGGAAAACCTGGAAATTAAACTCCAAGGAAAAAAAAAAAAAGAATATGTCCATTAACCTAAAAATAGTGGTTAGGCAATATTCACAAGAACAAATTATTTGGCTTATGTTTGAGTCATTTTTAACAAACGGTGTGGCTCGCGGCCTGAGTCATAGGTTATGAACACAACCAAAATATATGGGATATTTGGCTCACCCACCTTGTGTATATTCAACTCAAGGTAAGAGTTAGTTTACTTCTGAAAAATATGCCTATAGTGCAATCCAGTTCTTAGTATTCAAGAACCAGTTATAAACCTGTTCTTAAGACCAGTTGTTTAATTCACAGACCTCAAACAAAGCTGTAAAACCAGTTCCTCTATTAGGCTGTAACAAGAAGACAGAACCTATTTCTATAAATCTTTTTATTAGATTATGTATTTGTCTCTGTAAATGGACCTGTATTCTTCTACTAGTACCTGCAGTCTACCTTTTGTAATTGTTGTATATATTGTTCCCATTTAAGCAACCCATGACTTAATCACAAGATGCTTCACCGCAATTTTTGAATGTAATGGCATCCTCATGTTTTCCACAAACATCTCAGTGTGTTTCTATCCTGAGATGTGTTTACACTCCTGGAAATGGGAAAATACTTCATCAGGCATGGTTGTACTTTGGTCTGAAAGTCTGTGGTTGAAATGATGCCTATTTAAAGGTATATTTCCTAGTTAGATGTATTAACATGTAAAATGTTGATCCATGTAAATTTTTTCAAAAATTTTGAAAGTATCGTGGTAAATTAGCATATTACTATATAGGCTTTGTCCCGAGGTATTTGGACATAGAGAATAAGAAAAACTAACAAATTCTTCGTGTCCATTGAAGTCACCTGAAAAGAAACATAAGAATATCAACAAGAGATTGAACAAGTAAGCATGCATTATTATGGGGAAACCCATTTTTATTTCTTTACCATTGACTAAACAGTTGATTATTTTTGAGAAGCATCAAAAATAACTAAACTTCTGAATTTTTCAATCAATTCTAAGAAAATCTTTACAAAAATAAGAAGTTAGTTTTGAGCAAATCCAACATCCTCAAATCCTGTGCTGCATTGCGCTTCTGGCAGGCACTGCACTTGGCAAACTCTTACCGGGATTAAGCCAAACGTCTGGCTTCTGTGTACGTACACACAAGCACCAGTGGGAAACACCGCAGGTATTAAGGTCTGGGCCATGATCAATTCACAATCTCCCACCACTCCTGGACCCTTCATGCTGCCAGGACAACAGCTAGGTTTTCTTAGTTTTCTCTCCCAATTTGCAGTGTTTATTTTTTTCAAACCTTCTCTACTTTTCTCAAGAATAGTAATTCACCTCCTTCCCTCACCACTCTGCCCTCCTTTAAAAAAAAAGAAAGAGAAAGCATCAGCAAGAGCTCTCTCACCTACACCAGATTAACCATCTATTTGCTTTCATACCCGTATTCTTCTCTTTCCCTACTGATGGGGGCCTCAATGCCTACCTAAATTTTATTCTTCAAATCTCATTCTCTTGGGTCTTGTCAAGAAGTTATTATCCTGATGTTTCCCTGGCTCTTGGCTAGTTAGTCTCTCCCTCTGTACAAGCAGGGGTCCCCTCTTCCTCCACAGCTTTCCTTCTGTGGCTTTGGAGGCACATTCCTAGCCCCCCACCAGCAAGATCCCCTCATCTACCTGCCCCTTAATTTTCGAGCTGTTGATCAACATCCTTCATCCTTCTGTCTTCTTATTCTTGTATTTTCCATGAACATTTTCCCCTTCTCCCCTGGTGTTCAAATCTGCCAGTATTTGTGATATGTAAATCGACCACCAGCCCTAAATTCTCTACAGAACTCAAATTCACATTTACTGTGGGACAATGCCTCCAGGGTATCTCACAGTTGTTAAAGATAAGACAACAGCCCCAAATGGAGTCACTTATCTAAGCCCCAAGTCACCAAAACCAGACTTAACTTAATTACAGTTTGGGCTCTCCCAGTAATGGAATCTTAAACCAGTCAATCAGGAATCACCTCACCAGTACTAGGGAGGTCATCTGCCTGATAGACCCTTGCTAGCCTTTAAAGGAAAGTAATCTTGCTATAACCAATCCGTTTTTGTTTTTGTTTTGCCTTCAACAAGTGTAACTTCCTTGTTTCTGCTCCCTTCCGCCGATGCAAGTCTTTCATTTTGTACAGCTCTTCAGAGCTCCTTTCTCTCTGTTAGATTGGATGCTGCCTGATTTGAATCAATTTTTGCTCAAATGAACCCTTAAAATATTTAATATGCCTCAGTTTATCTTTTAACACAGGTAACAATATTTTTAGAATAAAATTTACTATCTTTTCTTCCCATCCATCCAATGTGACCCGAATCTTTGTTTCATTAAATGCAAAACCATGTGTTGATGGCTCAAGAAATTTTGGCATTCTACTTGATTTCTCACTCCCCCTTAATCCTACATAGAATCAAACTCCACCACCTCTCACTGTGACTCCAAATATCACTGGAATTCATTCATATCCCTGCATCCCTGTTGCATCCACCCACTTGTTCCACCATCACCTCTAGCCTACATATTGCAATAGCCTCCCTGCCTCCTGTTTTTCCACATCTGAGATCTACTCTCCCTTCTGTGGCCATGGAGATCTCTCCACTCAACCACTATGCTACATCCAACTAATTTAACTTGTAAGTCATCCTGCCCTCCATCACCTTTGCACATGCTAACCCATTCCTCTCTACCTTTGCCTTTCTAACTCACACTTATTGGTTAGGCTTTAGCTTAGATGTCATTTTCTTTGTAAAAAATTCCTTCACACTATGAGTCTGGGTAAACCGCCCTTCCAGTGGGCTCCTGTAGCATCCTACTGAATTGAAACTTCCTACTTAGTTGTCTGTATCCACTTCTGAATTTCAGAAACTTTGCCTATCTTGTTCACTGTTGTGGTTCTAGAACCTGGCATACAGCGCCTGGCATGGAGGGAATGTTCCAAATAATTCTTAAATAAATTCATGAATTCATAGATAAGCAAATCATTTTAGGACTAGCTGAAGACTAAATGGAAATAAGTCGGGTTGAGGGAAGAAAATGATTCACTCAGTACAGTGATGCATGAGGACAAAATAGTCTATAAATTATTTATAATGTCTATGTTCTATCATAAATTCTTAAAATGCATTTATAAACATATGACTTTTACTTGTTTATGACAGATTCCATTTATTCTCATTCTCCATTCCTCCCAGTATCGGTGTCATTTGTCACATAATTTTGCACAGGTCTCTAACTGTGGGCAGGGCACATTTCCCTACCTCTTGACTCTGGTTTCAACCATAACATGCGCTTTGGTCAATAGATTGATGTGAAGATGATGCTGTGTCCTTCTGAGTCTAAGACTCAAGAGGCCTTGAGTGTTTCTGCTGGTCCTTTTGTGCCTCAGCCTCAGCCAGGGGAATATGGCTGTGCAGACCCACTGATTCCAGAGGAAAATAAGAGACCCATGGAGCAGAGGTCCCCCAGCCAGGATGCTTCAGCTAACCCCAGCCTAGCTCAGCTGACCTCAGCTGACTTGGACCCATTGTTGCTCTATAAAGCCTTATGGATTTAAGCCACTGAGTTTTGGGGTAGTTTTTTTAACACCCAATTCTTGCAGCAGTAACTTCCTGTTATGTCTGTCACTTGAATGTTTGGGTACAGCTATTCCAGAGAATGGTTGTGATATATACTTGCCATTGTTCATTAAAAAATAGTGAAGCTGTAGAAAAAATATTTACAATACATATGTCTGCTAAAGAGTTAAATCCAGAATATATCAAGAATTTCCTGGTTAGAACTCCACGCTTCCACTGCAGGGGGCACAGGTTCGATCCCTGGTCGGGGAACTAAGATCCCACAAGACGTGAGGCATGGCCAAAAATTAAAAAAAAAAAAAGAAAAGAAAAAAAGAACTAATAGCAAGCAAAAATAAAAAGACAAACAATTTAAAATGGCAAAAACAAAAAACACCAAAAAAACCAAAACCCACTTCACCCTGGGAGGAACATTTCACAAAAGAAGGAATACAAATGGCCAATAAGCACATGAAAAGGTGCTCACACGATTAGCCATCAGGGAAATGCAAATTAAAACCACAATGAGGTACTACTTCACACACACCAGTGCAGCTATTACCCCAAAACCTGACTACCTGACAAAACAAATGTTGGGGAGTCTGTGAAAAACTGGAACACTCATTTATTGCTGGTAGGAGTACAGAAATGCCCGACCACACCGGAGAGCTCCTTTGTCATTTCTCATAAAGATAAACTTACCCCGTGACCCAAAAATTTCTCTCCTAGGTATTACTCAACAGAAGTAAAGACTATCTGTCCACAAAAAGACTTAGAGAAGAATGCTTATTGCAGCCTTATTCATAATTACCTTAATCTGGAAACAGCCCACATGTCCATTAACAGATGAATGGATAAGCAAATTGTATACTCCTAGTGGAATGCTTCTCAGTAAAAAGAAAGGAAACCCTGACACACACAACAATTTGGATCAATTTCAAAAACACTATATGAAGCAAAAAAAACCCCACAAACCCATAAATAGTACAATTCAATTTATGTAAAGTTCAATATAGGCAAAATGAATTTATGTGATAGAAATTAAAGTAGTGGTTTTTCTCTTGGTGGGGAGGGGCACAGAACTGACTAGAAAAGGGCTTGAGAGGATTTTCTGGGGTTTTGGAAATGTCTTCTATCTTTGGTAGGTGGTGGTTAAATGGGTGTATACAATTGACAAAACTTTTAGACTCAATATTTAAGTTCTGTGATTTATTGTATTTAAATTACATATCAACATCAATAAAGCTTGTCCTGGCCAAAGAGGGTAGGGAAAATATACAGATAGATGAGAAAGAGAGAGAGACAGAGACAGAGAAATGCACACAGTCACACAGGGAGAAAGAAAGAAATCATCAAACTTCAAAACTACACTTCAAGGTGATAGTTACCATAAGCTGAACCATAAGAGAAGGTGTTCTCCCTACACAAAATTTAATAACGAAAAGAAATAGTGCTTTTTACTGAGTACACGTGGTATTTGTGAAACGAGTGAATGCTTCGAATGGTCCTCAGGGAGCCACAGCGTGATCTTCCAAAGACCTATTGCCTCAAGAAGAAAAACAGCAACACGTAGAACACAATTTTGTCTCAACAAGACGTAACTTTACAAGGTAGCATGAGGCAGGGAGATGCTTGAGGTCGGCAGACACTTCTCTGCCTGGCAGAACACAGGTAGAACTCTCAAGACTTCAGGTTTCCTCGAATTGAACGGCTTCCCCTGGGCTCTGCACCTGACCAGATGCCAGACCCTGAGCAACTGCATCTTCTTACTGGGCATTTTTATCTGGTGCAGCCTTGGCTCTGCTTGTTTGCTTGTTAGTGTAAGGAAGGAAAAGAAAGACTTTTCCCCCTGCCCTTCTACGTTCTCCAGCTGGGGCCTGAAAATTAGACTGACAAAAGACAGATTAACCAGAGAACAACAGAGCTTATTAACATGCGCAGCACACATACCTGGGGTAGAAACTCAGTGATGAGTAACTCAGAGGTGGTTAGAACTTGGACCGACGCAGCATCTTAACAAAGAGAAATAAAGGTGTAGGGAAGGGATAAGACAAAAGAAAATGGTTTTCAGGCTTCTAGGGGCTGCAAACTGTAGGAAGGTAAATACGTAGGAGGAACTAATGGGCGATAAGGCATCTGAGCGAGGTTGGTTGGTAAGGTCCGTTTCGGTGCCTGCTTGCTCTCTCCTTCACGGCCACAAAGCTTCCCCAGGAGAGGGGACTGATGGCAGTCCTCATTCCCAGAAGTTGCTGCTTTTATTCAGATAACAGAAGCTCTGAGACAGCTTCTTTCTGTATCTGTTGATTCTCATTTGCCTCCAGCTCAAAATAATCCATGTGCCAAAGTGGCATATGTGGGGACGGCCCCTTGTGATCCTCTACACTAGCTAATGAAATGAAATGAAACTATTTCTATTTAGGGCCGAGTCCTTATTTTTACTAATCTTGGAACCCAGAGATCAACAAACTTTAGTTCTCATCACTCTGTACCGTGTTCTAAATCCTGAACACTTGTGTGTGTGTGCCCACACGCGTGTGTGTGCGTGTGTGTGTGCACGCGCGTGTGTGTGCATGCACATCTGCCCCAGTTTATACTATGGTCTAATAGTTTTGCTTAAAATGCCCCAATCCTTAATGAGAGTTGATATCACTGCCCTCTAGTTGGGTTCGCCCTAATCATTCTTCCTTTATGATTTACACTTTCTTTGCTTAATACCATAGATGAATTTCTGAGGAAATTGTGTATAAATCAGTTGTCAAATCATTTTCATGCACTGGGAAGACTCTATTTAAAGGACTTGTTATTTAGAGAAATATTATACAGAACCTCTATATAATTGTGGCAGTGTCCCTGGTTACAAAAGAAGGAATATGTTCGTTTTCTCAAAGAGGAAGTGAATGCATCGGGAAGGTATCTGGGGCTCAGAGCAGTAACAGCGTATGTTCCAAACCAGATAACGGCCACAGGGCACTGTGTGGCAAGAACCACAGCCAAAGTCACATGCAGGCGCAGGGCACGCACACAGCAGCGGCCCCTAGAGTGACTGTGGCTTCATCCAGCGCCCTCACCCTTGGGTCATTCTCTCCAGCATCAGAGGCCACCAGAAGGTCCGACTGTCCAAGGGACTGTCCCCTACCTGGGACCCCCTGGTTTGTTGAATGGGGAGTAGGGATGATTTGGACCACACAGGTTCCAGAGATTTGGACTCTACCCCCTAATCCAAAGGCACAGGAAGCCACAGTCCTCTAAAGAGTGATCCTTTAGTGACTGCGAAGTGTGAAAAAGGACTGGCAAAGAGGGAAGGGTGCTGAGCAGCCCAAAATGGACAAATGTCAACTACAACTTCATCCATAACTGATGAACTTCAAGTCCATTCAATATGGAGGTATAATTTCTTTTACCTATAAGACTAAAAGACACGTAAGATTAAAATACCCATAGTGAGTTACTAAGAGTGCTGGAAAGTAGTCTCTTATTCTGTGAGTTGGCATGTAAATGGATTTAATCTATTTAGAGGATGCTTGGCAATGTCTAACACATTTAAAACTGTGTTATCTCTTTGAATCACAGTTGACTTTCTAAGGCTTCACCTACAGCTCTCCTAACACATACTTGCAAAATGGATTTACAAGGGTGATCTTGGCAACATTGCTTATACAGCAGAAGACAGAGGAAGCAATTTAAATTGTGTTCATCAAGAGAAACATTGTCAGGCAAAAGATGGGACCTCCAAACAATGAAACAATATAGAGTTTTTAAAAACTTTGTAGATATGGAAAGATCTCCAAAGAATCTCTTGTGTTAAAAAAGCAAGTTGTAAAACATCATGTATACTATGGACACATGTGTTAAAGTAAATATGTTAAAGACAAAAGAGTGGATAAAAGAAAGGCGTATATAACATCTATGCTTATATACATACGTGGACATTTTCTTGAAGGATCCACGAGAAACTCTCAGTCGGTTTTGCTTCTGGATAGTGAACAATAGGTTTGGAGTAGGAAAGAAACCTTTCATTGTAAATCCTATTTAGTGTTTTTAAAACACATATTGTAATACTTTTTTCAATTAAATTTAAAAAATAAAAGGAATTTTACGTTGCATATGTTTGGAAGCTGAATACCCAACATTTATCTTTTACTGAAGGAAATACCTGCAATAATCGGTAAAAGAAGAATAGTCAAATTCTTTAAGCAAAGCTAGATTATTGCAAAATCCATAATAACCATAAGCACTTCATATTACGTATATAAATTAAATTTTATAACATATATAATGTTTACTGACAGGAAACTCCATGTTGGGGTTTCCTGTCCAAAACTGGGAATCAGAGAAGTTAAGTGATTGGAACATCAGAACCAGCGAAAGTGGGTCAAGAATTTTCATGGGCTTTGCAGATTCCTAATCAAACAGCTAATTCGCTTTTTGTCCCAAGACAGGACTGATCTGAGAGAGCAACTTTATTTTCAACCCAAAGATTCAATACAAACTTAACTAGGATAAGTTGTGTTGTTTCCCTCAATACTGATGAACTGATGTTCACATAGCTTCGTAAAGAAACTTGCCACTAATCCACCTGAGAGAATTGACCCCTTCATGGACCAGTGTCTCAACAGATTAATAAACATCAAGAAATTTTATACTCAAAATGTTGTTTTGTGAATTCAATAAAATTCTTGATTGTCAAATCAGGGATTAATTTTGAATTCTAAAGTACTGGGAGTACATTTTATTATTACATGTACAAAGTTTTAGAAGGCAGATTTTGAAAACTATATTTAAGCATATTTAGTGAGTTGAATGTGAAGAAAGAGAAAATTCAATCCCCCATCTTGATTATGTGTTTAAGTAGTTACGTTGAGAACAAGCAATGCTTGAATTTTTTTCAGACTAAAATTAATAGAATAAGTTATCGAATGAATAAAGTAGCTACATTTATCCTTCCTGATAACAACTAACCATGATAGGGGCAATCTATCTAGGAAAAAAAGGGGGGGGGGGACTCAAATGGCTTTGGTGACAGCATATTCTTCCTAAGCATCTACAATTAGTTTTAAAATGTGGTACTAAATAGTTTAATAGTGTTTAGAAATATTTTTGAGCTTTATTTTACATGTAGCCAGTTCTAATGCATTCAAAGTTAAAAATACTTTAAAAACTTGTGCAGCGTCATTTTTGTCAAATGCCTTTTTAAAAAAATTATGACATTTATTTTTTTTAATTTTTTATTTATTTTTTTAATTTTTATTTATTTATTTTTTAATTTATGGCTGTGTTGGGTCTTCGTTTCTGTGCGAGGGCTTTCTCTAGTTGTGGCAAGTGGGGGCCACTCTTCATCGCGGTGCGCGGACCTCTCCTTATCGCGGCCTCTCTTGTTGCGGAGCACAGGCTCCAGACGCACAGGCTCAGTAGTTGTGGCTCACGGGCCTAGTTGCTCTGTGGCATGTGGGATCTTCCCAGACCAGGGCTCGGACCCGTGTCCCCTGCATTGGCAGGCAGATTCTCAACCACTGCGCCACCAGGGAAGCCCTCAAATTCCTTTTTATTAGCAATTCATGCTTTAAAATACATCTGGAACATCTTACTAGGTTCTCGTGCTCCATTATATAGGCTCCCACACTCCACTAGATTGATCGGAAGCTCTATTTTAAGAAATTAATCTCCATTGGTGTCCAATCATTTTATATGGCACCAGAAACAGAAAAAATAAACAAGCAAAAACACTAGTATTCCACAAACTGTAGGCGAGCAGTAATGACCTGCCCATATAGTAGATCTATGTGCATTTTAAAATAAAACCTCTTCTAATTCTCAACTACCCCAAAAAGTGCTTTCCTATCAAGTGTTTTAATTTCTGAATTTGTGCGAATATTTTTCCCCGTGGATACTCAAGATCACTAAGCTGTAGCCCTGACCTTCCTGCTGCCGGTCTCTGCAAGCTGTTTTATACTTTGATCAATACTGTAAACACGCCCAGACCTAGGGATTTGCATTTCTATATGAGGCCTTTATCCAGGGTTGCCAGATTTCACAAATAATATACTGGGTGCCGGCTAAATTTGTATCACAGTTAAACAATGAATAATTGTTTTGTGGGAGTGTCTCGATTGTTTACCTGGAATTCAAGTTAAACTGGGCCCTGAGGAGTAATTTAAGGAACAGTCCTATGAAACTTTGTATTAATATATTGTTGAGGACATTGTTTATTCTGTTGTGTAGCTTCTTTTTCACAGAGACCAAACATAAGGTTTTTGTTTGTTTGTTTTCTCCTGGTCTTAATGCCAGGAAGCCTTGGTTGTCTTCTGTGAAACTATTTGTTTTTATTTTAGAAGGTCTGCACAGGAGCCCTTGATCAGTCTACTGTTTTCACCCTGGCTGCTGGAAGTCTTAGAGCCACATTTGTGGCCCATACAAGTGTAAGAGAGCACGTGGGGTACCATGTTTATGCATATTTTTAGCTTCTTTTCTGGCTCCATTTTCTGGCCCTATCTTGAGTTTCCTTTCTTCTGTTGCTTCTACTTTGTTATTGTTATTTACTCAGTTTTTGTATCATTTTTAGCACTCTTCGAAAGTCTTGGGGACAGGGTGTGTGAAGGAAAATAAATAGACTAAACTTGCAGTCTTATTACAAAAATAGTTTGATAATTTGACATGGAATTCTTTATTTTGAATTGCATCTAAAACGGTTTTGTGACTAAAGATTTACTTAATTGCTGTGAGGAGGTTGACAACCTTGGCCCATTTTGAAGGTGATCCCACAGCTGAAGCCCCAAAGTTGGCCATGGAGTAAAAAAGATCCAGTGTGTTTCCATTCTCCATTCAGGAAATAAAATGTTTGAATTTTTCACCTGGTGTTTTGTAGACTCTTTCCTTCATTACCACCTCTAAAATCATCATTTTGTTCAAATAACATTTGTATTAATATCGCATTTCCAGCCAAATAAATACCCTACCTCCTGTTTCTTTCTTTAACCTCTAAGTTATCAGTACGCAGATAAGCCATTTTATACCTCCTTGTTGATGGGGAAACAGGACGGCTGTCCATATGGGATGCTTTGTGTGTAGTCCCATCTGAAAGTCGAGTTAATTGGGCAGAAAATTAAGGGATTCAGTCAGTGCAAAGGTTAAAATTCAAGCACTTAGTTTAGAGCCAGAGTCCAAGTTAACTCTTGGCTGACTGATCTCCCACAGCAAAGTGTTTATGATTTGCATTCCCATTTTTACTTCTTTCACTGGATTAAAGTGTCTTACATTTAATTTCTTTTAAAATATTTATATATATGGAATCTAAAAAAAAAAAAGGTGCTGATGAACCTAGTTGCAGGGCAGGAATAAAGACGTAGACACAGAGAATGGACTTGAGGACACGGCGGCAGGGGGAGGGGAAGCTGGGGCGAAGTGAGAGTAGCATCGACATATAATCACTACCGAATGTAAAATAGCTAGTGGGAAGCAGTTGCATAGCACAGGGAGATCAGCTCGGTGCTTTGTGACCACCTAGAGGGCTGGGATAGGGAGGGTGGGAGGGAGATGCAAGAGGGAAGGGATATGGGGATATATGTATGCATATGGCTGATTCACTTTGTTGTACAACAGAAACTAACACAGTATTGTGAAGCAACTATACTCCAATAAAAATGTATTAAAAATAAATAAATAAATATTTATTTATTTTATTGAAGTATAGTTGATTTATAATGTGCTAATTTCTGCTGTACAGCAAAGTGATTCAGATATACATATATATACATTCTTTTTCGTATTCTTTTCCACTATGGTTTATCACAGGATAGTGAATATAGATCCCTGTGCTATGCAGTAGGACCTTGTGGTTTATCCATTCTATATATAATAGTTTGTATCTGCTAATTCCAAACTCCCAATCCATTCCTCCCTTACCCCTCCTCCCCTTTGGTAACCACAAGTCTGTTTTCTGTGTCTGTGAGTCTGTTTCTGTTTCGTAGATAAGTTCATTTGTGTCGTATTTCAGATTCCACATGTAAGTGATATCATGTTTGTCCTTCTCTTTCTGACTTACTTCACGTAGTATGATAATCTCTAGGTCCATCTATGTTGCTGCAAATGGCATTATTTCATTTCTTTTTATGGCTGAGTAATTTTCCATTGTACCTATGTACCACATCGTCTTTATCCATTAATCTGTCGATGGACATTTAGGTTGTTTCCATGTCTTGACTTGTATTGAATTTCTTAAATGGCTTATAAAAGCTATCACCTTGACCATGTCATGGGAGGCTGTCTCTTCCATTTCCGTTTTCTCTTGCTTGACATCAAGTAATAGGAATATGTGGGAAGTTAGGGGGAGTTGGAGATGTGGAATTGGATGCATGGCTCCACGCATCAGTACACAAACAATGAGAACAAATAAAAATTAAAAGAATAGTTTTTTAAAACTACTCTAAAGCACCGTGACTTTTTAAAAATGTGACATGGAGTTTTTAAACTTCCTTAACTAGAGTACCTTGGGTAGCTCATAAAAAACCAACGCACAGTACGAAATATTTAATTCTTTAAATGATGAAAAACTAGCGAAACCATTTAAAAGAGTGAAGTTAAGCTCGTGCCTCTGGAACGTGGCCACGGAGAGACAGAATCAGACAAGCTGTTAAGAAAAATGCTGGGCTGGGCTGCAGAGCACACTGCCGTCTCCCCTTTTGCCTTAAGCTCGTTCACCTCTGATAGCATTTCCGTCTGAGACTGGAAATAGCTCACATTTCAACCTCAGTTTGACTCCTTTCTGGAGTTTCTCTCACTGCACTTTCTGGTTTCATCAAGAGAGGTCACTGTGGCACTACTACTAATAACCGTCTCTTCAGCTCCCAAAACAATAGAAAAGTGCAGTCAATCAGTCAGTCAACAACCATGTATTGGATGGAATGAGGCACTATGGCCAGGCAGTAGGGGTAAAGAGGTGGGTAAAGGATGTGGTCTGGATCACATGGGAATGTCGGGAAGGAGGAAAAGAGGATACAGTTAAACAGGCTAAACCAGTGAATTTGGACCAGATCACTGGCAAAAGCGCAAATATCCTCTTTGCCTTTGGTAGGCATTGTGTTTAACAGCTTTATGTAACATCTCAAACAGGAAGCACTACTTTTTTAAAGATTTGATTAAGTCGTATCATTTTAATCCTGTCTATATTTCAAAATACCTTGGAGGCATTTCTTCAAAACAAGCAAGTAAGCAGACCAAATAATCCTCATGAATCTCTTCCTTTGAGAAATAAACTCATATGTTATTATCCATCTTTTATGAATGGAGGTCCCTACATCAGGGAACAGTCAACCCATATCCGTTATCCATGCCCCGCCCGCCCCCCGAGTGCTGAGGGGTTCTCAACCTTGGTTGAGGGTCTTTTAGAAGTCCCCAGGCCAGTTACATCAGAACCATGGGGGTGGGGTTGGGGGCATTAGTATCTTTTACAGCCCCCGGGAGAGTCCAGTGCACAGCCGGGGTGGACAGCTTCTGCCCAAGGATGCCTTCAGCTGTGGTCATCAAATTGTGTTGTCATCCAACACTGAAAATGAGATTTTATAAATGGTTTAAGAAAAAGCCCACTTCACAGAAATGGAGGAAATGGTGGGGTTGTGAGCTGGTACCCTTTCGAAGGCTGCCAACCGCTCTCTGTGGGTCACGTGAAATGAGATTTATGTCAGTAGAGGAGAAGCTGTTTTTTCTGGGTGGTTAAGTACTTTTGCCAGGTTAAATATGCAGACAAATGTGGGGTAGGGAAAAGAGGGAAAGGCGCCGATTTTGACTGGCTTTGTGTCACTAGACAAGAGGGTTCCCTTTCCCTTCGTTTGGTCTCAAACAGAAACTGGGCCTCCTGCCTCTGCCCCTGCTCTGTAATTGATTACAAAGAGACCTTTCTACCCAGCATATTCACTGGTTCTCATCCCAACAGGGAAAGGTACACAACTTTATTTTTACTTCTTCCTCAAGTGAAGTGACTACTCTTTTCATTAACGTGAGCTCTAAGCTATGTGAACATGAAGTGCATGAAAAGAATCGGTTTTAGTTAAAAAGGTTGTATGAAAATGTAGTTTATTGATATCTGTGGAGATTATTTTTAATGCATAAAAATTGCTAAAATATTTTCCACTACATTATGGACAAAGTATGGGAAAGTAAAGAAAAGAGTGTAAGTCGATTGAAAATTGTTCAACTTTGTTTATAGTAGAAGACCACAAATGAAAGCAATAATGAAGTTACAGTATGAAATTATTTAAAAAATTATAGTGTGTAGTACTGGTAAAGATGTAAATGGAACTGGTATATCTGTCCATTGCTGGAGACCACATAAAGTGGCAGAAAACATTTGAAAAATAATTTGAAAATACTTTTTTAAGAGCTTTAAACATTCATATCCTAAGTAATAGCAACCAAGTAATATTAATATAATACATGATATACGT
Organism: Eschrichtius robustus; assembly: GCF_028021215.1. NCBI lineage: Eukaryota > Metazoa > Chordata > Mammalia > Artiodactyla > Eschrichtiidae > Eschrichtius > Eschrichtius robustus. The sequence goes on along the minus strand of NC_090838.1, from coordinate 91,253,008 downwards.
AATATTATGTTTAAACACTATGAAAGAAAACTAAATGTTTAAAAATTACAGAACCATATGTAAATGCAGAGGAGACCCACACAAACAGTACCTTTTCTTAAAATTAAAATCAGAAAATAGAACAAGAGTATACATTTTTTAAAATGTTCACAAATAAAAATATTTGGAAAATAAATCAATATAAATATCTAACAATACATTATATAAGTAATTATAAATCTACATACAAGGTATTATTGATATGCTGAATATGTTAAAGCCATTAGTTTCATAATTTAAAAATTACCTGTGAAGCAACATAAAAAATGGTCATGCCATTCATATATATGATCACGAATGAGTCCACTCCAAGCTCAAGGTACAAAGATGAGTTGCTTAAGATCTGGATAAGGATGAGAAAAATCAAGTGGCATGCACTCTTTGCTATAACAGAGGTGATCACTATTACAGGGCTTGAGATTATTACAGGACTTGAGAGACAATCATTTATATTGCAGGATTTAGTAAGGCTTTAGAATGAAGAAGGGAGCATCTGAAATAAAACTGAAAGGGACAGTACCAGCAAGCAGATATTTGTGTAAAGTAGGTTAACCACCTATAGAATGCCGATCAAGCAGAGGGAGAAATACACGAATGCAGAAGGCATGGTGGGGAAGTGAAAATAAATCATTTTGTTGAGAAAAATATTCATACCTTCGGGCTTCCCTGGTGGTGCAGTGGTTGAGAGTCTGCCTGCTAATGCAGGGGGCACGGGTTCGAGCCCTGGTCTGGGAAGATCCCACATGCCGCGGAGCAACTGGGCCCGTGAGCCACAACTACTGAGCCTGCGCGTCTGGAGCCTGTGCTCCGCAACAAGAGAGGCCGCGACAGTGAGAGGCCCGCACACCGCGATGAAGAGTGGCCCCTGCTTGCCGCAACCAGAGAAAGCCCTCGCACAGGAACGAAGACCCAACACAGCCATAAATAAATAAATAAATTAATTAATTAAAAAAATTCATACCTTCTTACCCAGTCATTCATTCATTCATTCAATCAGCCAACATCTATTGAGAAGCTACTTAGACCAGACACTTCCTGGTGTACGTTATAGTGGTGAGCAACACACCATCCCTGCATTCCGGGGGCACATATTCCAAAGCATAAGACAGAAAAGAAGTGTTAGATTAATATAAGTGCAACGCACTGGTATGGGGTGGCTATGCTTCCGAATAGTTATTATTAGATTTACTGACAATAATAACCTTATGAATTGGAAATTCTGTGTCAGGCCTCTGTAGTTTGGCAAAGGGGTAACAATGTAGACATCAACACCTAAACTAAAATTGCACTCTTGTAAGTAAATTTCCAACCAGAGGGTAAGGACCAGCAGGAAGAGGGGATTACAACATTTTTTGAATGTGCGTGTAAGCCAATAGTCTTTCACTCATGAGACTTTCTCCCTCTCCCATTTCTGTCCTTTAGGATTCTACCTGCGTTTTGAGATTCAGTATAAAATCCCACCTTCCTTATTTAAGAAAAGCCATTTCGTTTAGTGAAGAAATAGTTGCTTGGTATTTATTCTATGTTGGACATCCTCTTAGGCCCTGGGGACACAGTCAAGAAAGTCTTGCTCTCTGTCCTCAAAGAGCATGGGGTCTCGTGGAGGAGACCAAGGATGGGGTGATCAGTGCAGACAGGAGCGCACTCCAAAATCAGATGGGGGAATCAGGGCCAGCTTCCTGAGGGAGGTGTGATTTAAGCAGGGTTTTGAAGGGTTAGTAAGAGTTAGTCAAGTTAAGAGAAAGTGTGGAATGGTAGAAAATATTAAATAAGGAAGGATACAGTGACAATAAAGATCTTATTATTTATTAAGCTCTTATACTGGTTGTCATACATTTTATGTGCATTCATCAAATTTTAGAATAACCTTATGAAGTAGGTATTACTACTGTCAACATCATTTCTATGTTATAGACAAAGATACTGAGGCACAAAGCTATGAAGAAGTGTGCCTCTAGATCCTGATTTCTATCACTAGAGACTAAGTAGATGATTCTACCTCTCACAGTGTTGGGTCCTTCTCCCCAGCTACAGCGCATGCTATTGGCTGTGCCACGCCTGGTTATTTTCTGTTCATGAATGTGTTTGATCTCCCATCTATGCTGGATGTTCCAGAGAGCTGCACACCGCGCTTCTTGTTATAACATTGACATTTACTTTACAGGAGAGCTGAGGCTTCATTCCACTTGTTCATTGAAGAAGAAATGTCTGTTTTCAGCAAACCAGTGATTTTTTTTTTAAATTTTATTTATTTATTTATATATTTATTTATGGCTGTGTTGGGTCTTCGTTCCTGTGCGAGGGCTTTCTCTGGTTGCGGCGAGCGGGGGCCACTCTTCATCGCGGTGTGCGGGCCTCTCACTGTCGCGGCCTCTCTTGTTGCGGAGCACAGGCTCCAGACGCGCAGGCTCAGTAGTTGTGGCTCACGGGCCCAGTTGCTCCGCGGCATGTGGGATCTTCCCAGACCAGGGCTCGAACCCGTGTCCCCTGCATTGGCAGGCGGATTCTCAACCACTGCGCCACCAGGGAAGCCCGATTTTTTTTTTTAAGTAAAGAAAAAAGAAATCCTCTTGGGAGAGATGATACAGGTCTCTCTCGAATGTTAGAGAAGAGTCTGAACATACTTAATTTTCCTTAAGTATTTCTTCATGTTTGCAACATGCATAAATGTCTCCAGAATGTTCTTAAAATCTTGTACACGATTTATTTGCTGATAATAAGTTGTCTATCTTTAATCCATCATTTGTCGGGTAATATATTTATCTTCCTAAAACTATCTTTCTCAAACTGTGACAGGACGTTTTCTTTAGGCGTCAAGGCCAGGTGGTGTTACTCTTACCCATATGTTTTTTCCGTGATTCTGAAGTAAGAGGCTAGCACTCCACGGTCCCCATGGTACCAACCGGTTCTGCCCTTCTGAGTCTGGGGTCTTACTGGGGAATTTTTGACTTTCCAGATGAACAGGTGCTAACCTATTTATTCTGCTTCCTATGAAAACTTCTGTACCATTTTAATCTTATAAGGTCCAGGTCCAGGGATTCGATGCGTGGTGCACGGAGCTTGGTGGCCGAGGGGAATGGGCAGAGCAGGCAAGGGGAGAAGGAAGGGCTGTGGGAGTCCCACACACAGCGAAGGCCAGGAAAAAGGGTGGGCTCCATGGCCCTGCAGGTTAATGCCACCCTCTGATTTACCCAAGAGAGGACACTGTGCGTATTTCTCAAAATGCAGATGCCTGGGCCCCAGCACAGACCTAATGGGTCATTTCAGGGGAGATGGGAGGGAGAGTGTGCAGATACCTGTGCTTTGAGCCCATTCCCCAGGTGACTCTCATGCACAATAAAGTTTGAGAATCATTAAGATAAAATGTTGGTATGACAAGCGTTATTTTTACATGTAATTACCCTTGTTCCTAAGAAAATATTTCCTGTGTCCAAAGTCCAGAAAATAACCTTCAAACTTTCAACTTGTCCAATTGCCTCTATTGAAAGACCTCCCCCCAAAAAAGGCAGTTTAAAATTGTGTGGCAAAAACAATTTTCTTTTCTTTTCTTTTCATATTTTCATATTCTTTTCAACTAAGCTTAAAGAGACACTCAGAAGTGCTTTCTAGTTTTTATTGCAATAAATTGGGTTTAAAGTGGTTACTTCAAGTCAGTTCAGTTCAAAAGATCTGATTCAGATCACTGCTTTGGTTTGGATTGGTAGCCAGATCTGAGCATATCACATTTCTTTTTAAGAAGCTGTTTTTAGAGTGAGAAGGAAGTCCCTTTTTCCCTCAAAAACCCCTTTCAACCATTTTTTTTTTTTTTTTAGCTACACCACGCGGCACGCAGGATCTTAGTTCCCTGACCAGGGATCGAACCCGTGCCCCCTGAATTGGGAACGTGGAGTCTTAACCACTGGACTGCCAGGGATGTCCCTGTTTTCAACCACTTTGATGCCTGAAATTCATTCTTCACAAGCGAGGCTCAAATGCTAGGGCTCTGAGACATCTAACACACCAAAATGGAAGGTGCACATTCAGAGCCTTCCTGAGAAGGGAATCTTTACATAAAGTGAAGGGGGCAGGGTGAAGCCCAGAGGAGGGGGGAACTTGCACAGCAACAACGGGCTGGACCGCTTTAGACAAAATTGCCCCCTTTATTTTCCCGGGGGCCAGCCCTGCTGGTTTCCACTTCTTTTCCCCCAAAGGGAAGGGACCAGCCATCTGAAGGTGATGTCTGGGACTACCAGAAGCACAGCTACTGGAGCTAAAGGAACCACTAACTCCAAGTCTGGCCCCTGGTCTGAAAGGAACAGAGGAAAGATTGTTTCCCTTTACCCAGATAATAGATCAAACTGGGGAGAACTGATTAATCCATAAAAGCCTTTCAGCCAGACTGTATTTGCCATCCAGAAAAAGAAAGGCATTCTCTTTTAGCTCCTCTGGGCCTCCTCCCCAGGCTGAGCTAATTAAGGGTCACTTCAGGATCTTCTGAGTTTTCTTTGGTGGCTTCAGAGGCGAAAGATAGGAGGCGGCTTTGAACAAACAGGAACCCCACCCATAAAGCCAATCTCAAATTTCAACCTCAGTTCTTCTGCCAGCTAAAGCATCCACATAGAGAAGGGAGTGGGCCATTATGCAGGGAATTCACCCTTAGGGAAAGACAAAACCCCAGCAAGCACGGAATAACAAAAGGTAATCTCAGAAACACACGCGAAACCTTAATCCCTTATCATTGAAGATAACAAGACCAAACATTGGGTCCCTCTGGTGGAAGGGTACAGCACGTACTTAGGCATACGAGTTGGTGTTCTCCAAATTAAAATCAGAGGTCCTCTGAAGTTTCTTGAAAACTTTCCAGTGTTTCCCAAAGCCTCCTCTGGTTCTCTTCAGCTTAGAGCCTGGCAGTGCTGACCCCTGGTAACTCTTTGTGGTCTTGGGGTGTCACCGGGTGATTCTGTCCTCAGCTCCACACTGCCATCCTTAAGCCTGAAGGCATTTCCTAGTAGGATTTGAAGAACAGCCAAATGGAAAGGCAAACAGGCAGAAAGCATAGCAAGAGATTAGTTCATATTAAATATGTGTGTTTTGGTGCCCTGCAGGGTAGTATTGTACATGCAAAAGCTCTTTGGAGGTTTACTTTGCTTTTAAAAAGTTGATAATAAATTTACTAAAGTTACACATTTCAAATTCAAAGTTATTTCTCTAAACATTTAAGGTTGGCCCTCATCTGACGAATCAAACTTATAATTGTTGAGAAATTTCAATCCTCTTTTTTTTTTTTTTCAAACTCAGATTTTTTTTTTTTTAAATTTTATTTATTTTTGGCTGCGTTGGATCTTTGTTGCTGCGTGCGGGCTTTCTCTAGTTGTGGTGAGTGGGGGCTACTCTTCGTTGTGGTGCGCGGGCTTCTCATTGAGGTGGCTTCTCTTGTTGCGGAGCACGGGCTCTAGGCGCGTGGGCTTCAGTAGTTATGGCACGCGGGCTCAGTAGTTGTGGCTCGCGGGCTCTAGAGCGCAGGCTCAGTAGTTGTGGTGCACGGGCTTAGTTGCTCCGCGGCATGTGGGATCTTTCCAGACCAGGGCTCGAACCCGTGTACCCTAGCATTGGCAGGCAGATTCTTAACCACTGCGCCACCAGGGAAGTCCGAGAAACTTCAATCCTTTTAAACTTTCCATTGCTATTTGTAGTCTTGCTAAGATGCCTATTTAAAAATCATGGGACTGTTTCAAGTGCTTAAGTATTCATTTTATATTGGAATTTAAGGCCAATCTGTTGTCTCTATCAATTCAAAATCCCAAACCATACAAATATATAGTCGCAAACATGCACAGTTTCCTTAATTCAAGATATCAATATCACAGATTAGATCTCACAAATATTTTCTATATTTAGTGTTAAGCTTTCCCACCATTGAAAGATATTTATCCATTAAGGAAAAAATTATGGCATTTCACACAATTTGGGGGTCACTTTCTTATACAATTTTAGGGGGTGACTTCTCAACTTGGCGAGTTTCTTTTTTTTTCAACTATTTGCTTTTTTTTTTAAATTTTTTAAATTAATTAATTTATTTATTGATGGCTGTGTTGGGTCTTCGTTTCGGTGCGAGGGCTTTCTCCAGTTGCGGCAAGTGGGGGCCACTCTTCATCGCGGTGCGCGGGCCTCTCACTATCGCGGCCTCTCTTGTTGCGGAGCACAGGCTCCAGACGCGCAGGCTCAGTAATTGTGGCTCACGGGCCCAGCTGCTCCCCGGCATGTGGGATCTTCCCAGACCAGGGCTCGAACCCGTGTCCCCTGTATTGGCAGGCAGATTCTCAACCGCTGCGCCACCAGGGAAGCCCCAGGCGAGTTTCTTAATGACCAGAGATTTCATTCAGGACATGACCGATCCTTGTCCCTGATGCTGATGGATTATACCTGACCCTACATGTGGTAGCTGGGTCCATGAACCCAATATTCAGTGGAAGTAATCAGGTAGTCCCAGACTTACAATTAATTGTATAAGGACTAACTATTTGGGAAGGACCCTCAGAAATTGCACCATAATGCAAACTTTTAATTGGATCTTAAGATACATAATATTTTTTCATTTAACCCTGAAGCTCTTTAGACCTGATGGAATCTCCATTTTTTTTCAAATACTTCCTCTTTCTTACCGATATCAAATAATACCTGCTTGAATTTTGACTCTCCTCTCATGACTCGTTTGAATACTTGATCCCAGTTTTCACAGTCGTTCTGTTACCATTGAGATCAAGTTGAGAGCAGCGTTGAGAGCCTGGCTGCAGAGCTATTTCAGGCTCATTCACTGGAACACATGTGGACGACAAACTAGAGGGCTCCTTTGCTAAGAGATGAACAAATTTTCCATGCCATCTTATTTTTTTTTTGAAGTATAGCTGATTTACCATGTTGTGTTAGTTTCAGGTGTACAGCAAAGTGCTTCAGTTATACATAAACAGTAAGTCTCCCACATACGAAACTTCAAATTGTGAACTTTCAAAGATGTGAATAACCTACTACACAGACATCATTGGATTGTTTTTTTCAAGAGGGTAGATAGACTTGAATCCAGCAAGGAACCAGAACCTGTGCCATCCACGTCAGGCGTGAGTGAAATTGCAGCTGGCCCTCCGTCTCCTATTGCTGACGACCCTTCAGCTCTACCATCTCCCACCTCCTCTCCCTCCTCCCGTCAGTAACTCTTCTTGCCTGTTCACTCGATGCCAGCCCCTGGATGCCAGCTGTTGTACTGGACTACTGTACTTTTCAAGGCACTGTACTGTGAGATTAAAAATGTTTTCTTTATTTTTTGTGTTTGTTTTTTATGTATTATTTGTGTGGAAAGTATTATAAACTCATTATAGTACAGTACTATATAGCCAATTGTGTTAGTTGGGTACCTAGGCTAACTTTGTTGGACTTATGAACAAATTGGACTTACGGACGTGCTCTTGGAATGGAACATGTTTGTATGTAAGGAACTTACTGTATGTGTGTGTGTGTGTGTGTGTGTATTCTTTTTCAGATTCTTTTCCACTATAGGGTCCAGGTACAGACCCACACATACATACATAGTGATTTTTGATTTATCTATTCAAATTCAGGTAGGTCAATGTGGAAGCTGTATGGCTGGACTTACACATTTAAACCTACAGAGTTTCGGTAGCTGCACCCAAACTGCAAGCACTGGAGATTTGTAGGTGTGAAAATGTTTTAGTGACAAGCAACTGCGTCTTTAACATGTGATGGATGGAAGATAGTGAGCCAAGAAAAGCCAAGGTTTTCTGAGTTTGTTCAACAGAGGACTCCTTCCCTACCTCAGTATACCACAACTTTCACTGGAAGTGGTTCTATAATTCTCCTGGATAAAAGGGGTCAATTGCATTCTAGTTTAGATTAAAGTGTACTTTAAATAATGACAGTGTGCTAGTTTATCAGTGTTATTGACAGGCCAAAGGAAGTTTGAAAGAGGTTCATATTTTGTTTGGAAATAATCATAGCAATTCACATGGATTGAGCAGTTACTATTGATGAATATCTTGAATGCTTTCCAAGAAGTGTATTAATTTCCCAACTCACATGACCACTATCATCATTTCTGAGATGAGAAAAACAAAGATTACTTGCCCAACATCATAAAACCAATCAATATAAAAGCTTATATAAAAAACCAGGTATTCAGGCTCCAGAGCTACACTCTTAATTAACCACTGGTATCAACTCCCCCAAAATAAACACTTTGATGCCTCCTTTTCTTGGCATTTTCCCCCACATTTGATCTTTGCAATTCTTGTTTCATTCCCCACTCGGCATACTACTTTAAAATAAGCCCTAGCAGCCATGAGGTATATGTATTTGAGGAAGCTTTCATAAAATTCTACCAAATGTCCTCTCCATTTGTATTCTACAAAGGTTGTGTGTAATTGGATTATTGGCAAAATACTGAGGCACAAGTGCTCTAAACATCACATTCATATCAAAAACACCAGTCTTGTTTTTTTCCAACCTCCTTTGACAAACATTTCCCCACCCTGTGCTCAACCTATTTTTCTTGTTACCAGTCTGTGCAGGGGTGAATTGCTACATTTTCTGAGTATGATTCCTTACCTCTCTTTCTGAGTCATATTTACCATTGTTATTTCTTGGTTTCCATATTGTCCTTCGTATGAGATGTCTAAGTTTCAGGGAAACTCATGCTCATTTCCTTATCTTATACCAAACCAAACACTCTTTCAGAAGACTTACAAAAGTCTTGTATTTAAGCAACACTGCTGAAGTAAGAACTTGGTATGCGTGACTCCTTTATCTGAGTTTGTTTAATGTAGAGGTGAAAATCGTTTTGCTAAATGTGTTAGGTACCATACTAGGCTTTGCAGAAATAAAGATAAAGAAAACCTGATAATTGCCCTCAAGCAGCTAATGAGTGATTCAGTGGCAGACTGGTTAATAGACCCCTGTGTGGGGTTAGAGAAAGGCTAGAGAAGAAAACCCAGTCTGACTTCCAGACTGAGACCCTATGACTGCAGAAACCACATCTCCATATATGATCAAATGAATTGGTCATTTGTAAAAAAAAAAAAAAAAAGTAGTTGAATGCCTACCACGTGGCAGACATTGTTTTAGGATCTTTAAGTGGCATTTGAAAAACTCTCCACAATCTTAGAAAGTAGATATTAACTATTATTACCCCCATTTTATAGGTAAGGAAAATGAGCCACAGAAAAGTAGAGTAACTTGCTCAGGGTCACCCTGCTGGAGGAGATGAAACCATATTTTCAATTAAAAATATTCTGACTACAGAATCTGTATTTTTATCACCAATATCACATGTTTTCACTAACTGGGTAGTCTCAGACAAGTTATTTTCCTAAAAGTAAAATGATAGTATTTGTTCTACTTCAAAAGAATAATTACCATTAATGGAGTAGCTGCTATATTTCAAACACTAATTTTAGACTCTAGAAAAAACAATAGTAAACTTTGAACTCATTGGTGTGCGTCATAGCAGGCCATATATCAAGAAGCCTAGCTAGATGGTATTTATTCATTTATTTCTTAAATCATTTAATAACTATTTCCTGAGTATTTATTATGGTTTAGACTCTGTCCTAGCCAGGGCTAGAAGATACATTCATGAACATGATACTCCTAGGACTCATGAAACTTACACTATAGACAGAAGAAACAAACAATAATTACATAAATAAGCAAATAAATTAAGCCTATTTATTTTGATGTACCTACCCTGCTTTTTTTAATAACTATCACCGTCTTGTGACTTACTTGGATGACCTTTGGATTTTTACTGAATGAAGTACCCATTTTCTTACACATATATGTCTTAGCAAGACATTAATACTCTTTGCTATTTCCTGGTCACCTAGCCTTATCAGAATGTCATCAATGTGGTGGACAAGCATGTCCTCTGGGATGGTAAAATAACCAAAGTCTAATTTATGGAATAGAACTGAAGTTGTTATAACCTAAAACAAAATGGTGAAAGTATACAACTACCCCTTCCAAGTGAAAGAAAGCTGCTGCTGGTGTTCCCTATTTATTGGAATAGAGAAGAAAGGCATTTTCGAATTAAATAACTGCATACTAAATATCAGGGCTTCTGTTAATTTCTTTCGGTAAATCTACCAGATCCGGAACAGCAGCTGCAATTTAAGACACAGCACGAGTAAGCCTGTAATAATCCACTGTTACTTTCCCAGATCCATTTTCTTATGTCAGCTTCCTCAGGAAACAATCTCTGAGACGGAGCTTTGTGTGCAGAAAATTTTTTGGAGAGTGGTGTCTGGAGAAACAGGTGGAGGCCATTTTGGGCACAGAGAGAAGTTAAATTCAATGTAGTTGCAACAAAGTTTCAGCTGAGTTCACAGGGTGTTCGGATGCTGAAAAATTCAGAAATGTCCTGAATTATGTAGGAGGGATGGCCTTTTTGTCTCCATACAGATGAGTCACTGGACGCAGTCAGCCCCTATAGAGGGGGAGAAGACTTTCACAAGGCAGCTCTCTTCACCTGAGGATAGTTTCTGGGGAAGGACTCAGCCATCAATGAGCAACACCCCTGAAAGCTGGCAGTATGAGTACAAAATTTTGAAGGGGGAATCTGGGCAGTTTACTACAGGATCCAATATAGTCCACCCTTAGCACCACTTGAATCCACTTGCCTTGTAAAATAAGTTGCCCCTATCTGGGGACAGCAAATTCAGGATTCCAAGGGAATCTTAAAAGAGGAAGGTTAGTAGGATGAACTGTGGCCCCCAACCCTCTAGCTGGTCTTGGGGCTGTAACTAATACCCTCATCTTCCTCCTGCCTTACTCATTCTCGATTCCCCTCACTGTCATCTAACATTTCTGCTCATCTAGGTGGCTTTTCTGGTGGGATGGCTCATACCACATCCCTGATGGCTTTGAGTTACTACTCACCATGCCCTTCTAAGGCTGTGGCTGCCTCACTTTTCTGTTTACCATAAACATTGGTAAAGTTATTGACATATTTTCATACAGGGGAAAGCTGGCTCTTTGTAGTGAGAAGACAGAGACTGCTTCTGTTATTAATGGATGCAGAAGATGGTCTGCAGCTTCAAGTTCTCAGACTCATTTTTGTCTACCCAGATTTTGCCATCTCAGGTCTCAGGTTTCTACACTTGTCCCGTTCTTAGCATAAGTGACCTGGTAGGGTTGAGCATTTAATTGGAGATTCAACTCTGCAACACTACAATCAGGCTGGCCCAGGGCTTCATTATAATATTTACCCTGGGAGGTGGAGGTAACATATGAGGCGTTTGTAAGTACTTCTCTGATATATGTACCTGGTGATTCACAAAACTGCCAAATTTGAGTGAGGCACAGAGAAACAGAAGGCTCTCCAGATAATTAAGGTTACAAAACAAGCAGCTCTTCTTCTTGACCCTTATGCTATCACAGATTCAATGATGCTTAAAATATTATGAAATATCAGAGCCCTTTAAAGCCTGTGGCAAGTCCTAGTAGAAAAATCATAGCAGAACCCCCTAAGAGTTTGGAGTTAAGCCATGCAAATAACTTTTAAGCAAGTAACTGCATTTCTTTTGAGAGTGCCTGATTATGGGACACCAGGTGGCCATGCTGTCTGAGTTGCCCATCATAAATGGGGTTTTACCTGAACCACCAAGCCAAACAGCACTCAACCATCAAATAGAACTGGAACACACAGTGTATCGGTTTTCAACTGCTGCGTAACAAATTACCACTATTATAGCAACTTAAAACAACACAAGTTTATTGTCTCACAATTTTTGAGGTCAGAAGTTTGATGGTTAATTTTATGTCTCATCTTGATTGGAACATAGGATGCCCAGATATCTGGTTAAACATTATTTCTGGGTGTGTTTGTGGTGTTGTTTCTGGAAGACCTCCGCATTTGAATTGTTGGACTGAGTGAAATGGATGGCCCTCCCCACTGTGGTTGGGCATCATCCAATCCATTGATGGCTTGAGCAGAACTGAAAGGCAGAGGAAAATTGAATTCTCTCTCTCTTTGTCTGACAGCTTGAGCTGAGATATCGATTTTCTTTTGCCCTTGGACTGAGACTTACATCATTGGCATTCCTGGTTCTTAGGCCTTTGGACTCAGACTGGAACTGTCCCATTGGCTTTCCTGGGTGTCCAGTTTGCGGATGGCAAATATATATATATATATATATATATATATATATACATACATGCTAAGTTGAGTTCTCATCTAGAGACTCTGGTGAAAAATTTGCATTCAAGCCCACTATTATCATTTATTATTATTATTATTATTTTTCAGAATCCAGCTCCTTGCCATTGTAGGATGGAGGTTCATGTTTCCCTGCTAGCTGTCAGCCAGGGGCCACTCTCAGCTTCTAGACCTAAACATTTTCTTCATCCCACGGCCCCTTCATCATCAAGGCAGCAATGGAGAATTTCACCCTAGTTGAATGCCTCTCTCTTGCATCCTCTCTGTGAACAGCCTGAGAAAACTCTCTGCTTTCAAAGATGATTAGATAAGCCCCACCCAGATAATCTCCTAAAGTCAATTGTGTCATATAACATAACCGAATCCCAGAAGTAAAATCTATCCTATTCACAGTTCCATGGATTATGCAGGGTATTACACTAATAGGAAATCTTAGGGATTGAATTACTTTACTGTTGCTGCTGTAACAAAGTATCTCACGTGTAGTGACTTAAAGCAACACGAATTTATTCTCTTATAGTATCAATACGTGAGGTGATAAATCTGAAATATGTCTTATGAGGCTAAAGCCAAGGTGTCAGCAGGGCTGGTTCTTTCTGGAGGTTCCAGGGGAGAATCTGTTCCTTGTCTTTTCTGCCTTCTAGAGGCCTCTGGCATTCCTTAGCTCATGACCATATCACTCTAATCTCTACATCCTTCATCACAGAATCTTCTCCTCTGCCTTCTGACCCTGCTGCCTCCTTTTATAATGACTCTTGTGATTACACTGGACCCACCCAGGTAACCCAGGATCACCTCTACATCTCCAGATCCTTAAGCTAATATACCTGCAAAATCCCTTTTGTCTTGTAAGGTAACACATTTACAGGTTCCTAGAATTAGCATATAGACATCTTTCAGGGGTCATAATCCAGCCAGCCTAGCACAGGAGCCACCTTAGAATGCTACCTACCGCATTAATATTGCGCTTTACAAGACCTAAAGGTCTTATTTATAATGAAAAGTCTGCCATATTACCATATTTAAGTGTTAGATAATTAGGAATTGATTTTTATGTAGGATGAAAGATGGCAATTCAATTTTTTTTTCTGATGGAAGCCGGTTTTCTCACGAACGTTAATTGAAAATATGTTTACATAGATGGGTGAGTCCATTTCTAGAGTCTTCAGCGTTGTTCTATTTGTCAATGCATTTACCCCTTCACCAAGACTGTGCTGTCTTAATTACTGTAGATTTATAAAAAGACTTGAGATCTAATTTAACTAGTCCTCCACATCTTCTTCCTCTTCCTTTTCCCCTCCTTTCCCTCCCCCTTTCCCCCTCTTCTCCCTCCCCCTCCTCCTCCTCTTCCTCCTCTTTCTTCTTCTGTGCCTTGCCTATTCTTGAGACTTTGCACTTTCATATAAATTTTAATTTTAAAGTCTCCTTTTACTCTTAAAATTTTTAAATATTGACAATCCTGTATTAAACATGTTCATATTTCTATTTAGATTTCTTTAAATATACAGACACATTCAGGGAGAATTAATATATTTATTACGTTGAGTCTTCCAATCCATCCTCTCACTTGAACTGGGTCTTCATTAATATAATCTCAAAACATTTTATAATTTTCTCCAAAATAGTCTGTACACTATTTTTTTAGAGGAAAAAAATGGTCAATAATACCAAAGAATGGTATACATACGAAATAACAAGAACATTTAAAACACTTCTGATGGTGGTGTAAATAGGTATGCCATTTGGTCACATCTTCCCCAACCAGGGATTGGATCCGTGTCCCTTGCATTGCCAGGCAGATTCTTAACCACTGCGCCAGCAGGGAAGTCCTACATGGATTCTTTAAGTATCAAATCTATTGAAATCACAGTGTCAAGCCTGCTGAAAAGACAAAGGAGTCAAATTTGAATTCGTTGCAAGTTTGAGGAGTAGGCAATACCGGTTTCCTCCGGTATCTGAAAGGAGAGCCTTCAGTGTGAAATTTTCCTAAGCCGAAATGGTGTAAAGCAAAGAAGCAATTACCTTAGGACACTTCTTGCTAATGGATGCTTAAAATAAAGCGAGATAAAGCACAGATAATCAGATACAGTTCAAAGCCATGGGGGCTTGGTGCTGAGATGCCGAGCGTGGTTCCCAGGGAAGGAACTTGGTGGTTCCGAGGTGCTCCGGGTGCACGCTGCCTCTGTAATGGGATCGCTGCAAAACCAACGCTGAAAGCTGTTTTCACTTAGTGGCTTTTTTCATAAAAGCAAAAATCCTCTTCAGATTTCTTCCGGTTAGCGAAAACAGGTCCTAATAAAACAGGACCTGTTTAAAACAGGACCTTATAAAACAGGTCTTTCATAAAAGCAAAATGGCGTAAACTTTCTAAAAGCAAGGGATAGGTGTAATCTGAATGATGTTGATCCCCTTTGCCAGAGAAACAGGAACTTTCTGGGTTATAGTATTTCCCGTCGGTTTTTAGCAAACGGGAATTGAAATTCACAACATTAGAGTACAACAAAGGTCACTTTCTCTTATTTCTAGATTAACTTTAATCAGCTAATAAGCGCTGTTGTTTTAGTCTTTCAGCTGATTACAACTCTATAAATTGTAGAAAACTAATAGCATTGCAAGTGTTCTTTGTCCATAGACAGGCAAGTGGATTCCGTCAGGGGGGAGAGACAATTGATTTCTCTTCCTCTGTGCTAAAAGCTTATTTTGCATCTATCAGTAATTTCTTTTTAGCATTCCTGATTGCCTATAAATGAGGAGCGTTTTGAATTTTCCTTTGATACACCGTATTGGTTCCCTCATTAATTAACGAGTTAAATATAATCTTTAACAAATTATTCTTTTTTTTTTTCTGAGAGTCATGATTTTACCTTAAAAAAAAAACACAAAAAACACCTTACCCTTTCACAGGGTCTAGCAGTTTGACTCCATTTGCCCACCCCTAATTGCAAAAATATAGTAACACCTTCCCTGTGGTAATAGGCAAAGTTTACTGTGCACTAAGTAGATCACAAGAGCTCTGCTAACAGCTTGAAGAGGTTAAAAAACAAGTTGCCTACGTAAAGTTTTACAAAGCCACAAAAAAGGATTCAAATTCAGGTCTGCTTTACTCCTGGGCTCCAGCTGTTAACCGCTGTGTTATATTTATTCCTGAAGTACTTTCATAACCACAGAAATTTTCTGCTTGCTCGAGACTGATGCAGGCTCTACACTTCAGAGTCTGGTAATCTCTTGGCCTCATTCCCAAGTCACAAGCCCTTCAGAGCGTAGGGAGAGTAGATGTCATTACCCTCAATTTACTTACATGGGGTAACTCATGAGGTTCAAGGACTTGGTCAACATCGCACAAACTCCAAGTGATGGAGCTACTCCTCCAACCCGGACCTTCTGATTCCGAATTCTTCCATGCTGCTCCACTGGAAGAGGAGGCTGCGGGGTCGCCCCCAGACAGGCCAGGGGGCAGGAGTTTACCGCCGGCTGCCCACACTCAATGACATCCTGGAGAGAGTTCCGAATCTCTGCAAGAACTGACCATAGAGCGCTAAACCAAGCTTGGACCACTGCTCTAAGACACTTAGATCTTAGGACTATTTTTTTTTTTCCTTTTTTTAAATTAAAGCATACTTTTAAAGGATAATTAATTTACAATGTTGTATTAGTTTCAAGTGTACAGCAAAGTGATTCAGATATGTATATATACACACACATATATATATTTTTTCAGATTCTTTTCCATTATAGGTTATTACAAGATATTGAGTATAGTTCCCTGTGCTATACAGTAGGTCCTTGTTGGTTCTCTATTTTATATATAGTAGTGTGTATATGTTAATCCCAAACTCCTAATTTATCTCCCCCTTGATCTCCTTTGGTAACCAGAAGTTTGTTTTCAATGTCTGTGAGTCTATTCCTATTTTGTAAATAAGTTCATTTGTATCATTTTTAGATTCCACATATAAGTGATGTCATATGGTATTTGTCTATCTCTGTCTGACTTACTTCACTTAATATGATAATCTCTAGGTCCATCCGTGTTGCTGCAAATTGCATTATTTCAGTGTTTTTTACGACAGAGTAATAGCCCGTTGTATGTATATACTACATCTTTATCCATTCCTCCGTTGATGGACATTTAGATTGCTTCCACGTCTTGGCCATGAAAAGATGCTCAGTATCACTAATTATCAGAGAAATGCAAATCAAGACTACAATGAGGTACCACCTCACACGGGTCAGGATGGCCATCGTCAAAAAGTCTACAAATAATAAATGCTGGAGAGGGTGTGGAGAAAAAGGAACCTTCGTACACTGTCGGCGGGAATGTAAATTGGTGCAGCCACTATGGAGAACAGTATGGAGGTTCCTTAAAAAACTAAAACTAGAACTACCATATCATCCTACAATCCCACTCCTGGGCATATATATACCCTGAGAAAACCATAATTCAAAAAGAGTCATGTAGCACAATGTTCATTGCAGCACTATTTACAATAGTCAGGACACGGAAGCAACCTAAACGTCCATCGACAGAGGAATGGATAAAGATCTTAGGACTTATTAGGACATGAATGCAACAACATTTCCCCAGGGCTTTCTTTATAGCTGGCATTCAAAGAGTTTATAACCTAAAAGCAGACAGGGGGCAGCTTCCCTGGCCTTGAAAATAATTTATCAAATATAAAACTCTCTTTCTGGGTATGAAGTTTTCCTGAGTCTACCCTAAGCACTAGGAAGACTCTAATGAGATGTAATCCCAATCACACATTTTCTCCTCCAACAAATTCATCCTCCCTCCTCAAGTCATTATGAGATTCCTAACCCCCCTCTGTAAGGTCCTCTTCAAAGAGCTTATTTTCTCTCATTCTGCCTGGAAGAATTACCTTAATTCACCATAGATGTATTTTACCTTGCAAATATTCATTTTCATTCCTGTAATGAATGAGGTGTAATGAATATTCTTTCCGGACTTTTTTCCCGGTGTTTTCAAGTTTGACATGTTGTTATTCACCAACCTAATCAGTCTTTTTTTTTTTTCTTCTTCTTCTTTTTCAAATTCTTTTCCCTTTAGGTTGTTACATAACATTGAGCAGAGTTTCCTGTGCTATATGGTAGGTCCTTGTTGGTTATCCATTTTAAATATAGCAGTGTGTACATGTCAATCCCAAACTCCCTAATCTTTCCAGGTATTTTTAACAGAGAGCTGCCTGAAGCCCCGTGTGTGTGGTGCAGTGAAACTGCAGGAATTCCAGCGGTATTGTCTACATTCAGAACTTGAAATTCAGTTCCGGGGGTGTGGGTGGAGGACGGCAAGCATTGTTTGCTAAACCCCACGCTCTTAAGACTGCTGGCTTGTACTGCCCTGCTCTGTGTGACTTTCCCGTGGGTGGGTCCCTGGCTGAGGACCTGTCCTTTTGTCCTCTTGTTTTAAGAATATCCCCTTTTTGGAGGACGGAATTTTTCCCTCCTTTCCTCTTTCTGATTCGTTGTGGTTTTTTTTAACTTCTGCATTTATAACTCTGGGGACACCCCCCTCCCCATACACACAAGCCCTTTTGAAGATAGCATAGTCAGATAACAGGGCTGCTTCCTGAACCAGGTCCAGGACAAGCACAAACTCAGAACAAGGGCAGCCTTCACCCGTGAAACAGTACACCAGCGAAACCCAGAATCCGAGTTTCACTTGCTCTTAGTTACCCAGAAAAACTCCTGTGAGGAAACAAAACAAATGAAACCCTGTGAGGCCTTCCTTCCTTTTAAACTGGTCCAGGGCCATGGTGCTAGGTGACCCCTTATTTTTAAAGTTTCTAACTGGCTCTATTTCTAGTGTTTCCATTAGTTCACAAAGATAATATGCAAATAGGAATAAAAATATTGGAATAAAAAATTGCTTAAAGGATAATTCACGTTTCCACTTCACTGCCCTGAATCCAATACGCAGACTCCCGGATCAATAATTTGGCTATAGCCACTGTCAGCTTCAGTTAGCACTTCAGCATTATGTAAGACAGAAAGGAACCTTGGGGAAGTGGCAGTAGCCCATAAACAAGACCAAAACTATTACTTGATTTCGTGAAGTGATCTTAAGAATTCATATGGTGGTGGCAGAAGGCATATTCATCTTTTCAGGTTACTCAGTGTCTTCTTTGCAACAGCTAGGAGGCTGTTACTACAGCTTAGTGGATGGAGAGAGGGGCTCTGGAGTCAGACAGCTCTCAACGTAGATATACCGCCATTTGTGTGTCTTTGATGAAAACTTGGACCAGCTCTGTGTCTTGGTGAAAGCTATTCTGAGACTCAGTGTCTTCTCTGCAAAGTGGGGATAACAGTCATAATAACTACTTCTAAGGATTGTTTTAAGAATTAAACGTTTAAAAATGTGTATGTACTGTTCTTAGTGAAAAGCAGGGCACAAAGTACGCTTTCAATAAATGGTACAGTTACCAAGAATATGTTCCTCTTTAAATATTATACAAAGTCATTCTCCCTGCCCTCTTCCATCCTGTCAGTGGGTTGTCAGAATATATTTCCATCGTTAAGTAAATAGCATAGTGCAGTGGTTCAGAGTCGCCCAGGGCTGTGGAGATTGTCTGGGTGGGGACCTCATTTGGGAACCAAGAACAAAGGTCTTTGGAAACAACATACAATCAATATTCAAAAGAGACTCAGTTTAAAATCGCTCACAAAACATTTTATTTGTCTTCAGAAAATAATCTTAATGACACAAATGATCAATCTTGCTTGTCATCTGATTTTCAGATCATCTATTAAGTTTGTAAAAACATTTTCAAAATCACATCATCTTCCACTGTATTTATTTCCATTTTAAAGCCAAGTTCTTTTCTGGCAGGGTGGAGTTTCTGTTTCTTCCCATTGGATCCTTCCCAAGTGAGAAATATAACGATGTGCGGATTTGAGACACTTATCAATTCTTCTCAGGGAAAACGTTTACGTCAATGACTATAAACCAGACAGACCTGGTTTCCAAGGTCTTCCTTGGAAGCAGGGCAACCTTGGGCCAGTTACTGCATCTCTCTAAACCTGTATCCTTTCATTTAAGATGGGCTGATGCTGGGAATTCCCTGGGGGTCCAGTGGTTAGGATTCCAAGCTTCCACTGCAGGGGGCACGGGTTCGATCCCTGGTCAGGAAACTAAGATCCCGCCAGCCGCGCGGTGCGCCCAAAAAACAAACAAACAACAACAACACAACAAAGACAGGTGATGCTTCATCTACGTATAAAAGCATCTTGAATAGTGCCCGACATGTAGTAAGCGCTCTGTAAATGCTGCCTATTATGACTGTTCTAGTCAAGCCTGATATCTTAGCCCACGGAGTATGTGCCTTGATTTTAGGACCACCCATTTTGATTCGCAATCTGTATTACTCTGCCTGGAAACAGAGTAGTGACCCTCTTGGTTCATTTTACAACATGGTTCCAGTTACCTTGTTGAGTAAGAAGCCTGGGGGGTGGAAATTGTGACTTCTCACCTGTCATACTTCTTGAGCATCCCTGGCTTGGAAGCTGGTTAGAGTCTCAGAAAGAAAAAGAATTTATTATATCAAATACTGTGGCCAGATGAAACAACATATCCTTTGCTAATTAGAGGAATGGCTAGCACTGAGGCAGGCATCTCTTTTATTCCCCTTGGCTTATGGCCCAATTAACAATTAACAGCGACTGATGTTCTAACAGGGAGCTTTCTGTCTGCATGGCTGGGTTTTCTCAGGAGGAGTTAGACATAAGATACTTGACAGAGTTTAGTCAGGAAAGAACAATTAAAAACTACAAGAAACCACCCGTATTATTCATGGATAAAATATACTTGCAAAAACTTTAGACAACATCAATACGTTAGCTGATTTTATTTATTAAAAACTAACTTTTCCTAATTTTAGAAAGTTATGACTAGAAGCTATTTTTTTCCCGTGCTTAAAATTCTTAAACACCTATCTCTCTAGTTAATATTTATAAGTTAAGGGAATCACTTTTCTGGAGGACAGATCTCCGTATAGGAAAGATTCCAAGTAGAAGAATGAAAGCCCATTGATGTTTCCCCCAAAAAGAGGAGTTTTCCCTTTCTCACTGGGTGCCTATCGTAATATGCAGAGACAGGGCTTCTCAACTCACTGACTTCTGAGAATCAACGATGATTAGAATTGGACACCAGGGTAACTGTCTCCAAAGCAAGAAAATGCAGTAATTTTGAGGTAATGACACAAACATAAATGAGCTTTGCTTGAAAACCATGAATCCATATCCAGACCTTATTTCTGGTTTTGCTGTTGGTTGATGGATGGCTGGAGACTCAACCGGGTAGAGTTGTGATGATGGTTTTCAATGCTCTCTAATTCTGTCACATCTTCTTCCCAGTGCCCCGAAGTATCCTTTGTTATGTCAATCAAACTGCCTCTCAGAAAGGTCTCAGATGTCTGTTATCACTCTTCATGTGATTAAACCAATGTATGCCCTCTCTCATGAACACGTACATTTTAGCCTAAATAATTATAGCCGTTAATGATCAAGCACTAAGCTAAGCATTTTACATATATTATCTCATTTAATCCTCACGATCATTCTGGGAGGTAGATAAAATTATTACCTTATTTTATCAATTGGCAAATTTCAGCTTAGGGAAGATAATTAAGTTGCCCAGGGTCCCACAGCTAAAAGTGGTCTGACTTCTGAACCTGAGCTCTGAACTAACTATATTGATTTAAAAAGCCAAATCATTTGAGTGGCAGGCACCCGAGTAGGTGAAGAGTATTCTGCAAACCTCCCTGCAGGCTGAAGACCTGAGCTTTGCCGCACACCTGGCACAGCACTCACCCCCTATGTAGGAAGGGTCATTCTAATCACTGAACTCAGGTGGTAATTACAGCTCTACCGCCTGTGACCCTGTAGCTTTTTCCAAGAAGAGAAGCACAGAAGTACATGGCCGTCATGAGCGAGAGAAAATCATGAAGCAAGAACAATAAAGTATCCAGAATCTCATCTGCACTTTGTCATGGCAGACTCCCTTCTACAGCCTATGTTTCTCTTTTACCAAGTTGATTAAAGACAGAAGAGGTCCCATGGCATCACATCAGGTTTGAGGAGGATAAATAAGGACATTTACCACATCCCAAACACCAGAAAACGTGTGGAATCCTTTTTAAGGTGGAAAGTCTCTGCATAGGATGAATACAAGGAAATGCCTCTTTACCCAAGTTCAGAATTGACTGAAATCCAAGACCATTCAGGCGAGCAATAGGAATAGGTTTGAGAAAGTAAAAAACCAAACAAAAAACTTATGGAGAGAAGTAGGATCCTGTGGGTTGTGTGTCTGATTTTTTTTTTTTTTTTTTTTTTGAGCTGTAGGATTTTTTTTAACATTTTCCTTTTTTTTGAAATTTAATTTTACGTTAGAGTATATTTGATTTACAATGTTGTGTTAGTTTCAGGTGTACAGCTAAGTGATTCAGTTATACATATACATGTATCTATTCTTTTTCAGATTCTTTTCCATATAGGTTACTACAGAGTACTGAGCAGAGTTCCCTGTGCTATACTGTAGGTCCTTGCTGGTTATCTATTTTGTATATAGTCGTGTGTATATGTTAATCCCAAACTCCTAATTTATCCCTCCCCCCACGTTCCCCTTTGGTAACCATCCGTTTGTTATGTGTGTCCGATTTTTTGAGGTTAAAGATAAAACAACAAATTCTGCCTTTGGTGTATGAGGTGCACTGCTCAGCAAGCCAGTGGCCAGGCCCAGGAGATCCCCAGGGGTTTCTTCCCCTTCCTGAGCTGAGTAGGGAGCAAGAACCAGAGCTTTCTCAACACTCAAGAGGAAATCTTCTCTGCTGCATTGCTTGGTGCCTATTGGAAAAACTCATCATGCGAAACTGATACCCCAGAGCACTCCCGGGGTACCTACTACACCCTCTACCAATCCCCAGAGCGGGCTGGGGATCCTCTGTGTCCTTCAGGCCACGGTCGACCCACATGCACATGTATAAGTGTAATTCCCAGGTAAGTCCTGTGACCTATGCAAAATGGCGTGGGCTCTCCTAGGAGGAAGGGGCTCACTTGATTGCTTCTGATTAAGGGGATCAAGTCAGGTCTGGGGAATCCTGGGATGCACTGGACGGTTGCCTTTAAATATGCATAAGATTAAATCAATTGGGGATGTTTATAGATATCAAACGTGGCAATGATAAATGATACTTTGGCTAACTGATTAGTGCAGATTAGTTAGTTGGCACAATCGATAGCTCTTGTAAACTCTTGTTAACCTATGGGTGGGTGGCCAGAAGAGAGAGAAGAGGAAGAGAGTGGAAGGAGGGTGGAAAGATAAAGTTAGGCAGCAAAGTTGGTGAGCTGGAGTGTGAAGTTCAAGTTCAAGGTCAAGTTTGGGGATGATGAGGATGGAAAATTAAATTGGAAATTAGCTGCAAACCCTGGGGGAAAATGTCACACCCTACAAACGCACATCTAATAAATACCCATTGTTTGTGTCATTGCTATTAAAGCGTGTTTATGGCCGTTTTGTTTCTAATATCCTTATTTTTCAAATAAGCATTCCAAGTACAAAACAGACTACAAGCCCACAGCTGACAGATTAATTCTATATTCTGTAGCACATCTATTATTGCTACTGATTACATATAGCAATGTTATGACCAATTTTACCTCTCCCCAGACATATAACTTATTGCATAGTGCATATCAAAATCAAAATTGAATGCATTCTCTTGGGAGGGAGAACAATCAGCTTGTGAAGGCAGCACCTCACCACGTGATCTGGGCAAGGTGTCCTTATTTGTGAACACAGGGGGCTGAGCCAGGCCGTTTCCAAAGCCCCTCCTGGTTCTGACCTGACTAGAAGTTGCCCATGCACAGAGTCAAGGGGAATTATTGACCAATCATGTTTGTATCTCAATAAATTACATGAATGACACATTTAGTGAATAGTTCCTGGGGTGACTGACGTCTGTCTGTCACAGGGGATTCATCTACAAAGCAACCTAAGCACAGCTAAGAACGTGGAGAAGCTTGCAAGTCTGCTCCCAGTCATCTGAAAAATCTCCTTGCCTCTTAGAGAGTCATAATAGCTTCCAAAAACCAGAAACAAACACAAAACTCAAGGGACTTCCCTGGCGGTCCAGTGGTTAAGACTTAGCCTTCCAATGCAGTTGGGTGCGGGTTTGATCCCCGGTCGGGGAGCTAAGATCCCACATGTGGCCAAAAAACCAAACTATAAAAAAAAAACAAACAGAAGCAATATTGTAACAAATTCAATAAAGACTTTAAAAATGGTCCACATCAAAAAAATAAAAATAAACAAGAACAAAACTCAATTGCTCTCTTCAGAACTCTGAACATCCTTCTTTCGCAATAATCGGAACATGGACTCTGGAAAAACCCAACACAATCCTGTGGACCATGACATTACTTTCTTTGGAGCAAAGGGCTATGGGATCTGTGGAGGTCCCTGCCGGGTCTGTGCTCCGCTGACCATCGGGACCCAATGGCTGAGGCCTCTTCCTCACTCTCCTCCCCAGATTCGAACTCCTCATCTACTGCGTGAAAGAGCGGTTTGGGCCTCAAAACCGCCCTTCTGCCCCTGCCCAGTTGTTCTTCTTGGCTCCTATTTCTTTGATAACCCAAGTGGGGTGGCTTCCCTCCTCTGTGCAAGCTCTTCATCGGGATTATTTCTTGCGTCCGTCGTCCTTCCTGAAGTGACCCCGTTGGAGAGTGTGTGTTGAACATGATGGAGGGGACTTCTGCGTCACTGCCGTCGTGATCTGGGAAAGGATGATCGAAGGAAGAAAGAAGGACTTAAGAGCAGAGAGTGGAGACTTCATAACCAGGCGAGAGAACTCAGAGGGAAGCAGAGTCCTCCTGCTGTTCCAGCTCCCACACTCACCTTTCTCATCAGCTTGGTTTTCCCTTTCCGAGGTTGCTACCCCAAGGTGGGGTGTAGTAGAAGCTATAGACGCGGTGTGAGAAATAAGCAGAAATGCACGGAAACCCGCGTGTCCGGCTAGGCTCTCCCAGGGCAGTGAGGGAGTGTTTCTCACAAAATCAGATCCATTAGCCGTAAAGCACAAAAAGATGCTTTGTGTTGTCAAAGACCAACGCTAAACTGAAGGTTACAAGGTACTATGATAGGAAAAGGGTGGATTTTATCTAGGTTTGTTTGTGGGTTTTTGTTTTGTTTTGGTTTTGTTTTTTCATTTTTTAACTCTCGGTTTGTTTCTTAATCAGTGGCTACCAGAAATCATTAAATCTGAGTTTCATCCTTTTGACCTTGAAATAGCTAATCTTAGAGAAACAGGGATGGGAGAGTCACGAGTAGCAAAATAGCCATGATGCCTTCCTTTCAGAGGAGGTGAGGAGTGAACAGGGTGCGTCTGGCCCACGACGGCAATGAGAAGGATGGGAACGTCCACTTACTGAGAACTTACTCTGTGCTGATCTCTTTACATGTTATGCCATTTAATCCTCACAACAGCGCTTTGAGAGGAGGAAACTTGTGAGCCTCATTTCACAGGTGAGGAGGCTGAGGTCTCTAAGAGGTTAAGTGACTGTCAGTGTCCCACAGTGAGGGTGGGGCTGCAGTTGTCTGAGCAGCTGGCATCTGCTTCTCTCCAGGCTGTCCCTGTCTCCTTTATAAAAGCTGTGTGTGGGTCAGGACAGCTCCGTCAGGAATGCAGGGCAGCCATTGGGTACCTATGTAATGTCCCCTCCAAATACCTAAACCATGTCTGGGACATTGCCTTTCCCTCCTTCACTGTGCGCATGCCTTCAGGGGACTGTTTTTCACAAATCTCATTTCTTCAAGTTCTAACCTTATACATTTATTTTCCCTTTAAATATTCTCCTGAAAACTTAGGTATTTTAAGACATCTATATTTAAATCTGAAATAGGGGTCTTTCTCCCACTCTCTACTTCCTTCTAAAAAACAAAACAAGAAAACAAAACAAAAACTTCACAGCTAGAACTAATATGTACACAGGTTTATACTTGACCAAATGTGTTTGGAATGTGGGACATCAGAAAAACTTAAAATATC
This sequence comes from Eschrichtius robustus, assembly GCF_028021215.1. Classification (NCBI taxonomy): domain Eukaryota; kingdom Metazoa; phylum Chordata; class Mammalia; order Artiodactyla; family Eschrichtiidae; genus Eschrichtius; species Eschrichtius robustus. The sequence goes on along the minus strand of NC_090838.1, from coordinate 91,227,715 downwards.
CTGTTCAATACTATTTTTCCAAAATGTGACCAAATTATCCTGAGAAGGTTGTCTGGAAGCTGAGGAGGGGGTGGGAGGTGGGAGGAGGGGAATCAGCTGCTTTGAATAAAAAAAAAAAGTTAAAATATTTGTCCATTTTTTCAGGACTTCCCTTTAATTTGTGCTTTACGGTCTGGTCTGGAACCAGAGTTCCTCTTGATCCTTTGGCGTTTGGAACACTAACTAAGAAAACAACGGCTGGCCCTTCTGCCCCCAAGAGCCGTTCCTTCCTCTCTCTCCCCTCAGCCCCCCTCCTGGTTTCCAACCATCCTTCTGAGCTATGGCCCCCCTCAGAGGACAGATTCTAGCTGCGTCTCCTGACCACCTTCTGGTTACTGAAAAGTGGGGTCCTAGAATGAGGCAGAGGCTTGGGCAGGTGACTTGCAAGCTTCCACTCAACTTAAGTCACTAGATCCGTCCAAAATGGGAGGAAGGAGTTGCTTGGAAAGTGGAAGGCGGAAGGAGGGAGGGTGGGGACTCTCCTATTTGCACGGTCCTCCTCCAGGTTGGCGCCAGGCAGCGCAGTTCCAGGGAGAGGTCAATGGAAACCTTTGCAGCAAAATCTGAGTGTCCGTTCCTCTACCTTCCACCTGGCTGAGAGCTTTAACTTCTGGACACGGGCACCGGGGGGGTGGGTGAAGGAGAAACAGGGAAAGGGCTTAGGCAGGGCTGAGCCCAACCCACACCTGATACAACAAAGGCTGTTTAGAGACCCAGACCTTGCCCTCCGCATGGTCTTGTTTTGTTTCATTTTAATTGTGGTAAAATACACAAAACATAACATTTACCATTTAACGATTTTGAAGTGTACAGTTCTGTGGCATTAGATACACTCGCATAGTAGGGCACCCATCACCACACTCCACCCACAGAAGTTGCTCATCTTCCCCCGTGCTCCTGGGTTCTAGGAGGGTTGTCCAGGCAGGACCTCTCTACTTACAACACCAAGGGAGCCCCAAAGGCAAAGGAGCTTGGAAGAGTGTGTGGAGCCTGCAATCCAGCAGGGAGCACACAAACATCTAGAGAAGGGGTGTCCTAACACGGGAGGACAAGGGGGAAGCGAGGAGGGACAGTGCTCTGAACGTCACAGCCCGGTTAGCTGAGGGGGACATCAGGGGACTGCCTGATGGACGCTGCACCTCCCTCTACGTCCTCCCCTAGAGCCCCTCCAGCCATTCCGTGACCTCGTCCTGGTGCGTAAAGGCTTCAGATTTGGAGAGAAGGTGGGTGCAAATAATTGTACCCAGATACCCATGGAGGACTATCTCAGTCTAATCCTGATTATTATTATAATTCCTTAAAACTTAAGAATAACTGATAAAATAAGTCCCACTTCATTACTTTTCCTTCACAGATTTCTAGCTTACCCACTCTTTTTGCTCACCTAATGAAATTTAGAACCAGTTGAGCACATTTGAAAGAAAAAAAAATTCATTGGGACTAAGATTTCATTCCACGTCTAGATTGATTCATGTAGAACTGACATTTGTAAAGTACCGTCTTCTTTTCAAGAACCCCCCTATCTACCCAAGTCAAGTCTTCTTCGCTACCCCTCACTAGTAATAAAATTAATAATGGCTAATATTTCTTGTCCACTTACTTGGTTGCTGGCACTGTTCTAAGGGTCTTATCTGCACCAAATGGCTTCACTCAGGGCAACACTTTTGTATGTGGGAGGTACCAACATTCTCCCCTTTACAGAGAGGAAATGAAGCGTGGAAAAGGAGAGTTTTATGTTGTCTTCATATAAGTCCTATATATGTTTTCCTAGGATTTTATGATTTCTATTGAAAGCGGGAGTGAGATGTGTTTTAGGGGATCTATTGAAAGGACGCTTTGACCTATTAATCTGGTGAATAATGTAAATGCATTTCCAAATGTTAAACAACCCCACCTCTGGGATAAGTCCTACTTTGTAAGGTGTAGTATTCTTTTACTATCCTGCTGTGTTCTATTTATAATGTGTTTGTACATTAGTGCTCAGCTGAGGCTGCTGTGTGGTTATTTTTTGCTACCGTAGCTTGTGATGTTGACGTTCATCTCAAGAAATGACTGTGAGGCTTTCGTGTTTTCTATCACTCAAGCAACATAAATAGCTCCAGCTGCTTGTACCAGGAAGAGTTTTAAAAATTAATCTATTATACACCCTATACCTGGTGTTCTTTTGTTTTGTTTGTTTGCTTTTGTTTGTGTTATAGCTCTTTTTAACATAAAATAATACTACTTAGAAGAGCGTGACCTGGGAATAGATGACTAGATCGATGAAACAGAATTAAGTGTCTAAAACTTTCTAGTTTAGGAGTAAATGACTAGTACAACAAAAGTGGAAAAGAAGGTGCTGGGGCAGGAGCATGGCCATTTGAAAACAATTTGAAATGTGTCTCTGTCTAAACCTACACAAAGATAAATATCTTTATATTTATTATCAAAATAACTATTAGCCATTTGGCTTGAAATTGAAAAAATTAAACCATGAAAGTTCTAGATTTTAAATTACTAGGTGAATCATTTTTCTAATTTTTCTGTGGAAGATCGAGCAGATTTGATGAATCAGAATACAAAAATTTGAAGACAAGTATATCTAAAAACGAAATGATAAATGCGAAACTTTAGGAAAAATTATTGGCAGCAAATATGAAACAATGGGTGATATTCGTATTGTACGGTGTTCTTCAAATTCGTTTTAAGAAAAAAAAAAAGCAGAAAACATGGGCAACGGCAGAAACAAAAACTTCCTCAAAAGAAATACGGTTGCCTCTAAAAATATGAAAAGACGTTCAACCTCACTGAAAATCAAAAAGACTGAGATAAAAATTAACTGTGGTATATAGATTTTATCCCATCATATAGTAGACTACTCAAACGTTCACTCAAAATAGCCCAGTAATGCTGATAACGTTCAGAAATTACCTTTCTCACAATTGTTGATTTGAAGGTAAATTTAAATATACGTAATTTTTGATCTAAAAATTTTGCTTCCAGGAAAATATACTAAGGGAGTAATTGGTTATTTGAGCAAAAATCAATCACAAGTAATCCAAAGAAACTATTAGATATAATTGCTTATATTCATTAAATATTGGAAGCATCTTAAATATTTGTTAATAAGGATTTTGCTAAATAAGCTATGGGGCTTTCATATAATTGACTATTATTAAGTCATGAAATGATTACTAGGTTCATATCTATTGATTCTAAAATATGTCCACAACATATGGTTGAGTGAACTAGACAATTTATAAATATTGAAAAACAATGACTGTATTATGAGTTTATGTATAATACCTTGCTGTGTGTTTGTGATTTTTTTGTTTGTTTGTTTGTATCAGGTCCAGGTAGGGTAGAGATCAGGATGATATAGATAGAATTATAGAAGGATGTTTACCGAAATGTCCTATAGTGATTATCTTGGGTGTTGGAGTTTCGAGTGCTTTAAAAAAATTTTTTTATGCTTTTCTCCACTGGCTGATTTTGATTTTATGTCGAGCATGTTTTTATATCAGAAAAAAATAAAGTTTCATTGTAAGGAATAATTATATTCCTTCTTCAAAGATTTAATTCTCAAATCCTATGTGTTTAGTTTATTCAAATTTCCAATGAGATTCCAAGTCTTAAAAATTTAGGAATATTAAACTAGAGAACATGGCATATCATATATATTATATGCCACTTTATGCTAATAGAAAATCATTTTATATACATGTTTAAAAAATAATAACTTAGCTTTTATGAGCACCATAGCCAGTTTCAATGACTTTAAGAATTTTATTTAAGTAATAGGTATTAAATGGGAAACATCCAATCAGTAAATTTGGTGAAGTTATTTTAGTAAAATTTAGCCAACTTTGGAGAATTCTGCTAATTTATAAACCACAGGAGAATCCCACCACTTCAAAGAAGTGCCCATTTTATGTTTCCCTAAGACAGGGGTCAGCAATTGATGACCCCCAGGTGTATCTCCGTGATGCATCTTTTGGTATGGCCCCTGAGCTAAGAATGGTTGTTACACTTTTAAATGGCTGAAAAAAATTTTTTTAAAGAATATTTTCTGTTAAGTAAAAATTATACGAATTTCAAATTTCAGTGTTCATCACTATAGTTCTGCATTCAACTAATAAAATACTTGTGTTCTCTTTTTCTTGTCATATATGTACTTACATAATATTCTTGATTTTGCCTTTTGGCCCACAAGCCTGAAACTATTTACCATCTGAACCTTTCCAGAAAAGAGAAGCAGCCAGGGATGCAGGTTACCTGTGAATTCAGCCGCCCTCACATCTCTGCCTGCTGGCTGAGGATGGCTGTAAGGAAAGGAGAGGTAGCGGATGTTTTTGGTACCAGCCTGTGGGTAACAAGGAGAAATAAAAAGCAGAGTTAGGCACGCAACTGACAGCTTCACACGACAAACAAAGTGAGATACAGACCCACTCTGGAGCATATTTTCTGGGTCACTGCCTTTCAGTTACTTCTGTTTAAGGAAAACAAAATGTCTCCGCCTTCAACATATGTCCTTTCCCTCTCATGATAAAATAGACCATGATAAACCTCTCAAAGTTTCTCCTGACATTAGGGTCGAGATTAGGGGCTACTCCAGACCCAACCTCCATTCAGAGTCCCAGTAAGATTGCTTGGATATGGCCTCAGATGGAGTAGTTCAGATGCGTAGTGGGTACCATGAAGATAGGGTCCAAGAGACGTGGGGAGAACAAATTCCTCCTTGTATCTCCCTGAGGGAGAAGTAAGCTTCCTAGAACCAGGGTCCCCGTCCACGGAGGGTCGCCTGGAATGTCCAGCCGTGGCCGCCGTGGGAGCTAGTCTAGCCTCGCAGCCCAGGGAGTATGGTCGAGTCACTGAACCATCCTGGGGGGCAGCTTGCTGCCACATACCCCGGGGACCGATGCCTTGGGCTCCAAAGGGCCCAGGCCCAGAGAAGGGGGTGTCTGGTGTCCTGTACCCCCTTAGTTTTGTCTTTTTCTGGCAATGAGGTAGTGGTTTTGTTTGTTTGTTTAAATACTGACGTAGTCACCTGACGAGGCCCTGCTCGGGGACCGGCCCAGCTCAGGTGAGTCAAGGTCCCCGCCTTACCGTCCTTCCCCAGGGCAGGCTGTGACCTTTCCTCGTGCTCTCCCTGAAGGTGTTCTGGCGGCGGATCAGAATTTCTTTCGCCTGCTTCTCACTCGTTTGGGGTTTGAGGTTGTATTTGTTGTAGGACAGGGTCTGTAGAAAGAAGGGGATGTCAAACATGTACAGACATCTCAGTACAACTTCCAGCCTCAGGAGACCATGGAAAAACCAAGAACAAAGACTAGTAGAGCGAGAAGGTGATGCCCAGGTCCTCTGAGCTTTTGCCTCAGTTACACAGGCACAAGCTGCGGCCCCGGAGGAAAGGTCTGTGCTCGGGGCTAGCCCATCAGGACCAAGCTGCGGTGGGAGCCTTGCCTCTGGCTCACAGGGTGGTGCCCCCCATCTGTGCTGTCCCCCTGTGACCCTCCCACAGTGATCACCCCCGAGGTACCCACAGACGTCGGTGCCCCTCCAGCCAACACACACTCTCTTTCCCAGGTCATGTTTGTTATGCTAGGCCAGCGATTACTGAGTGTTTAGGGATCAGGGGAATTTAAAAACGACTTTGGCAATTTCTAGAAGGTTGCTATTTTAAAATGTTGCCAGTCAAAGATACGTGCAAAAAATCAGCCCATTAGTATCAACACCATCGGTTCAAAAAGGAAAAAGTCTTTTAACCAAAGTAGTAGGACGGGCATAATCTTAGATACAGAACAGTTTTTCAGATTGCATCAGTTTAGTTTTATGAAAAATGTCTTCCTTATCCTCAGGGAGGCCAGTGAAAATTTGTCTTGAACCACAGACCAGCATGGTCCTCAGACGTTTACAAAGTGCTTAACGGGAATCTCTTTCACCCAAGCTAGAGGACTACAGATGTCACCTTTTGTGACAAGCCTCAAAACTGTAGACTTCCCACTAGCAACAAAGCAGACAGACAGTTGTCCTGGACTGCATCTCTGGTTTTTCCTTCAAGAGAGCAAGAGAACCGTGGCGGAGGAGAGGAGTCACATGAACGACGTAAAGACAGGATGACAACCAACAGGGACCTACTGTGTAGCACAGGGAACTCCGCTCAGTACTCTGTAATAACCTAAGTGGGAAGAGAATTCGAGAAAGAACAGATACATCGTATATGTATAACTGAGTCACTTTGCTGTACACCTTTGTCAATCAACAACATTGTTAATCAACTATACTCCAATATAAAATAAAAATTTTTTAAAAATAAGAAAAATAAAGGAGGCTTTAAGGAAAAAAAAAAACGTGGCTAATCCGAATCGTAATGTGCTGTAAGAATAAGCTATACACTGACTTTGAAGACATTAATTTAAAACAAAAGAGTACAAAATATCTCATTGGTAATTTTTAAAATTTATGATGTGTTGAAATAATATTTTTGATATAGTGGTTTAAATAAAATATATTATAAAAAAAATTTTTTTAAAGGTTAGGATGAGAAAGGAAAGACAGAAAGGGTAGGACTGGTGAGTCTCATTCTCCCAAGTAATAAAAGTGGAAGCAAAAGCCATCTCAGGGGTGGAGGCCCCTCTGTTTACTATGTGTGTTCTCCCCGTGGGACTTTCCATCACCTATTGGCTCTTCTTGATCAACAAGGAAGGGGGATCCTGCACAGCTTAGAAGGGAGAAACCTGGAGGTCAGACTGAGTAGGCATCAATAAAAGAAGAAGAAAGGCGATTATTCAGGAACCTGACAAAAAAGAGAGAATGGACAGTTAGCCTCGTTTTTCGGTGGCTTGGAGTTCCAGAGTCTCTCTCTCTATTTCTGGACTTTCCCTAAACTCAACCTCCACCACCATGGGGCAAGTCTGAGTACCAGGCACCCTCTGGACTCCGGCCCTCACTAAGCTGGCTGGCATCCTTCAAACCAGGAAGCTCTTAACTACTTATCTAAGGCGGAATGTGATAGTCTTGCTGAAACAGTTTCACTTGGAACGATTTGAAAGCTGCTGAATGTACTCGAAGTGTGCTATGAGTGCTGCTGACCTGTGTTCCTCCAGCAGGTGCAGGGCCTTTTTGCTGACACATTCCCCTTCATCACTGACCTTCTCGAAACAGCAGCCAGAAAACGTTCCCTTGCCCTGGATCATGTAATTCTGAAGTCACGGAAAGAGCTGTGGGTGGGTAGCTGGCAGACCTGGGTTCTTAACTCAAATTTGTTTTGAGATCTTAAACAAGGCAGAAAAACAACTCCTCTAACCTCAGCATCTTCTACTTGAGAAGGAGGAACTTTGACTAGATGAGTTCTTGGAGTCCCATGACATGGTCACAAAAACCAAGGCCCTCACAGTGAACTCACTTATAACCCTACTCAACAATTGGGATGTTCCATTGAATCCTTAAACTTAAATAACTCCTAATTAGAGGACACAAATGAAGATACCATTTGATTAAATCAAAGTTTCAGGAGGATTCACTTACTGCCCCTGAAATGTTCTTGCTGTGAACTTTGGGCCAGGTCCCAAGTGCTAGTATAGCCTCCATACCCTTTTCCAAAATTGAAAAACACTATGTCTGACATGTCTCCTTTTTGTGGATATATATATATATATATATATGTGTGTGTGTGTGTGTATGTATATATATATATATATATATATATATATATATATATTTTTTTTTTTTTTTTTGGCCGAGTGGCACGTGGGATCTTAGTTCCCGGACCAGGGATCGAACCCATGCCCCCTGCAGTGGAAGTTTGGAATCTTAACCACTGGACCGCCAGGGAAGTCCCTGAAATGTCTCCTTTTTTACCTTAGGCTTTCAGCACTGTGGTTTCGATATTCTAATCTAAACCATCTCAGTTTTCTAAGCTCTATTACAGTCAACCACGCTGAGACAACTCCACCATCACAGGCATCCTGAGGCCATCTTTCTTCCGTGGTGGATAAGTGTCACTGCTTTTCTGTCTCTGGAGGGGGAGGGAGCCCTGCTGGTTCTGGAAAACTCTGGGGCTGCAGGGCTAGGGCAGCCTGACCCCTAGGGCCAGCAACTGGATTTGCATTTCTCTTTATACCACGGGTGCCAATTTTGCTGCAGAAACATAACAATTAACTTTCTGTTCTCCAAACTAAGCAGAGAGAAATTGTTCATCAAGAAGACTGCTTTGGAGAGAATAACATGAACAAGAACTGATTCCTGGAGGACTGGATCCGAGGACAGGGAACAGGGACACGTCTTATACACACCCTTTGTCGAACTTGGTACATGTTGTGTGTCAGAATGTCCCTCATGGACTCCACATCTTCAGGGCAGAGTCTTTTGGTTTCTTGTATCCTCTGGGCCCTGGAAACATCATTGGGGGGAAGCCAAGCATTATTCTTCCATCTTGGCAAGGGGACCACAAAAGCATCAATTTACTTTCAGGACTTCTAATTGATAAACATAAAGGTTATGTTTTTAACATAACTTTTCCTGTTGTTTTAGTAAATTCATATGAAATGTCAGCACGTGTGTCTTGACTTACATTTTGAACATGTGGCTTCTTTGCCTATAGCTTGTATATGGGAATTTCTCTAACCCATTTTTAAAAAGGAGTTTAAAGTCACGGCAAACCAGTTACTTTTTTCCTCCGTATCTATTATGAACAGACACGTTTGTAAAAAACAATAAAAATCAATGATTAGGAAATACATTTTTGGAAAGGATACCACAAATGGCAAACCAAATGTTTCACTGTTAGATTCAACAGAAATAAGATTATTCCTTCAAGGCTCACGGACAACACCATGTTAGTCCCACATTTTGAACAGCACTAATCTCTGCAGTACTGAATTTTTACGAGTACCTTTATAAGTACATTTATCTTGGAATTGTCCCTTTAGGGAATTTATCTCTGGTTAAAGAATAATGGTAAGAAACTAAAATCATGTTTTATGAGGAGAATTAAACCATTGCCACCATGAAAATCAGGCCAGCTCAGAGACACTGGACCCTCTGAGATTCTAGAAGCAGTTGACTTCTTTCTGCCTTCTTCACCATGAGCACCCCTCCCCCCCCCAAAAAAAGAGCTCAAAAGCCAAGTCATGGCCAGGTTAGCAGTCAATGAACAATTGTCCTCTGAGGATTTCAGTCATGACATCGCTATGTGCAGAATTCTCATATGACACACATATTTGATTTCAATCACTTCGGTCTAGTGGTGGTAATTTCTAAAAACTTATTGTATGAATAATATACGCTCACTGTAGGACATAGGAACAACAAAAAAAGGAGAACTAAAGAAAATTAAACCCATCTTTTAGTACTATTACCTCCCTTGACATATTGGTATAAACCCTTACAGAGCTGTGATTTTTTTTCTTTTCTGGCTGCAGAGTTTTGAAATGCACACGTGTGCTGATGTGTTGTTACCTGCTTGCACAGGTCTTAGGATAATTGACCATAGAGACAAGAAGTTATTGGTTTCAAGACAGGCCACTTTTTAAGTCCCTTTCCCCAAACATTAGTAGCAATATCGCCATAAATAGCAAGGATATTTTTGTAAGTAATGCACAATGAATGAGTAAAAGATTTTTAAGGGCTTGGATGCTGGATATCACAGGACCAGGACGCCAGCATTTACTTAGCAATGCGATCTGTCGACTGACTAATGCCCTTCCTACAAAATCACTGAAATCAGTTTCCATATCGCAGAGCTGCAAACGTCAACACTATTGATATTCAGTTACCACCCTCGGTGATTTAAACATTATTATCAGGGCATTTCAACCTAACTGTTTAAATGTCCCTCAAATAAAATTTATTCTGATTTAGGTACACCCACGCATTGCCGCAATCTGAACACATTCCTTGTTTATGGTGGAAGGAATCTATTGCTAAACAGAAACAGCAGCTAAACAAATAGTTCCACTTTGTGTGTTCATAATAAAATGACCAAATAGGAAAAAACTATGGGTAAAGGAAATGGTAAAGTTAAACCTGAGATAGGAAATCTAACTTGGCATTCTCCCCAGTTTATGATTAACCACTCTGGGAAGGACCAGACTTAGTTCAAGCCCTTTTAGGCTGCTGGCTGGATGTGCAGTACAGGGTTCCCGGTAGCATTGCCTCGTATTTATTCTCACTGAGAAGCTGCAGCTATAGAATCAGAAGGATGAATTATTGATTCGGGCAATTACTGATGCATGGACTTTCCTACCTGCTACTTCGTTAGCAAAATCACTCCTGAAATGATCATATCATGAGCACAGGAAAGATACAATCCTCAGAAAAACTGAATCTTAGTAATCTCTAGGGCAAAAAAGTAAAATTACAAAGTGAAAGTCTCATCACTGGAACAAGATGTAAAAGAAGCCTCTATTACCTTAAATAAAAGACCACTGGTAATTTCATGGCCATTGAAATCAAACTGGGGAAATCTGAATCTTAATGTGTTTGAATAAAAGGCTCACATTTCCCTTAACTTTTTAAAAAAAATCAGATGCTATAATGCTGTAAAAAGAGGTTTCGATTCTAAACACAGCAATAGAGATATGAAATCTAGTAGATGTTATCTTCGTGCCATAAGATGAAGTCCCAAAAGATCAAATGTATCCTGATTTCTTTGGAAGAATCCATCCTCTTTTAGTAGCTTCATACATGAAATCCAGGGAAATGTATGTTGACCGAAGGATGTGCCCACTAAGTAAACAATGGTACCAACAGCTCTTCTGTGTATGTGGTTGCCTTGTGTCTTCTTAGAAAGGTCACCAAGGTGACCAACACTGAGAACAAGTGAAGAATGCAGAGCTGTGGGCCCGGCTCCCTACAAGGCAACGTCCCATCATGGAAGTGAACATGGCATCAGAATCTTCATACTAGTGTCTTTGGTGTCAGAATGCATGACTGTGAGCTTACACCTGTCAATATGTGATCAATTTAAAAATTCTTCAACTGCAATAAATTAATTTGTGCTTTTTAATAAATGACATTATAATTATTTGGGAGTTTCTAAAGACAATATCCTGAAGTCGTACAGCTGTAGTGTGTTATGCCTATACATTTATTATAAATATATATTTTTTATCTTTCATTTTCTTCTTTTTTAACATCTTTATTATAAATATTTTAATATCTCTTTACTAGTAACCAAATATTTTTTAATCGGCTTGAGCTTCTACCGACTGATGTTTCTAAGAACTTCCTACTCATGGGTAAAGCAAGGTGCCTCATAGTTAGAATAATAATCCAAGTACATAGTCTATTTATTCCATAGGGTTGTTTTGAGAGTCAAATAAAATAATGTATGTAAAAGTAAAGGAATTCCCTAGAATCAGCATTGTCTGCAGCGTGCCATAGACAGCTTCTAGGGGTAGCGTTCTCCTGAAGGTCACAGAGTTTGGAAATCTAAACCTCTTGTAGAACAATTGCTTAAACTTCTAAAGAAAAAAAATATCTGTGCGTTTTATTGTTATCCTCTCATACGGAGTCACAAAAAGCGAGCTGAGTACACACTTCTTTTTCCTATTATTGTATGAAGGTTTGTTTTTTAAGAAATCACTGCTTTGATCTTAGGAGAGGAATTCCTTTTTGCTTGACGTCCGACAGGTTTCTGATGAGATCAAATGAATGCAATTTAAATACTAAACTTGTAGTAAATATCGGTTTAAAAAAATCTCCTCTCCCACCTCGGTTAACTAACCGGTTTGGGCTACAGGGGGAAGACATGTCTCCAACCTAGAAGGCTCTCTTACTAATCTTGAGTCAATGTCTGAAAAATAATTCACTCAACACAGGGCATCCTCTAAATGAAACTGCCTTAAAAATTGCCTTGAGGTTAGGAACTGGGACACCTGCTTATGACCAGTGCAACGTAATGTACAGAGATTCAAGGCATATTTTGGCACATGAGAGGCTGATTCTCATTTGAGATAAGCACCCCTACATTCCTAGACCAAGCGCTTACATCACTAGTGAGTAGAAGGTCGAGGAAGTTCCTCATGGTCTAAACTGCCTGCACCCGACCAGGTCCAGGCCTCCTGCTGAGCATTGAGTTAGCTCTCATCCATCCTTCAGTGAGCAGGTCAAATGCTTGGGGACCAGATGAGGTTCCCTCTCACCCTCTCACAGCTCCCTGGGCTTTATGATCGTATGTTTGTGTGCCCTATTTTATCACCATCAGGACCCCGCTCCAGGGATGAGCTCCCCGAGGGCAGGGACCGTCTGCTTCCACAGGCCGTGGCACATAACAGGTGCCCTAGTACTCCCCTTGGCTAAGGGGATGCCCAAAAGTTCAGGAATCAAGTGAAGTAGGATTTGAAGGCAATATCGTAGAAAATAAAAGAACGCAAAATTATCCATGGTGAGTGATATATCAACATTTTAAATAAAGACAAGATCAGTATCCCCGATTACTTTTTTCTGCCTCAGGCTCTCATATGGCTCAGCATGGTGTTGCCAATAAATATTTGTTAGCACATTCCCATTTTAGGACCAGAAATTTCCTTAAAGCCATGTAATGGGCAGCACCAAAACAAACCAACCAACTCACTGAGAAATAAGGCAGAAAGCTTTCTGTTTACACAAAGATGCCCTCAGGGATGCTACTTTAGATTTTTCCCTGGCTGGAAATTTTCCCCATGTAAAAAAGGTGATGGTGCTTCTGATTCATTAGCAAGTAAACGATGAGAAATAACACTCAGGTGTTAATGACAATTTCATTGCCATCTCTTCTTAGCTCTTCTCTCAACTTGCTTTTCAAAGGTGAGGAGGTGGGGAGATCATTGAAACTCATTATCTTCCGAAGACGTCAGGATGGAGGGGCTGGTGTTCCTTATGCTAAATATACGTTGTGACTAATTTCCCCAATTCATAAACCGTTTCTTGGGAGAAAACTGGGCATCTTTGGGGAGGGGGTGAATTAATTCTTATGACATTCAAGGAGTTCTCGTTAAATGTCAGAGACTTAAAGCAGCTTTAAAAAATGTCTAACCAGCTCTTGGGACAATTGGTTTCCAGATGCTCCAACTGAAGCACCAGGCTTCAAAGGGCATCATCTTGTAATGATGGGGTATGTACCAGTCTTACCCCACCCTCTGTTCCACTGGTAGCCAGTTCCCTCCTTGCTCCTGTTCACAGCTGGTCTCACACAGACGCACACAGATCTTTGCCTGAGACACAATTACAAACACGGCCTTCTCTTTAAATATCCCACCAATCACCACACCTCTTGCTCCTCTACCACTCATGCCCAAATCCAACTTAGTATCCTAGGATGCTGACCTGGTCTCTCCTCATAGAAGACAGGAAGAGAGATGACTTATGGGAGAAAGACAACGGCAATATTAGCAGGAGCAAACGAGCACGGGTTAAAGGGTAGACATGTCTAAACAGGAAGACTTGTGACATATGCTGAAAATCTTCTATAAATTCATTTGCCCTGCCCTCCCAAAGAAAGATGTCAAAAAACTCTCATCTTTTTGCTAGAAAGTAATTTTCAGAAACTAGGTGAAACAGATCGAGCATGGACCAAGCTATAAGATGCCAAGACTTAGATCTTATTTCTTCCATTTTTCCTTTGTCATATCTCTGCCTCTTCACTCCTAATAGAACCTTTAAATAGAACAATGAGTTAGTGCCCCCTGTAATTCTGACACTGAAAGTCTAGATCGAGGGCAGATGTCACTTACTGATGGGGGATGGAAAAGGCTGTAGAACTTAGTATCCCGGTCTCTGCCATCTCAATAGCTTGTTTCATTTCCAGCTTCTTGTACAAAGAAATGATGCTCGATTTTGGCAGGTTCTCTCGGGTTAGGATTTTCCGTAAATACTTATGATCAAACTTCTTAAACCTAAAAACGGAAACCAACAGTTTGGAAATCTTCAATCTCTGTATGTGTTACGTAAGTATATACTTTTTCTAGAAACAAGCTGTACTTAACTTTATTCTGAAAAACACCACGACAGTGCCTGGAACACATGTGACTTTGAACACATTTTTGAAAAAAATAATCATAGCATCTATACATTCTTTAAAATAAAGAAAGAATGGCCTAGTGACCTGAACACATTGAAAATCAACCAAACAAAAGGAAGGGACAAGCTGTAATCGGGGCAAAAAGTGGGCATTAGTGGGGAGCTGGGGATGCCAGCTGAGTTCTAACTGTGGGAGACGAAACGGGGTCGGGGAGTCTGCTGTACCCTCCCAGTAGCTCCTAACCGTGGCAGCTGCACTGACAGTGGTGCTGGCCTGTTCAACCAGAGCCCACAAGTTTAAACAGCCTGGTAGTTACAGTAGATTTGCCCATTACGCTGCAGATCGTTTTGAATCCTGCCACTTAGGCGGGGTGTGGGGAGAACCCACATATACCCTGACAGTCTGAGTGATGGAGCGTCTGAATAGGCCAGACGCTGACGGACGCTGACTATTGCGCCAAAGCTCCGGCCGACCCATGAGACCGAGCCACGTGGCGCATACGGTGCCTTCAGAGTCCACCATCTGTTTGGAGGAGGAATTGTCCACACCTTCAATCATTTTCCATGCAAAGAGTAATTTGCCGCCTGATTTACACTGGGATGCTGGCTCATCTGGTGGTCGGTTAGTCTCCTGGCCTGTGAGGCGGATGGACTCTTTATCAGCCGAGGCTCCCCTGGGTTAAGCAGTCTGTGATTCCTTGGGCTCTGTGATCTGGGTTTGGTTCATACCAGGCTCACTCTGGCTCCAACTGGGTCAGCCCTCAGCCTTCTCGCTTTGTGCCTTTCTTCATGAGAAGCTATTGTTGCTGTTTATTCCTCAATCTACGGCCATCGGCACCCCACCCATCAGGACTTCTCTGATGCTCCTCACCCCGGGTTCGGGTTCACCTTGACCTTGGGCTGGTCAAGGCCGGTGGTTGCCATTGCCCTTGCCCTATCAGCCACTGGCTTCTTCTGATGGGCCACTCGGTCACTTACTCTGAGCCCTGCACATCCTGCCTCCCTTCCAGCCTTGCTCACGACTTCTTCCAAGTCTCCTCTGCCCTTGCTCTTCCTTACCTGCCCCAGAGGCATGGAAGCTTCTCAGAGTCCCGTCCCCAGGAAGCTTCCCCTCTTCACCGGCTGGTAGTCATCTCACCCACACCCACGGCTTTGGTTACCAAATACTCACTGACAACTCACAACCTCTATCACAGCCACGATTTCCTCCTGAGCTTGAGACTAAATTCCAAACAGGGGCTGAGTGAGTATCTGAAGCATCTTAAACAGAATCTGTTATTTAACTCCAAACATTCTTCTACAGACTGTAAGCTTAACCACGGCACTGTTACCTCCCTAGGTTCCGTGTCTGAAGATCTGATGGTCATTCTCATTTTCCCTTTCCTCATCTTCCCCTCCTTACGCCATAGCCAGCCTGTCTACCCCAGAAGTATTTCAGTACCCCTTCTGCTGGTCCCTTACCCTCACTAGTCGGAAAGCTCTGCAGCTCACTGAAAACAAAAGACCTGAACCCACATCAAGGTTGCGCTGTACAACAGGTTAATCGACCTCTTGGAGTTGGTTCGCTCATCTTTAAAATGAGACTAGGGACTTCCCTGGTGGTCCAGTGGTAAAGAATCTGCCTTCCAATGCAGGAGACGTGGGTTTGATCCCTGGTCAGGGAACTAACTTCCCACATGCCGCGGGTCAACGAAGCCTGTGGGCCACAACTACTGAGCCTGTGTGCCGCAAACTACAGAGTCAAGGCGCTCTGGAACCCACACGCCACAACTAGAGAGAGAAAACCCGCATGCTACAACTAGAGAGAAGCCCGCACGCCACAACTAGAGAGAGAAAACCTGCACGCCACAACTAGAGAGAAGCCCGTGTGCTGCAGCTTAAGATCCCGTGTGCTGCAACTAAGACCCGATGCAGCCAAAAGTAAATAAATAAATAAGTTTAAAATAAATAAATAAAATAAAATGAGACCAATAGTGATAACAGGACAGTTAAGGAGATCATGTGACAGATAATTCCTCTCTTTCTAATCCAGCTTCCATATGGCTGTTGTAGTTTGCCTTCCAAAAGTCAAGTATGGTCATGCCACTCTCCTATTTAATAGCCTTTTGATATGAGTTTTAAAGGTCAAATAGAACTTTATAGTGTTAATGGCTGTAGAGAGCTCCTTAGCTCTGTACCATAAAAGCGTGTCCCTGTCTTTCCAGCCATGTCCTCCTTTTTTCTCACCTTTTTCTCACCTTGTCACTCTCCCATATCCAAACCATGACACGCTCTCCCTTGCCTTTGCAGATGGAAATACACTGCTGCTACTGCGGTTACTTGGCAGGCTTTCCATTCTTCTTTGCCTGGAGAACTCATTTATTTTCCAAACTCACTCCCATTTCTGTATTACTGTAGTTCTATGCATTTGCCTCTGTTATAACATGCACCATATTGACCATAATTATTTGTTCAGGCTCTTTCTCTTCTCCCCCACCCCACCCCCAGGACCACATGCACTACATTGTGAAGACCTAGAACACAGTGAGGGTGTCTTACTGCTCTTGACATAGTTTAGAAAGTTAGGTATAGATTCGGCTAAATGGAAGAATATTTAATAATGCTTCATTGGAATAACTATGGCATTTGAACTTAAAAAAAAAATCCATGGCCTAAATTCTAGATCGGTGGATAGTCACAGAATTTAAATTCTATTTTAACACTGTAAGGACTGCTAAAACGACGCTTCTTTCTGCCTCATAAAAAAATATCCCACTCAGGAGACTTCCCTGGCGGTCCAGTGGTTAAGACTTTGCCTTCCAATGCAGCGGGTGTAGGTTTGATCCCTGGTCGGGGAGCTAAGATCCCACATGATCTTAGCCAAAAAAACAAAACATAAAGCAGAAGCAATATTGTAACAAATTCAATGAAGACTTTAAAAAATGGTCCACATCAAAAAATCTTAAAAAAAAAAAATCCCACTCAAAAGCTCTCAGTTTCTGTGCCACCACCGTGCAAGAGCCAGAATTTTTAAGATCTAGTCTCTCTTGGCATCACCAACATCAATATGTTGGAAATGTCTACCATTTGGTTAATTGAACTACTGCTAACGCCTCCATCCTCCAAACAGCAGTGTAAAACTTCAAAAATCTCGTATTCCTCATCCTCAATAAACGCTCCTCAGGGCCACATCATTAAGAAATATGGCTGTAGACTAAATCCAGAAGAGGACGAGTTCTGAAATGTGAGATGTGGTGGAGAAGAGGGCCCCCGGCATCCTTACAGAATCGTTATGCGGGAAGGACCTCCCCCACGATGGAGGAATCTCTTCCCCAGGATCCCTGATGACTCGCCAACCCTCCTTCGCAGCCTCTTGAAGCCTGTCATTCCCTGGTTGTGCTTCTCGTATCACTGGGAAATTGTCCTTGTTTTAAACTTAAATCTGGCGTCTCTAATTTCCACCTGTCAGTTGTACTAGTTTCCTCTAAAGCAACCAAGCCCAAGTTCACTGCTTCCTCCACCTGGTAGCTCTCCATTTCCCAGGACTTCTGCCTGCTTCCTGTATGGCATGGCTCCCAGGCCCTTTATCTTCCTGGCCACCTTCCTCAGGATTCCTTCTAGTTTTATCTTATCCCATCTACCTAGCTTCCAGTGGAAACTTCTGAGGTTCCCCATGTCACATATATCCCTCCTCGGTGGTGAAACCTCTGCTTCCTTACTTGTCTCTCACTTGGTAGTGGCTCCACTGCCCACACACATCTTCAATTCCAGCTTTCAAGTGATCCATCAGCTGCCAAACCAAACACAGAAAAATGATTGCTGATGAAACGTTAACCCTACAAGACACACAGGGAAGGTTAATACACCTTGGAAAACAAAGGGGGCTTTATTTTCCAGGAGCATACCCTTTTTTCTATCACTCTGTTCATGTAACTGACGCTTATAATGCCTTTCCCAGTAATACCACTTAGTTTCATGATGCAAAGGCTCTGTAGATAATTTCTTTAATAAAGCACATAACTTGCAATGAAAACAAGATACCGGCTTTGCTTTGAATACTATTTTTCTAGAATGATCTAGGAAATTTCTCATTACTGAAATCACATGGATATAAAGCCTAATAATTAACTATTCTTTTAATTTCATTGAGAAAGAAAAGAATATGCCAGTATCCAATTTATACCGCTCCTGAAAATATAATTCTACAGGTATTCTATTATAATAGCAACATATAACAACAAAATTTATCTATATGCCTCAGTTTTTGCTTTTTCTTTTTTTGGGTGGGCCGTGCCACACGGCTTGTGGGATCTTAGTTCCCCGACCAGGGATTGAACCCGCGCCCTCAGCAGTGAAAGCACAGAGTCCTAACCACTGGACCACCAGGGAATTCCCACGCCTCAGTTTTTATCTGATCATTTTGTCTCAGTATTCACATTTCACCATCCAAGCTAATTATACTACGTTTGCTTTATCCAAATTGTTTATAGGAATTTAGGAAAAAACACAGTCTCTTCATAATTTGTTACTTTACAGATAATTTAAATTTGTAATCATTGAAGTTTAACATGGCTTCTAAATTTTTTTTTTGCAAAATAGATTAAAATACTAAATTAATTCTGAAATAATTATGTACTCTCTACCAATAATTATACCTTTTTTTGAGAAAAAGAAAAATAAGAAAGGGGTGAAATATCCAAGTTCTATTGTCTTAGGTATATGGCTAATTTCTTAAAATAATGAACAGAGGGGATAAAGATAGAGACAAAAATCTTCAATTGGGTTAAAGCACTACTTATTTTAAAACGCTCACTCCCTATCCCCATCTGTTGAATAGTTCCAAATGGCCTTGAAAATTTTTCATTTGCGTTTCCTGGAATTAAAATTACTTTATTTCCTAAGGTGACTTTGGCCATGAAATTCAGGTCTGACTTTTGAAAGACTTCATCAGTTTCTCCAGCATTAAAGTTATGGACGTTCAGGCATGAAAGAAACCTCCAAATTATGTGGGCCAATCATCCCCTCCAAGCCTGAATCTCTTGTACAGCAACTATGCCGAGTGTTTCCGGTTATCGCTTGCACACATCCATTTCACCTTTGGGTGAGCCATACAAGCAACTGTCCAAACACTCTTCATTAACAGAGCTGAAGCCTCTCACCCTATGTTTTCCATACATTAGTTCTCATTTCTATTTCCTGTAGCCACATGAAACGCCATCCCTTCAATACTGTGTTGGACTTAAAACAAACTGGCAGAAACCATGATCGACTTCATTTTCACTTTTGTCAGAGTTGGATGTTTTCACCAAAACTGCCACTAGGCCATGTCTGCTGAAGTGGAAGCTGTTACCCCTTCTTTATTATAAGTTCAGGAAGAGCAGAAAATCCCATGTTCCATTAGAATAATGATTTCTTTCTTTCTTTCTTCCTTTCTTTCTTCCTTCCTTCCTTCCTTCCTTCCTTTCTTTCTTTCTTTCTTTCTTTCTTTCTTTCCTTCCTTCCTTCCTTCCTTCCTTCCTTCCTTCCTTCCTTCCTTCCTTCCTTCCATCCTTCCTTCCTTCCTTTTTTAGAACAATGATTTTAGAAGCAAGTCAGGCAACTCTGAACATTATTCATCGTGATAGTTTTCTGAGGTGTCAACTTGGCTAGGCTACTCCCCTGTTATTATTAATACCCGTCTAGATGTTGCTGTGGAAGTATTTGGTAGATAGGATTAAAGGTCACTGATCAGTTGCCTTTAAGTAAGGGATCTTATCCTAGATAATCTGGGTGGGTCTGATTTGATCACTTGAAAGGCCTGAAGAATAAAGCAGAAGAAAATGCCACTTGCTTTTGCCTGAGAGTTCCAATCCACCCTTCCTGATGGCCGGTCCTACAGATTTTGGACCTGCCTACCCAGCACCCGTAGTAGGTGAGCCAATTCCTTACAACAAAGCTCTTAATATATATCTCCTACTAGTTCTGCTCCCCTTGTTGAACCCTGACAGAAACACTGCTAGCTTGGACCCAAAAGGGAGAGAGAGAAGATGAAATGAAAGAAAGCTACTGGGCCCCAAATTTTACAGGCAAGAAGCAGGCTGATCAAACTAATAAGCCGCTAGAGTTACAGATGTAGAAAACATACTTATGGTTACCAGGGGGCAAGGAGGGGGGGAGGGATAAGTTGGGAGATTGAGATTGACATATACACACTACTATACATAAAATAAATGACTAATAAGGACCTACTGTATAGCACAGGGAACTCTACTCAGTACTCTGTAATGGCCTATATGAGAAAAGAATCGAAAAAAGAGTGGATATATGTATACATATAACTGATTCACTTTGCTGTACACCTGAAACTAACACAACCTTGTAAATCAAGTATACTCCAATAAAAATTACAAAACAAAACTAATAAGTCACAAACACCTGCTACTGTTCATGAAAAAAGAACTATGACTCAGAGGGTGGAGGGGAGATCACAGAAGGTGGAGCAAAGAATCACAGAAGATTGTTCCCAGGACTGGAAACCAGGACTGGAAACCCAGGCAGACTTGGAAATTTGCTTGGGGTACATGACTCCTTTTTTCTGTCCATGTTTCCCCCTTTTGGAAAGGGAATATCTATAGCCGTTATCTGATGACTGTCTTACCAGTGCGTTTTGGGAAAAGATGACTTGTTTCCTGAGTTTCACAGGTTCAGAGTGAAGAGGAACTGTGTCTCAGGATGGATTATACCCAGAGCCTCACCCATCCTTGATTTAGATGGTTGAGATGCTGAGAGTTGGGTCTTTTGAACTCACAAGATGTAGGTGAGATTTTTGGTCTCTGAGTTCATTCTATAGTGGATTGAGGCTTCTGAGATGTTGGGATCGGTTAATGTATTTTGCATGTGGAACAGACATGAGTCTTTGAAGGGCAAAGGACAGATGCAATAGGCAGAATGTATGGTCCCCAAAGATGTACAGGGTCCTAATCCCCAGGGCCTGCAAATATGTTACTTTTTATTCAAAGAGGAATTAGGATAGCAGATGGATTTAGGCTTGCTATTCAGCTGACCTTATGATAGAGAGAATACCCTAAATTACCCACATGGGCCCAGTATAACCATAAAGATCTTTAATGTGGAAGAGGAAGGCAGAAGAGTCAGTATTAGAGTGATGCAGCATGAGAAAGCCCTGACTGGTCATTGTTGGCTTTGAAGACAGGATGGGTCCACAAGCCGAGGAATGCCAAGACCCTCTAGAAGCTGGAAGAGGCAAGAAAAGAGACCCTTTCCTAGAACCCCCAGAAAGAAGTACAGCCCTGCTACATCTTGATTTTATCCCAATGAAACCCATTGTGAACTTCTGACTTCCAGAACTGTAAGATAAAAACTGTAAGATGTAAGCTACTAAGTCTACGATAATTTCCTACAGCAGCACCAGGAAGCTAGTACAGTCACTGTTGGTGGAGCTGGAGAGGAAAGAGGCCATGTCTAGTGACATATACACACCTCATCAAAGTTCTAAATCACTCCCATAGGTGACAAAGAGGGAACATCTTATCAACTTATTAATTATGACCAAGAGATAACTTACACGGGTATGAAGCTCTTCATTGATGGATTCTTTTTTATTGGTCTTTCTAACATCCAGGTACCTGACCAGAGGGCCAATTGTGATTCCCTAGATCATAAACCACAAAATAAAGCATTTTGTTGTAGTGAAGACTGTCAGGATAGAGAGCAAATCTATTGCAAATTTAGAACTTCCAATTTTAATGTCTTTGTTTTGTACTAGTTTCTCCTGGATAAATGCTCCAGTGTTTACTTTAGTTCTTACTTAATACCTTTACACTCTGCAATAAAAATAGGCCTGATGTCTATAATTTAAAGCAGGGATTTAGTTTCATTCCTTAAAAGAACCTCCCATTAGTTTGCTGAGAGCTAATACTATAATAAAAACTATAATAAAAACTATTATAATAAAAGCTATAAAAAAACTATTTAGTACTAATTGTTATCTCATTTTCAGCAATAGACATTCACCTGTACAAGGGGATATTTTGATTAATATGTTTTATCAATTAAAAGGTCACAAAATGTAGAGGTTACAGGATGACCAAAAACATGATCTAGAAATATTTGGGAATTTAGTTTGGGTATTGGGCACTTGTCTGAAAATCAGATAAAGTGTCCCTTTCTTGGTATTTTACTAAGTTAATACACAATCCTGAGAAGAATCGACTTATTTCAAATATGAAAGAAATCTACCAACCTGAATAAATACAGTAAAGTATATAACTACTAGAGTAGCAGTGACAAACATTTTCTTCCTAGGAAAAAGAGACAGAGGAAGCAAAAATGCAAGTGAAAAACTTCCAGCTCCTCGGACACCACTGTAGAAAATTATGCACTGGTCCTTGATGGAGAAGGGGAAAGTCCGAAACTGGTTACTGATATAGAAGAGAGCAAACACGCCTAGAAGGGGGGAAATATGTATTAGAGCAGAGGGTCACAAGTGAGGAGACACAGCAGCGTTAGTGAACCCAAGTCGTGTGCATGTGCCCACAAAACAAGGGAACCTAATTCCATCACACCCATGGCAGTCCATCCCAAACAGAACAGCTTACAAAACTTTTTACTTCTTGGGTAGTTGTGAGACAGCAGTGCTTCAAGTCAGAAGTGTTCTCTGGTAGTTTCCCAGCATGACTGCCTCTGTGTGTGTGTGTGTGTGTGTGTGTATTTAAAGTAATAAATCTTGATACTTTTGATATAAGAAATGGTATATATTTTCTAATCTATTTTATAAATTTTGCTCAGCCTTTCAAAACCAAGAAAAGCAAGGGTATCCCTTGGAGGGTAGAAGCATTTTTATCAGCTCATACTCTCACTGGGTCAGCAGAGGAGGTGTGTGATTTTGAAGGTGAGATGAGCCCTAGCAGTGCCTGGGGTCTCTGCAGGTGAGCAGATCTTTTGTGGTTGGTTTGGTTCTTCTTGAGGCTCAATGCAAAAAAGAAAGGAAGTTGGCAAGGGGTCCAAGGTGGGGCTTCTTACTGTCCGTAAGTGGAAGGTGGAGGGCAGGAGAGCTTGCTGAAAACACAGAGGTGTTTTCTACCACATTGGCTTTTCATCCCCATGTGGCTGAGCTGCCACCCGGGCAGTGGTTCCTAGTGAGAAAGGTCCCTTCACTGATGCTCTGACTCATCAAAGCAGAGGTTTCCCTGGAGAGCAATAAACCTCTCGGTATCCTCATGTGGTTTCTAATCGCACAGACATCACAGCAAGCATCACTGACATTAACTCTACTGCCCTGTAGATCCCCACAGTGTTAGAACTGAAAGGGACCTAACAAATTTGTCCACACCCACTGTTCTGTGGTTGGGGAAGAAGCTTTTGAGTAGTTAACTGTCTGTCCAAGGTCAAATAGCTAGTTAGTAACGGTGATAGGACTTCATGTGACATTATAAATTTATATCAGAGTACCCTTAATTCTTTTCTCTCCTGAAGACCCAACAGGCACATATAGTCAGAGTTACTTTCATGAATATTTTAAATATTTCTACATTCTTGTTATACTTTCCTAGCATCCTCTGAAAGCAGGGACACTGACAGTGCAGGAAACAGTAAAATTTAATTTTTCTCATTTTGTTTTGTTTGTCCCGGCTCCTCCACAAGCTAGTCCTATGACCTTGGGCAAAAGTCAATCTTTTCATGTACGCAGTCTTCTCACCTGCTTTCTGGAGGTACTGAGTACTTACACCGGAAGGTGGACGTAAGGTTTAATAATTTAATATCTATGAATAACATAAAGCCCGACCTTCTATGTTATAAGCCTTCATGAGTGTGAACTATTCTTAGCTACGTTGAGTCAGGCAGGAGTGGGAGAGCTGGACGCCGACACCTGGCTCTGTCCCTCGCTGTGACGTGGCCAAGTCATTCTCCTGGGAACTGTTACATCATTTCCCTTGGATGGAAAATGAAGGAGCTGGGTGGCTGGTCACCAAGGGTGAAGCATCGTGAGGTCTCCCCAACATTAATCCCCCAGCTGGTTTCTATGCTTGTTGGCTGGGCGGAAGCTCTGAGGTGGTGCTCCTCTTGACATTAACCCTCCTCTCCTGTAGATCCCTCCAGTATTAGAACTGAAAGGGACCTACGAAATCTGTCCATACCCACCACTTTGTGGTTGGGGAAGAAGATTTTGAGTAGTTAACTATCTGTCCAAGGTCAAACAGCTAGTTAGTAATACTGATAGGACTTGTGAGATTATAAATTTATATCACAGAATCCTTAATTCTTTTCTCTCCTGGAGACCCAATAGGCACATATATTCAGTTATTTTTATGAATTTTTTAATATTTCTACATTCTTGTTATTCTTGCCTAAATCCTAAAAACCATTCTAAATTTAGAATGGATATGTTCAAGATGAGTTCTGAGCCATTTCTCCTAATTTCTCTTTGAGCAATTGGCTTGAAAATACTGATCCAAGTCATGTAAAAAAATGCTTCAAATATTGGTTAAAGTCATTTAAAAATATAATCGCTTCTAATCAAAAGGTAAAGCATATCTTGTAGTTCAGTACTGAGTGTTCTTTCTAGCTCCAGAAACATAAATATACAAGTTAAATTAAAAGCCATTAGTCAAGACACCTCGTGTTTTTAAATTAGGCATATTTTATAGGGTCGATACCAGTTACATTGTAGAGTTGCCTTTACTAAGCACTTTTCAAAAATAGAGATTCACTTCCTTCGTTTTCTATATATCACACTCAACCCTTGACTAAAACCACCTGTAATATTTAGGAGACTGTTTTCTAACAGTACTTGCCTTACAAAGACTACGGTTTGTGAGATCTCACTTTTCCTGTCACAAAAGTATAAAAGAAAGCCCGCAGTGTATAATCTATATCTGATTTAAGGTGCAAGAACTCATAAACTGGCAAAGAAGTGAAGAGCAAGGGATAAATGTACTGAGTTATATTTAAATGCATAGATGTGAAAGTTTTCTCTCAATTAAAAAAAGGTGCTCCTCCTCCAGCCTTGCTTCAGTGCAGAACCTTATCGGCCAGTAATTATTCTGAACGGATTGAGGAAGCAAACGGAGAACATTCCTGGTCACTACAAGGTACCCAAACCCCCCTAACCAGTAAAACCAGTTGGCATCACCTCATTGCTTATGCTTTAACCTTGCAGGAAGGAATAAGAAAAATAAAAAAAGAAGCAGGTGGGACTCTCCGGGCCCTGCTGTGTCTTACTGATGGCTCTCCAGATCTGGCAGAAGGCCAGGGTGAAGCAGACGAAGGCCCAGTTCCACTCGTGGTTCTTCCCAATGGTGGACACGCCCATGAAAATGAAGATCAGGGTCTCACTGACGCTGCTCAACATCTTCATGAAATACTTGATGGTCGTGTAGGATGTCTGGGACACATTTTCTTCGACATACTTTTTCATTGTCACTGCACAGGCTGTGATTCTGCAAAAGGAAAAGAGTCTCAGGGAGAAGCCACAAGACCTTGCCCCTCATTGGAAAGTCCTCCCTATTGGTGATGGCACAGAGACACAAATCCTGTTTTTATCCAGAGAGGACATCTTCTCCAGTCCTCTTTCTGGCTGCAGGTTTTTCCTGAGATTTTCTTTCTTCCTCTTCTTCTTCCCTAAGGGGTCTGCACAAGTTGAGTGTGGTAGGGAAGGTGGGCATGACATGGTTTTCCCGCAACAAAATGGCACACAATTCATGCATGAGCCAGAAGCAGGACTGTTTTTATTTTGCTCCCTCCACCCCCATCATGAGCTTTGTCAGCCCCACCTCGTACTCTCTACTTCGCCTGCCTTAAACCAAAATAACCCAGTGCAGTTACCTAGAAAGAATACTTCAGCGAGACCCCCTCATGTTGTAATGTTTCCTACAAAATTTTAATGAGAAATTTTTCCTTTAAAATGTTTTGTTTTAGAGCCACTTAGCAAATCTGGATGGGAAAGAAAGGACTTTGTCTTGTCTTAGTAGTTTGCTAACTTTTAAGGTGGGAAAACGATGAGTGCCTAGACTTTACACTGTTGTATTTAATGAAGATAAATATTTCTATACAATAACATTTTGCCCAAGTGGCTGGGTATGAGGATGACGTCATAAAGAAGGCAACATGATCAGATAGAATAAGCCAAGTTGTGAAGCCTCATTCCAAGATCTACACAAGGATAAACATTTCAAAAATATTTTCATTAGGAAAAACAATCTGAATTTCTAGTCTTCTCCCATCTACCTAGTTTCACTCCACACTGACCGGTCCTGGAGCTGTGATGTGATTTGAAGGAAATAGCAGAAGGCAGAGCCCAGGAATGATAGTAGCTCATGGCATGCTTCCCTTTAACTTTAAAATAATGCATTTTTCAAGGAAAAACATAACGACTGAAGTGAGACTTTAACCTTGAACCTGCCCCAGCTCTTTGCACCAGCTTTTCTGAGCGTTATAAATTGACCTTATAATTGCTATGCAGGAAAATCACCAGAACAGAGCAAAAGCAAATGCTGGAGAGAACATTTGTTTGGCGAAGGACCTGAATTGGATTTTGCAAAAGTTCAAAAAACCTGAATCCTGAAACGCTTTTGAAGATTAGCATTAGGAGTCAGGTCTTTCTCAAAGGCTGGTCCACAAGATGTGGTCCTAAACTCTCTTTCATTGGATGAGAGTTGGTCCTTGGTTTGTACTCACGCCAGGATGCCAGACAGATAGAGCGTCTCAGCCGCTAAGTAGGACAAGTAGCTGAACATGAAGACGATGAGGGGTTCAATCGCGGAGATGTTCTGAGTGAAACGTGTGATAAACGCAGAAATGAATCCAAAAATGACGCCGAAAAACGCTCCCCCGCACCCCACAATAATGAATCGGGCACATCCAGCCAAAATGTCCACAGGTTCTATGTCTTCAAATTTATGCATCTTTGTGAAGGCGATTAATATGTTATATAAGACCTAGACAAAAAGAAAATGAAAAAAAAGAAGTAAACATGAATTAGAAATGAGAAACAGCTTACACACAGATTCTTAACTTTGTATCTAGTTAAATAATACACCACAAAAATTACATAACAAGAAATATTAACACGGCTGCCTAACATTTCAATGCCTTCCAAATAATTTACATTTATTCAGTTTCTCCGAGTAAGAAGTATAACTCTCACAGCTTTCAATCACTGAGCACCTACTATGTGCCGGTCTCTTCGCTAAGCTCTGTGTCATTATCAATTGATTTCCTCTGGCTCCGGATGCACCCTTCAACATAGGCTTGGTAATATACAATGACATTCCTTTATTTCTCCTTTAAAATGAGCACCACGTTAAGCTTGCTCAACTGAGGGGCATTTCAGGAGGTAGGGGCTTCCTGCAACTTCCGTGGGAGGGCTGAGAGTCAGCCATGTGGGCGTGAGAACTTCCAGGGGGTCCTGTCAGAGCCACAGGGCCTGAAAGTGGTCCCTCTGCCACCCTGCATCCTCTACCTGACTGATGAACTATCCACACATCTCTTGACACAGGACAAAAAAGCCCCAGCATGGCCCTGGTGCAGCATGCCTGTGGCCAGGGGTCCACCTCAGCAGCCTTGCCTCTGTGAACCCAGCCATGCAGCCTGCTGGCTCCTCTTGAGCCCAGGCTCCCACTGCCCAGTGCCACTGACTGCAGAAGACTGCTCCCTGTCTGCCCTCCTTGCTCGCCCATCAAGTCCAGACCAGCTCTAGCTTGGCTAAATCAGCCAGCTTCTCTGCTGTCCAGTGGCCCATCCACACCTTCTCCAGGGAGATCAGAACCCCTTCCAAGTTTGTCCTCCTTTGGGGGTCATCCCTCAGCCCTAGGGTACCCTAAAAAGTTCTCTTATATCTCGTAGCTATTCCTTTATTACAGTTAATCATTTTGATATTAAAATTTCTCTGTTTAACCTACGGTGTGCTTTCTCTTTCTTGGTTGGACCCCACCTGCTTTCCATATACAGCATCTCATTAGAATCCCCCAAACGACTCCAGTCCGTGTGATACACACTCTCAATTTTCCTACTATTTCGCTGCTTATTTCCACATTCATATGAAGCTGCAGGGATCGATTTATCGCTATTTCATGCCACTTGGCAACCCAGAACTTGGACTGAACTTCCGCAAAGTGGCAGCTTGCCACACAGTGAGACACATAAACAGGTAAAGTAAGATCAGTGCAGGAAATGAAGACCTTTGAGACCCCCAGACCCTGAAGGGTCCTGCTAAACCACAGCACACACCTATCAACTTCGCTTAGACCGAGACAAAATCAGAGCAGGGGCAGAAGATAAACTCAAGGAAACCACGTCCGGGATGGTATCCTGTGTGCTGAAGAACTGCAGCAGTGCCGTGGGCCCTCCAGCGCGGGTAGGTCTACGGCCCATTCATTCCCTCTCCTCCCTCACACTCCGCTCTCCCCTCACCTCTGGGCATCACCCCGCTCTCTGCCTCCTGCTCGCTCCCTCTCCATCCCCAATTCGTCTTTCCTGACAGAGACACTCAGCGGCCCCTCTGTTCTTCAGGGTGCTCTGACAGCGTTTGGATTCTGCCTTGGCTTCACCCCTAGGGCTTACCAGACTGCTAGCTGCCCTGTGCTCATGCTGACCCCTCAGCCACGGTCTGCTACCTGCAGACAGCTGCAGCCATTTCTTCCCAGGTCCCCTTCCCAGGCCTGGCCCCTCCAGGTCCACTTGGTGCATGGCCTCTGCTGACTTCCCATGACATCACCTTTGTGTTTGAAGATCGACGTTCTCCCACGGAGAGGCTGGCAATGAACCATCACCTGCAAATGGTCCCTAGGCTGCTATCTTGTTCATGTTCATGATCATAAGCTGTCGGGGTGCATTTAAAACAAAGCCCCCCTTCATCTCATTTGCACTCTCTAGTCAACAGAGAGAAGCAGAAGAACCAGCTAGTCTATGAGGATGAGCATCTCTGCTCTTGGGAGACCCGGAGCCATGAAGGAAACTCTTTATACACTTTTTGCTATCTGTTTGCACATGAAGATGAAGAATCTTATCCAGCCCAGCATTTGGCTTTGGAAGGTGAGTTGGCAGAGAGGACCAGTCCTCAACGTAGCTCAGGTGTTACCAACCTCC
Source organism: Eschrichtius robustus (assembly GCF_028021215.1). Classification (NCBI taxonomy): domain Eukaryota; kingdom Metazoa; phylum Chordata; class Mammalia; order Artiodactyla; family Eschrichtiidae; genus Eschrichtius; species Eschrichtius robustus. The sequence goes on along the minus strand of NC_090838.1, from coordinate 91,198,636 downwards.
ATCTAGGGTGCTTCATCTAGTGAACCTTGTTGATGGAGGGGAGGGAACACGAGGAAGGCACGCAATGACCCCTCTGCTCATGAGTTCTTGGTCCTCGTGCCCCTCTCCAGAGCAGCTTTGTCACATCGCCTTCTATGTTAGTTCCCTAGGGCTGCTGTGACAAAGTACCACAAACTGGGTGGCTTAATTCAGCAAACATTTATTTTCTCACTGCTCTGGAGGACAGAAGTCTAGAATCAAGGGGTGGACGGGATCATGCCTCCTCTGAAGGTGCTGGGGGGGACGCAATCTGGAAAGCATGCCTTGGCTTGTGGACACATCAATCCCGTCTCCGCCATTGTCTTCATATAGTCTTCCTTGGGTGTGTCTCCCCTGCATCTTCACATTGTCTTCTTATAAGGACACCCGTCATTGGATTTGGAGCCCACCTTAATCCAAAATGAGCTCATCTTAACTAATTATATCTGCAAAGAACTGTTTCCAAATAAGATCATATCCTGAGGTTCTGGGTGGACATGAATTTTGGAAGGGACTCTATTGAACCCAATGCAGCTTTTGTAGCCAAAATGACCTTACAACGCAATTAACTTGTAAAATAGGCTAGAAGATCTTAGTTATATATCCTTTCAGGGCACAACTTCATTTTGAATTTCATAAGACCCTAATCTGGGGCTTGTCCTCCAAATGGATCCATTATGCTTCTTTGGAGAGCCCAGGACACATGTTTTTCTGTGTCTGGATTAGTTCCCAATTTTTAGTGTACAATAATTATCAGCCAGTAACTACAAACTTGCTTAGGTAAGGGAAAGTGGACAGAAGGTTATAAACAGGCTTGTTTCTTATCCCAAAGAGATGTTTCCAGTGAATTTTCTGGAAGAAGGAGAATCTGGGGAAGGTGAAAAAGAAGAATCAGGAAGCTTGGTGCAAATTGGCCCAAGCAAGGACACACACACACACACACACACACATGCACGAGCGTGCACGTGCGCCCCCGCACCATGAGCATTGCCAATTTCTGAAATTAGGAAAGGGATTACTTTAAAAAAAAGAGAGAGAGAGACTTGTCGAAATCTCAAACCAGATTTAAGAATACACATACCGAAGTGCAGAAATTTTGGAAAATATAAAAGTACAAAGGAACCTCCCCCCATACAAAAATGTTACTTACTATTTCCCGAGAAAACCACTATAAACATTGTGTGTATGTATATATATACACACACACATATATGTATATATACATATATATATACAATATTATATATAATATAATATCTCAGCCAAAGACCTAGTGTGGCAGGGTTACTAAGGCAGGTCCATTTCTGGAAGGTGCGGGACTCCTCTGATGGGTGTCCGTAGCCTGAAGACTCCTGATGGGTTTGATAAACTCTTGTAGAAATGCATCCAGTTCCCCTCCATCCTTCTCTTTCCCCTGGGGTCACTCTGCTCTTCCTTCTCCCTGAACTCCATCCCCATTTTCTCTGGCAAGAGTTTCCCCTATAAATCTCTTGCGCATCTAACGCACTCTGTGTGTCTGACGCATGGACGGCCTGAACAATATCTAGCTGTCTCATTGTGTATCAACCATATTTTACAAAACTGCTGTAATATGGGTCTATTTTATTTAAGCAAAGTGAAGCCATGTTCTAAGAAAAATCTTGGCTGAGTGTTTGCAAGAAAATTGTGATTTATGGTTTCAAAACAAATCCAAAAGAACTTTAGTGGTTGTATCCCAACTCAGTGATTTGGTTTAGTTCAGTTTCACCTTCTGCCTGACCTCGGAGCAACCTACACATGGGTCTTAGAAGCCCGGATGTTGCACCTTTGGAGCTGTGATCATGTTCCAAGGAGCCAGATGCTTGCACAAGACTCAAAAAAGGCGAGTTTGAATGAGTTTAATTGGGACCTGGGAGTTTATTTGACTCTCAAACCCAGAGGAAACTCAGGGAATATGATTGAGACTCAAAGATTTGCATGTTGAGGCCACAAACGAAAACTCTTTTGCATAGCTCTCCAGATTATAAGTAGCTACCCCGTCTGTTCCTAGGGCCTGGGAAAGTCAACGGGGCCAGCCCTGTCCCCGGACACAAGTGCACCCTGCCAGGAAGAGGCCATGGCAGTTTCAGAAGCTAAAGTAGTACATATAATTAAGAAGACTACATTTACAGACAAAATCCATATGACTGCATGAAAAACAATTCTTATCTTTCAAATTATATGGCTCTGGATGTCATTACGGTTGTGAAAGATTTTCTTTGGACTTCCTTCAAATCACAATCATGTGTATTTTTTACATATTGAAAGGGAAAACTCAGCCAATGCTAAAGCTCAAACACGTCCTTGGCACTAAGGGAAAACAAGATTAGATTTACCCTCTTCACTCAGTGGGGAGGTGCAATATTGGGACATAATAAGAAATATATATTTTGTCTTTGTCCCCAGTAGCTGACACAGAGTTCCTAAAAATCTTGTAATTCCCTAAGTGGTAAGGATGAGAGGAACATCTTTGTTATTTGTAATGAGCCCCTTTCAACCACTCCTGAGTTTATGCTAATGAGGTGACTCTTGCCTGGGCTTCCCCCCACCCACACCCCGCCCCAAGGAGGGGGACTGGTTGCCATAGGAACCAGCCAAGTGAGTAAAGGGTTGTAACTTTCATCCCCACCCCTGAACCTCCAGGAAGGGGAGAAGGGCTGGAGCTTGATTTCAATAAACAGTGGCCATGGGGGAGAATGGATACATGCATAGGTATGGCTGAGTCCCTTTGCTGTGCACCTGAAACTATCACAACATTGTTAATCGGCTATATTCCAATATAAAATAAAAAGTTAAAAAAAATAATCAGTGGCTAATAAATTAATCAGTCATGTCTACATAATAGAACCTCCAGAAAAACCCAAACAACGGGGTTCAGAACACTTCCAGGTTGGTGCTAGGAGGGCGGTGCCCCTGACGAGGACACGGAAGCTCTGCACCCCTTCCCACGTACCTCGCCCTGTGCATCCCTTTCATTCGGCTCTTCCTGAGTTGCATCTTTTCTAAGAAATGGGTCATAGAAATTAAACTGGTTTTCTGAGTTCTGTGAGCTGCTCTAGCAAACTTGCAAACCTGAGGAGGGGTTGTGGGAACCCCAATTTTACAACCAGTCAGTCAGACATATAAGAGGTCCAGTCTTGGAACTGGTGCCTGAAGTCGGGGAGTCTTATGGGACTGAGCCCTTAGCCTGTGGGGTTTTGGGGTTTGTGCTAATTCTGGGTGGTTAGTGTTAGAACTGAATGAAATTGTAAGACACCAAGCTGGTGTCTGGAGAGTTGGAGAACTAGTTGGTATGGGAAAAAACACGCACACATTTGGTGTCAGACGTGATGCTGTAAAAAAAAAAAAAAACCGGTTCAGAGAAGTCTCAGAAAATGGTCCTTTCCTGTTACATTTAACAAGCTCACCAACCTCCCAAGATCATAGTACTGGTAACCCTTTATGAATACCACTGTAAAAGTTTGCAAAGCCCTTTCAACACACAGAATGATGATCAAGGACAGCAGCCCACCACCCAAGCCTTAGCAGAGGTGGAGAGTCGATTTCAAATGTGCTGATATTTTTTTCTTGATCAATTTTATTGAGGAATGATTTACATATGGTAAGCTGCATCTAAAACAAATGAATTCTGGCCACTGTATACACCCATAAAATAACCACAGTCAAGATCTAGAACAATTCCACAAACCCAGAAAGGTTCTTCATTCCTTTTTAAAAGTCCGTCCCTCCCTCCAACCCTGACACCAGGAAACCACCATTCTACTGTTGTCACCATAGATTAATTTTTATTTATATAAATTGAATAATAAAGTACAGGCTCTCTTGTGTTTGGCTTCTTCAACTCAGCAGTTGTTGTTACAGGGATCAGTGGCTCATTCCTTTTTATTACTGAGTAGTATTCCACTATATGGTTAAAGCACGATTTGTCCATCCATTCAGTTGTTGAAGGACATTTGTTTCCTGCTCTGCCCACCACCCAGCTTTTGCTCTTGGAATATTGCTGCTATGAACATTCACGTACGACTCTTTTGCATAGACTTATGTTTTCATTTCCCTTGGATATACAGGAGTAGAAAGGGCAGGCAGCGCTGTAGATACAAGTTAAAAACGTAAGAAACTGCTGTCTACATCTATACAGGCTGCTATAATAGAATACCATAGACTGGGTGGCTTATACAGAACAGAAATTTATTTCTCACAATTCTGGTGACTGCCAAGTCCAAGATCAAAGCACCAGCAGATTCAGTGGTGAAAGCCCATTTGCTCGTTCTTAGATAGCTGTCTTCTCGCTGTGTTCTCACATGGCAGAAGGGGCAAGGGAGCTCTCTGGGGTCTCTTTTATGAAGACACTAATCCCATTCATGAGGGCTCCACTCTCATGACCTAATCGCCTCCCACAGGCCCCACCTCCAAATACCATCACATTGGGGATTAGATTTCAACATATGAATTTCCGGGGGACACAGACGTTCAGTCTGTAGCAACTACCAAATTGTTTTCCAAAGACATTGGATCGTTTTCCATTCCTGCCAGGAATGTATGAGATTTCCAGTAGTTCCATATCCCATCAACTCTAGCCACTCTGATGGGTGTATAGCTGTATTTCATCATGATTTTAATTTGCATTTCCCTGATTACTAAAGATGTTGAGCATATTTTCATGCACTTATTGACCATTTATATACCATCTTTTATGATGTACCTGTTCAAATATTTTACTCCTTTTTGAGTTCTTTTTGAGCTATAAAATTTTTTACATATCCTGTATGTCTTTTATACATGCATGATGAATACTCTCTCCCATTCTGTGGCTTTCTTTTTGTTTACTTAATAGTGTATTTTGAAAAGCAAATTTTTTTTTCTTTTGATAAGAACCAATTTATTACCTTTTTTCTCTTGTTTGTCCTTTTTCTGTCCTTGCCTACTCCAACATCGTAAAGATTTTTTCCTGTGTTTTCTTCCAGGAGATTTATAATTTTAGCTTTTACATTTAGTCTATAATACATTTTGTGGTAATTTTTGAATTTGGTTTGAGGTAAGGAGTAATTTCCATATTTTCCCGCTTGGATATCCAGTTATTTCAGCTCCAGGTCTTCCTTTCCCATTGAACTGCCTTGGTCCCTTCGTCAAAAATCAGTTGACCATATATGTGTAAGTCTATTTCAGACTCTCCATTCTCTTCCACAATGTCACGTCTATTGTTTAATCAATATTGTAACTTTGTACATTAAAGCAAGTCTTCAAATAAGTCTTCTATCGTTGTTCTTTTTAAAAATTCCTTTGTGTATTCTATGTCATTTGGATTTCCAGTAATATTTCAGGATCCGATTGTCGATTTGATTTCTACAAGAAAAAGTCTCCTGGGATTTTGATTGGGATTTTATTGAATCTATAGATCAATTTGGAGAAAACTGACCTCTTAATAATATTGAGTCTTCCATTAACAAACATGATTTTATTTAGGTCTTTTAATTCCTGTCAGCAATGTTCTATAACATTCAGTGAAATGGTCTCGCACAACTTTGTTGAACTTCTAAGTACTTCTGTTTTGACAGTACTTATAAATGGAATCTTAACATTTCCTTTTGCCACTAGTATTTAAAGTTGTTTGCCACTACTGTATTAAAGTGTTTTGATTTTTGTATGTTAACTTTATATCCCATGGCCTTGTTAAATTTACTTATTAACTCTAGTGATTGTTTTATAGACTCCTTAGGATTTTCTACATAAACCATCATGTCATTCACAAATAGAGACATATATATTATTTCATTAGTGACCTTGTCTTTATGCTTTTTTCTAAAAATAGAAGAGTTGAGAGTGAAGTGTTGCCTTGATCCTGACCTTAGAAGAAAAGTGTTTGATATTTAACCTTTAAATGTGATGTTAGCTGTAGGTTTTTCATAAATATCTTTTATCAGGTTGAAGAAGTTATTTATTCTTTCTACCTTGCCAGGAGTTTTTATCATAAGCAGGTGTTGAATTTTGTCAAATGGTTTTCTGCATCTAGTGATACAATCACTTATTCCACTGAATTGCATTAATAAACTTTTCTCCATGTTAAAGAAACTTCTATTTCTGGGATGTATTTACATTATGTGGCCATGACTTATTATCCTTTTTATATATTGCTGACATTGATTTGCTAATGTTTTAACTATATTTTAGTCTATATTCATTCTGTAATTTTCTTTCTTTGCATTATCTTTGGGTATCAGGGTAAAGGTGGCTTCAAATGTGAGTTGAAAAGTGATCACTCCTATTTTTGAAAGCGTTTTTGAAGAATAAGTATTAGTTTTTCCTTAAGATACAGGCAAGATGTCTTATATCTTTTAATTTATTATTTATTCTATTACTATCATTCATTATTATTTTTACTATTGCCTTTATTTTACTTACTTTAGATTTACCTTGCTCTCCTTTCTTTAGTTTGAAGAAATTACCTGAAGAAGTAGAACATATGTCATTGATTTTAGAACTTTAAAATCTTTACTATAAGCATTTAAAGCCATAAATTTTCCTCTGGTACATCATTACCCTTTGTTAAATGTACTTTTTAATTTACTTTGTAATTTCTTGTTTGAATCACGGATTATTTAGAAGTGTATTGTTTAATTTCCAAATATTGGGATATTCCTTAATGTAATTTATTTTTAATTTAATTCTGCTGGGGACAGAGAGCACACTCTGATTGCATGGTTTCTAAGTCTATTGAGGCTTTTTTTTACAGTCAAATATGTGGTCATTTTTGATGAACATGGTATTTGAACTTGAAAAAAATGTATGGGTTGTAGTTGCTGGGCACAGCGCTCTATAAATATCAGTTAGAATAAGGTGGTTGATGGTGTTCAGCTCCTCAGTGTCTTGCTGACATTTTGCCTATTTGTTCTATCATTTTCTAAATGAAAAGTATTAAAACTCTTGCTGTGATTGTGGAATTGTCATTTCCTTCCTTTAAATTTGTCCATTTTTACTTCATGGCCCTACTACTGGGTGCATGCATAATTGCACATGCATATGCACATGCATAATTGTTAGGTGTTCTTGATAAATTGACATTTTTTTGTCAGTATGAAACATCCCTCTTTATCTTTGTAAAATTTTCCACCTTTGCGTCTATTTTAATTGACATTAATATAACCACACCAGCCTGGTAGACCTATGTCTGGTATAGTTTTGCATCCATTTATTTTCAGCTTATCTGTATCTTTATAGCTGTGTTTCCTGCAAATAGGATGTACTTGGGTCTTGCTTTATAATCAATTCTGATAATCTCTGACCTTTAATTGGAGTGTTTAGTCTACTAAGATTTAGTATAATTATTGTCATGCTTGGATTTAGATCTACCATTTTATTACCTGTTTTCTCTTTTCCTCCTCTGGTTTTGTTCTTTTCCTGCATTCATTTTGATTATTTGAATACTTTTTAGAATTCTTTTATAATTTTATTATTGGCCATACCTCTTTGCATTATGTTCACTGGCACTCTACAATATAACATTCTTAACTTTTTACAGGACACTCTGGGTTAACATTATACCACTTCACATAAATAAAGAAAACTTATAACCATGTAGGTTCATTAAACGTACTGACTTTTAACTATCTTTAAGAACTGGAGTGAAAAAGCTCTTCACAATATTAAATCTCCTGGATTTCTTTGACATTGAGAGCTGATAGCTTAATGATAACTGATTGCATACTTCTGACTAGCAATCCTCCTAGACTTGATAACCACAGTCCCCACCATGCTCTTGGCTCCTTGTAAGGGTAACATCTATGACAAAGCATCTGAGGAGGAGAAGGAGCCTTGTGTGGCTACAGTACTTTCAACCAGAGACCTCTCATTCAAGAATAGGAGTTGACAGACCCTTGAGAAATGTGCTCATAGACTAGGGACCATGAAGTAGCTTGAGGTGAAACCCTCTGTCCAGCTAGGAGCGGTAGCAGCCATGTCTTCTGAGAAGTACGGAGATAATGGACCAGGAGTGGATGAACAGAGAAGTCCAATGAGGCAGATTAAGAGATTATGAGAGGCCATAAGGAGGGATGGGTGATGAGCACCAAAAAACTGTGAATAATAAAAACTAAGGAGTAGGGGACAGATGATGGAGGAGATTATGTGGAAGCTACTTGGAGAGGGAAGAGAAATGCAAAGATCTACAAAAATGCAGCAGAGTCTGAGCAAGTGGCCAAGTTGCATCTATGGTGGGGCTCTGGAGTAAGAATGTGATAGTTATTAGTACTGTTCACCCAGTATTTCTTTTCCTTCAAGGCATCTGATAGGACTGCATGTCCAGCCTCTACCATGTGACTCTGCCTGGCCAAATTTTGTGTTTAAATGAGTTTTGAGCAGAAAGGATATGTCCTTTACGGGATTGGGCGTTTGTTTGCTGAGGTGAGGCTTTCCATGAATCTTCTCTCCTTCCCTCTGGCACAGAGACCGGCAGTGCTCAAGATGGCTGCTCTATAAGCCCAGATCCTGAAGAATAGAATGGAATGGAATGGAATGGAATGGAATAGAATAGAATAGAATAGAATAGAATAGAATAGAATAGAATAGAATAGAATAGAATAGAATAGAATAGATAGAGGGCTCTGTTGGCCAATAGAAGACAAGAAGTGTAAGTAAGAAATATACCTTTGTTGCTGTAGGCCACTGAGGTTTGGAGGGATGTTTATTACCAGAACATAACCTGGTCCATCCTGACTGTAAGATAAGATCTGAAATCACTAAAACCAGCTAGGTTCTAGTTACAGCCTTTGTGAGACCCCTCATAAAGCACTTCCTATTCCTGGGTTACTGCGGGGTCTTCTATGGGCTGAATTATGTCCCTCAAAATTCATATGTTGAAGTCTTGGGCTTCCCTGGTGGCTCAGTGGTTAAGAATCCGCCTGCCAACGCAGGGGACACGGGTTCGAGCCCTGGTCATGCCGCGGAGCAACTAAGCCCATGTGCCACAACTACTGAGCCTGTGCTCTAGAGCCCGTGAGCCACAACTACTGAGCCCACGCACCACAGCTACTGAAGCCCGCGCCCCTAGAGCCCGTGCTTCACAACAAGAGAAGCCACTGCAGTGAGAAGCCAGTGCACCGCAACGAAGAGTGGCCCCCGCTCGCCACAACTAGAGAAAGCCCGCGCGCAGCAACGAAGACTCAACGCAGTCAAAAATAAATAAATAAAATAAATAAATTTTTAAAAATTATTAAAGAAAATTCATAAAGTCTTAATTGCAGAATGTTACTGGATTTGGAAATAGGTTCTGTAAAGAGGTGATTAAGTTAAAATGAGGTCTTAAGGGTGGGGCCGTTAATCCAATAGGACTGGTGTCTTTATAAGGAAAAGGAAGAGACACCAGCAGTGCACACAGAGCAAAGGCCGTTGTGAGGACACAGCAAGTGATTGGCCACAAGCCAGGAAGAAAGGCTCCAGCCTCCAGATCTGTGAGAAAATACATTTCAGTTGTTGAAGACACCCAGCTTGTGGTCTTTTGTTATGGCAGCCTTAGTGGACTAATAGAAGATCTATGTCTTCCTGATTGTCTTGTGTATCTTTTTAATTAATCCTTATTGCTTGAGCTTGCCATAAACCCAGTTCCTTAAAAAAAAAGGCTAAGTACTGACTCTACACAAGTAAAAAAGCACTGGTGTATGCATATGGCTGATTCGCTTTGTTCTGCCACAGAAACTAACGCAGTATTGTGAAGCAATTACACTCCAATAAAGATCTATTAAAAAAAAAAAAACATTGTAAGTTCAGAGTCACAGCACAGTACAGCAGAAATGATCTTCACTGTACATCAGATGCTGGAAAGGTACAGAGAATAACACACACACACAAACTGTATTCATCAACCTGACACAGGAAATTAAATAATGAATCCCGTTAATTTTCCATTTTGTATGAAAGGGCACTGGCACATTAAGTTGTCATAGAGCAGTTCCTTGGCAACCAATTTCTTTGACTATTAAAGGAAATTAAGAAATAAGAAACCCAGCAGCTACCTAGCAGTCGCCAGAATGATAGAGCCAGAAAAAGACAAATAGCATATGATATCGCTTATATTTGGAATCTAAAAAAAAATGATACAAATGAACTTATTCACCAAACAGAAACAGACCCACAGACATAGAAAACAAAGTTATGGTTACCAAAGGGGAAGTGGGGTGGAGAGAAAAATTAGAAGTTTGGGATTAGCATATACACACTACTATGTATAAAATAGATAACCGACAGGGACTTACTTTATAGCAGGAAACTATACTCAACATTTTGTATATGGGAAAAGAATCTGGAAAAATATATATATAACTGAATCACTGCTGTACACCTGAAACTAACACAACATTGTTAATCAACTGTACTTCAATTAAAAAGAAAAAAAGCTAAAAATAAGGGACAGAAGGGAAGAAGCTTTTATACTTCACTCCTTAAAGGAAGGGAAAAAAGATCTGAAACTCAGGACAGGAGATTAAACATAGGATCTCCCGACTCTCTTAGGACTGACATCCTTGATCATTAGCTGCTTATAATCTCAGAGAGGCCAGGAAGATGACCTAAGCGGAGGTCAGAAAATTTAACAAAGAGAAGTAAGCAGCAGAATTTTATTGATTTAAGGCGCAGCAAAGATGTTTCTTTAAGGAAATTCTTTTCAATTTAAAAAGTCTGAACATATTCTTCTCAGCCTGAAGAACAGAAGGGTAGAGGACGGGCCATATTTCATAGCTGCTCTTCCCACCTACCTGCCAATAGCTCCTACATACATATCTTCCACCAATCTTTCCCCCAGGCTCCAGACTTCTGTCTCTAAAACTACGGAAAATTTCTTTTCAGTGGCCTGTAGGTAAATGAAACTTAGCAGTTCAGAGCTAATAGCAATCACACACCCACACCCACCCCTGTTCCTCAGCCATGATCTCTTCAAGGAACCACCCAGCCTGGCCCCTCTAAGTCTGTGCAATCTTCCCCTCCCATCACCTCCATGCCAACTTGAAGCAAACGCCCAGAGGACTGACTTTCACCACCTGGTGCTAGTACACCTGCAGGACAGGAAAAGTCATTTTAAGGCTGCTTAACCTCCAAACTTTTTAAACTATAAAAGCAAACATCAGTTGTGACCAGTAGATGTCAATTCACTGAAGACTAGCTCTGTGATTTGCTTCTTCTGAGAGGGTCAGTCTGGCACAGTGGAAATGTTACCGAGTCCAAGTTTGCTCTGCTGGCCGCAAGACAGGCTAATAAACTGGAGATGAGGTGCTGGGCAGACCGAGAAGACGGCAGACTAATGTCTCAAAATAACCATCTTTTCGGGGTTTGGATGCCAGTTTCTTTTATAGCACAGAGAGGGGGAGGAGATGGGGAAGTAAAGTAAAAAGGCCATGAGATTTGCAAATATCCCCTGGAATGGCCAGCCTCGGGGAGGGGATGTGTTAATTTCTTGTTCCTTGCAGCCATTCCCAGGTGGACACAGTCCGGATGCTTCCCTGAACAAAGGCACTTTGGTTTAACCTTCAGGCAGAGGGGCAGGGTTCCCCAAGGCAGGCCACTGTGTATAGACAGTATCCTTTCAGTGAACAAAAGCAGCGGAAAGCAAAGGTTAAAGTAAAAGAAACAGAGCCAACATGTAGTCAGATTTGGCTCTTCCCTGTTACAGAAAGAGCAGTTTCTGAGAAAAAGTACTGCTCAGTAATGTTTTTTCATGAATGAATGAATGACGAATGAATAAATGAAAGATTCAAACTCAAGGGAACTCTGGCTCAATCAAACAGGACTAAACTTTGAAATAAAGTAGTTGGATTTCGCGAGCTCTCCGTTTTCTCCCATGCTGCTAGGATAATGCTCACTTACGTGATCCCAGGTGAGCAGGAGGGAACTGGGGCAAACCACAGCCTGGGGAAAGAGCCAATGGCTCTGTCTCTGACCCATCACCTGGATGTGATATGACAGAGCCGGCCCGCAGGACAGGTTCTGCCAGAGACTGTTCGTTTTACATAATCATTGAGGAAGCCACGGGGGAACAGACTAGCTGCTCACATCTCTTCCAAACGGCCAGCTATTGGGACTGCTCACATGACCCTGAGCAGATTTTTTTCCACACCAAAGCCTGACACACCTGACACACCCTTGAGAACACATGCAGGCGTGCTCTTTGGGGCGGGAGAGTCTCTTGAAAACCGCTGAACTAGGAAACTCTCTTGGCTGTCTGGAGTCCCAGGCTTAGAGTTTGCTTTTCTCCCGAGAAGAGTTTCCTTTCCAAATCCATTTCCAATAGCTGCTCAACCCTACCTCCTGCCAAAGGAAGGACAACTTGGTAACCAGGCAAGGATCCGTTCTTCTTCTTGCCCTTGTGAACTGGAGTTAGTTCTAACCACCCACCAGGGGCTCACAGCGCAGGCTGCTGGAAAACCTACTTGTACCCCTCAGACTTCAATTAGTCTGTTTCTTCAACCAGAAGACAATGAACCAAACCAGTGTTTCTGAAACAGATTTGAGGAATTCCAATGACCTACGGTTGAAGTGTCCCTCTGTGACCCTGCACTGCCTGAGCGCATCTCTGAATTATTTATACGGGCCCAAGGAGCAGATCTTTCAGGCTTCTGGTTAACAGGAGCCCACAGCTGAAACCCCAGGCACGGGGAGGTAAAGGTGTCTCCTAGTTGGGGAAGGTTAGGAGTCAAATTTGGCTTCTCTGTTGGTGAACGTCTGACCCCCCGAACATCCTTGTTTGCTGGGGCCAACCCTGGGCTGCCCTCTGCCCTTCATTTCTCCCAGCTCCTCCCACTCCCCGACTTGGTCCAAGCGCCAACCCAAGCTATTGTGTGCGTTGCATCACACGCACCCCCGCGGGCCCCACGGCCAGTGCCGTAACTGATGACCAGTGGCCGCTGTGAGCTGAGGAGAAGCTCACCAGGCAGACCTCCAGAGGCTTTGATGAGAGTCGGTCCAGAAGGAAGATGCCTGGGCCTTGGGCTGGGTGGGCGCTTCCCTGTTGGCGCTAGGAGGGTGGTGCACCTAGTGTCCATCTGGGGTTTGGGCCTGATCCCCGTTTCCAGGCCGACAGGCACCAACCAGATGGTCCATCTTGCGTGGAACCTCCCCTCGAACCCGGGAAGGGCAACGGGACGCTGATTCCTCACCTACTAGGTGCCGGCGTCTGTGTGTCTGATTTCACAGCCTCCTCGAAAACACCCTCTGGGGTCAGACTGAACATTCCCATTTTACACATGAGGAAGCGGAGGCACAAAAGGATGGAGTCACTTGCTCAAGATTACACTTGTTGGGTTCACGCCTCCCTTGTATATACCCACATTCTTGGCCAGAGGAAACTGTCTACTTGTAAAGGTATCTGCAGCCTCTCTCCTCCTTTCCTAGGAACGTGCAAAAAATGAAGGTAAATAAGGAGATAAAAAGAGAACAAGAAAAACATTGCCCGACACTCCCCCAGAGAGAGTCTGCTCAGGTCTGTGTGCTGCGCTTCTCGCGGAAAAGCTGAGACCGCCAAGTCCAGACAGATGGGGCGTCGCTCAGGCTGTGAGGAAGGCTCTGCGGCTCTCAGGCACTCATGGAGGTGGACTTCTATAAATAACACGCCGACCCTGACACGGGTTCCGACGTGTGTGCTTCTTTCTCAGACCATCAAGCAATTAACTCAATTTGACACCATCTACTTGGAGACAGGGTCGGATCCCACAGGTTGAGGGCTCAGCCCCCCAGGACAGCCTCTCCCCCCGCTTCAGATGCCCATCGCAGGTCCAGGTTGTCACCTGGGCTTCTAACCCACCAGCCATAGTTGAGAGGTTCCAACAACCCCACCTTGGGTTCGATTAATTTGCTAGAATGGCTCAGAGAACTCAGAGAAACATTTTACTCACTAGATGACCGGTTTACTACAAAAGGATCAAATGATATCGCTTATATGTGGAATCTAGAAAAAAAGGGTACCAACGAACTTATCTACAAAACAGAAATAGAGTTACAGAGATGTAGAAAACAAATTTATGGTTACCAGGAGTTAAGGGGCGGAGGGATAAATTGGGAGATTGGGATTGACATACACACCCCTGTATATAAAATAGACAACTAATAAGGACATCCTGTATAGCACCGGGAACTCTACTCAATACTCTGTAATGACCTATCTGTACGTGTATAACTGATTCACTTTGCTGTACTCCTGAAACTAACACAACATTGTAAATCAACTATACTCCAATAAAACTTTTTTTTTTTTAATTAAGAAAAAAAAAAAAAAAAGGAACTGCCAGGTGGGAGAGATGCTTAGGACAAGTTATGGGTCAAGGGCAAGTTATGGGGCAGGGGTGAGGCGCTTCCATGCCCTCTCCAGGAGCTCCAGCCTCCCCGAATCTCCACCAACCTGGAAATTCTCCAAACCCAATCCTCTAGAGTTTTTATGGAGAACTCATTACTTGCACTTGGTTGATTAAATCACTGGCCATGGGTGACTGAATTCAATCTCCAGCTCATTTCCTGGAGGTGGAGATTGGGGGTGGTTTAGGGAGGGAGACAGAAAGCTCCAACTCCTTAATCACAAAGTCCATTCCACTGACAACCAGCCCCCTTCCTTAGGTTACTTAGGGGCTTTCCAAAATTCGCCGCATTAGCATAACAAAAGGCAGCTCTCTTCACTTAGGAAATTTCAAGGGTTTAAATGAGCTCTGTGCCCTGAATGGGGACAAAGACCAAATATATATTTCTTCTTATAAATCATAATATTAGAAACACTTTGTCCTGAACCCTGTGCCAGGCACTGTTTTAAATGCTTACCTGTATCAACTCACTTTAACCCTCAAACAACCTGATCTCCAGTTTACAGAAAGGAAACTGAGGCCCAGAGAGGTTAAGTGACTCATCTGAAGTCACACAGTTTACTAGTACAGGAGCCAGGACTAGAACTAAGGCATTTGGCCTCACTCTCCATGTTCTTGGGCACAATTTACTGCCTCTTGCATGGGATGTTCCTGGAGCTAGGACTTCTTTGAGGTAGGAAAATATAAACCAGGGAGAATCCTGGAGGAAAATTCACCCTTAAATGAATGTTTTTAAAAATCTTTCCCGGATTAGACACAGCTTCCTCTGGCAAGCTGTTCCCTGCCAGCTAGCTTGGTTTGAACTCGCCATGGCATCCTCACACCGGCAGGGTCCATGACTGTCCCCCACCACTGAGTGATGGGCAGAGGCGCTCAGCTCATCTTTGCGCGCACAGTGCCCAGGACAGCGTCCACAGACATGGCTCCACGAAGGTGCGGCAAGGAAGGACACTGAGACCCTTCTCTCCCTGCGTGCCTACCCCTGGTTGCATCCCACCTCTAGCCTTTAGTCTCAGGGAGCAATTCCAAAGTTCCATGATGGGAGCTGGTCAGAGGGAGAGCCCCCTGGTTTGCTCGCAGCTTCCCTGACAAATCCCAATTCAAACGGAGTGACCCTCTTGGGAATCAGAGGAGGAGGGCTGTGGTCACAGCACAGCCTGGGCACAGCCTTTCCTAGTCCCCATCACTCCCTCCATCATTCAATTATCCCCTCTGTAGGCGTCATCAGCATCTTTGAGGCTCAGAGCTACCTGCTGGGTCCTACGATGATGGCGGGAGGCCTTCGGAGAAAAATCATGAGGGTCGACAGGGAACTAGTCAGCAAAGCTGGGCTGATAAAGGGATGCAAAGAGGAGATGAGAAGAGGTCAAAGGAATTCTAGAATAAGGGATCAGGAAATCCAGGCTCTAATGCCAGCAATAAGAATGCATAATAAATAGAGGGGGCAACTTGAATGAAAGGTATAAGGTCAATGCTAAGAAACTGTTGTTACTGATTGTGGGCTGGGAAAAGCAGTGGAGGACAGCTTTTCACTATATCTTTTGTTTATTGAGCTGCATAGAATAAATTATATTCAATAAATGACTTCTCTGACAGTCTGTGTGTTTATAATAAAAATAACAATGAAGAAACTTAAGCACCTGGAGATCTAGTAATTCACCTGAGAGGCTCAAAGGACCAAGAAGGGTCAGCACAGACATGTGAGCACAGACGTGCCAAGTGAAAATTGTTGCTCGCCGGCAGGTTCTACAAGGATGAAACCAACGGCCTCTGCAGTCGCTGACCTCAAACACCCCCTGAAAGGAGTTCAGGGCAGAGATCAGGAATGAGGCTCTCTGTGCTCCAGGTAGGTAGTTTCAGGAGAAGATTTTATGAGCCCAATTTCTTGCATCTTCTCATATCTAGAAAAGCACTAAAATCACTAACGGTGACATCTGCTCTTCGTGACTAGCGGCAACCTTCTGCCAAAGTGTGTGCTTGACTCCACGAACCCCCTTCACCAATATCACATATATATGACCTCCCCTCTGACCTCTTTGGAGCAGTTTGTCCAAGCTCTCTGAGAGGCTATCTCCCAGGCTATGGTCCACATTTTGCCCCAAACAACTTAACTCACGACTTTCACGTTGTGCAATTTTTTTCAGTTGACAGACATCTGGGGTCCGGGGGTCCTCTGCTCTTAAGCACTGTATACTGCTCCTTCACAGAATGGGGACAGCAATCCCGCCACAGTGGGTTGTTATAAAGCTCTAAGAAGAAAAAGCAGATAAAATACCTGCCAATGTGACTAGCCCAAGGGTCCTGCACAGAAACTTTATTGCCGCGCCCTCTACCACTCTCGCGTCCACCTTACGCCTAGAGAATGGACTAGAGTGGCAGCAAGATGCGAAATGAAGACATCACCAGAGGAAGGAGGGAAAACCAGAGGAAAAGAAAGTGATGGGGAGAGAGGGAGGGGTAAAGAGACAGCATGAAGTAGGAGTTAGGAGCAGAGACACTCTGGAGCCAGGCTGCCTGGGTTCCAATCTCAGGGGGGATGCGGGGACCTCCCAGGTGAGGTGGAGGAGGGGAGATGTTGGCACCTCCCAGGTGAGGTGGAGGAGGGGGTGATGGGGCAAGATGATAGAAACCTTGGTGGTATCACCTTGTTGCTTACTCAGCAAACTGATGCAGGAAAACCAGGGAGGAATACACATATAAGGACAATCTGCCTACGATGCATGAAGCAGTGCCTTGTTTAAAACCAAATGCTTGTTAAGAGGGAGCCAACCACCATGCATGTCCCTGAGTTGGTGTGATACAAAATAATAGCCAGCATGCCTGGAGTTCTCACTGCACGCTGAACACTCACTATACTGAAAGCTTAATGGGAATTTTCCAGTGACCCTATGAGCTAAGTAATACCGTCATCCCAATTTTACAGAAATTCGGCACAGAGATGACCAGAATCTTTCCCGGAGCCGCATACTGGACTTGGCCAAACAAGCCAGTTCTGTTTTGGAGAAAGAGCCCTGGATTTCCTACCAACTGGACATGAGCCCAGTCTCCTCATAGGTAACATATTGGCTCTCTCCTGTTCCTCTCAGCTCCATGAGTTGAAAATTCAAAAGGTAAGAATAAAAGAAAAGAGATTGGGAAGAGACAGACCTGGGCACCCATGTCCGGTCTGTCATGGCCAGGCAGGATGCCCTTGTGCAATTTATTGTACTCCCTTTGCCTTATTTTCTTCATCTGTGAAATGTGACTATTAATTCAGCCTCACAGTAAAATCTAAGGATTTAATAAAATAATAAATGTACAAGTGACCCCATACAGGGCCTGGATATAGTGGCTGCATCTCTCTTACTGCTGTGATGCTGGCCACGAGACTTCAACTGGGGATACTAGTTATTATTTGAAAGCTACTGGGGTTTTGTCTCTTCTCCCTTTGCCCATAAGGAAGTTCTCATGATTGGAGTCATAACCTAAAATATTCAGCGAGAGGGAGAAATAAGTGGACAAGAGACCTGGGGGGTCAGGTTCATTGCTCTTTCGACGGTTGCATCTCCTCTGGAGCGTCTCCTCTTTAGTGAGAGGCAGCTCTTTTCGTGGGATAAGGATCTGCAAAGTTGTCACACGTAACCCACTAATCACAGGTCTCTGTCTGGATGACTCAGACCTTCTGCTGAAAGAGCCCGCTTGTGACGGCTGCCCTCGGGAAGGCTCCCTCCTCGATGAAAGGGTGAGTCCAAGGCCCTTGGCTCAAAAGACAACTGCACTGCATTAAATACCAGTTGCTCTCAAACTGCTTTCTACATCCGGCCCCGAGCTTCTCCAGTTTCACGCAGGGACGCAGAAGTGCCCCAGCACACACTTAATATCACTGTGCTGTGGGTGACCCCAGGGTGACCCCAGGGTGACCCCGAGTGACGTGTGGGCACCTCCATCCCCACCCCGGAGCCAGCTCTGCAACAGCTTCACCGCGTGGAGGTCACAGCAGTGCCCTCAAGCAGGTAACTCTGGTCAGCTGAAAATTACAATTTTATTTGGAAATGATCATTTCAAAAAAAAAGTCCAAGTGGAAACAACTAAACTTTGGGAAAGTCAAACAAATGCAGTTAGCAAAGAAACCCCAGGCCGTGATTGGCTCTAGATGTAAAGTCTAGAGAAAACTCAGGCTGAAGCGAGTCTCAAGTTCAGAGGCAGCACCACAGAGGGAACAGAGCCACATGTTCTCGTGGCTCGTTAACAAAGACTATGTCTCGGCAACAAGGTCTGTAGGTTGTATCAAGAAAGAGCTTGGTCTGTGAAAATTAAGTGAGGTGATATTGTCATTGCTAAATTTCCCTAATGATTTAGGAAGGGAAAGTTGCATAATTATCTCAGAACGGGCTGCCAGAAGGTGGCCTTGATGTTGACACAGATGAACACCCTCAAGGGCATTGCTTTCGTGGGGTTACAGTCAGCAAGGGACCCCAAAGAACTTGGATATGAGTAAAATGAGATGCTCTCTGGATAAACTGTGAAACGGAGGCATCGTGGCTCAGAGGGGTGCCTTAGGAGGTGGAATCGGTTCCCAGCCAAGGGGACTTATTCCACTGTAACAAAACCCAAAGTAAGAAAGCACCTGAAGAAAGAATGGGTGGAGACAAACCTAGCCCAGTCCTTTCCCAGACGTAGCATCGTTTTAGATCAAGATATATCAGCTCTCGCCACCTAAAGGCCATGAACAAGTAGTTCCCAAACATCAGCCATCCTCTGAGGTGCTGGTTAAAAATACAGATTCCCAGGCTCTGGTCCCAGAGAGTGGGGGTCAGTGGTCCTGGGTTGAGGTTTGGCCATCTGAGTGCTCACCAAGCCCACCTGGGGGATTCTGAGGCACGTGGCTTGAGGGCCACACACTGAGAAATGAGATACGTAAATGGAATAGCAGGCTGGAGTCCAGGCTCCCCTGGCAACCGGCAGACAACTTGGCTTTCTGAGATCCTCGCCCAGCAGGGAAGGACAGGCAGGTCTGATGAGTCTAGTATCTCACTCAATAGTTAGAGATTCTCATTATGAATAAATAACCTGGCTTCTGACTTCAAGTGTGGGTCTCCTCCACTTGGTGAATCCACCCCGGATATCTTGGATTATTTTCAAATGCTTTCTCCCCCAGTACTATCCATCTCGGCATAAAGTCCTCATGATAAAATATTGTGTGCCACGATGAACAACAAGGTCCTACTATTGATATATAGCACAGGGAACGATAGTCAATATCCTGGGATAAACCATAATGGAAAAGAATTTAAAAAACAATGTATATATGTGTGTTACTAGGTCACTTTGCTGTGCAGCAGAAATTAACACAACGTAAATCAACTGTACTTCAATAAAATAAATAAATTAAAATTTAGAAAAGAAAAAATAAAGAAAATTATGAATAACAACACTAAAAAAATTGTGTGCCAGGTGAATTAAATAATTAACTGTAAAAGGGAGAAAAATTAAAGAACAAAACAAACCATGTGTGCGTGTTCTTTGGCTAGGCACAATCCTGGAAAGCAAAATGTGAAACCCAGGGCAATAAAAGAATACGTTAGTAGGTTTGACTACATACACATTTAAAACTTTTACATATAGAAGACACATGACTTAAAAAAATTTAAGTGACAGAATGGGAGAAAATATTTGCTTTTTATGTAACATTCAAGTTTAGATAATTTAAAGTTTATCTAAAGCTTAAAGTTTAGATAATTTAATGAGTTTCTACAAATCAATTAAAAAAGAAATAAAACAGCAACTGGTCTCAAAGAAAAATTGACAAGAAGCAGTATTTGCATACAATAATTGGGACGTACTGATAAAAAATTACTCACTGTTTATAGGAAATTCAAATTTAACTGGTATCCTGTATTTTTTTTAAGTCTGGCAACCCTGAAAGGACACGAGTTTCCAATTCATAGCGGAAGAAACGCTAATGATCCTCAATCTTTGACAAGATGCTTAATATCATCATGCAGATTATAGCAAACATGTGTTATCCGTTTTTGCTCATTAGATGGGAAAACATTAAGAAAGCAATGCCCCTTGTTGACAGTGATACAAGGAAATATGCACTTAATACACCGTGTATGGAAATGCAAGCCCATAAAGATTTCTGGAAAATCTTGGCAGCTGTATACATAAAAACTAAAATTAAGGTTTAATATATGTGGTAAAATGAGAAGGGTCCTGAATGGCTCTACTGCAAGTTCCCCCTGCAATCTGACCCCACGGTAAGGTCCCCCAGCCCAATAACTCTCCTTACCACAGTACTTGTATATCCCTGTGTACTGGGGATCAGTTAGTTCCCTGACAGCCTGTGGAATTACTCAGAAGACTTTGATGGGCTTCCCTGGTGGTGCAGTGGTTGAGAATCTGCCTGCCAATGCAGGGGACATGGGTTCGAGCCCTGGTCTGGGAAGATTCCATATGCCGCGGAGCAACAAAGCCCGTGTGCCACAACTACTGAGCCTGCGCTCTAGAACCCGCAGGTTACAACTACTGAGCCCGCGTGCCACAACTACTGAGGCCCACGTGCCTAGAGCCATGCTTCTCAACAAGAGAAGCCACTGCAATGAGAAGCACGTGCACCGCAACGAAGAGTAGCCCCCGCTCACCGCAACTACAGAAAGCCCGCACGCAGCAATGAAGACTCAATGCAGCCAAAAATAAAGAAATAAAATAAATAAATTTTAAAAAAAGGGATTAAAAAAAAGACTTTGAAAAAGAATAGATACATATATATACGTAACTGAATCACTTTACTGTACATCTGAAACTAATACCACATTGTTAATCAACTATGCTCCAATATAAAATAAACATTGAAAAAAAAGAGAGCAGGGGACCTCGTCTCATTCATCATCATTGCCACCCAAGCAGTTAGCACTGTGCCCAGAACACAATAGGTACCAAATGAAAGTTTGTTAAATATAAAAATAATAAGCCAATCACATCATCCCCTAGGAACCAGGAGGTACCCCATCCTTCTACTAGTTCCTCCCGCAGTCCCTGAGAGCTCACTCTGTTCCCCAGTGCAGCACCCATGTGGCCCTGCATGGTGTGCGGTGGCCCCCTACCCCGGGCTGTGAGTATAGGTGACAAACACACTTGTCATTAGTCTCATCTGTTTAGCGTTGGTGTCACTCCATAACCTTCTGGTGGGAATCCCTCCTTCATCATTTGAATGAAGAGGAGGTGATTCTAGCAGCATCTCTCAAATTTTTAAGTATACCTACTTTTTAACCCAGAAATTTCACTTCCAAGAATATATCCTATACAAAGACTCACAAGTGCGAAAAGAGATGCACGCAGAAACAAGAATACTTATCGCAACACTGTTTTTTAAAGTGAAAAATTGACTACCACCTGAATATTCATCCATCAAGAACTGGTTAAATAAATCTTTATAAACGTAATCTATGAAGCACTCTGCAACAGTGGAAAAGACCTAGAAAGAAGTCCAAGATTTGTTACATCTAAGCAGTACATATGATTTAATGCCACCCACTTTATGTAGAATGATGTATCAATACATCTCTATCTGCGTACGTATATGCATGTGTCCATGATAAAAATGGGGAGGGAAAAGCAAACTGGATCCAAGGGGGAGGGAAGAGGGTCAGGCGGAGGCTTTTGTGTTTTATGCTGTATGATTTTGTACTATTTAAGTCTTTTACACTGAAAATGCATTCCAGTATTACTTATGTCACGTGATATAAATGTAAGAATAAGAAAAGTACACCAAAGTTTATATAAAATCACATAGACTAACTCCTGGTGGAGGCTTGCAATAATGTAAGGAAACTGGGCAATGCAGCAGCCAATCTGGAATATTTCAGCACCTCTAGCCAAAGACATCTCTGGGCCTTAATGCTCTGCGCTGATCTGGCCTGTAAACGCTTCTCGGCCTCTCTCTGGAAGGACTCCTAAGCAAAGCTGCTCTATCACATTCTCCTTGGGAGTCACGCAGTTGAGACTGATATACAAGCCAATGCATGTGTGCAAATCCTCCGTCATCTCTCTCCCTACCCCTATCTTTTATTTAACTTCATCATCTAAAACAGAGCTTAAAAAAAAGCACATAAAGGGAAGGAGGGTGAGGTCCCATGACTAAGAGTAAATAAAAGTACAAGTACTGCTTGTCCTAGTGTGAAAACCCAGAAGAGCCTTTAGCCACGGTTTCTGCTTGCTCAGTGAAACACCGAATTCACTAAAGAATCACACTTCCTCTCTCCTGCTTCTCCTTTAAAGAAGCCAGTGGATGGCAAACAGCGTAGTGAGCAAGCGTGGGCGCCGTGCAGATCCCAAGGGCAGTGGCCAGACCTGCGGCCACACTGCCCTGGCCCATCCCTGTCCTGCTGAGGCCCAGGCCTGCCCGGCCTTCTCCACCCCCAGGCCCCTTGTCTCCCTGGGGACGGTGGGGGGCCGCATCTCACCACGCTGATGCCGTCGTTGAGGAGGGCCTCCCCGAAGATCATCATGTACAGCTGCTCATTCACCCGCGCCTCTTCGAACACGGCCAGCACGGCCACGGGGTCCACGGCCGAGATCAGGCTCCCGAACAGCAGGTTCTGAAGCAGGTTGACGTCGCTCAGGCCAAAGGCCTGGACCTGGCAGATGAGGTAGAGCGAGAGGCCAATGCCGAAGGCATTGATCAGGGCCCCCAGCCCTGCCCACCACAGGATGGATCCGATGTTCTCGAAGAAGGGCCGGGTGGGCATGAAGTACCCGCCCTCCAGGACGATGGGCGGAAGGAGGTACAGGAAGTAGATGCTCGAATCCATGACCGGAGGCGACTTGTGGTCGGTGCCGAAGATGATGGCGCCCACCAGGGCCCCGACGAGGACGAGCAGGCAGCTCTCAGGCATGAGGCCCGGCAGCCGGTGGTAGACGTGGAAGCCTGCGGAGAGTAGAGAACCACGTTTAGATGTTGGCAGAGAACCCGGCTCTGGCCCCCAGGACACCAGGGGAGGGGTGTGCAAGAGGCCTTGCAAAGCCACGCAGATGGCGGCATCTCCGGGCCCAGCCTCAGCGCCCATCTGTAGCAGCAGCTGCAAGTGCGGCTGCGGCTTGACGTGATGAAGTGCTTCCCATGCTCAGTGCAGGTTCCCGCATCTTCTCAGCCAGCCGTGCCCTCCTGCTTCCTCCTTCCTGTTTTCCCCATCCCGAGGGATCTGAGCGGTGGAACTCTTCTGCTCTCACGTAAAACCCACCTTTGAAGCTCCTGCAAGAGTCTATCACAGTGACCTAAACCCCAGCTGCTTCCAAACTTACCTTACCTCACTTCCTTCTCCACCACAAACAAATGAATAAAAATGAAAAGTCTTTATTTTGTTTCCTTTATTTAACCAATGACATTGCCACCCAGTCAGCCACTTGAGAGGAAATCAAATCGCATTCTTATGGGGACCCCATCACCTCTGCCCCTTCGTGCAATTGGCAACCTATTTCATCAGTTATGTCTCCCACTGGCTGCCCCGGAAGTCCGTCTCCTCCTGTTCACTCCTGCAGCCGCTGCCTTCACTGAGGACCTCCCCACTTCTCATCCTACTTACTGCGGTGTCTTCCTGATCTCCCCCCTCTCCCTCCCCGTCCCGGTCTATTCCACATCCTGCTGTCAAATGACTATTCTACACCATGTTAATCTGATTGTTCAATTCCCCACCTAAGACTCTGAAGGCACACAAAGCGTCTCATAGAATTTAAACTGAGAATATTTGTTAAGCATCCCTGTGACAAGAACAACCCACTGTAAGTCCTGTGAGGTGGGGGACCAAACATGTTTTCTACAATTCCAACTATTGATGAAATTTTAGAAACGTTCTTAACAAATAAGAAGATAAAGCCAATATAATGTATAAGTATACAAAGAAGTGTATATTGAATATATCAACAAATATGACAAGAGATCCAGGCACAGCAGGCCACCTGGGGCTCTCCCCGAGTCCGTATCCCACACACTCTGCACTGTCTTCATGCATCTTACATTATAGCCCAGCTCACGCCTTTTCATCCAGGAGGCCTCCTTTCTTGTCTTTATGTATTATTATTGTTGCCGGCATTGTCCTTCTCTCCACCCCATTTTGGTCCTGCTCAATCCTTGAGGTTAAGCTTTTCCCAATCTCTTCCCAAGGAAATAATATGTCCTCCTTTGAATTATTGTAACATTTTATCTGTACCTGTTTAACAACGATCCCTTTCTACCATTTTTGGTCCATGACTTTTCTCCCCTACTAAGCTCTAAGCTCCTCAAACTCAGGCAGGATGGCACACATCTTTATATCTCCCCAAAACGCTTAGCAAGATGTCTTGTCCATAACAGCATGTCTAATTGCTAAAAGAATCTTAAGTGTATAAATGAATGAATGAACAGGTCAGGTGTTCATCAGAGAAGTTCTTGCATGGGAAGGAGAAGTTGAACAGGTTTTGGAGAATGAGTGGGACTTATATAGTTGGACAACAGAGGGAAGGCATTTTAGGAGGGGGGAACTCCAGGAGAAAGAGGGGAGAGACAGGGATGGCCCAGCCAGATATTTTTGACATTCACTGAGGAGATTCCTCTGGCCAGAGCAAATTTTAATGGGGAAGAGTACTGATATTTTTTTAAAAATTTTATTGGAGTATAGTTGCTTTACAATGTTGTGTTAGTTTCTGCTGTACAGCAAAGTGAATCAGCTATACGTATACATATATCCCCTTTTTTGGATTTCCTTCCCATTTAGGTCACCACAGAGCACTGAGTAGAGTTCCCTGTGCTATACAGTAGGTTCTCATTAGTTATCTATTTTACACATAATAACAGTAGTGTATATATGTCAATCCCAATCTCCCAATTCCTCCCATCCCCCCTTCCCCCTTGGTATCCGTACGTTTTTTCTCTATGTCTCTGTCTCTATTTCTGTTTTGTAAATAAGATCATCTATACCAATTTTTTCAGATTCCACATATATGCATTAATATATGATATTTGTTTTTCTCTTTCTGACTTACTTCACTCTGTATGAGAGATTCTAGGTCCATCCATGTCTCTACAAATGACCCGATTTCATTCCTTTTTATGGCTGAGTAATATTGCGTTGCATATATGTACCACATCTTCTTTATCCATTCCTCTGTTGATGGACATTTAGGTTGTTTCCATGTCCTGGCTATTGGAAGTGTACTGATTTTGAGCCAAGCAATGGAGGGCCTGAAATTCAAGGCTAAGGAGGTAGGCTCCCTCCCATAGGCCTTGGGGCCATGGAATGTCTCCTTAGGAAGTTTTAGGTTCAGCCACCCAAAGAACACGTGGGTTTCCCTGACCACAGCTTTGAACTTCTCCATCCACCATCAGCAGGCAGGTTAATACAATGGAGTATCAAGAGACATTATTCCAAACCACTCAGCCCACTGGCTTCAAGACCAGCTTAAGGCCTCCTTCTAAAGTCCTGCTCTCTCCATTTCCTAATAACAGCTTCCTTCTTCTCCTCTCTCCTCTTCCTTCTTCAGTTAGTTCTTATTTTAACCACACTTAACTTTTTAAATATGTAAAGTAGGCGGAAGAGCCCATAGTGTGATTTTCTCAGGCCCTCTGTCTCCCCAGTCTGGTCCTGCTTCCAGGGATCTAGTTTCCTGAAATGGATCCAATGTCACCTGCCTGAAGCCGAGTTGCATCTACACAGTGATAGCAGGAAGAGGGTTTAACCCGTAAGCAGGGCCCTTTAAGGGAAATGCTACGTGAATTTCACATTTCAAAATTCTTCTCCCCTTCCATAATGGACAATAGAGTCAGTCACTTTGAGGTTCTAGTTCCCTGGCCTGAAACTTAAAAGGTCACGAATAACAAGGTCCAGCCTGAAAGTCAAAGATGGCCCTGTCGGAGCACCTATAAGGCAGTGCTAGATTCACCCATCTTCGCCCTTGAGGCTGGGGACCACAATCATTCCTACACCTTGCCTGGGTGCTCAATAAATGTGTCTTGATAGAATGATGGAATAAATGAATACTAGTGATTATTAATTATATTTTGATTCAAGATTTATAATATAGAATCTAAAAAAGCGGTATGGTTTCCTTAAGTGTTAAAGTTTTATGTCATTATTATTATTTTTCTGCCCCAGGTGAACAAGCTACCATATATAAAGCTACAAGACCAGTACTTGGATCACAGTATATATTCAGTAAATTTGACCTTCTTTTCATGTACAATATAAAAATAATCTGAATTCTTAAAGACCAGCAAATACGAAATTGTGCCTGAATAAGCATGATCCAACTGATAACCTACTTCAGTTATTTTCTTTTTCTAAAGTATGTTGAGTTGCATCCACATGAAAATCAAGAAGATTTAAACAGCAATTCTATGAACAATAGCGTCCTTACAGGACTCTGAACTTGTAGGCGTAGTCTGGGCACACACAGCACCTCTAAAGGACAATCTGTATATTATGCTAATATAAAACATATACTTTGTTCCTTGAGAGGTTCACTGATATAGAATAGAAGCCTCTTTCCATTAGAAAATTCTTATTTGTACCAAAAAGAGATCTCAGAAATAATTTCACAGATGAATGAACTGAGATGAAGAAAGACAGAGCTAGTCAGTGGAATCAGCTAGTTTCCCGATTCCAGGCCAACTTCACCCATTACTGTGAAAAGGAAGGGAGTGGGTCGGGTCAGAATCTCTGGCATTTTGACAAAGGAAAACTCAAGATCACATAAGACCAACTTGAACATTCTCAGTATCCACGTGGTTGCATGAAAGGTGTTAGACCCCTAGCTCTGAACTGAGAATATCATCCCTTTGGAAACCCATTTTTACTTGAGCCCTTCTCAGAAATAATGTGCAACCCTCTGTGTCATTTAGTCATTTGATAAACTGCACAAGAGCTCTTCAAACTAAGAATTTCATTCTATCTTCACATCTTATGAGCTCAAAATGAGCGGCAGTTATGATGGGCACCTAATGAATATGCCAGCAGCCCCCAACACCCTTGGGCAGGGAGATAGATGAAAAGACAGAGCCCAACATCCTGATGCCAAGGAGTTAACTGCCCGATTTCATGGCTCACCCCATATTTCACAGCTGTTCCAGAGGAAACATATAAACAAGCACTAACATGATTCATAGGGTCTATTTCAATGAGGCAATCTTATCTACTCAAATAACAAAGTTCATAACTAAAGCAAAGGAGACATTATGCTTGACAATTGAGATATTCGTATCAGTTTTCCACTCTGGAATAAGCTGTTTCTAAGGAGACAAGGGGGTGAATTTGGAGATTAAATGGTCACAGAGTGGAAACCATCACTTTGGTTTGGGCACAAAGAACCCTGGTTAGAATTTCATCTATTAACTTGAATCCACTTTATGTCACAGAGGAAACCAGGGGTGCTCTACTGGCTCCATTCGACTCAGGTGTAAACAAAGATTTTACTGACAGATACCATCTCTGTTCCACCATATCCCATCACTGAGTGATAGGAGTTGCTTCTGGTTGCCTTGTTTCTTGCTTTCTGTCAATTTGCAAGGAGCACATGCCACTTTTAAAGAATAAACAATGGGCGTCGTTGATGAAGCCCATGGTTCCATGGCCAAGAATGAAAGAAGCACATTTTACAGAAGAATCATTATATGTTCCTGAAATTTCCAATGGGTGTCATTCCAAGCTCGACATACTTTACTCTGTATTTCTTAAAGCATAGAACTCGAGATTTTTATATGCCAAATAATGTCACATGGCTGTCACCCTGAAAGGAGAGGAAATCAAAACAACCGAGAGCCCAAAAGTAGGCTCTTTAATGTCAAAACACAACCTGAAGTATTAAATGGCTTGACAAAAATCAGTTATGACTTTCCCTTGACTCAGGAATAGAATTTTTTATGTAATAGCAGCAAGCGTTAAAATCCACTTAATCCACCATCTACAAGGCATTTTCACACACCTTATCTCACGTGGAAAACAACTCCCAAAACCAGGTAGATGTTTGGGACCTTACCTATTTTTGCAAGGGATGCTAGGAGTATCCAGAGGGTGACCTCGTAAGGAATTTGCACATAGTCATAATCCAGTGCGAAAACAGATACCGTCTCAGCTGGCTCAGAGCCGGCAGCAGCAAACCGAACGTTAAGCTCGTGCTGGGCAGAGGAATTTGTGGATTCACTCAAATCAGAATGTGCTCCACCACACCTGAGGGCCACTAGCAAGAACAACCCATTCCAAGGACCGAAAGGCACAAGCATCTGAAAACCCATGCTGCGGGCTTCTCTTACTGTGTGTGCCCTTGGGTGCTGCACTTCTGAAGTGAGGAGGGTTTCCAGAGAGCGGCAACATCCACCTGGGTCACAGGTGAAATACGCACAGTCCGTGGGTCATTCCAGGAAGAGTCCGAGCACGTCATTGAGTTCTGAGGATAGATATTTTCGAATCACCTTTAAAGTATTTGTGTTCAGGCAACTCAGCCTCTGGCCCCAACGCATCTAGTCATTCAGTAGAGTTGAGAAAGCCCAGGGAACTACCTGTGCGACCTTCATCCGATCGTGATTTGAAGAACAATTTGTGAAGCAAAAATACTTCTTCATTCAAAGCTGTTTCCTCACCTCACTGCACACTGGTTTCACTTTGTGAGTGGAAATTAAAAAGGGCACCTCGGTGCTCATTCCAGATGTCACTAGAGCCCTTCTAACCAGGAAGAGAATCGTTCCCTCTTTTCCAGATCCTAGGAAAGGAGCTACCTGTTCTGCTCCCACTCCTTCTCTCCTCCCCCTGCTAGCTCACTTGTTTTGAATGGCCGAGGCTGCAGGTAGCTCTTGAACTACACTTAATTATTTGCTCAGATTTGACTTTTGTAATGAAATGCTTTCCCTGAGTTCTCTGGGGGTTACACTGCTGACACCTAGTGGGCAGCCACAATACTACACCTTGGCCGGTTCAAGGATGAATGACCGTGCAATTCTCATCCAAACCAGGGCACTTCTGAAAGTACAGGAGACCTATTAATAATCATGCCAGACCACAGCTGGAAACCAGAACAGTGCTGGAAAACTGTGCCATGTGGTCACTGTAAAAGAGGAAGGAGGAGGAGGAGGCAGCATAGAATATGTCCGGACAGTAATTCAAAACACGAAGCTCTAGCGCTTCATAAACTTTACACAGTATTAAAAAAAAAAAGAACAAGCAGAGGAACAAGCTCGATGAAATACCTCTAAAAACCAGTTTTGAAAAATTCTGTGGCACATCCAAACTTTTCGTTTTAAAGAATCGTGTTATTACGGCCTATTTGTTCAAAAGAAGCAGTATAACAGACTGTTTATGGAAGAATTTCGAGATGGATGCCATGAATCTATTCCTACTTCCTCTACATCTGGCCAGATGACTGTAGCCAAGTCACTTATCTTTCAAAGCGTCCTTGTCTAAAAAGAGGGAACGGAATAATATGTACCTCATCGAGTGGCTAGGATCATTAAATGAGATAAAGCAAGTAAAGTATCTGGCATATAACTGATGCTTAATAAATGTTAGTTTTTATTATTAATCACATCTATTATTCTATCTGAGGATAAGAATTCTGTTGCAGTGATGAACAATGTTCAACAGAGAATGAGAATTATTATTCGTAAGGCAATAGAATGAAAAGCTCACATTTGGATTTTTTTTCTTCTCTTTCCTTCTCAGTTTGCCTCTAAAATTGACCAGATCCGGTCACTAAAACGAGACTATCAGGTGAACCACAAGATGATGGCTATATTGGGTCAATTTTTTTTTTTTCAGAAAAGGTTACATGAATAGCCTTGTAATGGACAACTTCTTTATAATAGATATTTTATCTTTTTATTTGAATTTTATTTTATGTTTCTTCTAAAAAGAAATGAGAGAGAGAGAGAGTTTCCCATGGTGCTCTGTGGAAAGACAAAAACTAAGCATCAGGAAGCCTCTGTCCTCAGACATTAATTATCTGACTGAATTTGAGAAAGTCACTTTACCTGTTTAAGCCTCAATATTTTCATCTCTACAATGAAGATGCTCTACCAGGTATCCTTTTCCTGCTCTAAATTTCTGAATCTTTGTGAATACATGACAACATGTTTTAATCAATTGATAGCTGATGGTGTCAGAGAAGTGATGCCAATATAGGGAGGGTAACAGAAGAAAAACTAGAGTTCTGTGGCATCCTGCTATCTTCTTCCAGGATGAGGTTTTCTCGTCAACCTGGTCGACTCTTGGTATCACTTCCACCCATGCAGTAGTACTTTCACACAGCTGCCTGAATATTCTTTCTAAAGTGCCTTCTTAATCCAGGTTCCCTACAAAACAGTGTAAGACAAAGATTACATGAATTCTGTAAACCAAAGGCAGCAAGAGTAAGAAAAAAAGGGAAGCAAGGGAAAAGCACTTTCAGAATGACAGCATGAGAGCCCTAGATGCTCTCCCTAGTGGAAAAATCATCACTGGTGAGAATTGTTAAAGATTAAAAAACCCAAAAATCAAAAACAACCATTCAGTCTCTGGAAATGGTACTGAGAGCATACAGCAATTGAAGACAATCTTCTAAATATTGGTAAAACCTGCAGGAGTCTGTGTCCTGGACTGTTTCCTTCTCCTACTTCCCAGCTCAGTGTGAGGAAAACTCTACTCTGGGTGGGCACAGCCAAGAGGATGGGGCTCCCTTGTAACCCCAGCTCCCTGTCCAGGGCTACAGTTTCTACCCAGAAAATCAGGCTGTCAGTATTTGTCATCAACCCCCCTTCCCCGCCCCAAGCAATGTGTTGCACAAGCTCTATTGCAGGCAAATATGACTGAGAGATCTCCTCTTCTAGAAGCCCCTACTCACAGGCTTGCAATTCTACCCCAGGCATGGCAGGCCAAGAATAATGGGCCCCAAACCCTCTCACCCTGGCTTCCTCATAGGGCTGAGTTTCTGTGCAAAGGGAGACAAGCCAAGAAGAGTAGGAGCTACTGCCCCTGTTCAGCACCCCATTCATAAAGCCGGGGTGTCTCTCTAAAAGAAGCAGGTTGTTGTTCCTGTATCCCTTTTCAGAGCAGTGGAATGGAGGTTCTGTTAAAGTGGGAGGCAGCCTATAGAACAGAGAACTCCATAAGTATCACTAAGGGAACTTGCTTTATTTGGAACAGAGTGTAGGGAAGTTCAAGCCTAAGGGAACTGTCAAAAACAATGGACATTTAGATAGTGAGCAAGTAGGAAGAGCTGGTTGCTCCATGATATCTATACACGAAAGGGTAGACCAGTTAGCAGTTTAAAAGAAGAACTATGGAAAGAAATGTCCGTGAAGAGCCATTGTGGGGTCAGAGAAGTGTCAAAGACTGGCCTCAAAGTTTACTCCTGTGAAAATTACCCTGCACTTTAACTGAATCAGACGGTGGAGCAATTTCTGACCCAAGGCATGTAGAAAACAGTAGATCGATCATTCGGCTAGCAATTACTGGGTGTGGAGTGGTATCAACAGAGACAGCAGACCAGATAGAAGCTTAACTGGGAGATCAGTGAGAGTAAAAGAGAACCCTGGTTTCACTGTCATCCTGGGTGAGACAGGAAGAGGTCAAGGGGATTATGAGAATGCCCAAGGCTCTACTGGCTGAGGGCAACATTAAAGTCTGCTGTAGGGAAATAGACTTTACTGAAATAGTTCATCCAAGTTGCTAAACAAATAAATAAGCAGATAATCAAACAACAACAAAAGCTGGAGGCAGGGGAGGGGGAGAATCAGTATCAAGAGTAACTACAAAGTTATTTAAAATGTCCATTTTTTTAACAACAATAATAAAAATGAGACTCTATGCTGTCTACAGAAGATACAGTTTTAGATTCAAAGATACAAGTAGATTGAATGTAAAAGGATTAAAAATGGTACACCATACAAGCAATATGTTAAGAGAGCCAGAGTGGCTATACAAATAACAGACAAAATAAACGTGAAGATTGAAAAAAATGTTACTAGAGATAAAGAGGGGCATTTTATAAAAATAAAAAGTTCAATTCATCAAGAGGATATAGCAATTATAAACTTAACCTATATCAAGTGGGATTAATCCCAGGAATGCAAGTTGTTTTAACATACAAATGTCATTTAATATAATACATCATATCAATAAAGGACAAAACCACATGACCATCTCAGTAGACTAGGCAAAGGCATTTGACAAAATCTAACACTGATTTTAAGAATACTCAACAAACTATGAATAAAAGGGAACTTCCTCAATATTATAAAGGGCATCTATAAAAAATCTGCAGCCAACATCATTCTTAATAATGAAGACTAAATGAATTCCTCATAAGATCAGAAACCAGATAAGAATGTCCAATCTTGTCACTTCTGTTCAACATTCTAGTAGAGGTTCTAGCCAGGGCAACGGACAAATGAAGGATGTCAAAATGGGAAGGGGAAAAGTAAAACTATCTTCATTTACATATGACATGACCTCTTATATAGAAAATCCTAAATAATTGACTAAAATACTGTTAAATCTAATAAATGAGTTAAGCAAATTTGCAAGATATGACACATACAAAAGTAAATTGTATTTTACAGTAAAATGAACAAAATGAAAAAAAATTGGAAAGGCAATGCCATTTACAATAACATCAAAAACTAAAATTATTAAGAATACTCTCAATAAAAGAGATGTAAAACTTGTATTCTGAAAAACAAAGTGTTGGAAGCAGTCAAAGAAGATTTAAATGTAGAAGTCTTCCTTATCTGTGGAAGATACATTCCAAGACCCCCACTGGATGCCTGAAACAGCCGATGGTACCTAACCCTATATATACTGCGTTTTTATCCTTACATTCCTACTTATGATAAAGTTAAATTATAAATTAGGCACAGTAAGAGATTAACAACAATAACTAATAATAAAATAGAAC
The DNA here is from genome assembly GCF_028021215.1 of Eschrichtius robustus. Classification (NCBI taxonomy): domain Eukaryota; kingdom Metazoa; phylum Chordata; class Mammalia; order Artiodactyla; family Eschrichtiidae; genus Eschrichtius; species Eschrichtius robustus. The sequence continues at coordinate 91,165,400 of NC_090838.1, read as the reverse complement.
AATTATAACAATATAATGTAATAAATGTTATGTGAATGTGGTATTTCTCAAAATATCTTATTGTACAAATTTAATGCCTTTTTCCATCTTAACTAAGCACTTTTACAGTTTGAGGTGTGACAGCAAAACTAGGACAAATTTCTTTTTCCTTCTTCACAATTTCACAGATAGAAGATTCATTTTTACTGTAGGTCTTAGCCAGCTCAGTATATGATTTTTTTCCCCCTTTCTTATTAAGTTGAGAACTTTCACCTTTTCACCTAAAGGAAGAACTTTACGGCTTCTCTTTAGCATATCTGAATTGCCAGCATCACTATTCTTGTGCTTTGGAGTCATTGTTAAGTAAAATAAGGGTTACCTGAGCACAATCACTGTATGCAATACCCGGATGATCAAGCCGATAACCTAGACAAGGCTACTTAGTGACCAACGGGAGGATATATATACTGGAAAAAAAGGATGATTCACTTCCTGAGCTGGATGGAGCAGGACAACTCAAGATTTCCTACTACTTACAACAGTGCTCAATTTAAAACTTATGAATTGTTTCTGGAATTTTCCATTTAATATTTTTGGACCAAGGTTGACCAAGGGTAACAAAAACCACAGAAAGGAAAACCACAGATAAGGAGGGAAAGACATCCTTGTTCATGGATCAAAAGACAATATTGTTAAGATGGCAATACTCCCCAAAATGATCTACAGATTCAACACAATCTCTATCAAAATCCTAGGTGTCTTTTTTTCTATTTTAGAAATTGACAAACTGGTCCTGAGATGCGTGTGGAATGTGCCTATAAGAGCCAAAAAAATATTGAAACAAGGAAACAAAGTTGGAAGATTCATACTTCCCAATTTCAAAAACTTGCTACAAACAAAGCTACAGTAATTAGAATAATGTGGTACTTTCATCAGAAAGTACATATAGTTAAATAGAACAGAATTGAGAAAGCAGAAATAAACCCTCATATTTATGGTCAATTGATTTCTGACAAGTGTTCTAAGGCAATTAATTTGATAGGTTTAAAAAAATGACTTTTTCAACAAATGGCGCTGGAAAACTTGAATATGCACATATAAAAGAATAAAGATGTACTCCTTTTTACTACCATACACAAAAAATAATTTAAAATGGATCACAGGCTAAATGTAAGAGCTATACCCTAAAATTCATAGGAAAAAACCAGGAGTAAATTTTGATGATCTTGGATTAGACAACACTTTCTTACATACACACCAAAACCCATAACCAACAAAAGAAAAAAGTAGATAAATTGGACTTCATCAAAATTTAAAAAACCTAAAAAACAAAAAACACTATACTACCAAGGGAGTGAAAAAAGACAACGGACAGAATGGGAAAAAAATACTTTCAAATGACGTATTTGGTAAGAGACTTGTATTCTGAATCTATTAATAACTTTTACAATTCAATAATAAAAAGATAAATAATCCAATTTAAAAATGGACAAAGGATCTGAAAAGACATCTCTCAAAAAAAGATATACAAATGACCAATAAGCACATGAAAAAAAGCTCAACGTCATTAGTCATAAGGGAGATACATACAGAAATACACACAAATCAAAACCACAGTGAGATATCGTTCACATTCACTAGAATACTGGGCAAAATAAGCCAACCAACCAAACAAACAAACAGAAAACAGGTAATAACCAATGTTGTCAGTGCTGGCAAGGATCAAGGATGTGGTGGAAATAAGTGCTATTGGAAATCTAAAATGGTGCCGTTTGGCTGTTTCTCAAATATTAAACATGGAGTTACCGTATGACCCAACAATTCCACTCATAAATATATACCCAAGAAAAATGAAAACATATATCCAATCAAAAACTTGTACATGAATATTTTTAGCAGCATCATTCACAACAGCCAAATAGTGGAAACAACCCAAATGCCTATCAAATGTTGAATGGATAAGTAAAATGTGGGACAGGGAAGGGGGTTCATTTGTTATTACTCAGCAGCCATAACTTCACAAGGAAACGCAATTGGTGCCTTGGTCACATGGGGCATCTTCCAGAAAGCCCTGTGGAATCACCACGCTTCAGAAAATTCTACGGGAGATGCAGAAGAAGAGAAAGGATTTATCCGGAGGGTCCTTCCGATCTCCCATCTCTTAATGGTTCCCCCTTTGTCCCACAGGGCGTTAACTCCATATATTCTGGCTGTGTTTACGGAGTACCCGTGGAAGTCTGATCGTACACCTTGCAATGAGGGGGCTTCACATTGGCCTGGAAGCAGGAGGAGGAGCCATAGCCTCCTTGGGTCCAGCCGGGCTAAGACCATGGAGGGCTTGATCCTGCAGGAGCCATTGATACGGCCCACCCCACATATACATACGATACTGCAGCCCAAGGGGTCAGAACCGGAGGATGAGCTGCAGGTTCTTGCATGAAACAACATGATGCTGCTCGTCACTGGTCATGAAAGGTGACCTCAAAGCACGTGGAGAAATCCTGGGCATTCTAGCTCCCTAAGACTATCGCCCATCTATTGGGTGAGAGGCGAGTGTTCCAACAATAGCTACTGGTGCGCTGGCTCAAAGGCATCTGCCCCAGAAGAACATTCTGTTGTGAGACCAGGTGAGCAAGCAAGCTTATAGCAGCCAGAGCAGGTGGTCAAGGCCCACGCAGGTGGAGCCCAGCAAATCCCAGGGGCGGGAGGAGGTGATAGCACATAAACCGGGTCTGGTAAAAAAAAAAAACAAAAACAAAAAACGCCTCTCTGATCAATTCATCCCTTAGCATGATCTAAGGGTTTCTAATCCTTGATTACGTCTCATGCTCCACTTACCCAAAACTACTTAAATTTCCTGGGAGAAGCCCTTACCTCTCTTTTCAAACCTACACAATTGTAAATATAGCTCCCTTAGACTGGAATAACCCAATTCTATCCCCCATCACTGCCCTTAATCTGAATGTTTCTGCTCTTTAGGACCCAGGGCAGAAGCATCTCACTTCCTTCCACTCTGGGAGGGGGTTTCTCTTGGAAGTCCTTCCAGAAGACGGTGAACTCATCAAAGCAGGGTTGCCACGCTTACCTTCGAGTTTGCAGTGCCTGGCACAAAGGGCTGCACTTGATTGATAGATGCTGAAATCCATGTTGAAAGGAAAAGTTTTTCACACCAGCCTCAGTTGTTCCACGATCTGGAAAAATTAAATTCTTCCTTCAAAGTATCAGAGCAAACTCATTTCCATCCAAGGGTCAAAATTAAGGTAGACTGCTAGCAAGTCTTGCCGGAAAATCTGTATCTTGAGAAAGCTTCTTCGTGAAGCAATGCCATGGGGTGGTTAAGGACACAGGTGCTAGAGCCTGATGATCTGGGCTCAAACCCCAGCTCTTCTATTTACTTGGCTGTGTGACCTTGGGAAAGTTACCCAGCCTTTCTGTGCCTTGGTTCCGTCATTTGTAATGTAAGGAAAAGAATAAACATACAAGTGTTCTGTGTATTCAATGACTTAATATTCATAAAGTGCCTAGAACAGTGCCTGGCACATAAAAAGCACTAAGTATGAGCGTAAAATAAAGGGGGAGAGGATGGAATGAAGGTGAGGAGGGCTTTCTTCACTGAACAGACATGAAGAATTGTTGTCATATGTTCTGAGGATAAGAGGAAAGAAAAGGTGTTCTCTCAGGAAGAGAACGTGATGTTTCAGGAACACGTTTTACGTGGTGCAGGTTTCCCTGATTAGAACCAAGAGGATGCAGACATTTGGGGGGAGTGGTCAGGGCAATTGATAAGAAGGTGCCTTTTAAATTCAATCCTCATAGTTTAATTGAAACAAGTACTTCCTGATGTGTCTACATGGTAATAAGATCCAAATGATAATTATTGGCTAACTTAATTCCTTGGGAAAGATCAATTCATGAGGCATCAGAGCACCACAGAACTGCTGACACTTCCCTGACTATAACTGCACATAGAAAAAGAGATTTGAAATATGAAGGAGGAAAACACTCAGCTTTTACTTGCAAAGCAGAGCATTAAAGGAATTATTCTGGAATTTCAGGTCAGCAGCAAGCTACTGAATTATCTGAAGCTTTTGGTCTAATTATCCAGATAGCTGTATTAGCAGTAGAAACCTTGCTTGCTCTGACCGTCTTTGGTGCCAGGTCCCAAGAACCCTTGGGATCCTTGTCATCTGCTCTTCTAAACCTGTCTACTGAGAGTCCAGTGGTGGGGAGGGAACGACACCCTCCCCCCAGTGGATCCCTTATATTTTAAGCGACCAAATCCGGTCCACCCTCGACTAATTAAGGGGTGATGCACCCAGCAGGGAACCACCTATCACCCAGGGCTTCAGCTGTGCAGCTAGAAGCAGAGTTTTGGGGGGTTGATTTTCTTTCCTTTTTACCCTCAGTTTCCCAAAGCAACTTTTGTCTTAGAAAAGTTCCAAAACAAACAAGAGCAAAACTGACTATTCTGTGCCTTCCCATGGTGAAGTAGAAAATCATCTCCCTCCAAGAATAGTTCTAAACAAAATGATCAGCTCATCTTTTCTTCCTTCCCATAGTATGCGCTATAATTGACCTTACTGGAAGTATCTGCACAGCACTTCTGGAACTGAAGTATTTGTTGCTTGCCTCTGAGCTCTTGTTACTTTTTGGGGGCTCGAATTTTATTCTTTTTTTAGGAAGAAAGAAGAAGAAGAAGAAAGCAGTGATAGAGAATTGGTCAGTGCTGTCCAGAAACATGACTTGCTTTCCAAGCCCACAACTAGCAATTAAGCTGGATGACCTCAGATCAAGGTCTGGCACATCATACCCCTAAATTGAAAGCCTGCATCCTGAGCTGGAGTGAAGTCAAGAGCTTTGACCCTGTTTTCAGGACAGAAAAGCCGAGCTCTGTCTCTGCTTCCCAAAGTCAAACTTCTACTACTCAGAGGGTGCTGCAGAAGGGGGTAATTAACTCTGGGAGACTCCGCATTGTGAGGTGGAGAGGAGAGGCACCATGGTGGTGCAGGTGGAAGGGACTGGGCATGAAGGTGGTCTTCGAAATGGAACAGGTCTTCACTCCAGAGTAGGGTTAGTGTCATGGTCTTACAATTCTAATGTGATTGCTGCCCTAAGGGAATAGGGATTTTGTAGCGGAGAGAAGCTTGAAGTTGTGTGATCCTGGTTGTGTCCTAAACACCTCCAAGCTTCAGCTGCCTTATTGATGATAATGTTGATGGTGGTGGTGGTGATGGTGATGATGGTGGTGGTGGTGGTGATGGTGATGGTGGTGGTGGTGGTGGTGATGGTGATGGTGGTGGTGATGGTGATGATGGTGGTGATGATGATGATGATGGTGATGGTGGTGATGGTGATGGTGGTGGTGGTGGTGATGGTGATGATGGTGGTGGTGGTGGTGATGGTGATGATGGTGATGGTGGTGATGGTGGTGATGGTGGTGGTGGTGGTGATGGTGATGTTGGTGGTGGTGATTGTGATGATGGTGGTGATGGTGATGATGGTGATGGTGGTGATGGTGGTGATGGTGGTGGTGGTGGTGATGGTGATGTTGGTGGTGGTGATTGTGATGATGGTGGTGATGGTGATGATGGTGATGGTGGTGATGGTGGTGATAGTGGTGGTGGTGGTGGTGATGGTGATGATGGTGGTGGTGGTGGTGATGGTGGTGATGGTGATGGTGGTGATGATGATGATGGTGGTGATGGTGGTGATGGTGGTGGTGATGGTGGTGATGGTGGTGATGGTGGTGGTGGTGGTGATGATGGTGATGGTGGTGATGGTGGTGATGGTGGTGGTGGTAGTGGTGATGGTGATGATGGTGGTGGTGGTGGTGATGGTGGTGATGGTGATGGTGGTGATGATGATGATGGTGATGGTGGTGATGGTGGTGATGGTGATGGTAATGGTGGTGATGGTGGTGGTGGTAGTGGTGATGGTGATGATGGTGGTGGTGGTGGTGATGGTGGTGATGATGTTGGTGGTGATGATGATGATGGTGATGGTGGTGATGGTGGTGATGGTGATGGTGGTGGCGGTGATGGTGGTGATGGTGATGGTGGTGATGATGATGATGGTGATGGTGGTGATGGTGTTGATGGTGATGATGGTGGTGGTGGTGGTGGTGATGGTGATGACGGTGGTGGTGGTGGTGATGGTGATGGTGGTGATGATGGTGGTGATGGTGATGATGGTGATGGTGGTGATGGTGGTGATGGTGGTGATGGTGGTGGTGATGGTGATGATGGTGGTGGTGATGGTGTTGATGGTGATGATGGTGGTGGTGGTGGTGGTGATGGTGATGACGGTGGTGATGGCGATGATGGTGATGATGGTGATGGTGGTGATGGTGGTGGTGGTGGTGGTGATGGTGATGATGGTGGTGGTGGTGGTGATGGTGATGATGGTGGTGATGGTGATGATGGTGATGGTGGTGATGGTGGTGATGGTGGTGGTGATGGTGATGATGGTGGTGGTGGTGGTGATGGTGGTGGTGATGGTGGTGATGGTGATGGTGGTGATGGTGGTGATGGTGGTGGTGGTGATGATGGTGGTGATGGTGGTGATGGTGGTGGTGGTGGTGATGATGATGATGGTGGTGGTGGTGGTGGTGATGGTGATGATGGTGGTGGTGGTGGTGATGGTGATGATGGTGGTGGTGGTGATGATGGTGGTGATGGTGGTGATGGTGGTGATGGTGGTGGTGGTGGTGATGATGGTGGTGGTGGTGATGATGATGATGGTGGTGGTGGTTGTGGTGATGGTGATGATGGTGGTGGTGGTGGTGATGGTGGTGGTGATGGTGGTGGTGGTGATGATGGTGGTGATGGTGGTGATGGTGGTGGTGGTGGTGATGATGGTGGTGGTGGTGATGATGATGATGGTGGTGGTGGTGGTGATAGTGATGATGGTGGTGGTGGTGGTGATGGTGGTGATGGTGATGGTGGTGATGATGAAGATGGTGATGGTGGTGATGGCGGTGATGGTGGTGGTGGTGGTGGTGATGGTGGTGATGGTGATGGTGGTGATGATGATGATGGTGATGGTGGTGATGGTGGTGATGGTGATGATGGTGGTGGTGGTGGTGGTGGTGATGGTGGTGATGGTGGTGGTGGGGATGGTGATGATGATGACTATCTTAAAGATGGTGTGACGATCCAGTGACATAACATATGACAGAGGGAAATGCTTAGTACATATTAGATACCAGATGAATTTTAGATTCATTTTATTTCAAAGAGATTATGAACTCTATATAGGCAGAAGCCTTCTATCCCTTTGTATTCACCATAGTTCCTAAGCAATTTCTTTTCTGCAACATCCCCTAAATGAATGAACCGGATGACTGAAATAAGACAGCAGGTGATTAAAAATGAAATGCTTCATCTTACTCTACTTACGCACATTATCGCCAGTCGCAGCTGTTCAGAAGACGAGTCATAACGTTAGTTGAACCCAGACTAATGTGGTGAGCTAGCATCTGTACTTTCCCCCCTCTTTCTTCTCTGTTTCAGGAGCGTCACCTCCCTCCCCAATCCACTGCCACCATCACTGGTACTAAGAATGCCTAGTAGGTTGGTTCTCCCTCTCTACTTTCTGAAATTACACTTCCTTTCCTTTCTTTCCTCAATTCCCTTAGGGTGACTTTGACATTGGATGTCAAGGAGCACTGATTCTCTCGATGGTGAGTGGTACCATGTGTTGCCACTGGGGAGAGGCTGCCTTTGTTAGCCCAGGAGAATTGCTGGTGGGTATTCAGGCATTTTGGTTAAGTGGAAGTGACAGATACAGGCTAGTGAGATGTAGCGATATCACGGGCCAGAGGAGGTTTCCAACCTTCTCCTCTAATTGGGCTTCAAGGACACAGATGGATGTGGAAAAAGCATAGCTGTGACCTTTTTTCACAATTCATCTTCAAGGAACCCACTTGTATGCCAGTAAACCACTGATGAATCCCATTTTCTGTGACTCAATCCAAGTGAGAGAGCTCCAAGAGAAGAACTCATAGAGATGGGGCTTGTCTGCTGGCTGGGAAGACTGAAGGTTCCCAGAGCTGAAGATGTGTCATCCCAACAGCATCTGTGGGACTGGGATGTAGAGGGGTAAAAAAAGATTCTTTTTTTTAAATTAATTTTTATTGGAGTTTAGGGGCTTCCCTGGTGGCGCAGTGGTTAAGAATCCGCCTGCCAATGCAGGGGACACCGGTTCGAGCCCTGGTCTGGGAAGATCCCACGTGCTGTGGAGCAGTTAAACCCTTGAGCCACAACTACGGAGCCCGCAAGCCACAGCTACTGAAGCCCGCGTGCCTAGAGCCCGTGCTCCGCAACAAGAGAAGCCACCGTGGTGAGAAGCCCTCGCACCTCAATGAAGAGTAGACACGCTCACCGCAACTAGAGAAAGCCCGTGCGCAGCAACAAAGACCCAATGCAGCCAAAAATTTAAAAAATTAAATTTAATTTAAAAAATTAAAAAAAATTTTTTTATTGGAGTATAGTTGCTTTACAATGTTGTGTTAGTTTCTGCTGTACAGCAAAGTGAATCAGCTATATGTATAGATATAACCCCTCTTTCTTGGATTTCCTTCCCATGTAGGTCACCACAGAGCAATGAGTAGAGTTCCCTGTGCTCTACAGCAGGTTCTCATTAGTTATCTATTTTATACATAGTAGCGTATGTATATCAATCCTAATCTCCCAATTCATCCCACCTCCCCCCAAAAATTCTTGGGAATTCATTTCTCCTTTGGAATTCAAAGATCAGACTGGTGCTGACCCTCAGCAGGATATCAGTGAAAGTAGGAGACCAGCTGGAGCAGAGGAGAAACAGTAGGTGCAGTGGTGGGAAAGTGGGCATCTGATTCCCCATGAGGTGGGTGAGTCACAGTGGGAAAACTGACCATGAGGGGCTTCACTGCACGGAGCAGGAGACGAGGGGTATCCAGAGAAAGCATGACCTGTGTCAGGTGCACCAGGAGCAGTGGAGGTGCTGGTGGGATTTGGGGGTTGGGGGAGGGTGTCCAAAGAACCCACAAGAATGCCTCAGACAGAAGGAGCTAGATGTTTGGCATCACGTAGAAGAAAGGGCATTCCACCAGTAAGAGAGAATTTCAAAGAGCACCATCTGAGTTAAAGAAAAATCTCCCCTCCTTCTCCTTTACTTTCTCCTCCCTCTAAACACAGTGAAGAAAAAGGCAGAAGCAGACAGGAGAAAACAGAACAGGAGGGAAAAATAGACCACACTCTCTGTCCCATTGCCGGTTGGACCTAAGCTGGGGTAAAAGGAGAAGTTTGAACTGGACCGGAGATTAAAGTTTTGATATTAGATTAAACTAGTCTTTTAAAATTTTTGTTTTAAAATTAACATAGAACAAAATCGACCTTTTTGGTGTACAACTGTATGAATTTTAACACATACAGATTCACATCATCACCAAGAGAGGCAGGTTACTTTCTTGCACTCTCCTTTTGTGTGTCCCCTTTTCACACCTTCCTCCACCCCTAACCCCTGGAAACCACATATCTCTTCTCTGCCACGGTTTTGGCTTCCTGCAAATGTCATATAAATGGAAAAATGTAACCTTTTGAAATTAGATTTTTTTCACTCAGCCTTATGCTTTGAGATTCAGCCAAGCTGTTGTGTGTCTCAGTAGTACATTCTTTTTTATTTCTATGAAGTGTTTAATTTTTGCACGTGCAACTATTGATTGATTGATGTACCCTGTGCCAGGTATCACTTGATTACCTCTGAGCCCCATATTCACCATTCAGTATCTGCTCCATGGAATAGACTGGAGTTTTGAAGCATTTATCCCTTCCGGTGAGTACAAAGTTGAGCTCCATCAGTGGAGGGAGTTGGAGGGGCCTTGCAGGAGGGCCTTCCTGGTTCCAGCTGCAGTGTTTTGTGTCATTCTTCCTGTTGCTGCACCATCAGTCAGCAGCATGGGTGTGTGACATCTGTTGGTGCCCTGCCCAAGCTGTGCACACAGAGGAGATTACCTCTCAGGCACCTTGCAGTCCTGGCCTCTCAGGGACACTGCACGGTCCAAGCCTCCGGCCCACGTGGCCCTCCGCATCCCCCCCTGCACCCCTGCCGCGGCTTTGGCTCACCTGCAAACCAAAACTTTGGTCCCTGAAGCTCCCACAATGCGGACCCGGGTGCTCCAGACCTCATGCCCACAGCCGTGCCCCCATTCGTGCCGTAAGCCCGTCCACCAGCCATGGTTTGCTCTGTCCTGGGAGTCTGCTGGCTGCTTTCCAGCAACTATGGACTAGCTCTGGCCCAGGCAACTAAGAGAACTTTGCCACTCAGTGGGCAATATCTCACCTTCTCTAACAATGTCCGAACCCCAGACTTGGGGAGGGGATTCCTTCCAAGTTTGTCTCCCTACTCTCCTTCAGCCCCAAGACACTCCGGAGTTCTACTGACATCTCTATACTCACTCTCTTATAGCCAAATAATTGTTTATATTAAAGATTCCCTTTAAGAATTACTGTGCGGTTTCTGTCTCCTGATTGGACCCAAACTGATACACACTAGTCGAAGGTCGTTGAGTTGTTTCCAGATAGTGTTGATTTTGACCAGAGCTGCTATAAACATTCATGTACAGAGTATGTGTATGTATGTGAACAGAATTTTCATTTCTCTGGGACTGATATCTAGGAATATATAGTAAGTGGATGTTTCACTTTGTAAGGAGTCGTTAAGCTGTTTTGTAGAATGGCTGGACCATTTGCTCTCCAGGAGAAGTATATGAGAGCTCCACGTGTCCATGTCATCATCTGCATCTGGTATTGTCAGTTTTTTTCTTTTCTTTTCTGGGGGGCTATTTTAATTTACGTTTTCCTAATAGATATTGATGTTGCACATCTTTTTATGGGCTTATTTGCCATCTATGTGTCCTTTTTAGTGAATTGTCTATTCAAATTTTTTGCTCCTTTTTTAAAATTGGGTAGTTTGCTTTTTATTATTGAATTTAGAGAGATCTTTACATATTCTAGATACAAATCCTTCATGGGATATGTGATTTTCAAATATTTTCTACATGTTTAAGGCTTGTTTTTTTCATTATTTTGACAGTATTTTTCTCGTAACAAATGTTTTTAATTTTTTGAAATCCAATTTACTAATCTTTTTTCTTATAGGTCATGCTTCTGGTGTCATATCTAAGAACTCTGCCTAATCTCAGGTCATATTTTCTTCTAAAATTTTTATAGGTTTAGTTTTACATCTAGATCTATGGTCCATTTTGAGTTAATGTTTGTGTAAGGTTTCAAGTTCATCTTATTGCATATGACAGCCAACTTATTGCATATGATGGCCAGTTATTTAACACCCTTTGTTTAAAACTCTGTCCTTTCCTCATTGAATTACCTTTTACACTTTATCAAGACTCAACAGGCCATATCTGTATGGGTGTATTTTTGCACTCTTGATTTTGTTTTATTGATCTATTACTTAGCCAATATAGCATTGTCTTGATTGCTGTAACTTTATACTGATTTATAAAGTTGAGTAGTGTAATTCCTCCAACTTTATTTTCTTTTGTAAATTGCTTTGATAATTTTTTTTAAATTTATTTATTTGTTTTTATTTTTGGCTGCGTTGGGTCTTTGTTGCTGCGTGCAGGTTTTCTCTAGTTGCGGCGAGTGGGGGCTACTCTTTGTTGTAGTGCACAGGCTTCTCACTGCGGTGGCTTCTCTTGTTGCGGAGCACGAGCTCTAGGCGCGTGGGCTTCAGTAATTGTGGCATGCGGGCTTCAGTTGTTGTGGCACACGGGCTCAGTAGTTGTGGCTTGCAGGCTCTAGAATGCAGGCTCAGCAGTTGTGGCGCATAGGCTTAGTTGCTCCGCGGCATGTGGGATCTTCCTGGACCAGGGCTCGAACCCGTGTCCCCTGAATTGGCAGGCAGATTCTTAACCACTGCGCCACCAGGGGAGTCCCTGCTTTGATCATTTTAGGTTATTTACTTTTCCATTAAAATTTTAGAATCAGTTTGCCTGGATCTACAAAAAATTCTTCTTGGATACTGAAGGAAATTATGTTAAACTTCTAAATCAATTTGAGGAGAATTTATTTGAGAATATGTTGTGGATTTGTCTATTTCTTTATTTAGTTCTGTCAGTTTTTGTTGCATGTATTTTGAAGCTCTGATGTTAGGTGCATACACATTGAAGACTGTTATGTCTTCTTGGCAAATTCATCTTTTTATCATCTTTATCTCTGGTAATTAATTTCCTTTCCTCTGAAGTCTCCTTAAGCTGATGTTAATATAAGCACTCCAACATTCCTTTAATTATTGTTTATAATATGTTTATATCTAACCTTTTACTTTCAACCTGCTTATATCATTATATTTGAAATGTTTTTATTACAGAGGGATATAGTTTAAATACAGTCATTTAAAAAAGTGTGTTCTAATAATCTTGATCTTTTACTTACTATGTTTATATATTTGACGTTTGATATAATTATTAATATATCTGGATTTATGTCTACCATTTTATTGTTTGATTTCTGTTTATTTCCTCAGTTCTTTGTTCCTCTATTTTCCTTTTCCTTTCTTCTTTTGGGTTATTTTAACACTTTTATCAGTCCATTTAAATTCATCTATTATGTTTTAACAATACTTGTTTTTCATTTGTTTGTTTGTTTTAGTGGTTGCTCAAGGGATTAAAGTATGCTTTCACTTTCTTCTTAGAATCAATATTTTACCATTTCAAGTAGGATGTAGTTACCGAACCACCACACAAGTTCCCCTACTCTGTCCCTTTTATGTTGTAGTTGACTTATATATTACACCTACCTACATCGAAAATTCCATCAGAAAAGGTTATAACATTTTGCTTTCAATGGATTGTATCCCAAATATTTAAAATATTATGTCATGCAACTCTGGATCCTGTTGAAATCCTATGTAGAATGCTATTTTTGTTTAAGCAGGCAACTGACCTAGTTGGATTCAAGCCCAAAATTCTAACCAGCCTTGTGGTTTCAATGTCAGTTCTATTTCACTGTCCTTCAGTTCTATTTAGACTTGTCCCTGGAACTCAGGAAGCAGTCTATCCTATAGTTCAATTCTCAGAGTTTATGGTGTTCTATTTAGGGTCAGACTCAAGCATATGCAGCTTGGGGATGAGCCTTGGAGTTTGTAAGCAACTTTATGGGTTTGCTTTCCTGAGCTCCTCTCTGTCAGCACTCTGCACAGTACTTTCAGGTTCTATAGGTCTCTTGTCCTCCTCTCTGTAGTTCTCTGGCAAGAGTGCCGGTGCTTTAAGTACTCCACCCTGCGGTGCACTTCCCCCCACTGCTTCCACCTCCCCAGCCAAGTGGTAGGAGAAACACACACAAAAAATCAATAGAGATTTGCCACACCTTGAGACCACAGCTCCTTGTATCAAAATGGACAGTTCTCCCTCCCACAGAGATATAGGCTCTTGAGGACCCCTCTTGTCTCTGCTTTTGTTGATGTCACTGATGCCAACACAGGATTGCACAGGGGCTAGGAAGTAAGAGAACATAGAAAGGAAACTATACGGGAGTGTTAGGAAACACCTTTCCCAGTCTTCAAGGCAGAACTAGAGGGCTTCTTCTGGAACTAGTGTTAACACTAATGTCCACTTCCGGGTTTTGGACTGCGCTGAATCTAAACCAAGAGATATTGGAGGAAAATAAAATCGTGGAACTTTGAATTCCTGTCTTCTCCAATCTTCCTGCTTTGATGTACTTTTCAAAATCCTCAAACCGATTTTTATATGCACTTTATTCAGGTTTCATAGCTACAATGAGTGGGAAAGGTAGGGGGCTGTGTGCTTACTCCATGTTACCTGGAGCTGCAATCTGGAAATGATATAGATAGTAAATGTGGGTACTAAAACCCAAAAGAGACCAGGAAAGCTGTGAGATCGCCTGAGACATCATCCAGGGTCAGTAAGGACTACTCTACAATGTGCACCAGAGGTAAGATGACCACCATCCAAAGTAGGGCACATTTTCAGAGTAAGAAATTATACTTGGTCTATGAAAATTATACCCGGACAACCAGTGTAAAACCGGAAGCAGAATAGATGGACACCTTATTTAGAAGGTGTGGTGAGAATCCATTATTCCTTCTCATTGTATTCTACTGAGATCAATTGTTTAATTACCATCAGTCTTCTGTACATAGAAAACTTGTTTTGGTTGTCCACTTTGTTTTGACTGATTTACACGTAAGAAATGGTAAATAAACCCTTATCCTAAATGTTAATTTGTCATCCTTAGCGTACCCACTCACCTGCAAGAGTGTATTCTGTAAATGATAGACCCAGATAGCTTCTTTTTTGTGTGTATGCATAAATCTGGGGATCATTTTGAGTTTTGGTTAAGCTAAGAACACCACTCTGGACCTCTGGATATATCAGCTACAGCCATCCTTATTTTAGAATAAAATAAATCTGGACAAACTGGCCAAAAGGGGTTTCTGAGTCTTAGATGTCTGAGAGTGATTGGCAGGAAAACCAGGGATTCTAGTCATCACCAGGACACAACGGCACAATGACAGTGTCGATCCTTCCCTTCTGAGACCCTACAATGAGCTTTCCCGCAAGAAAATTCCTCCAGGAATAATTTATACCCTTTAACTCATCTTTAACTTTATCACTGAAATTCCCAACAAGGATGTTGCTTGGTGCCAAAACCACAGTGGTTTTTGTGATGTGGGTGTCTCCGTGCAAAAAGACCTCAACAGCCTTTCACATAGGCACCCAGCAGTGGCCAGATGGCAATGACCCTGAGCCCCTCCAAACCTGGATCACATTCGTACAAGCGGATGGGACACATTAAATGTGAATGAGTCCAGAAATTGCTTTTCTTTATTGCTCAAATAAATCGCGCCCTTCTATCGGGGAAGATGAGTGTTGTACCTTCATATGAGACTAGAACACCATTTTAACCACACATTGAACTCTCATCAGGAAAACACACTGGTGAGAATGAAAGGAGCCTCGTCTACGTGGAACAGCTACTTGGTCCTCTAGCCTAAGGCCCATCACTTAGGAGGAACTCAACGAAACCAGAGAGTCAGGAAGCACATGGGGACCACCAGCCTCGAGAGGCAAAGGCTCAGACTTAAGCGCTGTTCAAGCCCCAATCTTGCTGTCCTTTAACCAATGTAGACATTTATTTCCCAGACTCTTGCCCTGGCTTCTGACTCCTGTCACTGCCTTTCTACTTTGCACATAACTGCTGGTCTGTTCCTTGTCTCCTCCAAATCATTTTGGCCTAATTGGTTCCTACTTCCTGTGGCCCAGAGTAAGGTTGTGTACTTCATGCCCTGCGCAAAGGCCAAGGCGACAAGGATGAGCTGAAATTAGCCCCACTCTTCTCCCCAAGCCCTGTGTCCTGGCTCAGGGCTACACGGGTCCCGAGGAAAGGGCTCTTCCTTCTAGTTCTCACGAGGACACAGTAGAGAAGAACCGTGGCCCTGTCTGCTCCTTGGCCCCTGGTCTCTGCCTTTCCTACTTGCTTTCTGTGCTCCAGTGAATGGGTGAACACGGAATAAGAACTATCTCCTTCACAGAGACGGTTTAGGCAAAGTTTAAATCACTTGTTTCTAATAAAATAACATTTATTTGACTGCAAAGATATATAAAGTGATGTGAACAATACGTAGAAGATGTGACAGTCCATAGCCACAAAGCCAAGTGGCTGTATCTGCTGATTCCGCTGAGACCACTAGGAAAATCTTGGGGGCCGTGTGGGCTGAATTCGCTCTCCCTCTGTCCAGGAAATCAGAGGCTCCCACCATAGTTTTCGTGTCATTCCCGTGCCTGCCACGCTTGCTCAGGGCTGGCAGAATGCTTCCTATTTTATATCAGCCTCATCCACGCCGTGTGTTCTATCCATCAGGGTCTGTCTCTACTCACCAGGGACAGGACGGGAGGGGTGTAGGAGGAGGAAGCTCAGGGCCCATTTCACCGTCCTTCAGGCTGGGAGCGCCTCCCAGTGGTTTCTGTTTTACTGAGTCTTTTCTAGAGAAAAAAATCCTCGGGATAATTCTGAGATGATTCCACGTGAATCCTTTGGAGCTTTTCACAGGCATGTGGTAGCGTATTTGGGTCCAGAATCTGGCATTGGGAGGAACTGATTTGAAGCCTCTCCAAGTGACAGTGGGCAAAACCCTGAGAGCTTTTTTCACTAGATGAGGTAGAGACTCCGGCTCTTGGAAGGAAGAGAACTTAATTAAAATCAATTTCAGTGTTTGATCCTCCAAGGCAATGTTCACCGCTGCTTGTAGTTCAAAGACACTGGGTCCGTTGACGTAGCTGGGGCTCAAGATAAATATTCCTCTTCTACTTTTCTTAATAATGCTCACAATGTCTTCCGCATACACTGGAAATAAAAGATTTAATTATTCGACATTGTTATTGGCTTTTTTTTTTTAATGACCACGGTTAAAGATTTGATAAAAGTTCATAATAATGCAATTGACAAGGAAATTTAGTTATTTCTGAGATATACATTTTAAAGTAATAACTAGAATTATGACTTATTACATTATACCAGAACATATATGATTTTTAGAAATTTCATGTAATGTCTGAAACATTTATATTAGCATATTTCCATACAAATAACCCAAAGAAAGTTTAGTATTAGTTGTTTTTTTTGTTTGTTTGTTTGTTTGTTTATACAGCAGGTTCTTATTAATCATCAATTTTATACACATCAGTGTATACATGACATTGTTGTTGTTAAACCTTGAGTCACAATAACCCTGAATCTCCCAGATCCACCCAGCGGGTTCCTTGCAATGGGCACTCTTAGGCAAAGAGGAAAGGAAGCCTGGTTTTCTTGATCACTTCTACTAAATCAACTCTGTGGACAGTTGAAGATATGTTCCAGAGTCTAGTGACTGTCAGTTTCACATTCCTCCCTGTGTTCTGTCTCCTCAAGTTGCCAATTCCTCTAGGAGCAAAGCTCGTTGGAACAAGGTTGGCTGGGATAAGAGAGGGGCATGGAATGTCCCAGGCTCCTGGGTGGGGCATCTCAGGCAGAGGAGGTCAGCAGGACAGGATGAGGTCTGCATATCTGATCGCGCCCAGAACTGGGCCCGGGCCTGGGGAACCTGCTGGACCCAGTCCTGAGTTTGTGGCAGGCACAGTCCCAGAAAACAGGGGACCACCCGTTTGGGAGGACAGAGATAACTTCCTGCTGAGGAGCCAGAAAAGAGATCTTCATTCTGGAAGGCTCCCTGGGCTCCAACATTTTTTTTTCCTGAAGATGGATTATTTTCCCCCTGTGGCAATTTTTTTTATTTTTTAAATTTTAAAATTTTAATTTTATATTGGGGTATAGTTGATTTACAATGTTGTGTTAGTTTCAGGTGTATAGCAAAGTGGTTCAGTTAGACATATGCATATATCCATTGAAGATGGATTTTTTTGATGATGGAGCGTGTCTCTGAAACACACATTTTTCTGTGTTGTTGCCCCAGAAGTTCTAAGCTCATGAAACCTTCCAGAAGATAAATAGCCCAACAGAAAGAATGACAAGACAACGTAGAGAGTGCTTGCACGTAACTCTCCTTCTTGTGCTACGTTTTCTGTTGGCGTGCAGGACTTACCTCCTCCTGGGGCCACGTCTCTTTCAAGCAAACACAAGGTGTATCCATATTTGTTTTCCAAAACTTCAGGGAATAGACTCAGAGCCAAATTTTCCTCACTCAGAGATGAAGTGGCCTCACTCTCAAGAGAGCTCCAT
This sequence comes from Eschrichtius robustus, assembly GCF_028021215.1. Classification (NCBI taxonomy): domain Eukaryota; kingdom Metazoa; phylum Chordata; class Mammalia; order Artiodactyla; family Eschrichtiidae; genus Eschrichtius; species Eschrichtius robustus. Next base: position 91,147,686 of record NC_090838.1, on the reverse strand, counting down.
TTCCCATAGGATATGAAAGCATCGAACTCCTTTTTATCTGAGGAAGAAGCACAATAAAGAATGCAAGCCACTGACAGATTTTTTACTCCCGTGGCATACCTACATACGCTCGAACCATATGGTAAATGGATAAGAATTAAGATTTGGGATCCTTACTGCGCTGATTTATTAAATGAAAAGCAGCATCTGTGTTCATTTCAGAATCACACTGCTGAGGGGTATTGATTGTTCACCCGGAATCAGATTCTAATCGATGAGGCTCTCCTGCACCTTCACTGACGTCAGATCAAACGGCTGGGGCCTTCTCTGATTAAATCACATGTTCTCAGGAGTTCCTCTGAGCTTTTTCTGCTCTGCAGCGCTGCTGTCTCATTAGTCACACATCAAAGTGGAGTCTCCTCCACCAAAGCCTGATAATACCCAGTGAGCAAAGCACTGCAGAGACCCAGTGCATTAGCGAGCTGACAGCACATGTATCTGTGTTTGAATCCCCATATGTAAAATGAGATAATAATAGCTCCCCGGCATGCTTCTGTCAGGGTCGCCTGGGATAATGTATAGGAAGGATTTGGTGACGGACTTATAGCAGACACAAGATAATATTCATTCCTTTCCCTTTTAGATGGAAAACTGTATTTTGGAACTTGTTTTAGGGTATTTTTAAGGTCTCATATGCCTCTGTTGACTCAACTATTATAAATGCACATAGACTCTGGGATGTGCTAAAGAACTAACTGGAAGCCATAGAAAATCTCAAAAGTTAACCCACGGGCTCTGGAGTTGGACACAGCTGGCTCGTCTTCCAGCACTTTGCACAATGCCTGACAAATAGTATTATTACAAAGTAGTAAACAGCAGTGCTGTTACTGATGCAGTTTGGCAGTTTGTTCAACGTGAACCTAAGAGGCTTTAGCTGACAGAAGTGTCAGCAACAGAAAAGGAAGAGGGAAACACAGGTGGTCTGGCGTCAAGAGAGGAGGATGCTGAAGAGCGAGGTCCTGGAGGTGCATCTAAGATGCTTCTCATTGGCCATGTGGGGAGGCGGTGGCTCAGGGGGCGTGGCCAGCAGGTACATGCTGTGCAGTTCCTGTGTGACACACCATAGTCACCCTGATTTTTTCCACATCCCTGTGACACTCCAGCAAACTAGGATTTTTCTATAACCTGAAAATGTTAAATTTCTTTTGTAATAATATTAGAGAGTGGGAGAATTAGATGATCCCCACAATTCTGACATCCTATGCCTCTCTAAATTTTGGGATATTCACAGGAAACAGTCTTTTTGCTGAAAAACATTAGATTGGCCACAGAGTGTACTGAATCACTGTGCTTGAAAACTGGGTTCTGCCTCCCTGTCAGATTACTAAAACGTTGCCTGTGCAAACGAGAGGGGACACATTTAAAATACTTCACAGTTTGGGGTTAACATATACACACTGCTATATATAAAACAGACAACCAACAAGGGCCTACTGTAGAGCACAGGGACCTCTACTCAATATTCTGTAATAACCTATAATGGAAAAGAATCCATATATGTATATGTGTGTATATATATATATATATATATATATATATATATATATATATATATATAACTGAATCACTTTGCTGTACACCTGAAACTCACACAACATTGTAAATCAACTATACTTCAATTAAAAAATAAATTAAGGTAAAAAACATCCCTCCAAAAAATAAAAATAAGATGTTTCACAGTAGATTGAGTCTTCTGTACAAGCTCTAGAATCTGAAGAAAAATAGCATTTTAGAAAAAGAAGTATGAAGTTGTCTAGGAGAACAATTAAGACAGTGATTAGATAATTTGTTCAATTCAAAAAAGCTAAAAAGCTATTTAAAAAATAACCTCAAAATCCTCTTGGCGTAAGGACTTCTAGTGCGTATGTTCAATCACCGGTCTAAAGAAAAGTGTGATTGATGCATTTCTTTGTTGCCCCTTTTCCCAGTGATCTGCCAGCTCTTCAATGAGTTCCTAGTGTGGGGAAACCACTGGTGTGTGTGTAAAGAGGCATCCCAATCAGGTAAGTATTTAATTGTCCCTGGAATCCAGCAGAAGGGATTCTGCTCTTTCCAAGCAATAGAATCATTCACTAAAACTGCCAACGTTCTAACCTTTGAGCCTTCCGGGACTAGAAAAACACGCCAGCAGCTCTTCTAGTCTAAAGAAGCAAATGTTAATAAACGCTATTAACCCGTCTCATGGGAAAACTGACAGAGACTTCATGGATAGTGCTAGTGCTAGTATTTTACAGAACTTCACTCTTTTAGGGACATTTCCACATCTCCAAGCCCCTCACTTTACAGAAGGAGTTAACTGAGGCAATAGCTAATGGGGGCTCTAAACCAAACTGCCTGGATTCCATCCCAACCTCTAACATCCCCTAGCAGTTCCACTGGGGGCACAGACTTCACGCCTCTGCCTGGCTTGTAGGATTTCAGTGGCGATTACTGCAGCTGATACATAAGCCTGGCGTGCACTCAGTCCTCAAGAGGTAATGAGAGCTGGAGCTGGCATCACTGAGTGCTTACTATGTGCTACATGCTGTTCTAAATGCTCAATATGTCTTAACTCAAAGAACCCACATTGCATTCATTGTGATTGTGATTACAACCCTACTTTACAGAAGAGAAAACTGAGGCATGGAGATGGTAAGTCATCCGCCATCTTGCTTCAGGTTGGTGAGTGGAGAGTTATTTTCAAGTCCAATGTGCCCTACAATAACATCGTTGGCGAGATTCCTAGTAACTTGGATGAAGAGAATTTGTTTCTCCCCTGGGCTCCCAGCCCTTCCCAGGTGTGAAGCCGCCAGACCTGCAGGAGGGTCTCAGAGCCTGAGGGTCATGACTTCCTCCATCGTGGGACATCCAGTTCTCAAGCCCCTCCCTCTAAGTCAGTTCTGAGGCGAGTTGGGTCATCTTACCCCCGAGGGTCTCATCCTTGTTTTGGTAGGTTCGGTACAGCAGCACTATTTCAATCCAGTACATGTAGAAGAGCGCACCTGCGGTCAGCACACCTGCCAGGGCCATGACGGTGCCGAGGAGGATGTAGAGGAACACCACTGCGGAGACGCGGCCGCCGTGAGCAGGTACAGGGGCTGAGTCCCCTCCAACACCCGCCTCCCCTATAAGGCCACATTCAGGCCTGCCCAGCACCTTTTCCAGCCCTATTATTTTTTTATCAAAATCTACTGGAAACATTTCTCTTGAATCTGGACACATCTTAAATCACATCTTGAGGGAATTGCCATAAAATGAACTCAAGAAAACCCAGGGTAATGGGTAGTTTCTGATTGGGGTGGCTGGGAAACTGACAAAAACTACTTTCTAAAATTTTTTTCTCCTATAAGCTTCCACACAACCCATTTGTGTCCCTCTTATTGCATACTGTAAATTATTTTCACGTGTTATCGACCCTACTGAAGTCTAAACTCCCTGAAGCCCAGAGCCACATCTGACTTACTTTCTCACCTCCACCGTACCTAACACGTGGCACCTTTGACCCACCTCTATGGAGCATGCACCAGGAGCACCAAATGTGTCTTATTTAAGCCTCACAAGCATTCAAAACCTGCTTATTCTCTCACCTCTATTAACTGAATGAATGAATGACATCACCTCCATCTCTGAGCATCTTCTTGAAGAAATTTAACAGCTCTTCCTTACCAGGAATTTCCTCTCTGACTTTAAAAGGCTATGATCTGTGATATACACATATCGCCCCTAAACTGAACAAGAATACTCTTTCTCCCCTCTTTTTTCTCCTTCACTCTCCGATACCAGACCATCACATTCTCTGGATCTGGAAGCCAGGGGAGGAAAATAGGAAAGGGAGCTAGGTCCTAGTACGATACCTGCCACATAGGGCATGCTCTGTAGGTCTTTGTAGAATGAATGAGTGAGTAAGTGAATGAACTAAGGAGTGAATGAATGAATGAATGAATGATAGGCTTTTCCAGCACAGCTCCCGTATGCAGAATATTAGTAAGAGGACCAGCTCTGGATCACCAATGTGAAACTTACTAGTTGTGTGGCCTCGGTCAAGGTACTGAATGAATCAGCACAAGCACATCGCTTACTTAGAATGCTGTCTGGCATCTAGAGCATGTTAGCGGCGATCATCACTGTGGCCACTTCCTTAGGAAAGTTCCTCTCCTCCCAGGTGAAAGCAGTTGCATGCCTTCTGCAGCCACCTTCAGGCTCACCTCCTTTCTTTTCTTTCAGTTGGATGGACTGGGTAGTGTTCCCAATGGAGTTCTGGGCAAAGCAAATGAACTTCCTGCGAAGATCACTCCAAGTAACTTCTTTCAGGAAGACAACACGCTCGACGACTTCATCCTTTAAGGTGGATTTAACACTAGGAAAGGAGGGAAAATACCACACCCCTTTAGTGACACAGATTGACACCCATTTGCAGTGTTTGGAACACGTATAAGTAGATAACCGTTTGGCTTTCAGAAGAGCTGTGGGATCAGATAGTACAAGGCGATGCCGGAAAGACAGAGGATGGTCAGAGGTGGCTCATTTTTTATTAAATGATTGAATCAGCTAAGCATCATTCTAAGCATTTACACTAGATGATAATTACTTGCGAGGCTCATCTGATCTTCCTTACTCTAAGATTTCCCCTTGAGCATAGATACAACAATTTAAGAATAATGTTAGAAATGACTAGCTTCTACTGAGGGCTGTGTGTATCAGACGGTCCTCTGGTCCCCTGAGCGCTAAATGTGGAGGAGAGGATCAAATCTCCTCCATGGCTCCCCTCACAGGAGCCCCACCAGGTAATGGTGTGATCATCCTGACTTGAGCAGCTCAGAACAGGCAAGAAGGTGGGTGACAATCCAAGGTCACACCACAGGGAAGTGGCAGCGTGATTCCTGGCCCTGTGTCATTCTGCCCTGTCCAGGAAGTGTGAATCTCGGCACTGATTCACAGTTTGGATTCTCTAAAGTGGCCCGTCTGCAGTCTATCTTCACATTAAAGAATATTGTCTCTGTGGATGATGTTTCAGGCTGTTTTGTTGGGAGCCTACAATACCCACTCTTATTCACTGGATGCTTCCTGCCTGCCAGAGACTGTGATAAGCATATCACCTCTACCATATTTGCTCCTTACAGGGACCTTGCAAAGTGAAGTTTGCTATCCATAGATAATAGATGGCATGGTGGAGGCTTGCAGAGGTTAAGGTGCACATTGCTAAATGGGTGGAAAACAGAGGTTCAAACCCAAGAACGTATAAATTTAGTGCATACTCCCTTTACCATGCTTGACTACCTTCAAGTTTGAGTATCAGCTTAATATGGGACCCAATGAGTTCCCTTGTCTTAGAAGTTCTTTCTAAATTTGATTACTGTTACCAAAACCCATCCTTTATTTTTTAAATGATGTATACTCTTCAAAGTGATATTACATTAGTCTGTTGAAATGTTTTAAAAACCAGGAGGAAGTGCTTAATACAGAGGCTATTACTTTGAAACAGATGTTGGAAAAATGAGGGACACTAGCTCCAAATGTCTAGAGTTTTACTTTCCATTGAGCCAACCTGTCTTCCCAGTAAATTCTTCCCACTAATCTGGGTTGCAAACTAAGTCTAGTTTCTCATAAAACTTAATGGCTTCGAAGTACTTCAAGACAGAGATCCCACATTACAACAGTAATTGGATCTACGGGAAAGAATGAGGGTGACCGTAATTGGCAAATGTCTGGGTAAGTATAAGACGATTTTTTCTTTCTTTAATTTCTTTAAAAGTTATAGTTTAACATATGCAGACAACAATAAAATGATACCTCAGTTATCAATATCCTGCTATTTTTGTATCATTTAAGCCTTCACTAATTCCCTACACCTACTCCATTGTCATTATATGGTTCTTTTTGGTAATATTTACCTACATTGAAATGCACAATGTCTAGGTGTATACTTTTTTTTTTCCCCTCATGCATGGCATGAGGGATCTTAGTTCCCCGACCAGGGATAGAACTTGTTCCCCTGCAGTGGAAAGCGGAGTCTTAACCACAGGGCCACCAGGGAAGTCCCTAGCTGTATACTTTTGACAAATGGTTATTAGGGTATAGAACATTTCCAACTTCCCAGCAAGTTCCCTTGTATCCCTTTCCAGCCAATGCCTAGCCTACCAGAAGGAATAACTCTTCTGATTTTTTTCACCTTAGATTAGTTTTTCCTTCCCTAGTTAGTTTGTTCTTTTTATTGCTGAATAATAATCCATTGTATGAATGAATGTAACCGTGTTTTAATTTTTGACTATTGTAAATAAAGCTGCTGTAGATATGCCTAAAAAAAAACAAAAACAAACAAACAAAAAAAGGCAGCTATCTCACCTCTGGGTCTCCTTTTCCAGATCGGATTGCATCATCTATTCCTCATTTCTCATATTTTCGGTCAGATCGCTTATTATTGTGCCATTTTCTCTGCATACGCTCTGGACTGTTAAGGACCCCAGTACTGGGGCTCTGACTCACCCCACTCTGGATGGACGGCACAGAGGGGAATGGAGAGTGGCTGACTGGGGTGCAGAATCCTTTCCCATTTGTTCCATGTGCCAAGGCTATTCAAGCAGCATGGGTTGTTATGCCTGCTTGTTAGTTTGGTGGGCAAAGCAGCCGCATCAAATTGTTACTACAAATTGAACTTTAAAACAATTGATAAAAAATAAAATAAAAAGATTACTTTAGAAAAAGGTGGGGGGAATTCCCCGGTGGTCCAGTGGTTAAGACTCGCCACTTTCACTGACTAGGACCTGGGTTCAATCCTTGTTCGGGGAAGTAAGATCCCACAAGCCATGCGGCCAAAAATAAAAAATAACAATTAAAAAAACCCAGAAATATTTCATTCTATGGCCCTCTCTGAAACTGCATTTGGCCCCCAAGTTTAAAATTAACTCACACTCTGCATTTCTATACTTTTATTTGCGCCACTAGTTGGCGCTAGTGGCCACACCAACTCCATCTGTTTCTTCAGCTCTGTGTGTACATTTCAGGGGGTTCTACAGGTGAAAGTTTTTAGTTTGAGTTGCGAAGAATAAGTTCGCTAATTTCTTTCTTACCTTCTCCCCTCAGGTGTTGGGACTTCCCACTCCTGGTCAGAATCTTTGACGTACCATCTTATCACAGGCTTAAAGTTTATTTCGAAGCCAAATCGGGCCGTGCAGTTAAGAGTTAAAGGCTGTCCTGAAAAAAGGGGCCACAGAACACAGGAAGGAAGCCCGTGAGAACACTTTGTCCTGTGCAGGAGGAAGACACCACCTGGAAACTGTTCCCTGAGGCAGTCAGGTTCGCAGGTAAAACAGGTGTGCCAGACAATGCCAAACGTCTACCTGTCTCTCATTCGGAAACAGGTAAAACCAGGGATGTTTGTCTCTACTGGGCAACTCTTAGATCTCAAACCTGTGACTACACTTCTGCAAATGAAGATTGGCATGGTCACAGCACTACGGGTTCTGATGTGGTTTAAGGATAAACACCAGGAAAATGAGCAGTTTCAGGGACCAGCTCTGTCTTCCGACGCTGCTGTTGAAGTAGTACAAGGGTGCCAGTAAAGAAATACTAACTAGAATTTGCGTATTAAATGAAAATCCTGAGGTTTTGGCGGCATGTAGTTTAAAGAAGGAAGTATTTAGATATTCAGCTGTATTTTGAACGATGCACTGTGGACGGACATGCATGTTACTACGCTACCCTCTTTCTGCCCATTTTCTCTGTAAGGGGTGTCCAGATGTGCTCTGCCTCAAACTCAATATTTTAACCGTGAAATGTTTAGGGACTCCATTTGAAAACTCACCTTTGCACCTTAATAGTGCTTTCCCCACAGTAATACTTTAAAATTCATTGGTACCTTGTGTAACTTGGCTATTTTTGAATTAATTAATGTTTTCCCTGCTTCTTTCCTCCTTCCTTTCATTCTTGTGATTTTTGCCCGTACTGTTATTTCTATTTCATAATCAGGATACACCGCTACCGTCACCTAGTGGTGATTTGCCATAATATCTACTTTTACATTTCTTTCTATAATGATAAATATCTTATTAGCATTTAAAAGAAACCGCCACCCAGTGGTCTTTTACCATAATATCTACTTTTACCTTTCTTTCTACAACGATAAACATCTTATTAGCACTTAAAAGAACACTTATTTTATTGAGACAACCAGCACTTGGTTTTGAAGAGAACAGTTCTTATTTGGCTGTGTGGGACGATGTAGATGTAATTGAAGCTGACAAAATCAAAGGGGACCACAAGAAGTCGCTTTCCCCCTCTACCCCAAAGAAGACACTACTTTGGAATACAACTTATTTGAGCAAGGGTTGTAGTATTCTCCTACAATTTATCTTAACGTCTAGACCAAACACTGTATTTGTAGAGGTTAATGCTACCTAAGTTGGTAAACTGGTTAAATTTATAGATTTAATCAATGAACCTAACCAATTTGTGTAACCCACTGTTCCTGGGTGGAGTAAGGAAGAATCTTAACAAAAAAAAAAAAAATCTATTGATCATGCCTAACATACAAGTCACCTAATATATCAATACATCATCCCATATTTCTCATTGCAACCTTGTGAGGTCAGTTTTATTTTGTCTAGTTCCAGATTTATAACCTGAGGCTTCAAAAGATTAAATAACTGTATAAGATCACAAACCTAGTCAGTGGCCGAGTCTAGATTCACCCCCAATTCTGTTTAATTTGAAATCCCGATGCTCTTCCTTGTAACACGCTTAGACCTGCTCCCAGAAGCAAAATATCATTCAAGGGTGATCACACCACCCAGCTTACCAAGTTCTACTTCCAGGGTGTCCTTGATGGGATCCAGAATATCCGGTTTGAGATTAGTGTTTTTCACTAAAAGATGAAAATAAAAATTATTATTTGCACTGGGAAATCTGAAGGCCTGCTTCCTGAAGATCTGAATGCACGGTCACACTTTGATCTAAATGTTTTGGAACTTCCTTTCCAAATTTCATCCATAATGTACAAGGCTAGAGACTCAAGTTTCCGTGTGAAAATCACGCCTCCAGAAACGACTGTGACATCAGGTTGCAGGTGGTAGCAAAACGTGAGTCCTTGATAAATCCGTATCCGCCCGGGGGGAACCTTCTTCCAGGCCAGCCCCGCGGGCCCATTGCAGACGTGAAACCCCACCCCATCTTCTCCTCCAAGATTGTTTTTTGGTGCATCCGGCTGAGTAACCCAACAGGAAGGAGGACGCACCTGAGAGAATGCACAGGTCAGCCAGATCGAAGCCCACCCCTCCCTCCATCCTCAAATTCATGGTTTGTTTCAAAATAAAGGTGAGCTCAGCCCTTCATGAATCATTTTATCTCTCAACTTCCTGACACAAACTTTCACATATGCCTCCACTGTCAAACTCCCTCCTGAAGATGTCCCATCTCCTAAGAAAGGAAACTTCATCACCTCTGTTCTGGAATTGTCCTCTCTTATTTCTCAGGGACCTCCTTCCCTCAATTACATCATCTTCCTCCTGTATCTTTGACTCTCTCTCTCTCTCTCCTTCCTGTCAGCATTAATCCATGCTCAGTCTCTCCATCTTACAAAAAAAGAGAAAAAACCCTTCACCCTACACCCCCGCCCCAGTCATTCTCCTTCGTTCGCAGCCAAGTTGTTGAAAGAGCACTGTGTGCTCGTTTCCTCCCTCCCTTCCCCTGCCCTGCAGTCTGATTTCTGCCCCCATCACTCCACTGAAACCGCTTTGGCCAAAGTCACCAGTGACCTCCTTGCACCTAAATCCACTGGGCATGGCTGAGTTTTTAATCTGCTTTCCCTCTCAGTAGCATTGGATGCCGCTGGGCGTGCTCTCCTCTCCTCTTCGGGGTGCACGTTTCTGTGCTCTGATGTTCGCCTTCCCCCTCTCTGCTCACTCCCCTGAGTGTTACGGGCTCCTCCTCCTCTGTGCCTCTTGTGAGTATCACTTCTCCCCGGGCTCTCCTTGTGGTCTTCATTCCACCTACTCTCCTTGTGGGGCAGCTCACGCTCCAGGCCTCTTCCCTTCGAAAGTTCTTGGCCCTCAAAGTGCTCTCTCGCCTACGTCATCAATTTCACTTCCTTTACTGCTCCCTCCCCACCTTTCCACGGATACCCTCTTGCTGATGTAAATCATGACCTCTCTCTTCCCAAATCCAAGGATCAGTTTCCAGGCTTCACCATATGAGGCCGTGCATCACTCCCTCTTTCTTGGGACACTTTATCGCTGAGCCCTGGGATAGTTATTCTCTGTTCTCACACCACTTCTCCATCTCCCGTGGGGATGCTTCTCCTCCCCCGTGCCTCCCAGTGCTGGATGTTCTAGGCTCTCTCCTCTCTATACTCAATCCCCACGTGACCCCACTCTCCCTCGGCTTTAGATATCGTGCCGGCGGCCACCCTCACATTCACATCTCCCGATGTAGTAGCCTGTATCCCAGACTGGTTTATCCGAATACCCACTTGTCATGGTGACTTGATGAATCAAAGTCCTTTCAAGCCTAACACTGAATTTCTTCCTCAGACCTGCTTCTCTTTCAGTATTTTTTCTGTCTCATTACACGGTGCCACTGTTTACCAACTCATCATGCCAGAAAAGTAATCCGTCATTGATTTCCCTCTTTCATCTTGCACATAAACTCCATCAACATGTTCTGTTGACACACACATAAAGCCATTTCTAATCACCTCGGCTAAGTCTACTCAAAGAGTGACCAGAGACATCTTTTTAGAACATGATTCAAACCTGCTGCTCCCCGCACCCATGCCTTACACCGGCCCTTATGTATCCCATCCTACCCCCTCCACTTCCATCCCATCCCATCTTATAACACCCCTTCCCATCCAATCCCATCCCACCCTTATGTATCCCATCCTACCCCTTCCACTTCCATCCCGTCACATCCCACCCCTTCCCATCCAATCCCATCCCATCCCACCCCTTCCCATCCCATCCCATCCCATCCCATCCAACTCCATCCCACCCCATCCCACCCCTTCCTATCCCATCTCATCCCATCCCATCCTATTCCACCCCTTCCCATCCAATCCCATCCCACCCTTATGTATCCCATCCTACCCCTTCCACTTCCATCCCATCCCATCCTATTCCACCACTTCCCATCCAACCCCTTCCCATCCCATCCCATCCCATCCCACCCCTTCCCATCCCATCCCACCCCTTCCCATCCCATCCCATCCCATCCCATCCCATCCAACCCCATCCCATCCCATCCCATACCACCCCTTCCCATCCCATCCCATCCCATCCCATCCAACTCCATCCCATCCCATCCCATCCAACTCCATCCCATCCCATCCCATCTTCTCTCAATATGTTATAGAAAGTCCACCTCGTTGCCCAGCATAAAACCTGGCTCTCATACTGGACCCCTCCTTTTCCCTCTTTTCACTCCCAATTCCCAAACCCTTTCACGTGTAACTTCCTAAGTATTTCTGGAGTTTGCTCTCTTCTCTCCATCCCTACTGCCCCTCCTAGTTCAGGCCACCATCAGCAGTTGCCTGCTTGACCCACAGCAGCCTCCTAATTCTTCTCTCTGTCTCCCTTGTTGCCCCCCCAAACCCATGTTCTACATAATAAGCAGAGCGATCTATCTCAAATCCAGATCTATTCATGACACTTTCCCACACAGAACCCTCAATGGCTCCCCATTTTTCCTTGGATAAAGCCCAAACTTACTAGAACAGTGTGATGTCTGTTCTCCTTCCAGATACCCTCAACTGACCTTCTCTTTCTCCCTGGAAAGCACCATGCTGTCTCTCATCTCCTGGTTGTTAACTATGCTGCTCCCTCTGCCTGGAACGGCATCTTTTCCACCTTCACTGGGCTAGTTTGTCCTCACTCCTCGGTTCTCACCCAGCCTCGGGGTACCCAGGTCTGGGTTTGTGTGTCCCCCACATGCCCTGCTGCTTCCCTTTCTCTCCACTCATCACACTGAACTGTAGTAGCCTGTTTCCTCTCTGTCTGCCCCATGAGACGGTAAGTCCTGGGAGGCCAGAGAAAGTGTCCAGGCGCTCATTCTTACAACCTTAGCACCAAGGCCAGTGCCTGACACATATCACATGTTCCACAAATACTGGTGTAAGAATGAATAAATGGAAGAATGAATGAGTAAATGAGGAAGACAGGAATGATGTCAGAGAAGACTTAAAAAGATGTGACAGAGGTTGCAAAGCATCCTCTGGGAGAGAGAAAAGCAGATTCTGCCACTGAATATTTGATGGGCGAGTTATCATGCCCGAGGGAGAGAGCAACCACGCTTGGAGGGGCAAGTGGTCCAAGTTGGGTATTTGCCTTCTAACCCCTCATCCAAGCAACAATCTAATATAAATGTAAATCGATGAGGTCTGAAGTACTGCAGAGTGCAAGGGCCAGGAAGTAAGCAGGGGAGTTTGACTTGGTCTCAGGAAGCTCCACGTGGTTTGTATCTTGCAATGAAAGAAGAGGAAGTAAAATTGATTACTATATTTACTAAGGGCAAAGTCAACCATTCTGTATGGTTATGTTTTGATATAGGCCACGCTTAAATTGATTACATCATACAGTTTATCCATGCTTTACACTTGTAAATCTAATAAGAATGACCCAAGGGAAAGCCTGGGCCAAAAACAGACAAGTCACAGAAGAGTAAGCTCAATGGGCCAATAAACAAATGGCAAGATATTCAACTTCATTAGTAGTCAGGGAAACATAAATTAGTATGAAGAAGAGAGAGTCCACTTGACACCACAGTCTGAAACCACCAAATATTACTTGGGAATAATGGGAATCTGTTCATTGCTGATGCGGGTATAAATTTAGCAAAACAATGTCTATGAACAATACCATGTGTTTATAACACAAAACACATTTTATAACATAAAACAATATTCTGTTTTATTAATGGACACATACATATGTAGAAAAAGCATAAAACATAAATGGAAAGGATTATAAGCTAAGAGTGGGCTACATCTGCAAAGAGAGGAAGTGGGAAGGCCTCAAGTTGTATCTGTATTGTTTTGTTTCGACAAAGAAACCGTGAGATGGAAAAACCATTATTAAAGCTGGTGATAGGTACATGAGTGTCACTTATTTCTGGGTGTGAAATATTTAACGTTGTTTTCTAATTTATTATCTCTTATGTGTGAAATCTTTAATCTTGTTTATTTCTTTACATGAACCTTTGATATTGTTTTTTAATTTATCACAAAACAAACCAGAATCAATGCATGGAAAACCCAACTTGTGACAACTTGAATATGACCCAGAACTAGGCCTTCCTTGGAGGATGGAATCTAGGTTAATGGAAAATTGATGTTCACCAACATTCCAGGCTTTACATGACGGTAGGCTATGACTGTCTCCTTCCTCACCACAAAAAAAGGAAAAATATCACTAAGCCAAAGAAGATAACTTTAACTGGGTAATTGGGGTTGAAATCTCAAATACTGAAACCAAAAACCTCACTTACCAATGGTTTTCACTTGAGCAACAGCTCTGGCTGTCCATAAGCTTGAGTTATCTGACTGAGTGTAATCACACACGTATGTGCCTTGGTGATAGTCATAAACTTCATCCACTTCAATTGGGTTGCTCCTCTTTTCAGAGAGTAGTTTTCCATTCTAATCCAAGAGACAAGAAAATTAAATAATTTAACCAGAGAATTACTATTAATATTAAGCTCACCTATAGCAAAACTTCACAAATTTGAACCAAGGAAGGGGAAGGTTAGTCTGATATAAGGACATTGCAGAACATAATACCCCCAAGCTATAAAAGATTCTGCTCAAAACTATATTTGTAAGATTCTTACTTGAAACGAGAAGCATTTTCAAAGACAATTACATGTGGAGATCAAGACAGCCCAGCAAGAGCTGTTTAACCTGGTAAAGCCCAAAGCGTGATTCAGGCCCCTAGACTCTAGAAAACTCATAGTGGTCTAAGTGGTCGATACCTAAATGAATTTTTTAAAAACACGTATACTTATATATCTGGAAATTGATAGAGATTTTCTGTGTATTGGGCTTACATAAAGTTTCTTCTTTAAATAAATTTCACTCGAATAAAAGAAAAAAATGTTAAATTGAAAACATTAAGCAAATAACTAAACAGATGTATCTAAATTTGACAAAGAAGGACTGGGATTCAGGAACAATTATTTAACTCCTAGTGGACTCAAAGTTGAGTGAGAACTAAAATTCAATTATGAACATTTCTCTCTCCTACTTAGAACCTCTCATTGACACTCCTTTGCCTTGAGGGTAAAGTCTAAAATTCTTCACAGCCTAATCTTGCCATTCCTTCCCCAACTCATTTCCTGCTTCTGCCCCTCTACCCGCCTGTCATTCCCTACATAACCACGTTCTTTCTCAATCAACGTGTCTCCCACCACCTTTCCCCATTGGGAAGGCTGTTGCTCAGTCTTCAAATCCAACTCAGGGGGTGACTCTCACGGAGGGAAGTTATCAAGTCTCCCCGAGCACGATCAGTGACTTCTGCCCCATCATCACGATAGCCCTTTTATAGTAATGATGCATTGGGGTGTCTCCTCCTGTGAGTTGTCGAGGGCAGCCTTTGTGCCAAGACATTTAGCTGGTCCTGGACACACTGGGAGGAATGAACACAGATCCCTTCTCTGAGCGAGCTCTCAGCCTAAGGATGCATGTCTGAGCAGTAAGCCAGAGTATGGCACACACAGGTGGCTCTGCCTCATAGGAGAAGTAGGGACTCTTCCCCCAGTCTAATCCGAGACTTGAAGGATATGCAGGAATCAGTCAATACCAACAAGGACCTACTGCATAGCACAGGGACCTCTGCTGAATATTATGCGGCAACCTAAATGGGAAAAGAATTTGAAAAAGGAAAAAAAAAAAAGAAGAAAGTAATTGACATTTTAGGAACACTTGAAGCAAAGCCTGTATGTAGGAAACAAGGCCAAGGTGAAAGCGCTGACGCAAGTAGATGTGTTTGATCTTTGTATCTCCGGGATACAGCAAGCATGCCAGCAAGAATAAGGTCTTTGTAAATAAGGGGTGAATAAATGCAAGTCAGTTGGAAGAAAGGTTTGGAAGCATAAGAGTCACATTATCAGACATTTTTAGAAAAATGACTGGCAGCTCTTTTTTGACTGTGGAAACTCTTGTAAATTTAAGCAAAGACTATCATAATCACCCTTGTATCTTTAGGGTCTAGGAAGTGGTAGGGGCACAGTAGTATTTATTGAATGATGGGGTATCAGTGTATCATTAACCTTATAATCATTAATCCTCTAACCTCCGTGTAGCACCTGGCTTTCCAATTTCCTACTAAGAGTACTAGTGGTATATCTTTCACCACTGCAGTCAAAAGAAAAGAGATAAACAACAAAAGTAACAAAATATCAATAGTAAGAACTCATTACCTATGTAGACTACAAAGTTATTTCTCATGTGTATCTCGTATGAACATTCAAAGGATTCTCTGACTTGGTTTGCACAGATTCTATGTCTTCCATTTTATAGATGGGAAAACCAAGGTTCTGAAGTTTGTGTTTTGCTCTATACCATATAGCTCGTGAGAGGCCTGAGAATCTATCTACGTTTTTCTGATTCTGAGTTTCATGTTCTGATTGAGGAATTTCCCTTCCCCTTTGCCTGATGACTCGTAGAAGCAGAAATTCCCCTCCCCCAAGTCTCTGGTGTGGTTCCTGTGGCCCAAGAAAGAATTTCCAGTAGGTTGGCAGGGAGCTGAGAAGAGGGTCAGAACTGGTCAGAGCTGGGCAGCTGCAGGTAGGAAGTAAAACAAGGCCAAGAGGTGGGACTGACAAGGTTAAACATCTATCGAGAACATTTTAAAAGGAAGCTTCAGGGCACGGGGTAAAATTCAGAGATGAAACTTCTAGAGGACATGGTAATAACATACAAAGAACAGAAATTGGAGTGGAGGTGTGTCGTAAATCACATGAGAAATTAACGCAGAGGAGGGGATGCAGAGTTGGAACCAGACTGCAGCTGGGCCATAGGGAGGGTGCGTAATTGCAAAGTGGGCCTGACTTTTTTTAATAAAAAGGTAAATATGGCTTAGTGTGTATCACCAAGACTTTATGGGATGGAACTCAAACAAAACATCAAAGAGATAAGGGGCAAGAAATTTGTGTCAAGAATGATGGGGGGTTTCCCTGGTGGCGCAGTGCTTGAGAATCTGCCTGCCAATGCAGGGGACACGGGTTCGAGCCCTGGTCTGGGAAGATCCCACATGCCGCGGAGCAACTAGGTCCGTGAGCCACAACTACTGAGCCTGCGCGTCTGGAGCCTGTGCTCCGCAACAAGAGAGGCCGCGACAGTGAGAGGCCCGCCCACCGCGATGAAGAGTGGCCCCCGCTTGCCGCAACTGGAGAAAGCCCTCGCACAGAAACGAAGACCCAACACAGCCATAAATTTAAAAAAAAAAAAAAAAAAAACAGTAAAAAAAAAAAAAAGAATGATGGGAAGCTGATCTAATAACATAATCACAAATGATCCTAGTAGGAAAGAGAAGTGCCAGTGAGGCCACACAGGAAATTCTTTGTTTTGCTCGGATGTGAAACAGTCAAGAACAAATTACAGAAGGAGGAGTATCAATCAGTAAGTCCCAGAGAGAACTGACACATGTGACAACCTGCGGATTGTAGCATTGTACACACCGTAGGAAGTTGCCCAGGATTCTGAAATTTCACAGCGAGAACAATCGAATGGGCCAATGTATGGACCTTGGAAACAGCTTCCAAAAAATCGAATCTAAATGACCTTTACCTCTTCCCTACCAGGAACTGCATCAACCTTTGGTCTGGCAAGTCTCACCATACTCACCGGCTCTCCATGTCCCTGGGCTCGCAGGATGCCACCAGGTGCCGGGGACAAGGAAAACAAGGCCAAAGGAAATGAGAAGAAGTGGCAGGTCTATGTGCGAAAATTCCATGGAACTCAGGGTTCAGAGATGACCCAGCAGCCACGTCAGCATTGTGGCGTGTGAATGAGGTTGACTTAAACCACCAGTGGAAAAGTCATTCAGGCACAGTCTTACTGCCAGGACGTCACAGCCATGTCACAGGCACCCATGTCTCGGTGCCCCAGGCCCTTGCAGAAGAGCCTCTCCCACTGCCCTGTGTTATAATTCTGCCTGGTGTCAAAGATTCGTTTAGCTAAAAAACCGAGAACGCCCTCCCATTAATGTAATATCATCTAAGACGAAGTCTGCTTATGCCAAAGCTATTTTTCATTATATTTTTATTTTAATTAATTAATTAATTAATTAATTTATTTATTTATTTTTGGCTGCGCTGCAGGATCTTAGTTCCCCGACCAGGGATGGAACCCGTGCCCCCTGCAGTGGAAGTGCAGAGTCCTAACCACTGGACCACCAGGGAATTCCCATTAGATTTTTATGAATTAGGAAAATATTATTAGAATGAAGAACAGATAATTCCCTTTCTTCTGACTTCTTCATCGTTCAATATTTCAGTTAAGAATCTCCAAGTCTATTTCTGTTTGAATTTAAAAAAAAAAATTCCCACAAGGACTCAGAGGCAAAGAATATACAAATCAATTTTCACTGCAAAGTAAAGGAGCTGTTACAGTGGAGGATTACTGGACTGAATGTCAATATTATGACATAGCATGAGTGTCTTTCGTGTTTGGTAATTGCAATCATTGTTGCTTTTGCTGTGGTCATCCATGTACAATGCTTGGTGTCAGTCTATTTACCTCTTGTAAAAATAAAATACAGTGTGTGTGTGTGAAAAAAAAAAAAAAAGAATCTCCAAGTCTAAATTTTTTGAGGTGTCTATTAAAAATATTTTGGAACCCCCCAGAGACTACAGCACATGGATTTATTTCGCTTGGTTGTTCTATACAACCGGCAGGTTCATCCCTGGTCAGCAGTTTCATGTGCATTCAGTACCACCGTTGTTTTCATCCTCTCAGCCAGTGTTAGTGTTGTCGGTTTTGAAATAATGTTAAGTATGAGCCACCCTCCACTTGAGTACCTGTGGTTTAGCATGAAGAAAAGGAATGCTGGGTATTATTTCCTGCCTAATGTCATCACTTTTAGTGATATGCTACTTCCATGGGGTCCGTGACTTTCCAGGATACTGTCTGTGTGTGTGTAAGCACGTGTACACACACATGCAATTCATGCATTTCATGCAATTCATGAAACATAACCTAAATAATGACCTGTCCAAATCTCCGTCAGAAGATACAATTTTAACAACAGCCATCGTTTGCCTACTTTTAAGACAGATGCCTAGTCACCATTAAACACATCCTGACATTTGCAGTCAAGGCCCCAGAGAAGAGAAATAAAGCTTCCTTTTGTGAATGTCATACAACATTAGGGTTTAGTTCATAAGAGCAGTATATGCAGAAATCTGGCAACTACCGTGTGGCTTGTGCTTACCAGAAAGTGAAAATAGCTTACATTTCAGGGATACAATCATTGAAAATTCAAATGCATTTTCATTTTAAGTAACAGGGCAAGCCTGGTTTGGGAACAGCCTACCTTGACGTAGTAAGGCATCTGTCATCCCAGATTACAAATATTTTTGAACCATGGGAAGTTTTGTTCTTAAGAGTGAACTGAAAATAATGAACAGAACCATCGGCTCTTCTTACCAACCTCATTTTAGAGGTTATGAAATTAACGTGTTTCTTTTTTTTTTAATTGAAGTATGTTGACTTACTATGTTGTGTTAGTTTCTACTATACAGCACAATGATTCACTTTACATATATATATGTTCTTTTTCATATCCTTTTCCATCATAGTTTATTACAGGATATTGAATATAGTTCCCTATGCTATACAGTAGGATCTTGTCGTCTATCTATTTTATATATAGTAGTGTGTATCTGCTAATCCCAAACTCCTAATTTATCCCTCCCCTCTTTTCCCCTTTGGTAGTCATAAGTTTGTTTTCTATGTCTGCGAGTCTGTTTCTTTTTTGTAAAGAAGTTCATTTTTGTCATATTTTAGCTTCCACATATAAGTGATACCATATGGTATTTGTCTTTGTCTGACTTACTTCACTTAGTATGATAACCTCTAGGTCCATCCATGTTGCTGCAAATGACAATATTTCATTCTTTTTATGGCTCGGTAATATTCCATTGTGTATATATATATACCACACCTTCTTTATCCATTCATCTGTTGATGGACATTTAGGTTGCTCCCATATCTTGGCTATTGTAAATAGTGCTGCAGTGAACATTGGGGTGCATGTATCTTTTCAAATTAGAGGTTTTTCCGACTTTCCCAAGAGTGGGATTGCTGGATCATATGGCAACTCTATTTTTAGTTTTTTAAGGAACCTCCATACTGTTCTCCATAGTGGCTGCACCAATTTACATTCCCATTCACAGTGTGGAGGGTTCCCTTTTCTCCACACCCTCTCTAGCATTTGTTATTTGTAGACGTTTTTATGATGGCCATTCTGACCAGTGTGAGGCGGTACCTCATTGTGGTTTTGACTGCACTTCTCTAATAATTAGTAAGGTGCTTCTTAAATTAGGATTTTATTGAGGGCAGCACAATTTCAGTGTCATTTTAAAATATAAAATTGAGACCTTAAGTACACACTCACCCTCCCTGTACCCTTCTTTCTACAAGGGACATAGTAACACCAGTTGTCACTGAATCTCAAGAGAATCAAGTGAGGAAATATTGTCTCACCCATTGGTAATTTTACCTCCAGGAGACTCTGATTGCTAAGTTTTGAGGTACAAAAAGCCAACAGATAAACATGGGCCACTTTCTGGACTTTGATCAGGGGCAATTTAAAATGATATTTTTATATTAATAGATATCTTTGGAAGTCAAATTTAAAGTTTTGCATGATTTCTTAAAACAAAGTATTGAACTTCAAACAATTATCATAGGGACTTCCCTGGTGGCGCAGTGGTTAAGACTCCATCCTCCTAATACAGGGGGCTTGGGTTCGATCCCTGGTCCAGGAACTAGATCCTACATGCATGTCGCAACTAAGAGTTCACGTGCCACAACTAAGGAGGGGGTGAGCCACAACTGAGGAGCCTGTGAGCCGCAACTAAGGAGCCTGCCTGCCGCAACTAAGACCTGACACTACCAAATAAATAAATAAATATTTAAAAAGCCAATTATTCCAAATGTAGGAGACGATTTAAACTCTATTCCCAGATTCCATCACCCTGGGTCAACTGACATTCCCAGACTTTGGAAGAGATGCTTACGCGGCATTTATATATCTGTTAGGACTTAGAAAAACTATAAAATACAATGGAAATGTGAAATGATTTTGTTATGAAGTTTACTCACATGTGGTTCATAACTCAGAATCATTCTGAAACTTGTCTTTTCCTGATTCCTGTTCCCTTTTTCTCTTAGCACTGCCCTCCCTCCCCACTGACTCACCTGTGCAAGACACATGTCACCCAGGCCACCAGGTGCTTGCCTTAACTGTCTTTCCAGAGGTGTCCTCTTTGGAAAGTACTCCAGTCTCCTACTTCTTTCAGAAACCCTTCAAGACATGCTTGTTGGGTGTTCCTTTCACCCTAGCAATGCCCTTTGCTTTCCAAAGGCAGTAAAATTGAACAAATCTGGTCTTCTGCATGAGTGGGTGTTCATAAGTTTATGTCTTAACCTCACATGTAATGTACTTGAATTTTAGAAATTTTTCTG
This sequence comes from Eschrichtius robustus, assembly GCF_028021215.1. Classification (NCBI taxonomy): domain Eukaryota; kingdom Metazoa; phylum Chordata; class Mammalia; order Artiodactyla; family Eschrichtiidae; genus Eschrichtius; species Eschrichtius robustus. Next base: position 91,126,994 of record NC_090838.1, on the reverse strand, counting down.
GCACTGATCAAAAGGATGGTTCTAATAACTGGAACATCAGACTCTGTGGCTACCTAGGGGAAAGCTGCTTTAGAAAGTCAGGTCTTCTCTGCAGGCGTGAGGCCAGTGTTTGGGAAACTCTAGAGCTCAGATTCAGACTCACATTTCTATAAATTACATAAGGAGATGCTACCATAAAAACTAAACTCTGGCATCAGTTTCAGTGAAGTCATTCTTACCTGGTACCAGGTCACCTCTGGACTTTGTGTATCACTTTGGGGGCTGAGACCGGGGCAATAAATGGAACCCATGCTACCAAGAAGAAGGAGTTGTTCATGTGATATGGAGCTCCCACAGGACATATTTGTCTTGGGTTTAACTTCTAAGATCATCTTGACACAACAGGCCTCATCCTGGGGGCTCCTAGGAAAGTTAAGAAGGTCCTGTGAACACAGATGTTATATCCAGATAGTAAAGGATTTGGTAATGTTTTCAGATAAAAATGTACTTGGGACTTACCTAATCCTAGGTCTACAAATATATGACCCAGCATTATTCATCTCTGTGGTCAAAAAATGAAGGGTGCTCTTGTCCTGGATGATGTGAGGATAGTTTCGAGTAATTTCTACTAGCGGATCTCCGTTTTGAGGTTGTAGGTACCATTGGACATCAGATAGGTTCCTACTACCACTGCAGGGCAGGTGTTCAGAGCTTTGGGTTGGTGAGAGTTGACTTCTGTGGTAGAAATGGGATTTCTGTGGCTCTGGAAAATCACAAAATAAGACAAACTCCTCCCCACACCTTGCAGAGTAAGTTCTAAGAAGTTTTCCAGTGGAGCAATCTGAAAACCACAATAAACAAAGGAACACAGAAACACATTAGATGAATTCTAACATATTTACAAAGAGTACTTGGTTTCACAAGGGATTAAGCTCCCTTGGGTGTCTTTCTCCTTCACGGTTCCCATTCTGTGGGGAAAAGAAGTTCATGTTCTAATTCCCTCCCACTGGTCTTCAGCATCACAAGTAGCAACGGAGGTTTCCTGTTAAACATGCCAACCCACCTTTAATTCCTCTTCAGCTGCTTCCACTGAACACCCAGATATAGTAACTGAGTTCCACATTGTTGCGTGGTATCAACTGAAAGCTGTTCACCCCAATAATTTCTCCTCCTACCCCCATCTTAAAAGTAGAAAGACAATGTTCTATATTATTATGCCATGCTGCCGATGTATCACAGAATACCTGTCACTTTAAACTTGGACCATAAAACTCACAAGGTTAGCATGAAAAGTGAAAAACCCCTACCTGAAGTATTAAATCCTTTAATTTTCCCTCCTGCGATAAGCCAAAGAAATATCCAGCTCAAATAAAGCATTGTTCTCTCTGGGTCTTGTCACTGCTTCAGGACATTTGTTCTGTTGCCAGAGTGGAGGACATTGTAATTCAGGGCTCCACCCGGAGAATCATCTTCATTTCTGTAAATCAAGAAATGGGAAATGAAGAAATCGGAACCAGTGATCAAAACGCAAGTCACACAGGAAGCTTTGAAAGGGCAGGTCCTACCCAAAAACCTTCACATGCCCACACTTGAGTCGTATTTTCAACAGCGTGTGGCAGGTCCTGCATATGTCACTTCTTACACAACTAAAGGAGGAAGGACATCTCAGACTCACGGTACTGCTTGCACCTACACTCCGTACGGTGTGATCTTTTGATGTCATTTCTTCATAGAATCCTTTTTTTCTTTTCCCAAGGTTCTGACCTAGTACATATATTTTCATGGGTAATTTGCAAAGAGTTAAGTGAAAGTTTTCCTGAAAAGATCATCCAAGTTGAATGAAAATGTCAGGTTCTCCCCAGTTAGGGAAACTAGTGCGGTAGCTCATGTGTAAACTTGAGAATGTCTGCACGTTGCTAATTTGTAGTAACTGTTAGAGAATAGAGGATGCTTGACTCTTTGTGCCCCAAACAAGACAGGAGAAGTTGTCACTGGATGGCGTTTCTACCAATTCTCTGAAGTATAAAAGGGAAGAAAGGTCACCCTGGGCTGTGTTCATGGTGGTTCTGTCCCTCTTGTTGACAGGGTGGCTGTTGGAACTTTCAAACTATTTACAATAGAGGAGAGATAAGGTTGCTGGGTGGGTGTCCTAGTCCATTCAGGTTGCCATAACAGAAAACCAAAGACTGGATGGTTTATATCCAACAGAAATGTATTTCTCAAAGTTCTGGGGTCTAGGAAGCCCGAGATAAAGGCACCAGCATGGTTGCCTTCTGGTGAGGGCTCTTTTCCTGGTTCATAATTGGCACCTTCTCACTGTGTCCTCACCTGGGGGAATGGGCTACCCATCTTACTGGGGTCTGTTTTATAAGGCCCTAAATCCCATTCGTGAGGGCTCTTCCCTCAAGACCTAAGCAGCCCCTAAATGTCCCACCTCTCAATGCCATTCTCTTTGGGGTTAGATTCTCAGCATATAAATCTGGGGAGAGAGAGTCCTTTGGTAAAATATGACATCACCAGACTGACTTACACTTTGTCGTGCAATTTGACGTGCATGACAGTTTAACTTTTTACTCAATGCTGTATGGAAAAACGTGATCATTAGTGGGCTAAAGAAAAAAAAAAAGGTCTAGAGCTGGGTGTGGATGCTACAAACCGTATTGGTTTTTACCAGACGCTTTAAACACAGCTAGACTATTCTGACTGTGTTAAAAAATTTTAAACTATAACTTCTAAACTCAGAATCTTGAATTGCAAAGATAGGAAGGCTATTTCTGCAGTTTACCAGTGTCTTGGAATATTTTCTTTTGTTAATGAAAAGACAACTTATAAACATGTTTTAAAATACAAATTTATTGCTGTTGGTTACAGTACTACAGCAATTTAATATAATATGAGGTCTGTAATTACCATGATTTGTTGTTAACATAGGTAAGTTTTGTCACAAACTATGAATGTCCAAAATATTTTATTCCACTCAAATGTCATTGTAAATAGCTGGAGGGGAAGCAGCTGTGGGGTAAAGTTTAGCAATCTGAACTATTTCAAATGGAATTAAATAAAATTTCTGGATGGTAAAAAAAAAAAAATCTGGGGAAAACACAAACATTCAAGCCATAGCAGTGGGTGATATTTAATTATTACGTAATTTTGTTTTGAGCAGAAAATACAAATAATTTCACTATAGAACAGCTTTATCTGTGCCTCTTAGAGTTCTGAACTATTATCACTGTCATAAAAATAGCCTGGGTATTATTCTTGGGGTTGTAGAAATAAAGTTATTTAACCCCTGAACTTTAAACAAATTTCTCCTAAAACACCCCCATACTGTCTTAAGCCCTTTAAGTGGGATGGGTGGGCAGGGGAAAAAATAAATGGTATAGTCTCTGTCCTCAAGGGTCTGACACAGTGTGGAGAACAATGTTAAAGAAAAAACTATTCTAACATCTGTTAAAACAGTAAGAAATATTTTGTTCAAGACTATTGCAACAGGGGAGAAAGATCAAGCTCAACTCAGAATACAACAAGGACAGGTGAGGATTTAAAGCTAGGGAGGAGGGTGAGGGATCAGGGGGTGGAAATTTACTAAGAGAAGCCATCAAGGGGAGGGGAATTCTTACCAAAATGACCAACAAGATTCTTGCTAAAGGTGGATTAAGGGCTTAGATATCAAACCTGGGAGATGAGGAACTTAATCAGATATCAAGGATGAGAGGATGACTTAACAGAATTCTTTGCTAAGACTGAGCTGGGCAGGCTGATGGCAGGATGGGGACCAAGGTTGAGGCCCATTTGAGAGGAGGTCTCAAGGAGCCTGAGTAAAATTTGGTGAAGTAAAAAGTCTTCGCCAATAGAAACATGCAAATAAACAGTGACAGGAAAATATGACAAAGAAACAAATGCAGTGATAACAGAAAAGAAAAAATTAAAGAGGGAAAGTAAGGAAAAAAGAGAAAGGGAGGGAGGGAGGGAGAAGGAAAGGAATGGGAAGAAGGAAAGAAAGAAAGAAGGAAAGAAAAGAAAGAAAGAAAGAAAGAAAGAAAGAAAGAAAGAAAGAAAAAGAAAGAAAGAAAGAGAAAGAAAGAAAAAGAAAGAAAGAAAGAAAGAAAGAAAGAAAGAAAGAAAGAAAGAAAGAAAGAAAGAAAGAAAGAAAGAAAGAAAGAAAAAGAAAGAAAGAAAGAAATTTTACTAAGTATCATATGGTCCCTCTGAACGTTCTCCTTAGAAGTCTTCTTCCCAGAACATCTCTGTTTCTTGGGCAGTTGACAAAAATCAATCTCTCTCTCTCTATCTCTCCCTCTCTCTCTCTCTCAACCTCTGTCTCTGTCTCTCTGTCTCTGTCTCTGTCTGCCTGTCTCTCTCTCGCTCTCAACGCCCACACACACACATCTAACCATCATGCACATTCCTCTCTTCACTGCCCCCTGTGCTCACTGGCCATTCCTGCAACCACTCCTTCCGCCCAGACTTTCCCAGGACCATTCTCTTCAGGAACTTCCATCTTTTATCACAAATAAATACTTTACTTTCCTCAACTTATAAAATTCTTCATTTCCAAACATTTTTACACACACACACACACACACACAGCACCCCATGTCTCCAACATCTTCAGATGCAGAAAGGAGTAATTTTAATATCTATAAATGATCAACAATTATGTTTCTCTAACAGAAACATTGAGCTTGAGGTGCCTTTGGGGATCCACAGGGGAGAGTTCCAGCGAGAGAAGTCAGGAGGCTGCGAGGAGAGAGCAGATAGACTTCCCGGAGGAACACCAGCCTGGAAAAGTGAGTCAGGGCCAAGGGAAAATTTAAAAGGATAAACCCAAAGGGAAGAGAAGAAACAGAACAGAGAGACCACCCTGACACTAAGCAGAGAAGTCGGGCACAAGAAGGACTTAGTTTCCATCAGGTCTGGCCACTGATAGATCAGATCAGCACATGCAGAGGGTTTAAGGTGATGGAGACGAGGGATTCGGGAAGGAAGGTGGGGAGTGGGGACGAGCCATGCCCTCCCCAGGCTACACTGCACACGGAAGACAAGACGGGGAGGTGTTTCCTCCTGTGCTGACTTGATTCCACCATGAGGGGAATGAGCTGGCAGGGTAGCAGGCCAAATGCAAGTGAGAGTGAGAAGAGCGTGTGTGGACAAACTTCTCTGAGGAGGCAGGAAAAGACAAACCCCGAAAACCACAGAGACATTGTCTTGGACGGAGGCGGACAGAGTCATACACTCTGGGAGGTCTCTCCAGACCAGTGTACCCAGGTGGGACCAGAAGTACAGGATGTTTCCACTTGGCTGCTGACCCGCTGAGAGGAGGGTGTGCTCAGCCAAGAAAGGGCTTCATGAGATGGTGGAGGACCTAGAGTGCCACGGACTGGGACCAGAGACACTGCATCACTTATCCCCATTGGTGACAATGGGTAGCTCTTCTTTCCAAGACTGTGGTCTAGGAACAAGGACCTAGGATAAGCAACTGCCTTTCAGATGTGGTCTACCTCCCCCTCCCCCCTGCTTCCCCTTCCTTTGCCCACAAAGCCCCTGAAGGGTCAATCTCCCCATCTCCGGCCACTGGAAGCATCTTCCTAAAAATCAAGCCTGAGGATGTCATGTCTGTGCTGATAACCTCACCAGCCCCACTGCCCACTAGATAAAGAGTCCATTCCAAAGCATCAGATGCAAAACCCCGTACGACTCGATATGGCTCTCTCATGATTTATCTTGTGTCTCATCCTCAGAGACACCTCCACTGACCATGTGCATAATGACATTCCTCCTCTAGAGAGAATAGATTCACCACTGCACCAGCCAGCAACCATCTCTCTTATTACTCATGTTAAATTATTTTGTCTTAGCACACACAACTGTCTGGAAAATATCTTGTTTTATAAACTTCTCCCCTAACTAGAACCAAAGCTCCATGCCAGCAGAACTGAGCTTGTCTTGCAGCCTGCACACTCTCTCAAGGGATAGGGCGTGACTCACACAGGAGTTCAGTAAGTCCTTGTTCAGAATTTATCCACACCATAGTGAAATTGTTATTTCACATACCATGTCCTCTCACTAGGTTGGGAGCTCCTTAAGAGAAGGGATCCTGTTTCAGAAATCTTATCTCCAAATCCTAGGAAAAGCTTCATGCATAAATTGTATCAATTCTGTTGTCCAAATAAATGCAAAAGAACTCAGGAGAAGTCAAAATAAATGCATATCAACCTAAGTTTAACCATTAACTTGCTGTGTGACTCTAGTTAGCCTCTCTCTGCACTTCAGTTTTTTTATCTGCAAAATAAATTATTTGGACTGTTATCAATTGTTCCTCCACCTTAGGGCTAGGGGGTCCTAACTTCTGGGGATTAAACTGGAAAATCTGCATTTTTTTTTTAAAGCTCCCTGACTTGAGAATCATGGGACTTTATTATTTCTAGGATCATCTCAGCCCTAACATTCTGTGATTCCATGTTTGAATTACCAAGCCTATAGGAAATTTTTTACTGTGACACCCAGGAGTCTCCAGGCCTCAGGAATTCCTGTCCCAACCTTGAGTGGTCAGATGTTCTGTCCATGATACCCTCACCTACTGGCGTAGGACCTCAGGCTGCCTGGGGTTTTTTCTAGGCTACAGCTTTGTCTCTGGGATTGTGTTTCTCAAATTATCTCCATTACAAGAATCACCCGGAATGTTTTTTATAAATTCAGATATCTGGGCTCTCCAAGTCATATTAAATCAGATTCTCAAGGAGAAGAACATTGGACTCTACATTATAAACAAGTGTCAGAGAAATCACTGTGACTCAGGGATCATGCCTGGGAAGCCCTGCTCAGGGACAAGAATAGACCTTGGGGAGATGGGTCTGTGCTAAGTTATAGCAGTTATTACCAACACTGTTGGCAACTGAGCAACACAAGAGCAAGCCCATTCTGGAAACCCCATCGATGTGGGATAACACAACTGATATTGTTTGTCAACATCTACCTCTTTAAGGTCTTTTGATGTCTGTGTGATGCCTTTCATTCCACCATCACCAAAACACTTCCAAGAATCATAAGGAATCACACAAGGTGATTTATCGAGCAGTTTTCAAGCACTGGGCAACTTAACCAAACCAGGCTGCAGGTCTGTTCTTGGCAGTAAATCAATGGGCAGGTGGCACTGAATATAATGGTGTCCTGCTCTCTTACATACTTTCTGTCGCACTCGGGAAGATGGTTGTTGTTCTTATTGTTTCACTGATGGACCACCAAGGCTCACATTGCTTGAAGAGTGGTCCCCACTATTAATGATAATTGCACATCTTATAAGTATTAGAAGAGGAATTCATGTCCATATGAAAAGGGTCTCAGAGACTCTGATTTTCCTATCAGCATATGCCGTCACCTCACAAAAGGAGATAAGAGCTCAAAAGGGTGACTTCAAGTATCTGAAGGGTCTCTTCTCCAAAACAGCATCCATACCTGCTTTTTGAGAGTCATATTTTTTTTGTTAGAGGTTGAAGATTCCCCCAATCAGTTGGTCAAGACTACACCTTCAACTATCTTTGGTTGATGATGAACTAAAATTTTTTCTGACCAAAGCTTTTGGTGGGAGGAGAAAAAGAGGAAAGGCAGGTGGAGAAGGCAGGTGTCAACAGGGAATCTGAGGCTCAGGTAGGAGAATCCCACAGTTAAAGACAATTTCCCATAAGATCAGCAATGACTATACCCAGGGAACACATGTACATGTAAACATTTGGTCTGGTGTAACAGCAACTATTTAATTCAACTAATATTATTATGGTTCTCACATGATCCATGGTAGCTTTATATCCCATTGTCTAGGAATTACAGAAAATCAAGAGTGTAGTTCCTGCTCTCAAAGATTTTACAGTCAAGTCAAGATAAGCATTTAAATTCGGCAAAAACTTTTTTTTTTTTTTGGTGAAGTAAATTGTCCAAAGTCATGCATTTAAAAAATGATGACGCTGGAATACAGATATAAATAGCTTAACAAAACCCAATCTAAACTAAACTGCCAATCTTGGTCATACACATTTGTACAACAATTATTTGCTGAATTCTTGTCATGTGGCAAACTCTATGCTAGATATTATAGGTACTATCTATGCCCTCTATTTTTGTTTGCTTTTTTGTTTTTTGTTTTTTAAATTTTTATTGGAGTATAGTTTCTTTACAATATTGTGTTAGTGTCTACTGTACAGCAAAGTGAATCAGCTATATGTATACATGTATCCCCTCTTTTTTTGGATTTCCTTCCCATTTAGGTCTCCACAGAGCACTGAGTAGAGTTCCCTGTGCTATACAGCAGGTTCTCATTAGTTATTTATTTTATACATAGTATCAATAGTGTATATATGTCAATCCCAATCTCCCAATTCACCCCACCACCCCACCTTTTTCCCTTGGTATCCATATATTTGTTCTCTATGTCTGTGTCTCTATTTCTGCTTTGTAAATAAGATCGTCTATACCAATTTTTTTTCATATTCCACATATATGTATTAATATACGATATTTGTTTTTCTCTTTTTGACTTACTTCACTCTGTATTACAGCCTCTATGTCCATCCACGTCTCTACAAATGACCCAATTTTGTTTCTTTTTATGGATGAGTCAGGAAACATTTTGAACCCCTCTGCTCTCCACCTTTCCCATAAAATGCTCAAAGCATTGTAGATAGGTTTATTTCATAACCACCAGGTTCTGTTTTTTTATAAAGTCTCCATATATGTGGAGATGTAAAATTTGCTAATTAGGTAGCAAATTTATTAGTACAAATAGTTTATGAAAAAGAATAGTGTTAGCAATCCATTTTGAAAATGATTTAAGTTCTTTTCTCAACTTATATTTGCTGGTTAGGAAATCTAGTGGAAAAAAAAATATACCATTGTCTTACCTGTATTTCCTGTCCTTAAGACATTGAAAAAGAGAAAGGAACTTCAAGTCTTTCTTTCAGTGACTGCCGGCTTTTCTATCTGAAGATGAGCATGTGAGAATATCCATTTTCAAAGAGGTCTACAATATCTCTTCCTAGCCAGAGAGATAAATGGAGAAAGTACATGTAACTCACACAAGTTTGTAAATAATGAGCTAAACCTGGAGAAAAGAAAAAAAAGGAAAACCTTTAGTATTTTGTAAATGACCACTGACATTGTCAAATTCATGGTCATACAGAGGAAAATCAAATTAATGACCTCTATAAGTAGAAGGAAATGACCTGAAGATGAAGCATCTAAAACTCTCCCCAGACCAACCTCCTTGACTAGATAAGGTTTGTGGTTAGGTTTAGTTGAAAGAGTGAGTAATCCTACTTCCTTTACAGGAATTTCCTGTAAAGATTATTAGCACTCAACAGTTTCTCAACTGTGGGTTTTGGGTGTTTTTTTGGTTTTTTTTCGTTTTGTAAAACTAACTCCCAAAAATGTAACCTTTATGATATAACCTAAAGCTTTTCGTGGGATTAACATTTTTTTAATTCTGAAAAAGTAAAAAACATCTCTCTAACACCATTTATTTGAAACAATAATTTATTGATACAGACAGGGAAATAAATTTAAACTCTGAAATCACCAAGATTTTTTGGTACCTCTTTATTAAAACAAAGATTCAAAATATAACATATAATTAAGAACCCCACTGTTCCTTTGATAGAACAAATCAAATCACTTAATAAGAACCTTAGGACACTCTGAGACCACACGGGTCAGAAAGAGCTTTATCTAGAAAGCAACTTGGTTAAGCCTAGATATCACCCATCCTCAAGAGGCTGATATTCTAACAAAGATAAAGCTGACTCATCTGAACATATGAATGCTCCAGGGCTGCTTCTACACATAACTAGAGGATAACATAAAATACAAAAGAAGACTACATTTGCTTTGGGATGAAGGCAAAATGAGTGTTTCCCTGAGGTGGAAGAGAGCATTTATAACTAGGAATGAACCAAAAAAATATATCTGCCCTGGGTCACGAATCTATCTAGGATTCCAAGAGGATATGAGGTTTTTTACAGGCCTATTTCAACACAGGTCATAGGGAGCAGCTGAACGATATTCCAGGCACATGAAGCTCCAGGCTTATGGAGTCACGTGAGAGCAACACAGTGATAAGAATAAAGGCAGGATAAAGTCATACTAAGTTCAGAGACACCCCAAAACACACCACCGGCTGCGTCCTGCCCACCAGAAGGACAAGATCCAACCCCACCCCCCAGAACACAGGCACCCGTCCCCTCCACCAGGAAGCCTACAAAATCTACTCAACCAACTTCACACACTGCGTGTCTGTGACAGGGGCAGACACTTAAAATAATGGGAACTCTAAACCTGCAGCCTGGGAACAGGAGACCCCAAACACAGTAAGTTAAACAAAATGAGAAGACAGAGAAACATGCAGCAGATGAAGGAGCAAGGTAAAAACCCACCAGACCAAACAAATGGAGAGGAAATAGGCAGTCTACCTGGAAAAGAATTCGGAGTAATGACAGTAAAGATGATTCAAAATCACAGAAATAGAATGGAGAAAATACAAGAAACATTTAACAAGGACCTAGAGAAACTAAAGGGCAAACAATGGTGAAAAATACAATAAATGAAATTAAAAATACTCTAGATGGGATCAATAGCAGAATAATTGAGGCAGAAGAACAGATAAGTGACCTGGAAAATAAAATAGTGGAAATAAGTGCCACAGACCAGAATAAAGAAAAAAGAATGAAAAGAATTGAGGACAGTCTCAGAGACCTCTAGGACAACATTAAACGCACCAACATTTGAATTATAGGGGTCTCAGAAGAAGAAGAGAAAAAGAAAGGGTCTGAGAAAATATTTGAAAAGATTATAGTCAAAAATTTCCCTAACATGGGAAAGGAAATAGTCAATCAAGTCCAGGAAGTGCAGAGAGTCCCATACAGGATAAATCCAAGGAGAAACACACCAAGACACGTATTAATCAAACTATCAAAAATTAAATACAAAGAAAAAATACGAAAAGCAACAAATAAAATACAAGGGAATCCCCATAAAGTTAACAGCTGATCTTTCAGCAGAAACTCTGCAAGCGAGAAGGGAGTGGCAGGATATATTTAAAGTGATGAAAGGGAAAAACCTACAACAAAGATTACTCTACCCAGCAAGGATCTCATTCAGATTCAACAGAGAAATTAAAACCTTTACAGACAAGCAAAAGCTGAGAGAGTTCAGCACCACCAAACCAGCTTTACAACAAATGCTAAAGGAACTTCTCTAGGCAGGAAACACAAGAGAAGGAAAAGACCTAGAAAAACAAACCCAAAACAATTAAGAAAATGGTAATAGGAACATACATATCAATACTTACCTTAAATGTAAATGGATTAAATGCTCTCACCAAAAGACACAGACTGGTTGAATGGATACAAAAACAAGACCTGTATATGTGCTGTCTACAAGAGACCCACTTCAGACCTAGGGGCACATACAGACTGAAAGTGAGGGAATGGAAAAAGATATTCCATGCAAATGGAAATCAAAAGAAAGATGAAGTAGCAATACTCATATCAGACAAAATAGACTTCAAAATAAAGACTATTACAAGAGACAAAGAAGGAGACTACATAATGATCAAGGGATCAATCCAAGAAGAAGATATAACAATTGTAAATATTTATGCACCTAACATAGGAGCACCTCAATACATAAGGCAAATGCTAACAGCCATAAAAGGGGAAATCGACAGTAACACAATAATAGTCGGAGTCCTTAAGACCCCACTTTCACCAATGGACAGATCATCCAAAACGAAAATAAATAAGGAAACACAAGCTTTAAATGACACATTAGACCAGATGGACTTAATTGATATTTATAGGATATTTCATCCAAAAAAAACAGAATACACTTTCTTCTCAAGTGCTCGTGGAATATTCTCCAGGATAGCTCATATCTTGGGTCACAAATCAAGCTGTAGTAAATTTAAGAAAATTGAAATCGTATCAAGTATCTTTTCTGAACACAACGCTATGAGACTAGATATCAATTACAGGAAAAAACTGTAAAAAATACAAACACATGGAGGCTTTACAATATGCTACTAAATAACCAAGAGATCACTGAAGAAATCAAAGGGAAATCAAAAAATACCTAGAAACAAATGACAATGAAAACATGACTCAAAACCTATGGGATACAGCAAAAGCAGTTCTAAGAGGGAAGTTTACAGCAATACAATCCTACCTCAAGAAACAAGAAAAATCTCAAATAAAAAACCAAAACTTACACCTATAGCAATTAGAGAAAGAAGAAGAACAACAAAAAAACCTCCAAAGTTAGCAGAAGGAAAGAAATCATAAAGACCAGGTCAGAAATAAATGAACAAGAAATGAAGGAACAATAACAAAGATCAATAAAACTAAAAGCTGGTTCTTTGAGAAGACAAACAAAGTTGAGAATCCATTAGCCAGACTCATCAAGAAAAAAAGGGAGAAGATTCAAATCAACAGAATTACAAAGGAAAAAGAAGTAACAACTGACACTGCAGAAATACAAAGGATCATGAGAGATTACTACAAGCAACTATATGCCAATAAAATGGACAACCTGGAAGAAATGGACACACTCTTAGAAAAGCACAACCTACCGAGCCTGAACCAGGAAGAAACAGAAAATGTAAACAGACCAATCACAAGCACTGAAATTGAAACTGTGATTAAAAATCTTCCAACAAACAAAAGTCCAGGACCAGATGGCTTCACAGGTGAATTCTATCAAACATTTAGAGAAGAGCTAACACCTATCCTTCTCAAACTCTTCCAAAATATAGCAGAGGGAGGAACACTCCCAAACTCATTCTGTGAGGCCACCATCACAATGATACCAAAACCAGACAAAGATGTCACAAAAAAGAAAACTACAGGCCAATATCACTGATGAACATAGATGCAAAAATCCTCAACAAAATACTAGCAAACAGAATCCAACAGCACATTAAAAGGATCATACACCATGATCAAGTGGGGTTTATTCCAGGAATGCAAGGATTCTTCAATATACACAAATCAATCAATGTGATACACCATGTTAACAAACTGAAGGATAAAAACCATATGATAACCTCAATAGATGCAGAAAAAGCTTTTGACAAAATTCAACATCCATTTATGATAAAAACTTTCCAGAAAGTGGGCATAGAGGGAACCTACCTCAACATATTAAAGGCCATATATGAGAAACCCACAGCCAACATCATTCTCAATGGTGAAAAACTGAAAACATTTCCTGTATGATCAGGAACAAGACAAGGGTGCCCACTCTCACTATTATTCAACATAGTTTTGGCCATGGCAATCAGAGAAGAAAAAGAAATAAAAGGAATCCAAATCAGAAAAGAAGAAGTAAAACTGTCATTGTTTGCAGATGACATGATACTACACATAGAGAATCCTAAAGATGCTACCAGAAAACTACTAGAGCTAATCAATGAATTTGGCAAAGTAGCAGGATACAAAATTAATGCACAGAAATCTCTTTCATTCCTATACATGAACGATGAAAAATCTGAAAGAGAAATTAAGGAAACACTCGCATTTACCATTGCAACAAAAAGAATAAAATACTTAGGAATAAACCTACCTAAGGAGGCAAAAGATTTGTATGCAGAAAACTGTAAGACATTGATGAAAGAAAAGATGATACAAACAGATGGAGAGATATACCATGTTCTTGGATTGGAAGAATCAACATTGTGAAAATGACTATACTACCCAAAGCAATCTACAGATTCAGTGCAATCCCTATCAAATTACCAATGGCATTTTTCACAGAACTAGAACAAAAATTTTCACAATTTGTATGGAAACACAAAAGACCCCAAATAGCCAAAGCAATCTTGGGAAAGAAAAACGGAGCTGGAGAAATCAGGCTCCTGGACTTCAGACTATACTACAAAACTACAGTAATCAAGACAGTATGGTACTGGCACAAAAACAGAAACATAGATCAATGGAACAGGTTCGAAAGCCCAGAGATAAACCCATGCACATATGGTCACCTTATCTTTGATAAAGGAGGCAAGAATATACAATGGAGAAAAGACAGCCTCTTCAATAAGTGGTGCTGGGAAAACTGCACAGCTACATGGAAAAGAATGAAATTAGAACACTCCCTAACACCATACACAAAAATAAACTCAAAATGGGTTAAAGACTTAAATGTAAGACCAGACACTATCAAACTCTTAGAGGAAAACACAAGCAGAACACTCCATGACATAAATAATAGCAAGGTCCTTTTTGACCCACCTCCTAGAGAAATGGAAATAAAAACAAAAGTAAACAAATGGGACCTAGTGAAACTTAAAAGTCTTTTGCACAGCAAAGGAAAACATAAACAAAACAAAAAGAAAACCCTCAGAATGGGAGAAAATATTTGCAAATGAAGCAACTAACATAGGATTAATCTCCAAAATTTACAAGCACCACATGCAGCTCAATATCAAAAAAACAAACAACCCAATCCAAAAATGGGCAGAAGACCTAAATAGACATTTCTCCAAAGAAGATATACAGATTGCCAACAAACACATGAAAGGATGCTCAACATCACTAATCATTAGAGATATGAAAATCAAAATTACAATGAGATATCATCTCACACCGGTCAGAATGGCCATCATCAAAAAATCTACAAACAATAAATGCTGGAGAGGGTGTGGAGAAAAGGGAACCCTCTTGCACTGTTGGTGGGAATGTAAAGTGATAGAGCCACTATGGAGAACAGTATGGAGATTCCTTAAAAAACTAAAAATAGAACAACCATAGGATGCAACAATCCCACTACTGGGCATATACCCTGAGAAAACCATAATTTAAAAAGAGTCATGTACCGCAATGTTCACTGAAGCTCTATTTACAATAGCCAGGACATGGAAGCAACCTAAGTGTCCATCAACAGATGAATGGATAAAGAAGATGTGGCACATATATACAATGGAATATTACTCAGCCATAAAAAGAAATGAAATGGAGTTATTTGTAGTGAGGTGGATGGAGTTAGAGTCAGTCATACAGAGTGAAGTAAGTCAGAAAGAGAAAAACAAATACTGTGTGCTAACACATATATACGGAATCTAAAAAAAAAAGGTTCTGAAGAACATAGGGGCAGAACAGGAATAAAGACGCAGACGTAGAGAATGGATTTGAGGACATGGGGAGGGGGAAGGGTAAGCTGGGACTAAGTGAGGGAGTAGCACTGACATATATACACTACCAAATGTAAAATAGATAGCTAGTGGGAAGCAGCCGCACAGCACAGGTAGATCAGCTCTGTGCTTTGTGACCACCTAGAGTGGTGGGTTACGGAGGGTGGGAGAGGATGCATGACAAGGAGATATGAGGATATATGTATATGTATAGCTGATTCACTTTGTTATAAAGCAGAGACCAACACACCATTGTAAAGCAATTATACTCAATAAAGATCCTAAAAAAAAAAAAAAGCTCTTAGAGGAAAACATAGGCAGAACACTCTATGACATATGCAGAACGCTCGATGACAAATCACAGCAAAATCCTTTTTGACCCACCTCCTAGAGTTATGGAAATAAAAACAAAAACAAACATATGGGACCTAATGAAACTTAAAAGGTTTTGCATAGCAAAGGGAACCATAAACAAGATGAAAAGACAACCCTCAGAATGGGAGAAAATATTTGCAAATGAAGCAACTGACAAAGGATTAATCTCCAAAATATCCAAGCGGTCATGCAGCTCAATATCAAAAAACAAACAACCCAATCCAAAAATGGGTGGAAAACCCAAACAGACATTTCTCCAAGGAAGATATACAGATTGCCAACAAACACATGAAAGGATGCTCAACATCAATAATCAGTAGAGAAAAGCAAATCAAAACCACAATGAGGTATCACCTCACACCAGTCAGAATGGCCATCATCAAAAAATCTACAGGGCTTCCCTGGTGGCGCAGTGGTTGGGAATCTGCCTGCCAATGCAGGGGACACGGGTTTGAGCCCTGGTCTGGGAGGATCCCACATGCCGCAGAGCAACTAAGCCCGTGAGCCACAATTGCTGAGCCTGTGCGTCTGGAGCCTGTGCTCTGCAGCGGGAGAGGCCACGGTAGTGAGAGGCCCGCGCACCGCGATGAAGAGTGGCCCCCACTTGCCGCAACTAGAGAAAGCCCTCACACAGAAACGAAGACCCAACACAGCCATAAATAAATAAATAAATAAATAAATAAATAAAATTAAAAAAAAAAATCTACAAACAATAAATGCTGGAGAGGGTGTGGAGAAAAAGGAAGCCTCTTGCACTGTTGGTGGGGATGTAAATTGATACAGCCACTATTGAGAACAGTATGGAGGTTCCTTAAAAAACTAAAATAGAACTACTATATCACTCAGCAATCCCACTACTGGGCATATACCCTGAGAAAACCATAATTCAAGAAGAGTCATGTACCATAATGTTCACTGCATCACTATTTACAATAGCCAGGACATGGAAGCAGCCTAAGTGTCCATTGACAAATGAATGGATAAAGAAGATGTGGCACATATATACAGTGGAATATTACTCAGCCATAAAATGAAATGAAATGAAATTGTACGCTAAAGTGTACATATGGAATCTAAAAAGAAAATGGTCCTGATGAACCTAGGGGCAGGACAGGAATAAAGATGCAGACGTAGAGAATGGACTTGAGGACATGGGGAGGGGGAAGTGTAAGCTGGGAAGAAGTGAGGGAGTAGCACTGACATATATACACTACCAAATGTAAAATAGATAGCTAGTGGGAAGCAGCTGCATAGCACAGGGAAATCAGTTAGGTGCTTTGTGACCACCTAGAGGGGTGGGATATGGAGGGTGGGAGGGAGATGCAAGTGGGGGGCATATGGGGATATACATATGCATATAGCTGATTCACTTTGTTATACAGCAGAAACTAACACAACATTGTAAAGCAACTATACTCCATAAAGATGTTTAAAAAATAAATAAATAAAATCCATGGAAGATGAATGGTAAAAAAAAAAGAATAAAGGCAAGAGACCTGGGAAGAGATGTGGCTAAGATGGAAGGAAAAGGCTAAACGTAAGGGGTTGTCTATGACCGGTATTCAATACCTATTGAATTGAACTGGATTCAAGTGAGTTGGGGTGTGGGAGCTATCCTTCTGAAGCTTCAGATATCCTGATGCAGACCTTGAAGTTGAGTCTAAAGTTGTTTAGAGAGGTGATTTCCAAAGCCAGTTTGATCACTTTAATCGAGTTTGGATAGGGTTTGCAGGAGACAGAATACCCTCCTACAGGCATTGTGGGGGTAGTCTCCAAAAATGGCTGCCATCAGTTCCTCTGGTCCTTCATGTGCATTCTTCATGTCCAGAGGTGGAGTCTACTGTTCCTGTTCTTGAATCTAGGTTGAATTTGTGACTTGCTTTGACCAACAAAATGCAGTGGAAGTGCCCATCTGGATCTAGTTTTTTAAAGGTCTTCAGCTTTCTCTTGGAGGCCAGATACAATATTTCTTGTCCAAATGTTCTGAGATCACCTTGCTGTAGGAAGCTCAAGTAGCTGTAAAAGCTAGTTGTAAAAACATGAGGAGAGAGAGAGAGTGAGCTGTCTGGTCATACTCCAGTTGCTCCACCCATCTTAGTCTACACATGTGAGTGAAGAATATATTAGATGTTCCAGCCCCAGCAGACACCACATGGAGCAGAAAAATGGTCCAATGGACCCCAACCTAGATTGCAGAATTGTGAGAAATAACAAACCATCAATGTTTAAGCAACTAAGTTTCGGGGTGATTTGTTAGATAGCAATAAATAACTGAAACATATAATATTACCGGTGGAAAAATGAATTCTATTTCACTTGGAGTGAATTGCTGGGAGAAATAAAAATGAATCTATTCTGTGCATTCATGGTTCCAAGCATTTTATGTGTCTATTATTGTATCAGAAATATGATACAAGGATAAATAAAATTCACACGCCCTACCCTCAAAGAGCTCATATTTGGCGGGAAAGGTAAATAATTACAGTGCACAGTAATAAGTCCAGTCTAACAGACATTTGCTAACCATCTACTATAGGCAAGATCTCTTGCTGGTAACTGTGAACAGTTAGGCTGGTCAAAGAGGGACTGGACCTCTGAAGATCATTTCTTAGATGATAAATGCTAAATAGAGGTATGCACAGTGGACCATAGGAGACGGGCTCTTAGCCAAACCGCAGACTTGGGGATGTCTCCCAGAGGGATTTCTCTGAATTTTAATTAATTTTTTTCTAATCTCATTTGTAGATGGTTAAATTGATCATTTGTCATATCTTCAAACTCTTCCCTGGACTTTCTTACCCCTTTCTCACTGTTGCTATTTGACTCTCTCCCGAGGACATTGTTTCCCTAACAGCCCACTTAAATTCTGGTTGTTTTCTCTCCCAGACCCCTTGAGCCACTGATTTCCAGCCATTATACTCCCTCCTCCCTTAAAATCCCCAGCTTTGAATAGCATGTCCTCACCCTGTAATACCACCCATTACTCACCTTGTTGAGGTTGTCCCCAAACCCCTGGTCACACTGCTGCATTTGTTACTGAACAGAACTTGGGTCTACATACAGCAAAACCAGTCTACTTATACCAGGTTGTGGTGAAGGAAAGAACAGCATTCATTGCAGGGTACCAAGCAAGGAGAACAGGCAGCTTGTGCTCCAAAGACCTGAATTCCCTGGTGGCTATCAGGGAAGGGTTTTTAAAGATAAAGTGAAGGGAGAGAGTCTCAGGGTATGAGATCAGCCCATGTACAATTCTCTGATTGGCTGACGGTGAGGTAACTGGGTCATGTTTTGGAAATCTCAGTCGTCAACCTTCCGGTTCCAAAGTGTCTGAGGTCCACATGCTGGTGGTCAGCTTGCAGTTAACTTTCTCCACCTGGTGGGGGCTTTAGTATCTGCAAAATAACTAGCCCTTGAGGAGGAACTAAAAGTCCTTCACTTAATTTTATGGCTAAACTATTATTATTTTGTCTTGCTTGACTGCTTTCCTTTGTTTTTTGCATTTTTTTGCTTCTCTGATTAAATTTGTTCTTTGGAACTCAGGGAAAGCCTAGGAAGCTAAAGCTCTACAAACAAGAGGCGGAGGACACAGGAGTCTGTTCCTGGGAAAGCCCCGCAGGGCTCCTCTCAGTTTCACATTCTCTGAAGAGTTTAAGCGCCCACTTGTTCTTATGCTCACCATAACCCTCCCTGTTTTGATTCTTGGTAATTTTAGTATTCACATAGATGATCCGTGGAACACCCTGGTCTCTCCATTCTTTAACTTCCTCTCTTCCAAATGTCTTGACTTCCACGCCTACCTCAGGCATTTATTCCTACACCTGCCATTACTAGTATTTGACATGCTTCAATAATCTCCGTTTCAAGAATCCTATCATCTTACTCCCTGAAACACTCCGATATCAATTCATTTGTGACAATCATGTGGTCACAGAAGAATCTTATATTGCTCTTACCAAATCTTCAATGACACCCTCTATACACGCATTTTCCAACTTAAGTTTTATTGTCGTGCATTATTATCAGTCGCTTACCTATACCTTTAGTTCACTTGACGTTCTCTTATTTTATCGCATTAGCTTAAAAATTACTAACTCTCTTCTTTAGTTGCACATACACAACTGAACATGGCTGGAGGAAACACGCAGGCATGCTGACTGGTCTCCATAACCTGAGGGAGACTTTAATACTTGTTAGCAGCCGTGCTATATTTCTCTACTTCATTCGCTATGTTATTTTCCTAGAAAACAACTTCATATTTCTTCCTTTCTTCTAAAGTTTCCTCCCTCACCCTCATTCTCAGCTGATGACTGAGAAACTTGCAGTAAACAGAACAGCAAACAGAAAAGAACCTCTTTAAGCTCCATCAAAAGCATCTACTCACCTATTTTTGCAGGTGTTAGTAAGGGACATATGTAAGGCCGCCTCTAAGGAGCTATTATAGAGAACACAGGTCCAGGGTAGAACTCCCTGACTGAATATGAAACATGGGAGAAAGAGAATTAATATAGGTGACCCTCAGCTTCCTGCTTGGAAGAAAATGGTAGGAAATGATTCTACAATTTTCATCAGGTAGAAAATGGGTTCGTAAAACCAAAACAGAGGTATAAGCTTTGGGAAACTAGAATCAATTCAGTATAAATAGTTGAGTTTTAGATGTTATGTACGTTTCTAGATAAAGTTACCCAAGGTAGAGCTGAATGTGTGATTCTAGAGCTCAGAAAACAGACCACAGATGGGAAGAGGGATTTTTTCTCTTTAGGTTTGCTAAAGCAATGGGCAAGGATAATATGCAGCATGAGAAGGAAAGAAGATTCCAGAAAGGAACCCTGGAAAATTTTAAGGGAGGGGTGGCATGGAACAGAGAAAGAGAAACCACCAAACAGTATGAAAAGGGAATATGAAAATGGGGCTATGAAAACCAAGAGGGAATCTTTTCACAAATCCAAGGAGGTTTCAGAAGAAAACTGGGGTGACTAGTGTTGACTACAACAGAGAAGTCAAGTGGGGTTGAAGAGTTCCTATTAGAGCTGGGGATCCAGAGCCTTCAGACGTCCTGGACTACAGAGTGTGGGAGATATTGCAGCAAATGGACCAGGGATTAATGAGAAAGCAAAGCATAGCCTGTTTTCTAAGAACCTTGACTTTGAACAAAGTTTTAGATATAATCTGTTGACTTCCTAACAATGAAAGGTGTGATTTATGCCCCAACACCTCCACTACCACAAACACGTTTTCCCTCCTATCCTGCCTCCAAATATAGTTATACCATAATTTTAGTTAAATAAATGTTGAATATTTACACCATTGTTACAGGTAAATACTATTTATGGCTGAGCCATATAATGCTGTTTGACTACATCTCTTTTCATGTACCAACTTTTGTTTCACTAGAAGCTAATAATTATTTTTCTTCATTTGATTAAATTTCTCTATATTTATCATTAACTCATTCCTCAACTTTCCACTAGAAATGTAAATGACCTCTCAATGCATTAAACACACTGGGAAATCTGTCTTCTTCCTGAAAACGGTCTATCTGGAACTTGCTCTCAATTGCCGTCCTGGGATTTCCATTTACCGTCAGCCTGGAGACACTTTTTACCACTCTCCTAAGTTGGATCCCTTATTTCTGAGCCTTCTTAGAGGATGTTCTCTTTTTTGGAGAAGCACCTCTTCCAGTAGACCTCAGACACAAGGTACATGGGAGGTAAATATCTTGAGGGCTCATATGTCTGAAAACCTCTATTTTGTCCTCATATTGGAGAATAATTGTTTGAGTATTAGACTGTAGGGAGCACATCACTTTTCCTTCCAAGTTTGGAAGTGATTCTCTATGCGTCTTTCTGGAAAATTGGTAGCCCTTTCAATCTAGAAACTCATGTCCTTCCATTTTGAGATATTTTCTTTACTTATTTGTAAAAAAATTCCTTTTATTTCTCTATTCTCATAGTATAGGGTGTTTGCTTATTCCCATTTTATAGATATTCTATTACATTAATTTAGGCCAATATTCTAATTCTTTTTTCTCCTCTATTTTCAATTTAATTAGCTTTATTTTTTACATTCTGGGTGGCACCTCACCACCCTCTAACCTGGATATTGTGTTTTCCACTTCAGTTATCTCATTTTTAATTTCCAACTCCATTTTGTTGTGCTCTGATGTAACATCTTTCTTTGTTTCTCTGAGAATATTAAAGTTTGTTTGTAAGTATGTTTTTCCTTGGCTTATCTCCAAGCTCTGTTTTGTTGTTAACCTTGACCTTTCATAGTAAAAATCTTTCTCAAATATTTAATGATTTTTCACTGTTTGCTAATATTAAGAATACTTAAAGATTGTATACTTCTTTAAGACTGAATACTTAAACACACACACACCCACACACAACTACAGCTCAGTCTTGCTTAGAAGCAAATATGCAAATTCCTAAATAAAGTATTAGTGAACAAAATACATAGCTTGTTTTAAAAAAATCTTAGGATGAAGTGAAATTTACTCCAAAATGCAAGAATAGTATGATATTATGAAAACATTAATACTCTCTAAGGAGAAAAATCATATAATGACTTTTGTATAATAGTTGCATAAAAAGGCATTGGACAAAAGTCAATACCCATTTATGTTTAAAAAAAATCAGGATAAAATTGGAACTAACGGAGCTGTGCTTAATTTAATTACCTATATAGTATATATACGGTGTAGGTATGTAAAATAGTGTCATACTCAGTGGGGAAACACTAGGGGCTTCCCACTGAAGTCAGAGAGAGACAAGAATATCTACATCCACTATTATTAACATTACACTGGAGGCTTAATTACTAATGCAATTAAGCAAGAAAAAGCAATTAGAAGCTTTGGAATTGGAAGAGAAGAGAGGAAAATCCCCAATCTCTTTTTGCAGATGATATGAATCAATTAAATAACTGCTACAAGCAATAAGAATATAATAAAGTAGCAGATGATAAAATCAACAGAAAAATCAATTGCCTTAGTGTATATAAATAAAAACAAATTAGAAGATCACCAAAGAGAAGATACCATTTTAATAGCAAAATAGCCCAAACTTAACATGAAATATCCAAAATCTCTATGAGTAAAACTATAAAACAATCCTGAATGAACCAAATGCATATTTGAACAAGTGAAGAGACATCCTATGTTCTTGGCTAGGAAGACGCAATCTCAAAAATAAGTTGATCCCCCCTATATTAATTTAAAAATTTAATGTGAACTCAATAAAATGTCATCAGTTTTTTTTCCCTGGAGTTAAGCATACTAATTATAAAGTTCATTTGGAAGAAAAAAACATGCACGAAAAGTCAGGAAATCACTGAAAAATAGGAGCTTTGGGGTGAGGTTGGGGACATAACCCCTACAAGATACTAAAATATGTTTTAAAATCTCTGCAATTGAAACAGTGTGGTATTACCACATGAATAGCAAGTTGACCAATAGAATAGACTAGATAGTCCAGAAATAGATCTAATAGGAAATGGAAATTGAGTATAAGTTAGAAGAGGCATTCCCAAATCAGTGGGTAAAAGTAAAAAAGTAGTATTGTGGTAACTGGACTGTCATCTGAAAAATGATTCAATGGATTCATTCCTTGCCCTGCACACCAGTACAAATTCCAAATGGATTGAAGATTTAAATTTTAAAAATTAATCTATATGAGTATTGGAAGTATGGGTGAATTCCTCTATAATCAGGGAATGGGTAAATACCAAAAGCAAAGTTAAAAACGCAAGGGACAAAGTGGGAAAGAAAAATATTTGCAACTTACATCACAATGTCATTTGTAATATGTAAAGACCTTTCAACAACAGGGATGAAAAAGATTAACATCGCTACAGTAGAATTGACAAAAGCTAAGGGGTTAGTGCTCCTTACATTGCTGATGGGAACGGAAAATGATATTACCCCTATGAAAAGGAATATGGCAATATCCAGCAAAATTACATACACATTGCCCTCTGACCCATGTATTCTACATTTGGAATCTATCCCCAAAATAATCTTGAAAAATGTGAAAAGATGCATGCATAAGGGGACTTCCCTGGCGGTCCAGTGGTTAAGACTCTGCACTTCCATTGCAGGGAGCACAGGTTTGATCACTGGTCAGGGAAATAAGATCCCACATGCCTGCGGTGTGGCCAAAAAAAAAAAAAAAAGAAAAAAAAAGATGCATGCATAAGACAATTCTTTACAACATAATTTGTAATAGCAAAAGACTGGAAACATCTGAGATTGGCTGAATAAACTATAGTATAACCAAGCCACACAATGGTGTACCATGTAACTGTAAGAATGAGAAATAACTCCATATACAGTTAGGGAGTGATCTCTGGAATATATTGAGTGGGAAAAGCAAGGTGGAAAAATTGTAGTTAATACACTACCATTTATCTGTAAGACGTGGGGGGATTAAATATGTATGCCTATTTAATTATATTACAAAACAGAAGGGTAAATCAACATCACTTTTAGAAAAGTTTACCTGTGGGGAAGGGGCGAACAAGAAGGGCAGAAGATGGACTTCTCTGCATATACCTTATTTTGCAGATTTGCTCTCAGAAGGATGTAAATATTTTGCATTATTATAAAACAAAATAAAATTTAAGCAGCAATTCCTAAAAACTCACAGTAAAAGAAATCTAACTGTATACTGAGTCAACAAAACTACATCAAGAGGAGTCATTTCAAATGACTTTAGAACACACCGACTTGACTTTACATTCTAATGGGAGGTTCTCAAGGGATAAAACAGTCCTCCCAAAATCTTGAACTGTTTTTAGTCAACAAAATATTGATGGCGTTGTTAGTATTATCATCATTCTGAGGCTATTGTGTATATTGTGGGATAAAGCAAATTAATAACTAAGTTGCTCCTGGTGGACTCAGTTGGGTGAACAGAAGCAGTTGTTTTTTTTAGCTCTCAGCAGCTCCACAGCCAGCCTGCAGAATGGTTCCGACCTGGCATCTGCAGCAGAATCTTCATGATTCCAGAGATTTCTTCCTGTCTGTGGCAGGATCAACAGCTCTTGGCATCCCAGTGTTTTTGTGGGTGACTTTGGACTATACCTTTGGAAGAATAGCCTAGAGTCTATTTCTTCCCCTTTCTAAACAATTCTATAACTATTTCTGTTTAAACTAGCCAGGGAGGATTACGTTCATTACATCGAAACCATAGCCTATTCAGAGGTGTTTGATTTTGCCAAATAAAATTGTTATGGTGGAATCTCAACATAAAAATGGGTAAAAGCAGCACTACTCCTGTTGAAGTACTGATATTTGGAAGGAGTGGGAGGTAGGCAGAGGGCAGGGGCCAGGCACACACGCGCCCACTGCCCAGGATGGTCGCTAAGGCACCTCTGAAGAGAACTGGGACTCCTGAAACCCCATTTGAAAGTCGATTTTAACATGCCCACCATGAATTATGAAACTTGCACATCAAGTTGTAGCAATTGTTTACATGGGGTATCACATTCCCCGGATGGTATGTGCAACCACAAGGTAGGCTGTAAAGAGATGAAAGCTGGTTTTCACAAGCCTCTCGCAGAAAAGTAGGTGTTGGTCTCAGCACCCCCAGCCTGCATGCGATGGCTACCAGTGCGGCCCGCAGGTGGGCTGAAGCACTCAGTGTCCTGCCCGCAGCGCACACGGCCCGTTTCCTGTTAAGAGTTGTGGCCTGGCCACCACTTCTTGGCTCCTGATCCCGTTTCTCAGAGTAGCTTCTGCTCAGAAAGATGGCTTCCCCCAAACCCTGGCTCTCCTCCCTCGGAGGTGCACTCGTGCCAGGTTGATGAGCTATTTCCTCTGAGTATTTAAAGCTATGAGTCAACTCGGTTTTGCCAGTATCCCCGGTTCAGACAAGCATGTTGATGGCTGCAAGGAGGTGCACCCGCTCTGTGCCTTGCTGACAGTCCTCCACAGCCAGCTGGTCAACCACTCAGCATCAACTCAGGATGAGTTCCTAGTACCTCTCAGGGGTCTTAACGCCCCTTACCTCAGCGGATGCCACAGTCACGTGTACACTTCCATCCTGCAGAGGATTTGAGTGCTATTCCCCCTCCATCCTTTCCCTAGTAGCCTAGAAGAGCCCTTGTACTCTTTTAACCTCCTCCGAGCCAGTCCTAAGCAGCCCTTCTTCCTCTCTGCAAGACTGTTCTAGACCCTCCTAGTACAAGGCGCCGCCCCAGGAAAGCGCCTACAGCCTCCCAAAACTTACCTCGTCTCCCTGCAACAGGCAATTCCAGAGGGGAGACGGTACCCCTCTCTGTCCCAGCCTGGTCACACTAGCTAAATGCATACCCAGGTCAAGTCCCTGGACTGACCGTGTCTCAGGTTCCTGGGTTTAGAATATGTGGGTAATAAGGTCTCTCTCTGCTTTACGAGAGTATAACTCGAATTTAATAAATGTTTCCAGCATATAATAGACATACATGGGTTGTTTCTTTATACATCTTAGACAGCTGGTTGTTCACTGATTCTCTGAAATGGACTCCACAGTGTAAGGACATTTGAAGTCATAGAAGAGAATGACATTATTCTATCAATAAAAGTTAGGTACTGGTCCTGATTGGAAATGCTTGGCACTTAAATTTTAAAATATGCACATGAGTTAACTGGCACGTGAAGACCTAATATTTGTGCTGGACATTGGGTGGCCTTGTGAGAGGGAATGGAATTCTTCTTTTGCTCCTGGATGGATTTTAAAGAAGGTAGGTACAAAGTAATTTGACATAAAAAAAGATAGATCTAAGCATTCATTTTGAATGACCCATATCTCATTTACAAAGGTGGGAATATATGTTGTGACTGAGGGATTGAAGTTTTAAACTAAGTGAAAAAGATGTCGAGATTTTTCAAAAATAAAGGCACGAGACCAATGGTTCATTAATGTATTTTAAAGCATATATTTACTGTACACATTTAACACATTTAATACAAAATACATTTAATGTATTTAAAGCATACATAATAAAAAAGAAAAGCAAATCATTCTATGTATTAGAGACTATGATGATAGCAATAAAATTTCTCACGACCATATATTTTCACACATAAATCTTCTTAGTGATTAAAATCCTTTACTTTTTTTAGCCATCCAACTAGCACGCAAAATTGTAAGTGCTACAAAAATTAGACCACTTTCTTATACTGAAAATCTGATGAAAATCTCATTTTTCTTTGATTTTCAGTAGTATCTACCACAGCTGTTTTATTATTTAAGTTGCCTGATTTAATTTTT
Organism: Eschrichtius robustus; assembly: GCF_028021215.1. Classification (NCBI taxonomy): domain Eukaryota; kingdom Metazoa; phylum Chordata; class Mammalia; order Artiodactyla; family Eschrichtiidae; genus Eschrichtius; species Eschrichtius robustus. Next base: position 91,100,219 of record NC_090838.1, on the reverse strand, counting down.
TTATTTAATTTTTAATTTTATATTGGAGTATAGTTGATTTACAATGTTGTGTTAGTTTCAGGTGTACAGCAAAGTGATTGATTCACCTGATCCATTCTTTTTTAGACTCTTTTCCCACATAGGTTATTACAGAACATTCAGTAGAGTTCCCTGTGCTATACGGTAGGTCCTTGTTGATTATCTACTTTATAGATAGTACTACCACAGCTGTTTTACAGTCTCTGCTTTAAATTTTTCTGGAACATTCATGCCGCGCCCATATCTTCTATCCAGCCTTCCAAACTTACCCAGCTCTTTCCTTTCTTTGTAAGGCTGCTATTTATCACTCACTCAGTGATTTTCATGAACAGACCTCTGAGGCCGTCAAGAAGGCCCAGTACTAAGGAGACAGATATATGTCTTCCAATGTGAAAAGTTGCAGACGTCCAATGCAGATATGCTGATGTGCTGCTCCTCTATGCTTCTCTGTAAGAATGAATCGCCTCAAGTCAAAACTGCCTTCCTTTCCAGATCTTGTTCTCTTTCCACCGCTAAATACCTGACCTAGGTGATAATTAATAACAATAACAAAAGTAGCAATACCAACACTTATTGAGTGTTAAGTTTGTGTCAAGAACTGTTGTAAGAGCTTCATTTGTATTTATTCACTTAGTCCCCCTGTACAGGTCTTATAAATTCTAATGTTACAGATGAGGAGACCGCATCACAGATGAGTTAGCAGAGTTTCCGGAGACCACAGAGGAGGCGGTAAACCTGGGATTTGAGCTCAAGTGTCTTGGCTGCCATGCTGCCTCCAACCAAAGGGCATTTAAAATCTGTCATCTTTTAAAAATCAACCAAGTGACCATCCTTTTTTGGCTGCTGAATAACTCATCTGATCTGGCACCCATCCTGTGTCTAAACATTTATGCAAAATCAACAAATGTTTTAGACCATTTTTCTGAAAGACCCAGAATATTATTTGAATTAAAATTTGTGTCTGGCATGAAAGATTAAAAAGTTGTTTTGAGTTCCTTTTAAGAAGTTCCCACAGATAGGTCCAATTAAGCAAGCCCTCTGCAGCATCTTGGTGGGGTTTCAAGAACTGTAGGCCTGCAGCTGTAGCCAGGATACATTAATGCACATGCTCTGAGGCTGAGGCCCTGTTACAGCAGCTCACACCTCACACCCTGCTCTGCTCGCAGCCCTGTCGGTTCTCCCAGACCCCCGCCCTGCACCCCGCATCCCAGGCACTGTCAGAGGTGTTTAGAGGTAGGAAGCTATGGTGGGGTCGTGAAGGCACCATTCCAGTTCCTGTGTCAACTACGGGCTCATAGAGAAATGCCACTTTGTGAACTTAAAATCCTTCAGTTCAATTGTTAGCATGAAAAATCTCTTAAAGACATATCCTTATTTTAAGGCATAAGTTATTCTGCACCGTGTGCAGTCTCCCAGTTGCTGAATATGGGATTGAGCAGAGTGCCTGCATCCAGTTATGGAAGAGGGAGAAACAGGACACCCATTTCTGTTGAATTCCAGGGTCTTCTGAGAGCCCACGACTATAGCTCAATGTTTAGTCTTATCCTCGGCAACCTAATGACAAGTTTCATCTTCAGAATGTGACTAGGACATTCACAGAGTAGAGTTAAATATTTGAATAATGCCCTTCGTTATCAACAGGCTCATACACTCAGTCCCCAGAGTGTCAAGAGTTCTTTCTTCTGCTCAGCTTTTCTGAAGATCAGGGCTGCGAAAAAACAGGCAAGACTTCTGCTTCGTCTCTACATGGTTTGGCTGCTTTTGCGGGCATCAGATAAAGAAGATTCTTCCAGAACCTTGAGTTATAAGACAGAGATTTATCGGCCTGCCACTTCAGAACTCTGTGGGATTTCAAAAGCTTCAGTGATTGAGGCAAGAATGCGAAGTCGCCGACTGGTGTAAATTCAATTAAGATGATTTTAATTTTCCTTTCCACTAGTGCTTCATGGAGCCCACTTTCAAGTTCATACCTGACTTCATTAGACATATAACTTTTACTCAAGACAATGATCAGCCTTCGGCTTTTCTCTATCAATGAATGGATTTCATCAACAACAGCTGAAAATACAGGAGGTGGCAGATTAATTTAAGAAAACTGAAAGGGTGGGCATGAGATGAAAATCATTTCACACAGTCCTATTTTGTATTAACTCAAATTCACTAGTTTAAGTTTTTCTTTGAGATAAACCATTAATTCTCAATTTTATATGCCTATTAAAAAAGCAATCATCTACACGATGATATAATGAATACCTACTTGGCACTTTCTCTGTGCCATGCCTTCTTCTAAATATTTTATGTATATTAACTCATTTAATCATCATAATGACCCTATGAAGAAAGTATTGTGATCACCCCCATTTTACAGATGAAGAAGCCAAAGCAGAGTGGTTAAGTAACTTGCCCAGAGTCACATGGCTAGTAAATGGCAGAACCAGAACCTGAACCCAAGTGGTCTGGTTCTGGAGTGTATGTTCCTAACCATTCCACTATCTTTCCTCTTTACATGGATGGTGGAATATGCTAAAATTTGAATTAAAAGATTTTTTAAAAAATCCTGCCATTATTCTAGACCGCAGGTTGATAATTTTTTTTTCCTGTAAAGGGGCCAGATGGTAAATATTTTAGCCTTTGCGGGTCATACAGTCTTTGTCACAGCTACTCAGCTCTGCTGCTGTAACTCAAAAGCAGCCACAGATCACACATGAACATATGTGTGTGGCTGTTTCAATAAGAGTGGCAGGATGGACCTGACCTGTGGGTGGAAGACTGCCAATCTCTGTTCTAGACCTCTAGCCCTCCTCAGACAGAGTTCTTAGCCAAAACTAATCACAATCGAATATACAAACATTCTTTATTTTTATTTAAGAACTAAGAAGAAATCTGTTTTTAAAATGACTCTTAGAAAAATAACAGAAATATTGGGTTGGCCCAAAAGTTCGTTTGGCTTTTTCTGTAACATCTGATGGAAAAACCCAAACGAACTTCTGGGCCAACCCCAATATAATAAAATTGATGTAAAGTCAAGCAGAAATACTTTGTAAGTGACAGAATGTCTTCTTAGATACAAAGAGTGATGCACAAAAATATCACAGTGTTGAATGCATCTGACAATTTGGCATATTATTCCTTTTGAGAAGTTATCTATTACTAAAAAGTATTTTCTATTTCTGATTTGTAATATTTTCCCTTCTTAATTTGTAACCCAGGAGGAAAAAAAAAAACCCCACAACTGTTTCTTATTTCCTACTCTGTCCTAAATGCCCAGCTTAGAATTTGGCACAAGGATGGTGCTCAGTAAATGTTGGATGAATGAATGAGTGATGGTAACTACGAAGACATTTGTATTGCATCATTTGTGATGCGCTAGCATCCAAAATAATTTGACACCAGATTCCAAATCTCTGGAAGATTTCAAAGCTCTGGAAGACTTCCAGAGAAAACACGGAAATGTTACTAAATTTCTTTGATTTTAACTGTAATATACTTCAATATATGTGTTACAGCCATTTGTATTCACAGATTAATTAAAAAATAAAATTTCACAACTAAATTATGCTAGGAACCACCAATCTCCTTTTATTTATCCTTTGCCATCAGTCTTAATTTCTACTTCAATTTTCTCACCAATGTTAAAGCGATAAAGAAGAAACATTTTCTGGTAAGAATTAACCTGTTTTATAGTCCAAAGGATCACATATTAAATTAAGAATTGGTTCTGCTGTACAAAATATCATGAAAAGAGGTATTCTTACTGTGGGGTATTTCTAGATAAATGCCTCATGATAATGATTCTGGACCTGCTTCTGAGAACGGAATGCCCACTTCCTTTCTCCAAAGACTCAGAGAACTGTGAAGCCAGGTGAAGAGACCAGGTCCCCAAGAGGTCATTTTTGGAAACAGTGCAATTTTCTCATCTTCTCACTACTGCTTGTATTGATTTAGCTGGTTATTTATGGTTTAGAGGACTACTTCATTTGTTTGTTTTTAAGCAAGCAGAATAGCCTTCTGTAAGGCTAAGCTCTTCATCTTCTAAAAGTAAAGATGAAGTTAAAGATGAAAACTCCTCTAGTTTTCTATCTGATATTTCCTTTCTTACCTCTTCCAGGCACCACATCCCGTTCAAATATGCATAACTTATACCCAAAATGTTTCTCCAACACCCTGGGCAAAATCTCCACAGCAAAGGTGTGCTCCTCTCCGTTCTCGGGCCGACATTCTTTTAGGTAAGACACAAAAGCATCGTACGTTTTCCCATCTAGGAGATAAGGTTGACTCTTTTAATTCGTGTGAAAATAAGGGTTTATTTAAGTACAAATTTGAGCGAAAGTTCTGAAAAATGGGAACAGAATCATTGAAAAAGAAAAGTTAAATATAGTATCCTCACCTCCAAATGCATCAAACAGCGCACATTAAATACGTACAGTTCTTTATATATTGATCATACCTCAATGATGCTCTTAAATAAAAGAATAAAATATTTTTCATAGAAAATAAATAATTCTATAACTTAATGACAAATTTAGCTCAAAGCAAAGTGAATTAACTTCTTTATTTTTATATTAGTAAATTAGAAGTTGTAAATGTGAATAATGAATCTATAAAAACTCAAAGGAAAAATATGAAAATTATTTTATGACTTTGAGGGGTTCAAGACTTCATGGGAGAAGTAACTGTAGTTATGATGGAAACAGCAAGAGAACTAGAATTAGAAGTGGAGCCTGAAGATGTGACTTAATTGCACGATGAAACTTTCAATGTATGAGCAAAGAAAATGTTTTCCTGAGATGGAATCTACTCCTGGTGAAGATACTGTGAAGATTGTTGACATGACAACAAAGGACTTAGAATATTACATAAAGTTAGTTGATAAAGCAGCAGGTTTGAGAGGACTGACTCCAGTTTTGGAAGAAGGTCTACCGTGGGAAAAATGCTATCAGACAGCATCCCACGCTACAGAGAAATCATTTGTGAAAGGAAGAGTCAATCAATGCAGCAAATTTCACTGTTGTCTTATTTTTAAAAATTCCCACAGCCACTCCAACCTTCAGAGGCCACCACCCTGATCAGTCAGCAGCCATCAACATCGAGGCCAGACCCTCGAAAAAAGACCCAACAAAAAGATTATGACTTGCTGAAGGTTCAAATAATGTCTAGCATTTTCTAGCAACAAAGTATATTTAAGTTATGGTATATACATTGTTTTTTAGGCATAATTCTATTTTACACTTGATACACTACCTTATGGTGTAAACATATTTTTTATATGCACTGGGAAACCAAAAATTTCGTGTTACTAACTTTATTGCGATATTAGCTTTATTGCAGTGGTCTGGAACTGAACCCGCAGTATCTACAAGGTATGCCTGCACATTAAAAAGTCTTCCAGGTAGCACATCACTATCAAGAAAGTCAAAAGCACACCACTATCAACAACCTGGGAATCATATTTGCATTTTATATTATAGACAATAGGCTAACCTCCCTAAAATGTAAATAGCTGCTAAAAATGAGCAAGCAAACAAAAAAGTCAACAACCCAGTAGAAGCATGGGTAAAGAATATGAATGGGTACTTTGAGAAAGGAAATACAAATAAGTCTTAAACACATGAGAAGTTGCTCATACTTTTGCACAGGAAGCAAAATGCAAGTGAAAACTATGCTTCGATACCCCTCAGATTTTTATCTATCAGATTGGCAAATATCCAAAAGGTTGTGGGTAAGGCTATGAGAAAAAAATGTACTCCTGTCCTTTGAAGGTGGTAGGCAGTAGAGAAATATGGAGCGCAAATTGGTAATATCAATCAAAATAACAACTGTATCCACCTCTGCACTTCTAGTAATTCTACTTTAGGGAATTTTTCCTTCAGTTACACTGCACACATATGAAACAGTAACTGTACAAAAGTTATCCACCACATCATTTCTGCAATAACAAAAGGTCTTCAGCAACCCAAATGTCCATCACACGGTGACTAAATAAACAATAATACATCCACAGAAATAAAACACTGTGCAACCCTAAAAAATGAGAGATTTTATAAACTAATATGGAAGGGTATCCAAGGTATAGTACAGCAAAGTTCAGAATAGGGCACATAGCATGCCAAGATTTGTCTTTTAAACAGGAGTGAAATAAGATTCTCTATTCATATTCGTTTGGATATACTATCAATGTGGGATGGGGTGGGAAACAGGCATGGGACAAGTATACATGTATAATTTCTAAGACTTTTGGTGTTTGAACTATGTATGTCCTACACACACACACACACACACACACACACACACACACACACACACACGGAAACAAAAGCAAGTGCAATGGATTAGATTGATTTTTTAAAATTTGGTAGCTATTTTGAATCTTGAGGACTTCTAGTCACCTGCAAAAATAGAGAAACTGAGACAGTCACCAGATAGAGGTTGGAGTAGATGAAAAGTGGCAGATCCAGGGGACCGGAACTCAGGTCATTTGGTGTGCACTTCAAGGTTCTTGCAAGTACATCATGCAGCCTCCTTTGCCAGGTTAAAATAATGAACCATAATACAATTCTTTGTTTTTTGGCCTTGCCGCGTGGCACATGGGATCTTTGTCCCCTGACCAGGGATTGAACCCGTGCCCCTGCATTGGAAGCACAAGAGTCTCAACCACTGGACTGCCAGGGAATTCCCAATTCAATTCAACTGAAATGACCTTTATTGAGTGTGAACTTTGTAAAGGCACCAGATGGCAAAAAGTGTGAGCAATGACATTCAGACACACAGTCCCTGGGCCTAACCATCTCACAGGGCATTTAGAAGGACACGACACACATGCATGAAACAATTAGAGAACAATTTTTGGCAACAGATAAGTAAGCACAAGAAAAAGTGGCCCAGACAACATTCATAACAGATGATTCGTTCAGATCAATTTTTCTTATGGAAAACTTCTACCGCCAATATGTCTACAATATAATCAAAATGAGGTGAAGATTAATGTTTATTTATATAGCTTCTGAATAAAACTGTAAAATAAGAAATCCCAGCATGACGACATTCGTTACCTGTTAAGGTTTCATCTCTTCCCAAGAAATGTCTATAAAATAGAACCAAGTCAACTCTATAAATGGCACCCACGGTCACTAGGCACACAATGACCACTGAGATCAAAACAGCTACGATCATTCCTCTAGTGAAGATGTGGCCTGGGATGTCAACTGGGTCTTCTAGAAAGAAAAAGAAAGTGGGATAAATTGGAGAAATTTCACCAGCATCTTCCGCCATCACTCTGCGGTGGACAGCTTTTACCTTTAACACAAATCTACTTGTCTATCCAACACATTCCATTGAGTTACTCTGCAGTCCTGCCTTTAGTCTCCAGTGGTGACCTCTCTGTTCCATAAAAATGTGTACAAGGGTATTCAGAGACGTGAACTGAAAGCATTACAATGTAGTCCGTCCACACTTTTGGAAGTTGGATCTCTAGGATGATAAGACACTAGGATGAAATTCAGAGGGACCCACACCTAAACGTCAGCTAGTGGCTTGGGAACATATATGGAGGTGCAGAACCTTGAGAGAGCAAGCACTGAGCTGAGTCTGTGTGGGCTCCAGCCTGGCTCCATCATCTACTTTGTATCCTAGGGAAAGTCACTGACGCCCTAACTCTTAGTATTTCATCTGTACACGTAATACAGCTATGAAGCTAGTAATATTTTCTCCTTCACTTATAGGGTTGCTGTTTTGGAGGAGGGTTAAATATTACACATAAGTAGTTAACACAGTGCCTGGCACTCAGCTCTGAGAATTTTTGTATATTTTTATATGAAAGTGTCCTTTGAGAAAAAAATTACGTTTCCTAGATTGATTCAGTTTATGCTCATTATGGACAACATGAGATAACACAGAGGAGTATAAAGGATAGAATAATTATTTAATAACCATCCCACAGTGTGGCAACGGCCACTGCCAACATGCTAGTACATTTCCTTCCAGGTTTTGTTTTTTCCCTGAAAACATTTACTTAGTTGGAACCATCTGGTGATCACTCTTTATTTCTTAACATTATATTATGAGCATTTCTCTAGGTCTTTAAAATTATAATTCATACTATCTCAGTATTTAGATCGACTGCAATTTTTCATAAATATACATAATGCTGCAATGAACATAGGCATAAACCCTTATCTATGTTTCTGATTATTTTCCTAGAGTAGATTCTAATGGAGGTGGGATTTCTAGGTCAAAAAGAGTAAGCATACATAAAACTCTTGCCATCTTGACACAATTTTAGGGATTATCTTTCCAGTAAAATTAATTATCAGGATGTAAGTAAGCAATCATCGTTGCTTAGTAAGTGAACTCTGAATAAAGCCAGCCCCTGGGGTTCCTGCATCTCTGAAAGGCCTACATATCTATGACTGTGCCGCACAAATACACACACTCTCACGTTGGCCCACACACTCCTCCAGGGATAATGGTGGAGTCAAAGACCCTATTCCCCACACAACATTTGTGAGCCCAGCAGAAGGAAAAAATGATCAGGGTAGAAACATCTATGGCAGAGATAGCACAGCCATGCGTTGATCTAGGGCAGTTTACAGAACTACTCCTGAGCAGCTCCTGAGCCTGTGGCCCTCGGCTGGACTGTTCTGGTGGAGGATGGAAGTTGGACCGTTTTGGTGGAGGGTGCCCTCCATCAGGCAGGCACTGAAGAACTCTGAGTCCAGTGACCAGAGCCATCAACTAACTGTCCACTTGCCAGGTCCAGGGACTAGCCCAAGAGAGGGAAGCCTAAGTTAGTCTTTGTTGAACGAAAGACCACACCCAAGGGCTCCTGTGCCCAGGGCCCAGCTAAGGTAGGGTGGAGGCGGCAATTACTCCTGGACCACTGGCCTCATCCTACACCAAGCTGCAAACTTTCCTCCTGTTGTTCAGAGTGTGCCAGAGCTGCCCGGACCACCTCCCCTGTGACACTCACCCACCAGCATCTCCAACCCTGAGCTCTACCTACCTCCCCGCTCTGGGCCCCTGGTTGCTACACAGGATTGGCATATGAGTGAGAGCAAAAGAATACACTTGAGGTTTTCATTCTCTGCTTGGAATCAGGGCACAGGGGATCGCAGCGAGGGCTGAGCACCAGCTCTGCCACCGAACGCCTGTGACACAGGGCGAACCCTTCACCTCTCAGGAGCTTGGTTCCTGGTGTGTAAGATGAGGAAGTGATGAGCTATGACAGGTCTCTCAGCTGCAACAGTCTAGGTTTCCACAAACTGCCAAAGATAAAATTTCTCACACCTTTTTTCAGTAAGATGAAGCTTTTGGTGTCTATGCCTCCCTCGCTGGCTGCAGTGCAATTATATGAAAAGTTTAGATTGTTTTCATTAACATTCTCAATTCTCAGTATTTTTGAAGCAAGCCGTTTGCCTTCTGAAGTCCTGTAAGAGAGGAAAATGGTTTAGCAATAGGCTTTGTGTCATTGCCAACAACGTCACCCACGAGAGAGGAATTTGTATGTGCAAATACATCTGCACAAAAACAGGGCTCTGTGGACTCCAGGGAATCGTCCCCTTCTGGTGGGTTCTCTTCAAGTGTGAGCCCCCTGTTCCCCGGGGGTCTCAGTCCTCCTGAGACCACCTGGGGACGGCGCTGTAAACTGCCTAGAATTAAAATGCCTGGGAGGTAACGATGCTCAGTTGAAAACACAAGAAAATATTCTCTCTCTCAATTACAGGCACACTTCATTTTACTGAGTTTTGCTTTATTATGCTTCGCAGATACTGCACTTTTTACAGATTGAACGTTTGTGGCAACAGGGTACCAAGCAAGTCTTTTGGTGCCATTTTCCCAAGAGCATTTGCTCCCTTTACGTTTCTGTGTCACGTTTTGGTAATTCTCAAACTTTCACATTTTTTCATTATCATTATATTTGTTAAGGAGATCTGTGATCAGTGATCTTTGATGTTACTATCATAATGGTTTGGGCATTTATTTTAGCAATAAAGTATTTTTAATTAAGGTATGTACATCATTTTTTAAGATGCAATGCTATTGCACACTTAATAGACTACAGTATAGTGTAAACATAACTTTTATATGCATTGGGAAATCAAAACATTCACGTGACTTGCTTTATTGTGATAATTGCTTTATCGTGGTGGTCTGGAACTGAACCCTCAGTATCTCCCAGGTGTGTCTGCGTTTTCCCCTGTTCCTCCTGTCCTGACTACTCAGCATTCCTCCCACTGTGAAGTCTCCACCAGCCGTGACAATGCTGTGGATCGTTAATACAGACGCAGATTCATATCAAGTTCGTCCTTGCAGTCCTAACGATCACTCTTCTTTTGTTCAGCATTTAAAATAAATTAAAACCACTATTCTCAGACACCCCCAACCACATAAGAAAGGCCAATTAAGGTGTTCAGTGAGTGTCAGAAAATGACCGGAGACCACCAGGAGCAGCCAGCTCTCTTTCTCTACTAAAAGGACTCAAGACATCCTGTCCTTGATGCAAGGCAAATGCTCTTGACATCTGCCTCCTGCTAGTGGCAGGCTCTGAAGGTGTGCGGTCAGCCAGCACTCCCAGGTGTAGTCACTCACCCGCCAGGCCCCTCGCAGCTGGGATGTGGTACCCACTGTAGCCCCTAACTGTCTCAAATGCATTTTAGAAGAGAAGTCATAATTCTGTACAGAAGTCACCAACCCAGAAATATCAACCATCTAACATCAATGTAAAATCCACAAAGAAAGCACCAAAAAAACCCCACCGAGAAGCCAAACTAGATGACATAAGTTCAAGCACCCAGTATACAGAAAGATTTAGCCTCGCTTAAGCCCTTAGTTTAGCTTAAGCTCCGTTTCTAATAAGTTCGGTGAATTGGTCTTCTATGCCTCCAGAGATTAACAATGGATCATGAGAAGGAGGAAATGCAGGAATCCGGACAAGATAAAGTGGCAGGATAGCCACGCAATCCAGCTGAGCCAACACTCCATGAGCACTAACCACGCACCTGGTTCTGGGCGAGGGTATAAAAAAACCCTCAAAAGTGCAGCTAAGGTGACACCTTAGGACCACTACTCACTAGAACCTGAGTGTATAGTTACCTTAATAATGACAGTAATGACCCAAAGCCATTCAGAAACATTGTAATGGCCATAGGCTTAGCATGTTTTGTTTTAATAAGTATAACCATTCCTTAATATAGGCTATTTAAACTAGATGGCATTTGGAAATTTTTGCACCAACTCTGCCTCCTAGATATTTATATCTAACCACTGCCCTGTTTGCTTTTTCTAGCTGTTCTTAGTGTGATTCTAATTTCCATTAATGAACTCTGACAGGAAAGTGCTGCCATAATTATGATCAGTGTCAACGGACCAACAACAATGCCACAGGGCAGGAGGCTGGTCATTTAAATTAGTATTTTCTTGGGTCATCACTTACATCTGACAATCTTTGGGGACCCTTCCGGACTTGAGAAAATTCCTCACCTCTCACCTTTAAGAAAGATAATCCCTGTAAGGAGTGTTCTAAAAAGAAGCTCTGAACTATCTCTAAAGAGCAGGAAGCAGTGTCTGTGTCAGCATATCTCACGCCCAGCAAAGAAATCCACCCACCCCACTCCCCCTGCCACACACACAAAGCTGTCTTCAGAGGGCTATTTCTCTCTTTGTGATTTCTGGTCGTTCTCAAGTATCTTATAATGAATTATTTTCAACAATCAGAACAAAGAAAGGTGTGTGTGTAAGCCAAGCACAGGGCGTAGATCTGGACAGGTAGCCATAGATGGGTGGCCTGCCTGTGTCCAGGGCTGCCCCCAGGGTCCTCAGGGAAAGGCACTGATGATGTGCTTTGTCACCTATGGATACCCAGCGGGCCGCATGGTGACACGTGGGCAATGCAACTAGGCACGCCTACCGCACACAAGGGGCCCAGAATAACTTGTACGTGTCCCAGGCTCCTGACCTGGTCTTTTCTCTGGTACACTAGTAAAAACAAAGCATTTAACACAATTTTCAAAATTCAAATGACAGTGGCCTAGGTAATCACTCTTTTATAAGATGCTTAGGTAAAGTCCCCAACCCCATCAGATCCTGACTGACCAAAAGCTACTTCTGTAAGGCAATGCTAAAAAGCCTCACTGACCTTCTTTTTCTAACTTAGGTCTCAGCAATAAATTTCCACATAATGCGTCAGTCTAGAGTATGCGAATTATAAAATATGTAAGCTATAATTATAAGTTAAACTCATCTCAAGCGTCCTATCAGCCATTCAGGAGTCTGGTGTTTTTATCTCATATATATATGATACTGTATGATCTTTGTATATCATGATATGTATTATATATATCACATATTCATACCTAATTCTTGTCCCTTCCTCTTCATGTACATTAGGATCCTTTCCATTTTTTTTCCAGATGTTCCAGTAAATCACATCCTTTTCATTCAGCAAAGCAGAGCAGTTGAGCTGTACCTCTTTTCCTAGGTAAAAGTTGACAACCGATGTTCAGATTTTAGAAACTCAGGTTTCTCAAAGGTTAAAATAAATACAACCATGTATATTAACCTAATATACAATGATAATATAGAGCTGCATCTAAGAAAAAAAAATGTCTTGTTTTTCAATTAAAAAAAAAATTATAAATCAGAGAAATTAGGTTGCAATTACAAGTCATCACCAAACTATGAACTGGCTTCTCTTCAAATGTTTATGTCTAGATCAATTATTAAAACGTAGGATGGCCAGTGGACTTTCTTTTCAACCTATAGTCTAATAGGTAGTGTCAGGCCTACATACCCACTGCAACTTCTGGAAAAACAAAATGGATACAAAACAGAACAAAAAATTAAATTAACTAAAAATTAAAGACATCAAAGTGCAGGGAAAACAAAGAGAAACAGATGAACTGAAGTTACAGTCAGGAACAAAGTCCTTCCAGGGCGAGCTGAGATAGCCACCATTTTATTCCTTGAAGGAATTTGCTTTGGTTTGTACAAAATAGAGGGAATCTCATGGAGAAAAGAGAGTCCATTGGAGATGCTGACAGCCACATGGGCTCACAGGATTATTGCTGAGGGCTTGGGTGGCACAGGAGGCTGGAAAGGCTTAATGATTTCTCCTGCAGTCTTATGGTCCTTAGCAGAGTAAGTCCCACTGGAGGACAACACACACGTGACTGGAGTCTCCCCTCAGCCATAAGAGATGAAAAGCAGGTTAAATCCAACAAACCTGCATCCTAGCTACTGCTCAGCTCCATTCCTGCCTGGATTGAGATGATCAAACCCTCACATTATCTGCCTAACAAAGAAAAGGCAAACACTCTTAGGGAAAAGTAATACAAACTTCATTCACCTTGGTTGTTTTAGATACAGAAAGATCAACAACAACAAACAACAACAACAAAGAGAGACATACAAAAGGGCAAAAAAAGGGGCCAATAATCAATAGAAAAAATAGGTAATAAAACGTAAAATAGATAGCTAGTGGGAAGCAACCACATAGCACAGGGAGATCAGCTCTGTGCTTTGTGACCACCTAGAGGGGTGGGATAAGGAGGGTGGGAGGGAGGGAGATGCAAGAGGGAAGAGATATGGGAACATATGTATATGTATAACTGATTCACTTTGTTATAAAGCAGAAACTAACATACCATTGTAAAGCAATTACACTCCAATAAAGATGTTAAAAAAAAAAACAACAGGATATCCATTATGTACAAATACTTCCAGACAAGATACAACAAGTGTGAATGTAAGCACTTGGGAAAAAAAAAAAAATAGGTAATAGAAGTTGACCCAAAGATGATCCAAACGCCTGACTTGGCAGATAAAGAGTATGAAATAACTAATATAAATAAGTTAAAGAAAACAGAGGAAAAGATGGATAAGTAGATGAAAAGATGGATGTTTTCAACAAAGAAGAGTAACCTATTTTAAAAGGATCAAATGAGCAATTGATAACTGAAAAAACCATGAAGTTAAGAACTCACAATGGTTTTAACAGAGACTGAGCATAAAAGAAGCCAGGATTGCTAAGGCTGAATACAGGCCAAGATCAAAACTAAAGTACAGAAGGGAAAAAAATAAAAATAACAGAACAAGAGCATAAGAAACAAGAGCATAATACATGTAATTGGAGATCCAGAAGGAGAGGAGAGAAGAAAGGGGCAGAAGAAATATTCAGACATAATGGCAGAGGATTTCTCCCAAATTAATTAAATACACCCTTTGCAGACTCAAGAAGCTCAGAGGAACCCAAAGCAGGATAAATGCAAAGAACACCACACCCGGACACATCAAAATCAAAGAGAAAGAGAAAATTTTGAAAGCAGCCAGAAGAAGACACATCAAAGTACCAACAATAAGACTAAAGGCCAGTCTTTCAGCAGAAACTATGGAAACCAGTAAACAACAGAAGGGCATCTTTAAAGTAAAGGAAAAAACTGCCAACCTAGAATTATTGAAATGATTGAAAAAAATCTTCAAAATTGGAGGTAAAGAGATATTTTCAAGTAAATAATAGCCAAAAGAATTTATTGCCAGCATAAACACACTATAAGAAATACCAAAGGAAATTTTTCACTCTCAAAGAAAAATTATCCCAGATGAAAGCAAGGACATACATTAAGAAATGAGCAGTGCAATAAAGGACAAACATTTGGGTAAATACAAAATAATTTTGGTGTTTAAAGCAATAATAATTCCAAATTCTTGTGAGTTTTATAACATATGCAGGAGAGAAATACATAAAATAGTAGCTTAAAGTGAGATAAGAGGATGAATGAACTGTTGTAAGGTTCTCACGTGTTTGCAAAATTGTCAACGTACTAATACGTGCATTTGTCTTACTGTAGTAAGAGGATATATATTGTAATCTCTAGGAGAACTACTAATGAAGAATACAAAATGGTATAACTAAGAGGAAAACAAAACAGATTAAATAAAAAAAAATATTAATCTGAAAGGAAAGGAGAATAAAAGGAAGAAATAACACATAGGACAGCTGGAAAACAGCAAGATGAGAGGTCTCAAACCAACTGTATTAGTAAGTCATTAAATGTAAATGCACTAAACACCATACAGACTGGATTTCAACAAAGATCCAAATATATGCAGTTTACGTGAGACATATTTTGTGTATAAAGACAATGAAATGTTAAAAGTAAAAGGATGTGAAAAAAGATAAAATATGCCAGTCCCAAACAAAAGAAAACTGGTGTGTCTATCTAACGTGAGAGAGAGTAGGGACTGGGAAAAGATGTAGTATGATAGATAAAGAGAGAAATTTCATAATGTTAAAGTGTCAATTCAAGAGGCATCAATTTGTATGTGCCCATAAGATAACCTCAACATATATAAAGCAAAAATAGACAGAACTAAAGGATATATAGACAACTTGACCATCATAGCTGGAGATATTAACATCTCTCTTGACAACAGATAGAGAAAGCACACAAACAATTAGTAAGGATATTGATGATTTGAAGAGTACCATTAACCAACTTCACCTAATTGATATTTATAGAAGGACTAAACCAAAATCTGCAGAATACACCTTTGTTTCAAGCACACTTAGAACATTCTGGTCCAAGTAAGTAACTACAAATTTTAAGATTTAAATGATACAATGTATACTCTTGGTCCATAATGGAACTAAACTGGACATCAATAACAGAAAAATAACTAGAAAATCCTCCAAATATTTGGAAATTAAGAAACATAAGTAATCCATAGATGAAAGAAATATCACAAGGAAAAATTTTAAGAATAGTTAAAACTTTGAACTGAATAGTTATGAAAATACGGCATATCAAAATTGTTGGAAACAGCTAAACAGTGATTAGAGGGAAATTTAGAGCTCAAAATACACATACTACAGGAGAGGAGAATTGAAATTAATTCTCTAACTCTCCATGTGTACAAAGGAAAAATGAGGTGCAAATTAAACCTAAAATGAGAAGAAAAAATAATAAAGTTCAGAAATCAATAAAACTAGAAAGCAGGCAAGCCACAAACACAAATGGCAAAGTATCTGAGCTACATTGGGCATATGTGGCCATTTACATGACTGTGGCCAGCTGTAGTCAAAAGGTGTGTGCTTTGGAAACAATCAACAGGATCAAATGACAATCAACAACAAACAAACAATGTAAGAAACTTGAATCCCAGCTCTGCCCCTTTCCTGGGGTTTAACTTCAGGCAAATTACTTAACCTTTCTGAACTTCGGTCATTTAATCCGAAGCTTAAATGGGAACAATACCCCTCAGAGTTGCTTTGAGGATTTAATACAATAACATATTTCAGTTACCTAATACAATACTCAGTTTAGCATATGTGAATTTATTCTTTTCCTTCCTTCCTTTCTCTTTTGAAAGAAATTACTCAACTGGACATATCGATTCATCAAGACTGGTCTAAACAAACCCTATATGTAGAGTCGAGTCCATTGATTCAAAGTGAACCCATTAATCAAATATTCAAACCACACAATAAGTTTGAATCATTTCTTGAGTATTCTCATTGAGTTTTCATATTTAAAAATAATCATAGATATTATTAGAGAAAAGCCACATACAAAGTGACTAAAACCACAGACCTGCAAACCACAGGCACTTCCATAATCTTTTGAACAGACTGTTAACTGTAATTATTGCTAAAAAGGGCAACATTCAAACAATGACAAGGTTTTCCTGCTTTTGCAATATTCTTCAGTAAACATGGTATGTGTTATGAACACAATGTTGATCAATAAGGAACCAGATTTAGCCTTGGAAGACTATTATGACCCCCGTTCACAAATCCAAAATATATGTATGTCAAAATATACCTAATTCCACTTTAACATGCGTAAGCTTTGGTCCAAGAAGAGCTGGAATTATATTACTGTTGTCTGAAAGTGAAAAAAGAAAAGAAACATGCATTAGTGTTACAAGGAGTTTTGCTAAGACAGACATTTGTTGTAATACACTTATTATTCCAGGTAACCAAGATTCTAACAGTCATCACTTTACATTTATTATTTAATGTATTTTCATTAAATAAGGGTTGCAGGGAATACCGGTCGTTGTTTCACTTTCCATCAACTCGAAGCTCACCTCGCTGGAGAAAGCACACTGAATTTGGTCTCCCCTCAATTCCAGCCTCTGGCTTTCTGCCACTGCAGCTAAAAGCCAGAAGAAGATGCTCATCCAGGGAGACAATGAAACTTTTAGGACTTAGAAGATGCAGAGTCACTGGGACATGTCTTTCTGCTCTGCCTTTCTTCCTTCCACCTGCTCTCAACGCCTCAAGATCGATTTATTGGGTGCAAGGTCAAGACTCAGGTAGGGTAGGCAAGGCACTTACTCTCAGAAGCCTCCTGAGACCCTCCCCTGGCAGGACAGTGAGAGGAGTGCCCCTGGATGCCTCACTTGCCTCACCTTAGTCCCGGCTCTGCTGGGGTGTCCACCCCTGTAAACTCAGTTCTACTTCTGTTCCTTAGTGACCTCTGACCCAGACTGGAGGAACATAGATATTCTCCACCTCAGCCTCACTGAGTAACACTTAGGAAGGAAGCAATCCCCCAGCAACCTCCCACTGAGGACTATCCCACAACCTAGGATGCCAGTAAGTGCAGAACATGGCCAGCCCTGTGGTCCCGCATTCACATGGCTATGTAGTTCAGTCCTTGCTGCTCCTATTATCAGCATTGGCAACTTTCTTCATGGCCTGGACTCCCCCTTCTAAGTACTTCCGGTGCTTCTGGGGCATTTACAGGTAATGTCCAGTGCATCCCTCATGGGGGCTCCCAGGTGCCCAGCAGCTGTGCTTGCTCATGGGGACTAAAGGGGACTCAGGTGCTCTCCTGCAGCACCCACGCCCTCCTAGGCTCTCCCACGAAGCACGCGCTACAGAGTGAAGAGCAAAGAAGGGGAAGGAGGAGTATGTGGGCAAGGATACAGAAAGAAACTAGTGCAGCAAAACCCCAGGGTAAGGGACTTCCCTGGAGGTCCAGTGGTTTAAGACTCCGTGCTTCCACTGCAGGGGGCACGGGTTCAATCCCTGGTCGGGAACTAAGATCCCGCAAGCTGTGCAGTGCAGCCAAAAATAAATAGATAAATAAAAATTTAAAATAAAATAGTCAAAATACGGAGATCTTCAACTACCTTCGTAATAAGCTGAGAGGTAGATCATAGATAATTAAAAAAAAAAAATAAACCCAGGGTAAGAATCTCTTCTGGGATTCAGACTCTGGGCAAGACTAGAATTCACGTCGGCAGGAGAAGCTGAAGGAGCTGCCCCCAGACAAGGAACTAACCCTCGGGTTTGAGAGCCCTGAGGAACATAGGTTGCTTCAAGCACAGAGGGGCAGGAGGTGGTTTTGAGTATTGGAGAAAATTGCTACTGATTATTTTTCTCTTCATTGATCTTCTTTTCTCAGGAATTTGGTGGGAGTCCTGGGAAGAGGCGGTGTAAAGGACATCTTTATGGAAGGACATCTTTGAGAAAGGATGCCATCTACTAGAACTCAAAGTATATCATGGAGAACCCAGAGCAGGACTGGGTTTGTAAAACTGGTGTAAAGTGAAGGGTACAATCCTACTGAAGGTAACAGAAGGAAGAAGACACTTCAGTGTGTGCCCCTGGCGTGTCTAGTCTACCTATGAAGTTACTATCCCTGGATCAAAATGGCACAGAGGTTGTCAGCTGCAGGAGGAGAGACGTCAGCAGATCAGCCAGAGTGTGAGATGAAGACAAATGGCAGAGGCCAGGTGGGTTGAGTAGAGTGTGATCCGGAGCAGGGAGGCTCCCCACGTGACAGCTCAGAGATCTACAGCCGTGAGCACAGACAAGGTAGGCGCTCAGTCCCGCTGTCCTCAGCAGAGGCCATGATACCTCCTGATCGTCAACTTCAACTCTAAGCTCTACGTTTTAAAAGAATGGTGGCAAACTTCACCAGATCCAAAGGAAAATGGCCAGGATGGTGTAGAGTCCTGACTTCCTGCTGAATGAGGCATGACTGAAGAAACTGTTCCTATCTCAGTACAGAAAGACCTTGGAGGTATTGCAGGTTCTGTCCAGACCACCACAAAAAAATGAATATGACAGTAAAGCGAGTCACACAACTCTTTTGGTTTCCCAGCACATATAAAAGTTATGTTTACACTATACTATAGTCTATTAAGTGTGCAATAGCATTCTGTCTACAAAACAATGTACATATTTTAATTTAAAAATAATGCTGTTGGAAAAATGGCGCTGATACACTTGCTCAATGCTGGGTTTCCACAAACCTTCAATTTGTAAAAAAAAAAAAAAAACAAAAAGCAGTATCTGCAAAACGCAATAAAATGAGGTATACCTGTAATTCACTCAACAGACATGTAATGAGCACATGTACAAAGGGCCAGCTGTAAGTATAGGAGAGACCAACATGAGGAATAGAACACAGGTCAATCCCTTCTTTCCAGGAGCTTCTCATTCTAGTGACAGGAACAGACATGTCATCCGATTTTGACAGTAACCAGAAATAAGAACAAGAGGCCATGGGAGCACGGAGGAGGACCGACATTTAGCCAAGTCCTGAGAGACACAGGTGGCGTTCTCCAAGAAGACGAGGAAAACAAGATGGGTGGTTAAGACAGAAGAATAGCACGTGGGGCAGTGTGGGGATATGGGGGTGAGGAGACAGGAGACAGTAATACTAAGATGGTAATAACAGAGCTTTCCATGTCCCTGGCACCACTACAAGGCTCTACACCCTCACTCACTCAGTCCTCCAGGCAACCCTATGAGGGATGACTCAACTCATTACTGTCCCATGTCACTAGTGAGGAATGAGAGGCGGAGAAAAACTCAGTCATTTAACTCACCCAAGGTCACAAGCTCACAGGGTTCAATGAAAGTATTTGGCACAATTCCTGATCTTGTGCATGCTCTTTTGATAATGGATATTCTTACTGCTCCTTCCAAGAAGGAAGGAAAGAGGAGCTGATGGGCAGAAAGCAGAGATGGATGGAGGGAGGGAGTTGGTGGTGGAAGTGTCAAGGGACCAGAGATGTAGGATTTATACGATATTAAAGACAGTCAAACTGAAGAATTTAAGGTAGATAAATAGAACTTAATGAGTTTAAGAATTTAGTTATGGGATACCCAGGTTAGGGGGTGTGACAATGCCCCCCACCAAAGGTGTTCACATCCTAACCCCCAGATGCTGAATATTATACCTTACACGGCAAAAGGGACTTTGCAATATGATTTAATTTAGGATTTTCGGATACAGAGGGTGTTCTGGATTAGCCAGGTGGGCCCAGTGTAATCACAAGCATCCTCATAAGCAGGAAGCAGACGGTCAGAGTCAGAAAAGGAGACGATGAGATGAAGGAAGGGGTGAGAGAGATCTGAAGATGCTGCACTGTGGGCTCTGAGGATGGAGGAGGTGGCGTGCACCAAGGATGCAAGGCGCCTCCAGAAGCTGCAAAAGGCAAGGAATCGATTCTCCTCCAGAACCTCCAGAAGGAATGCAATCCTACCAAAACCTTGATTTTAGCCCAGTGAACCCGCTTCAGACTTCTGACCTCCAGAACTGTAAGATAACGCGTTTGTGCGGTTTGAAGACAGGAAGTTTGTGGTACTTTGTCCATTCGCAATGCGTGGAGTACCGCTATATAAGTGGATGGCTGGAGAGAAGAGGGAAAACGCTGCTGAAGTCAACGAGCTCTAGTAACTGTGAACCCACAACGTTGTTGAATGAGTCATCCCAGCAGTTTACAGCTTCCTGCATAATGGGAAAGAACGTGAAGGGTGGATAAGCCACCTGTCTTCAGACACTCGAAGGAGCTGTCATTTTCAGAAGGGACCAGACAATCTGTGGGGTAGCTCAAGGCAAACACAAACAGTGAGTGGAAGCTACAAGAAGGAGTAATTGGACTCAATGAGAAAAAAAGACTTCTCTACAATCAAGCATTAAAATCTGGACCCAGGGCTTCCCTGGTGGCGCAGTGGTTAAGAATCGCCTGCCAATGCAGGGGACACAGGTTCGAGCCCTGGTCAGGGAAGATCCCACATGCTGCGGAGCAATTAAGCCTGTGCACCACAACTACTGAGCTTGTGCTTTAGAGCCTGCGAGCCACAACTACTGAGCCTGCGTGCTGCAACTACTGAAGTCCGCACGCCTAGAGCCCGTGCTCTGCAACAAGAGAAGCCATTGCAGTGAGAAGCCCGCACACCGCAATGAAGAGTAGCCCCCGCTCGCCGCAACTAGAGAAAGCCCGCACGCAGCAACAAAGACCCAATGCAGCCAAAAGTGAATTAATTAATTAATTAAAAAAAAACATCTGGACCCAGCTGCTGTGTGATTTGGTAATTTCCACGGTAGCTCCTGAATGATCTATTATTGGCTGAGTCATATGAAGGATATCTTCACCGGATAGGGTTTAATTAAATTACTTCTAGGGTCTCTGTCACCCTGAAATTCCAGGCTTCAGTTTTTCCATTATATATGGTCTGGGTTCATGATAAACCAGACTCGTAGCCATCATCCCAAAATGTACAGCCCTTTTCTACGGCCACGCCTGTGCTCCTTACACGTTCTTATCCCAGCCCGTCCCCAGCAGGTCCTTCTGCCCCTCCATCACGCGCAGCCTCTAAGAACCAGCTCAAACAGAGCCTCCGGCATCTGTTCTACCTCTGGACTCTCTCTGCACCCTTAACACCTCACAGATGACTCCAATTTCATATTCTACGGTGCTTCTACGTGGCTTATCACCTCGATACTGAGCAGGACCTTGTGGGGCTCCTGGGCGCAAAAGCCTTTCTGTGTCCCCCATCCGTTTCTGGATTACAGGAAATGGGCTTCATTCAGCCTCCAGGACCTTCCTTGAGTTCCAAGGGCAGGTTCAAACAGTTGTTAATCAGGGAAGGGAGGGGATGCAGAGACAAGGGAGGAGAAGTCAGGAAACAATAGTGCAGCCTTGGGGCAGGGTCCTGGTTCCGCCTCAAGGGATACACACAACAATATCTTTGAGCTGTTCTGCAGATACTCAAACCCCCTCCAGGTGGGAGACGTTAATGGCGATAAATGGAATACTGCCTGCCATATCAGTAAACAAAGATGTCACAGTCATCCGTGATTGCAGCCCTCCAAGTGAGCTGGTGAGCCCTGAGGAAACTCAGGAAGGAAAGAATACCTACCATCTAGCAGCCATCAGACTGCCGCCCCTCCTTAGGGTGCCCTGAAGAAACTCAGGGTGTGAAAACACAGGAT
The DNA here is from genome assembly GCF_028021215.1 of Eschrichtius robustus. Taxonomy (NCBI): domain Eukaryota; kingdom Metazoa; phylum Chordata; class Mammalia; order Artiodactyla; family Eschrichtiidae; genus Eschrichtius; species Eschrichtius robustus. The sequence goes on along the minus strand of NC_090838.1, from coordinate 91,077,969 downwards.
ACTGGCCCCAGATAGCTGCGGTGCACATCAAAGGAATGATGCCAGAGATCCCAGACTCTTGTGCCTTCTCATACATAGAAAAGCGATCAATTCCTTAACTTGGGATATCTGGCTTTCTTTAATTAACAATAATCTTTTGACATTCAGGCTACCTGCCCTTTGTTGCAAAACATCTATATAACCTGGCTTCCCCCCTCACCTCCTCAGAGCAGTTTTCTCAGGGTTACTTGAGATGCTGCCTCCCAGGTTTGAAGTCCTAAAAATTCCCGCCAAATAAAACATAACTCTCAGCTTTTGGGTTGTGCATATTTTTTAAGTCGACAACAGTAAGCACATAGATCCCAGACCGGTTGGAACCGGAAGATTGATGATGCCGACTCCCGATTACCTCACCACCAACCAATCAGAAGAGTGTCCACGAGCTGACCACGCCCTCTGAACCATCGCTATGACTCCTCACTACCCCCTCCAGGGTGGGACACACAGTTCTGAGGGCATGAGCCCGCTGTGGCCCCCTTTGCCTGGCAAAGCAATAAAGCTCTTCTTTTCTACTTCACCCACAACTGTCTCAGAGATTTAATTCGGTGTAGGGGTACAGAGGCCGGGTTCGGCTTCAACCTTTCCTGACTATAATCAAATTCCTGAGAATCGTACATTTTTCACTTCATTTTGTATTTCCATGCTTCCCTTACCTCCCAATACTCATTACAGTTTATTGAATATAGACACCCATCAATAAATATTTACTGAGTGCAAGCAGATGCTTAATAACAAAAGATTCCACAATTTAGTCAAATACCAAATAAGAGAACTGACACATCAGAGGTTCACCTATATAAACTTTCATTACTATCCCCCTCCAAAATTTTTCAGCATGGCAGGTGATGCCAAAATGATTTTCACCCTTATATTTGAACTAGTGATGTGGTCACAACTCCAACTAAGTTTGCCTCTGGCTTCCCGTACAGCTTTAGAAAAAAAGAAAATATTCCATTTTACTAAGATACATTTGTTTTTTCCCGATTCTAAGATTTCTCTTACCTCCAACTATTGTTATATTGAAGGTTTTGGTGACGTTAAATAGTTTGCCATTATGAAGAAGGAAAAACATGCAGGTATAATATCCCTGATCTTTAAACTCTGCATTCTTCTTTAAAAATGGGTTTTGATTGTTCTCTATCTTTTCACAGTTCTGTTATTAAAAAAAGCAAGTTAAAATGTTTTAAGTAAGAGTGGTATCATATGACAAGAATTCAAAATTTTAAAGTTAAAGATCTTTAGAGAAAGAGGGAAATAGAATGAAAACTAGCAATTTCTGAGCAAATGTCTCAGTGATTTGGCACTGCCTCTACTGGAACAATGAAATAGAGTCCCATTCCTGGTATTATTGTTATTATTAATACATGCTGGGAAATAGAGTACAGGGGGCACTGTAGCTGCTTTTCTCATTTTCCTTTAATCTCTCTCTTTACACACAAAGAGAGGGAAGAGGAGGAAGAGGAGAAAGGAAAAAAACTCACTACAACAAAAAAATCCCTGCTTGGGTCAAAACTTTCCACGCAATTCTATTTCTTAATGCTTTTAGCCGAATTCCATGTATTCAGGACTACCCATCCTGGGGATGGGTAGTGGAGGTCGGAGCAGAATTACTCAGAGAACCAGGTACCTAGCAGACTACCCACACCCGCTGATGCCCTCCACCAGAAGACAGTGGACTGATTAGAAATGCATGAAAAATATTCCAATGTATAGGCACACACAAACATGTCTCTCTATCACAAATTTCCGTATGTTGTAGGCATTAATAATAACAAAAAAGCCACCTTTTTCAAACCAGCCATCAGGTACCCATAAATAGGTTCTGAAGCAATCTAAGAATGAGATGGGGAAAATGGAAACTAAATTGCTAACCTTCACTATGTGACACTGTTCCTGTAAATACCAACCAAGGAGCAGCTACTGCCCACAGACTCCTCTCAAAGCTGCCGAAGCTGGTAGCAAGCGGAGCTAGACCCAGAGGGCGCTTAGAATGGGCTTGTGAAGCACCCACATGTGTATCTCACATCAGTGAATTGTTTCTGCATACACCAAATTTTTATAAACCCAAACTTATTTTTTCTAAGGCATATTAAAATATCAATTCCAAGGCATATAAAAATATCTTTATTTTTTTTTACCAATCGTTTACTGATTTAGCTTCCTTGTTCCCCTCCCCTCACTTTTCTAGCTAAAAACATTCTCAATACGTCTATTTTCTAAATTCAGATACCTGCATAGAGGGATTTCTTAAAACCCAGTACACTGATCCCCCAAAATTTATATATACTGTAAAAACATTTGTACATGTGACAGGAAATAGCGTCAAGTCAACTCAGGGCTGATACAGATATTTGGAAAACATTTTGGATAAGAGCTTCCCTTGAAAAATCACAAGTAAACAGTGTTCAAGCAGAAGGTACAAACAAACGTTTCTAAGGAATCATCATCAGTAGCTTGAACTTTCTCAAGGTCATCTCTTCAGAACACCCTCTCTCACAGTTCTTCAAAGTTTCCATGACAGAGTTACACTTTTCAGGTTTGTTCCTCTATAGAAATAATATAATTTGTGCTGTGTGTGTGCATGTATGTGTATGCATATTATGTATGTACATGTGACTGCATATATACTTGTGTATATACAATTTCCACAGTATTGTCTAAAGGAGCTCTTACAACTCAACAGGTAAAAGGTACATCAACTGAAGAAAATAGTTCACAAGAGAAGTAATATTAAGATGCAATAAATACATAAAAATGTTTAACCTGTTATTAAGGAAAGAAATGGGGGAAAGATACTAAGAGTTACAGAAGTTTTGCACGTCAGATTTTTAAATGTTCTTAAAGTATTCATTCCCATGTGGTAGTGGTATGAGAAAAAGAGGGTTTTAAACTGGTGTAGCTCCCTGGAGAGCAGCTTGATAATTTAAATCAAAAGCCATAAACATGCTCATAGCCTTTGATCCAGTTATTTTACTTTTAGGGATTTAGTTAAAGAATAAAATCATAATACACCTTCTGAGTTATGGGAATGATATGTATTTTAGCCTTATAAATAATAGTGAAAAGTAGGAAATTAACAAATGTCCAATAACAGGGGCTTAGATACAAGTGTATACACAATGGAATCCATGTTTGGGAAAATGTTTAAAGATGTGGGGGAATCATCACAATATAATTTTTAGTGGATCAAGGAAAATGCCACTTTTTAAAAGTAGATGTTTGCATGGAGAAAAACCCTATTCTCTGGCTGGTGGGATTATGAATGATCTCTGCTATCTTCATCATTCATTTTTTCCAACTTCCAATTTTGTAAACGCATATATTCAGAATAAGCATATACAACAGAATTTAACATTTTAAGTATATGCAGCAGAAGAAAATGAGCTAGCATTCCTAAAAATTAATGTTTTTGAAAGAAAAGGAAAATTAAGGAAGGGAGAGGAAGCCGTTATCATTTATCGAATGCCTAACATGGGGCAGGAACCACTTGCATTACATGTAGGAGCTCAGACAGGCCACCTGAGCTGTGTGGACTCAGTTTGTATGTTACAAGACCAAAATGCTTCACAGCTGTCAGACCCTCACTTTGGAATTTTGTCTCTTCTGTCAAGTTTTAAGTTAAAATATTTTAAAAGCATTACCTTATACAATAACGTTCTGTTGACCAGTTTTTGATAGTAACCATGTTCACAGGCTACCTGCAAAGATTTTTTAACTTCCACAGATTTACTCATTATTTGTTTCTCAGTAAAACAGCTGTGTTTAGGTCTTCTGATGACATTTAATTTCCAGTCATGAGTATCATTTCTAGGAAATAAAGCGTTAGACATATTTTATCATTAGTACAGAGACTTTGCAAATACCACCTTTTAGTAACCAATCCAGTGAACATTTTCCCTTATTTTTGTATAAAGAGACTCATTCATTGATGCCCAAATCCTGCTCTGTCTCTTTTTGGTACAGTGAAGCAAGAAATTTAATAACTGCCATGGGAGGGGGGGAGGGGGTAGGAAATGAGAAAAACCTGAGATGTCCTAAACACACACACACACACACACACACACTCACACACACACACATACACACACAAACCTACATCAGACCATATGTATTATGGATGTCAGGACAGAAATGTTTAAAACGTCAATGATCTTTAGAGATGGACAGGTTCAAAGATTCTTAACCCAGGATGGGAGAGTGGAGGTGGTTTCATGAGGACTGTAATGTTTTCTGAAGGTGTATATACGCACTGCAGTTTATATTTCTCAGGGCACTTTGTTCCTATCCTCTTCTCTTACTGTTGAGTAAACCATGTCTGGAGTGGCAGCTCTCCATGTAGTTATATTAGCACTTGAAGTACCTTACTAAGCAAAAATTAGTTTGAAGAGATGTCATTGTTGTTCCTTCTGGTTAGAAGTTAGGGATGTAGAGGAGGAAAAAATTTTAACAGCGTTTTTGGAAACAATCTTTTTTTAAACTTTTTATTTTATATTGGAGTACAGTTGCTTAACAATGTTGTGTTAGTCTCAGGTGTACAGCAAAGTGATTCAGTTATACATATACATGTATCTATTTTTTTCAAATTCTTTTTCCATTTAGGTTGTTACATAATATTGAGCAGAGTTCCCTGTGCTATACAGTAGGTCATTGTTGGTTATCCATTTTAAATATAGTAGTGGAAGTGATCTTTTAAAACAGAAAATGTTTGCAATCTCATGTTTGCTTGAACTGCACGTTATATAGAGATCCATATACTAAATACTACACGAGGTTACGTTGTCCTGTGTGCCTGACACATTTGTACTCGCCCCCCCAGAGGCTCTTCCAGCTCTCCTTTGAGTCTACAATCGGATGGACAGAAAACTGGCACTCACAGAGTTCCAGGTATTGTACCACGTGTGTGCACTGAGATGACTCTTTTCCTTACGTTAGATGAGAAACCTAACCTTCAGGCAAGGTTAAATAACTTGCCCAAGGTCACACACCTGGTACACGATAGGGCCAAGATGCAAATGCACATCAGTTTGGCCCTCAAGGCCAGGAGTGCTTTGTACAATACTATACTCTCACAAAACTTTGATCAGACAATGGGATTTTCGCTGCACGATTAAAGTATCAGTCTCCGGAGACATTTATTAGTAGAGGGCTCCTGAAAAATTAAAGGAGGATTCCAGGAGTAGGGTCTGGTCATTGATGACTCCCACACAAAACTACAAAGACTCATCACCCAAATGATGTACACACATATACATGCACACATACACACATGCATACACACACACACACACACCTCTGTGCAAAAACCGAATACTGTTCACCAGTTGCACTATATTTGAAAAAGTTTCTATCTTCAAGGCTCCCAGGTGTTCAAAACCACCTTCTCCTGTGTAGGGTCCCATTTATCTTCAAAACCACTGTCAAGGCTGCTCCCACCATCGCTTTAGTCTCGTGTTATTCATCAGCCTCTAACACCTTCAAAGCTTATCACACAGCACTCTGAGCCCCCCACCCTCCCTGTCCTCTTCCTGGCCCCTCCACGCCTCTCTGACGTCCTGCCTCCACCTGATGAGTCCACTTTCTCTTCCCACCCCAGGCTGTGTTCTCCACCTTTCACACCAGAAAGACAGTTAATGCCCCCGTCCCTCCCTGTCTCCAAGTGACATTCGTAGATGACTGACTCTCCCCATCAGTTTGTCCTTTCTGCCTTGTCCAGAATAGTTTGTGCATTTAAATCACGTCTTTCTTCAACAGGATTAGGGAGATGTTCTTCTTCCTCTACCCCTATTGTGAGCATACATTCTACCTTAGTTTGAAAAGACTCAGTTGTGACCCACTTCTGGAATCGTCCCTCTTAAAAGGTCACATAAAATTCATTGGTTAAAAAGAGTTTTTGAACTTCTTTCTAACTCCTGGGAGTTCCTATATATAAAAACAAACCAAAATGACCTCTTTTTGTGCAAAACCACAGGAGTGCTATCAAGATTTCACTGTGATATCTCACTCTGCTCTCACAGGCACTGTTGATAATGATCAGAACTCACCCAGAGGCACTCGTGAAAGAAATCGACTACATCTGGCAGCACACCCTCCCCTCTCACCTGGCCCTGAGCTGGTTTCTACAGGTCAGTCTCAAATCTCGATAAAAATACACACATACAGGCTTCCCTGGTGGCGCAGTGGTTGAGAGTCTGCCTGCCAATGCAGGGGACACGGGTTCGAGCCCTGGTCTGGGAAGATCCCACATGCCGCGGAGCAACTGGGCCCGTGAGCCACAACCACTGAGCCTGCGCGTCTGGAGCCTGTGCTCCGCAACGAGAGGCCGCGATAGTGAGAGGCCCGCGCGCCGCGATGAAGAGTGGCCCCCGCTTGCCGCAACTAGAGAAAGCCCTCGCACAGAAACGAAGACCCAACACAGCCATAAATAAATAAATAAATAAATAAATAAAATTAAAAAAAACAAACACACGTACATACACACATACATAAGTACAGACACAACATCACAAACGTACTGGATAAACACTATGCCATCAATGCTCTCACTAACGGTTCATCACATAGAAGATTTCTTGTCCCAGTTACTCCTTCCCCATCTCACCAAATAAAGTATAAAGAGAACCGAGTTCAGTAATAATCATGGACACATTCAGTGGGTTGCCGTCATTTCACAGAATTTAGGATTCTTGACTACGAATATCCTGGAAGACTCTAGGGTTAGCCCAAGAAGGCTGTGCAAAGCCCTTTCGGTGCCCCCACTCTCACTGTCCCTGGCTATAAATTTGTGATTGGCTGACACACGTCTTTCACCAGTACCGCCACCTGGCTCTCAACAACCCCCTGAAAACTGGATTAGGATGTGTCTACGCCAGTTCCAACCCATCTCCCCAGCTTGAGGTTACCACCCAGGAAGCTGACACTGCCCTCCTTCCCTACCTGCTCCTAACACTACGAAGCCCTCGCCATTTATTTCCTTTGACCGGCAGCTCTACGCAACAGAAGCAGCTGAATTTAAAAATGAATTTCATTCAATCCTCACTTATCTTTGGCAAGGATCACCTAAAAGTAAATCGTACTAAGGTCATCTCCTTTCATTATGATTACTAAGAAAATAAACACAGGGCAGTATTTAATTTAATTTTTCAAGAATGAAGTATTTATTTCATGTTGTAGGAAGAGTAGGGAGAAGAAAATGCATGGATTAACTGATCTTCCCGATTACTGTATATTTGATTTGCTGAACAAAGTCCAAGAGTGCTATGAAATATGCCAACGCAAAGAGAAGGTATACTCACCCCATTCTGATAGAGTAAGATCCGCTGTCGTTCAAATGAACTGGCCAAAACTCCAAAACATAATCGAGCAAAATAATTCTGGGTGAACTACTCGAGCTCAGCTCAAGGGGTCCACGCGATTCATTTTTGTACCATTTTATGGTGGCTGTTTTATTCTCACGCTCAGATGAGGATGAGCAATACTTCAGATAGAAAGGTTCCCCTTCAACTGCAGTAATGTGAAGACGTGAGGTACAAGTTTCTTCTAAAGATTAGCAAAGTAAAAGAAAAAAATAAAAACAGAATGACAAAGGTAAATTTTTTTCCCTAATGCATTAGGTGAAGAAGCTGGGTTAGTAACATGCTGAAAAATCTCAATGTCTCATTTCTGTGGATTCTTTTATTTTAGGGTCAATCTTTCCAATACTAAGAAACAGGAGGTCAATCTTTCGAACACTAAGGCACTTTCAGAATATAAATGAAGACAGAATAACCTTTCAACAGCTTCTCCCAAACAAGAAGATACCAGAACTCAACGTACCAAAGCTAGAAGACACATAAATGCACTGTAATCTTTTAAAAGAAATGTTACACATTACAACTTCCTCTTAAGGAAAGCCACCAAAATCACAGTGTTGCCACACCTACCCCAAAACATCCCTAGCTGAGGAATCTCCAAGGAAAATAAAAAGAGAAACCTAGAGACCTCAGAGTTTTCCACCTGTATCGTCAGAAGTCTCACCGGTCTTGTTCTCAACCACTCTACCTAACCATTCCCCGGGCAGACGTGGGGATGGTTAAAGGTGCGCCTATGTGTATATAGATCCATTACCTCTCTAGGTTACCATGTGGAATCTCAATACATCATGCATACAATTCATACTGATAATTAATTCATATTGACTCACTCCAAATCTGGGTATCTGTCACTTCCTCTTTCTGAGATCTCCTCTCTCTCTCTCTCTCTTCTTCCCTCTTTCTCAACTAACCCAGATACTCTGGCTTTAGAAATTTATCTGATCCTTTGTGTTGTACAGGGTCGTCATTCCCCTCCTTCTTCACTTCCAACAGTTCAAAGTCAGTGTGAATGGACCTTCCCTGTATCCTGTCTTCCGGCAGCAACCTTTGACTGTATTTTGAGAATAAGAAGTCTTAAACTGAACAGAGCAATTCTCTGAGGCCACAGAGAACATGCTTTCTCTAGAGTCAGGGTTTATTTCTCAAGCAACTGTCTGGTTTTAACCACAAGGTAGAGAGGAAGTGGCTCTAATGGCAAAAACACTCTTTGAAAACATGGCTGTCAAACCTACCTGGAAGCACAACATTTAATGAACATCAACATTGCATCTGGTGGTTGTTATTAAATCTTTATCTTACAGTTCAGGACTTCAACTTAGAAGGTGTGATGCATGTGTAAATGTGGGTGTTAGTTTTAACTGACACCTAAAAGGATGTTAGGTCATTAACAGCTTGATTTATTTTCTAGTTTTAGAGATATAATCTACATATAACAAAGTGCAAAAATCATACATCATGTGCTCTACTGTGTCTGGACTTTTCGTACACCATTATGTCTATGATGGTCAATCATATTGCTGCATGAAGTGGTGATTTGTTCTTTTTTTCATAGTTATGTAGTATCTCATTGTGTTAGTATTTGACAATTTATTTATCCATTCTATTGGTGTTGAACATTTGGGTGATTTCGAGGTTTTGGTCAATCGTGAAAAAGCTTCTATGAGAGCTATGATATGATCCAGCAATCCCACTCCTGGGCATATATCCGGAGAAAACCATAAGTTGAAAAGATACATGCACCCCAGTGTTCACTGCAGCACTATTTACAATAGCCAGGACATGGAAGCAACCTAAATGTCCATCGATGGAGGAATGGATAAAGAAGATGTGGTACATATATACAGTGGAATATTACTCAGCCATAAAAAAGAACAAAATAATGCCATTTGCAGCAACATGGATGGGCCTAGAGATTGTCATACTGAGTGAAGTAAGTCAGACACAGACAGAAAAATATCAGATGATATAGCTTATATGTGAAATCTAAAAAAATGGTACAAATGAACCTATTTAAAAAACTAGAAATAGAGTCACAGGTGTAGAAAACAAACATGATTACCAAAGGGGAAGGGCGGGGGGGAGGGATAAATTGGGAGACTGGGTTTGACATACAAACACTACTATATATAAAATAGATAACTAATAAGAACCTACTGTATAGCACAGTGAACTCTACTCAACACTCTGTAATGACCTATATGGGAATAGAATCTAAAAATGAGTGGATATATGTATATGTATAACTGATTCACTTTGCTGTAGAGCAGAAACTAACACAACATTGTAAATCAACTATACTCCAATAAAAATCAATGAAAAAAAAAGCTTCTATGAACCCCTGTGCCTGTGTTTGTACAGACATAGGCACTTATTCCTCTTTGGGGACAGTTATCACTTAAAGAAACCTAGCCTGGAATTCACACTCTTAAGGGTGCATGGTTGGCAGTTGAAAGTTCATATTCCCCAGGCAGCTAATGGCTTCAGAGATCTAATCTTACATTTAACATTGCAGGCTTTGTTGATGTGAAATGGCTTTTGATTGGAGAAATGAGTGGAGTTCAAGGTGTATGGATGGCCCAGAACACCCTCCCCATCTTACATGAATGCAGCACCAGAATCCAGCAGGGTCAAGAGCCTATAGCCTCTGCAACGGTGTCTGGGTTTGGAATTGTCTTGAGTTTGGGCAATAATAGGATGTCATCTAACTTCAGCTAAATGAATCTGACACGTAAAATATTGTCATGTCTGCCTAGAGAGACCCCTTCACAAAAGGTGCTCTTCAGGGCTTCCCTGGTGGCGCACTGGTTGAGAATCTGCCTGCCAATGCAGGGGACACGGGTTCGAGCCCTGGTCTGGGAAGATCCCACATGCCGCGGAGCAACTAGGCCCGTGAGCCACAACTACTGAGCCTGCGCGTCTGGAGCCTGTGCTCCACAACAAGAGAGGCCCTGATAGTGAGAGGCCCGCGCACTGCGATGAAGAGTGGCCCCGCTTGCCGCAACTGGGGAAAGCCCTTGCACAGAAACGAAGACCCAACACAGCCAAAAAATAAATGAATAAAATAAATTAAAAAAAATAAAAAAATAAAAAGGTGCTCTTCAAATACCTCAAAGGACAGAGAGCTGGGACCTTAGCATCCTTACAGCAAAGGCTACATGGCTGTTTGGAGCCTGCAGCATGTTTTCATTATAACCTGGGAGCAAGGTTTTCAGCCTATGTCTATAGGGGCCTTTAGAGCAAGGGGCCTTTTCATATGATGCACACTTTCCTACACCTTGGTCTCTCTCACCTGTTCTGACAGGTCCTTCCATATCAACAAGAAGAGGTCTGTCTCCTTCCTTTAGCACCTGGGTAGTGTTGCATTGTGTGGATCTCAACGATACATAGATCCTCTTAACTAAATATACCCAGATATTGGACCTGAATTATTTGAAAGTATCAGTAACCAAACTGTAATCTCTTCATTAGTAATTCTCAAAGTAGGGGACATGCGCTCATGTCTCCCCTCCCCCAGATACCGGATCAAGGCAAATCAACAATTGTGCCCCTTCTTTCTTCTCCAAAGCCTTTGGAGAACCTTGTTAATCAATCACGGAACTCTTCTTCAGAGAACCCTGCTGAGGTCTCAGAACCTTCTCAGCGAGAGTCTCCAAGCAGTGACTGCTAATAAATTAAAATCGGTACCTGACACCGTACACAAAGCCTACCTGCCTTCCTGGTCCGAGCAGACTCTTTCCTATGTATTCCTTCTAACTCTAATATTTTCTTTAAGATCTGTAAGGTACTCCCACTCACTTTCCTCACTACCTAGATAATGAGATGAATTTTTGCCTTCCTTTCGGGGAGGAAGCAATGTGTTAAAACTTTGTAAAAATCAGTAACAAGGATGGTTGTGATCGCTTCAGTTTCAAATAACGTGAAGCTAAGCAAATTTTCATCTCAGACAAATGTATTTCAGGATAAAAGTTTTCACTTCCTGCTCTCTCTACATAAACTCACAGGGCTGAATCCTTTCTTTATTGGTAACTCCACATGAGTCTTTACTCGATCCCAGTCCTATGAATCTTTTATTCTCTATTCCAGGCATACCAAACGGTTGGCAATTTTCTAAAGTAAAATTTTAAACCACAAATTTTAATAAATCCAACATCTTCAGTAACCACCTCTACATAAATATGCCAAACTTTGATATTCCCTCTAGATGACCAATGAAGTATGTTTGTGATTGATTATAATTACTTACCTGAAGAGCTTATAAACATAAGCACCAAAAGTGTCAGGGGTATTTCTCTACGATGCATGTTTATGATTCTGCTTCAAATGGTTTCTCTGGAAAACAGAATAAGACAGGTTCAGCCAAGACTTTCAGACAAAAGCATACCTGTCTCATGAAGGAGGTTTTAAAAAGTCTTCTGGCATACAGACTTAAAAAAAATCAGCCCAGCAAATTTTCATATCCCTTCATAGAGTCACTAGTTTTCCTCAGAACTTCCAGCCATGTAGAATTAATAAAATTTCAAGGCATAAATTTGGGCACCCAGGGGAAATCCCTAATAATGCAAAGTTGTAAGACAAGAGAGCCTGCTGTATTTCAGGTCTGGTCTACTAAATCTTACCTCCAAAGTCAAAGTTGAGGACAACAGTATTTCCAGAAAATCTACCATCCTATGAATGGACAGTCTGCCCATGTAGGGGTGTGTGTGTGTGTGTGTGTGTGTGTGTGTGTGTGTGTGTGTGTGTGTGTGTGTGTGTGTGTGTTCCAGCCTCTTTTTTTTCCTCTCACCCCACCAAAATGTTCATCACAATCTTCACTTATGGGCTGAATTTTTAAATATTGATCTTTCTTCAGAGCTAAGTTAGGAACTAAGTCCGTTTTGTTCATCACTGTATCACTAAAATCAACGCCTCCCGCAAAGTAAGCACTGATTAATTCTTGTTAAGAGGAAAAGGTGTGTGCATGTGTCTACACTCACATGCCCCTAGTGTTTATTTTAGGAAATGAAGACACAAATCTGGGAGTTTCCTACAATCCAGATGCTTAATCCACATCCACTCAATGAACGCAAATCTGTGTTGAATTTTGAACCTACTGCAACCTATCTTTGGTTCTACCAATCACAAGTTGAGAGAGTAGAGGAAGGGTGCACTGGGGCTCATACACCAAGTCTGACTATTTCACAAACAAACACATGCTCCTTGTGTACCACACACCTAGCCCCACTGGGTGGAGGAAGAACAGCACGATGGAAAGAGCTTGGATTTTGGGGCACACACAACTGGACTGGCATTCCTGCTTGAGTCTTGACAAGCTGTGCAACGTTGGGCAAGTTACTTAGAAGTCACAGAGCCTGTTTGCTCATTACCAAAATGGGGTTGATAAGAAGGCCCATCTGCCAAAAGTACTGAAGTAAGTATTTATGAAGCCTTCCTGGGTGCATGGTAGCCACTCAACCCCAAATAATTCTTTCACCAACTGTCACTCACCGCCGCCCCATACTGGGCATACTGTTAATGCCCAAATCCTTGGTGAAGTTTAATGGCTAAACTGCCAAACCATTCACATCAAGCCTTATGAATAACATCGCCAAGCCTTTGATGTAATTTCCGAGAGGTAATAATCAATAATGTAAAGACAGAGGGATAGTATGTATGGAAAGTGCCAACTATTCATAACCAAATTAGAATATGGCTATGGTTTGAAATCAGCCCTCCACCCCCCCCCCCCCCACACACACACTTTATTATTAACTCTCTCCATCCTCTTATCTCAGGTAGAATGAAAAGTGTTGTTTCCTCTGGTTTAGGTCGACACAGCCTTGCAAAGGGCACTGCTGGGTTTTTTTGTTTGATTTTTTTTAATTTTCAAGGTTTACTAAGAGATAAAGTTATTATGAGATTATTCAGCATTCTGATGAGTTAACTCTGAGTTTCAATATGAAACATGTTAAGATCCCAGAATGCAAATTAGCTGATATTTGCCCTGCTCTCTGTATGTGTATATATAAAATTTTTAATGTACTTATCATGGATTTAAAAGATTAAGATATTAAATAATGGAACTCATTTCCAAAAGAAAAAATCTGTCATAGATACTCTAGTAAGTATTAATAAAATATATGTAGGAGGATATAAGTATTACATTTCTCGTGTATGGGAATTTTTGGGGTTTTTTTAGTGTTATATTTGATGATGGTACCATTTTTTTGGCCTTTTCATAATTTTAAAATTTCTTCTTCTCTTTCTTTTGTTCTTCCTTTCTTTTAAAAAATTTTTTCTGATTTCTAAAGTAACATATTCCCATTATAGGACACTTATAACGTGAAAATAGAAAAGGAGAAAATAATCTCAACATGCATAATACTTTAGCATTGTCTTATACTTTTTCTATATATTTTCAAATAATTAAGATTTTAAATAATCTCATATCCTGCTGTTCCTACTTAATAAAACAGCATTTTCCTGTGTCAAAAAATACTCTGTTATCATTTTAATTGCCATACAATATTCCTTCTTGAGGATATATTATAATTTACAAGATGTATTTTACTATAAAATAACCCCATGACCATCTTCTCGTGTAAGGCAGTACAGATCAATTTTTGGAGCATGACCTCTGGCACCAGACTGGTGAATTCTACTCTTTACCAGCTGAATAACATTGGGCTGGTCACTTACCATCTCTGTTCCTCAATCACTTTATCTGTAAAAGGGAATAACAATACTATCTCCCAGAGCTGATGTGAAGGTTACATGAGTTACTATGGCAAGTAGTAACTGGTGTATAATAAATATCACTAAGCTATTACTACTTATCTACATTTTGTATTATTTTCTTGGTGCTACTTCATGGCAGTATAGTCTATGAGTCAAAGAGTACATTTTAAACATGATAAATGCATACCACCAAACCGCACCCAGAAATGTAATCATTCATACCCCTCAACAGTGAAAGACAATATCCTTCCCCTATACCCACAGAAGCATTTGAGCACTCTCATTCTTTAAATCTAAGTAGGTATTTAAATTGGTAAAATGGTATCTCATGGCTTATTAATCTGCATTTCTATTGGTATAAATGAGGCAAAATATTAATCATGTATTTTTTAGCTATTTTATTTCCATTTTTTTATGCTTTTTTGTCCAGTTCTTAAATTTTTAGTGTTTTTTTTCAACTTGTTGCATAGTTTTCCTTTTCAATTCCTCTTTTGATGTCTTAACATACGGACAATTTTATATTTATGCAGTCAAACCTATCGTTCTTTTGTTTTGTGACTTTTCCATAACTTTAACGTTTAGAACATTCCTTTGCCCTCAGTAGTCAGATAGATACCTACCTGTATTTTCTTCATTTTTATGGCTTAATGGGGTTATTTTTGCATTTAATTTTTTACCCTTTAACAATTAACTTTGTTGTTTGGTATGAAGATAGGGTCTAACTTAATTTATTTTTCCCAAATGGCTACTAATTACTACTCTATCATTAGTTAAAAATCCTGTCTTTCCTTTAGAGTTGGTTGATACTGTAGTTATATTGTACAGGGCCTCCCTGAGCAATCTATGGAAAATGTAACATAGAAAGTCTAACATCTGCTTGAGAGCGAATACACACAAGCATGTGAGCGAGTGCACATGTGCAAGAACGTGCGCGTGCACACACACACCTCTCTCTCTCTGTCTTTGCTCTCCCACTTTGTTTTGTTCTTTTATTCCTAGCACTTATCACCAACTGACATACTATCATCTTATGTTTGTTTGCTTGTTTGTTATTTGCTGAATTAACGAATGCATCAAATTCACAAAATATGTACAGTTTGGAGTCTTATGTAATTATCTGATCCATTGTTAAAAGATTAAGATAATCTTCTACCTGTGACATGCTTCTTAAATCATAACACCTTGCAAAGTACGTTTTAACGACTGATGTTAAGTCTAGGGCAATCATTCTTGCTTGGTGCTTGAAAAAAAAAATTGATGCCTGGGTTTCACCTAGATGTCTGGAATACAGTCTGGGCATACCGATTTGTAAAAATCCTCCAGATGATTCTAATATGTAGCCAAGGTAAGGAGACACTGATCCAGGGGACTTACTTCTATACTTAAAAGTAAATTTAAAATATGCTAAACGTATATTTAATAAGAATACCTAATAATTACGACATAAATATATGTGCATGTATATGTACGAATACGTGTGTGTGCGCACATGTAGGTACGTATGTGCATGTATATGTACGAATACGTGTGTGTGCGCACATGTAGGTACGTATGTGCATGTATATGTACGAATACGTGTGTGTGCGCACATGTAGGTACGTATGTGCATGTATATGTACGAATACGTGTGTGTGCGCACATGTAGGTACGTATGTGCATGTATATGTACGAATACGTGTGTGCGCACATGTAGGTACGTATGTGCATGTATATGTACGAATACGTGTGTGTGCGCACATGTAGGTACGTATGTGCATGTATATGTACGAATACGTGTGTGTGTGCACATGTAGGTATGTATGTGCAGGCACACACACACACACCCCAAGAAAACTCACAAACGTTCCCTAAATCACCCGATGGCATGAAGTTTTCTCTAAGTGAAAAAGGCTCTCTTCCAAAAATTGTGTGACCCTGGGTGAGGGTCAGATACAAGCTGACCACTCCCTCTGCCCCGAAGGCTACACAGTCAAAGGCGCCTCCAGAACATCTGAATGATCATCTCCTGAGCCCCTCGTTCTGCCCAACTGCCCTGTTTATAGACCCCATTCTGAGCAAAGCGACAATTCTCTAGAAAAAATAATGCACAGAAACTCAAGAGTTGTTAGGCCACTTCAGAGCTCTTTCTCTCAAGGAACCTGAGACTGGACCAGGTGAAATGATCAAACAGTGCTTGCTCATTCATCTTTTGAGATGACAAAACAATCAAACGCCAAGCGGAGAAAATGATCTTGGACATCACGCATACGTACAAGCGTGTATATGCGTGCACACACTTCCGCTCTAAGGAAGAATTTATGTCGAAATAGGTTTCTCTTGGGGAGGCCAGGAGAATCCTTCCCGTCCCGCAGTCCTGGCCACACAAATGTCTGCTGTTGCTACCCTTACGCTTCCCCAGCCTCCTCCACCCGTGGCTGTGCTGGTCCTGCCGCTGGGGTCACCCTCCGCGCTTCCAGCTGCACGCTCCGTGCAGTCCTAGCAGTTTGGCCCAGTGGCTGTCTCACGGAAGCTCTCCAACTAGCCCAGAACCTGCACAAACCCAGCTTCCTCCAAATTTACCCCCTCCCGGCCCATCCAAGGCCCTCGGATTGGAAAGTGGGCCCCAGAGCCCAGCACTGCACAGCACCAAATGGGTGTTAGGTAATACAGCGAGCTCAGGTGCCTGTGCCTGAAGGGGCTGCCCAGTCATCTGTTGGGTCTGCTAACCGCAGTACAGCTGCCGGGCTTCTCACTCCTGGAGGCACCTCGGATGGAGACGAAGGTTTTGAAATCAGGAAAATCTGGGCGTGAATCTGGGATCTGTTACTTAGTAGCTGGATGCCCTTGGGTAAACTACTGAACCTCTCTGGGCTCGGTTCCCCTCCTCTTAAGAAGCATACTGCATTTGGCCTGTAGGAGGCTTAAGCGAAAATCATGCATCTAAAAGTGTCAGACACAAGTAACTGCTTAATAAATGAAAACTATCACTTCTTTTAGCTGTTCTCACCTTTCTAGAAAAAAATTGGGGCTGGTTTAACCACTAAAACTACACTATTAGGGAAGGGTGACGATGCTGAATCACCAATTATTCGTGTGGGTACACACATATGTATGCATCTATGCTAATTACTTAAAATAATATATATTATGTATAATAGCTATACGTATATGCATGCATATTTAACCGATCTTTCAGAATCCCTGCCCCTGAGGCTGGGTCGCCCCTTGCCCCCAGCCGGCAGCAGAGGGCGGTGGAAGGGGCCGCAGGTGGCAGAGGCAGGTCTGTCCTTACCTTCAGGAGGCGTCCCGAGGCTGGGGAGGGGGCGGCTGTCCCCCTTGACACCCGATGGCGAGGCAGGTGAGAAAGAGCGAAACCAGAAAGGAGAGGAGCCGCAAGCGTAATGCAACAGATAAGGCAACCAGAGAAAGCTGGAAAAGAAAAAAGAGGAACAGAAAGTCTGAAGAAAGAAAAAGCGTCTGGCAAAACTCGGCTGGCCGAGGCCGCGGGTGCGGCGCTGCTCCCGGCCCCGCGGCCTGGGCTGTGTCCTGGGTCTGGGACGCTCCTTGACGGGGTTTGTTCTCGGTCGGGGTCCTCCCACTCCGGCGGGTCCGCGGGGGCGCTCCGGGTCCGCAGTGCTTCCGGTCTGGGGGTGCCGCGGCTCCGGGCCGCTCCCAGGCTAAGGATGTTCCTCCGCGGGGGCGTTCCGGGTCCTGGGCGTTTCGGGTCCCGGGCGCTCCGGAGCGGGCTCCTCCCAGGCCGGGGATGTTCCTCAATGGGGGCGCTACGGGCCGGCGTGCGCGCTCCTCGCGGCGCTCCGGGTACTGGCGTCTCCGGCTGGGCGCGCCGCCCGTGCGTTCCGGGAGCGGCTCGCTCGCGGGGGCGAAGGCGCGCAGCTGGAAAATCCGGCACCTGGCCGGGGGCCGAGGAGGCTGCGGCCGGGGGCGGCGCGCCTGGGTCCCGGGAGCTGGCGGGCCGTGGGCGGTGGCCGGGCGACCCGCGGGGCCAGGAGGGGGCGCTCCTGGGCGGCTCCTACGCACCCCCCGGGCGGCGGGGCAGCCGGGACCAGAGCCAGGTGAGGAGGTTGTCAGCCCCGGCCTGGCGGAGGGACAGCATCTGCGCTTGGGGAAGGGGCTGGGGCCGGCTGGGGACACGACGGAGGCCGAGGAGTCGTCCCAACGCCACCGGGCGGCCCCCCGAGGCCAAGCAAAGGTGCGGAGGACTTGTGGCTCCAGCCCTGGGGTCCTGGCTCCGTCCTAAGGCCTTCTGCTTAGCCTGAGGGGTGGGTGGTTCGCCACTGGGAAGTAGAAGAGGGGCGCAGAGGTGTTAAATTGAGATTTTAAATTGGTTAGAAGAAAAGGAGGCCAGTGGAGAAAGCGTGTTCCTAAGTTTTTACGGTGTGGTGGAACTCAGGATACATTTTTAGACTGGTCTGTGATTGGACCTTTCAAACAAAAATGAAAAATGAAACCCACAGCAGACAGCGAAAAGGTTTAATGAGAGTGAATTTCATTCTTTTTATCCAATCAAAGTCACTCACCACATAATAAAAGAGAAAAATCGGGTATCTCAATAAATGCAATTAAAAAGCATCTTGCACTCGTCAACACCCTTTCTTGATTAATAACACCTGAGAAACTGAGAATAGAAGGGACTATTCTGTTTTTTATCATCTTTATTGGAGTGTAATTGCTTTACAATGTTGTGTTAGTTTCTGCTTTATAACAAAGTGAATCAGCTATGCATATACATACATCCCCATATCTCCTCCCTCTTGCGTCTCCCTCCCACCCTCCCTATCCCACCCCTCTAGGTGGTCACAAAGCACCGAGCTGATCTCCCTGTGCTATGCGGCTGCTTCCCACTAGCTATCTATTTTACATTTGGTAGTGTATATATGTCCATGCCACTCTCTCACTTCATCCCAGCTTACCCTTCCCCCTCCCCGTGTCCTCAAGTCCATTCTCTAGTAGGTCTGCATCTTTATTCCTGTCCTAGGTTCTTCATGACCTTTTTTTTTTTTTTTTTTTTTAGATTCCACATATATGTGTTAATATACGATATTTGTTTTTCTCTTTCTGACTTACTTCACTCTGTATGACAGACTCTAGGTCCATCCAACTCACTACAAATAACTCAATTTCGTTTCTTTTTATGGCTGAGTAATATTCCATTGTATATATGTGCCACATCTTCTTTATCCATTCATCTGTCAATGGACACTTAGGTTGCTTCCATGTCCTGGCTATTGTAAATAGAGCTGCAGTGAATATTGTGGTACATGACTCTTTGTGAATTATGGTTTTCTCAGGGTATATGCCCAGTAGTGGGATTGCTGGGTCGTATGGTAGTTCTATTTTCAGTTTTTTAAGGAACCTCCATACTGTTCTCCATAGTGGCTGTATCAATTTACATTCCCACCAACAGTGCGAGAGGGTTCCCTTTTCTCCACACCCTCTCCAGCATTTATTGTCTGTAGATTTTTTGATGATGGCCATTCTGACCGGTGTGAGATGATATCTCATTGTAGTTTTGATTTGCATTTCTCTAATGATTAATGATGTTGAGCATTCTTTCATGTGTCTGTTGGCAATCTGTATATCTTCTTTGGAGAAATGTCTATTTAGGTCTTCTGCCCATTTTTGAATTGGGTTTTTTTATTTGTTATTGAACTGCATGTGCTGCATGTAAATTTTGGAGATTAATCCTTTGTCAGTTGCTTCATTTGCAAATATTTTCTGCCATTCTGAGGGTTGTCTTTTGGTCTTGTTTATGGTTTCCTTTGCTGTGCAAAAGCTTTTAAGTTTCATTAGGTCCCATTTGTTTATTATTTTTTTAATTTCCATTTCTCTGGGAGGTGGGTCAAAAAGGATCTTGCTGTGATTTATGTCATAGAGTGTTCTGCCTATGTTTTCCTCTAAGAGTTTTATAGTGTCTGGTCTTGCATTTAGGTCTCGAATCCATTTTGAGTTTATCTTTGTGTATGGTGTTAAGGAGTGTCCTAATTTCATTCTTTTACATATAGCTGTCCAGTTTTCCCAGCACCACTTATTGAAGAGGCTGTCTTTTCTCCATTGTATATTCTTGCCTCCTTTATCAAAGATAAGGTGACCATATGTGCGTGGGTTTATCTCTGGGCTTTCTATCCTGTTCCATTGATCTATATTTCTGTTTTTGTGCCAGTACCATACTTTCTTGATTACTGTAGCTTTGTAGTATAGTCTGAAGCCAGGAAGTCTGATTCCTCCAGCTCTGTTTTTCTTTCTCAAGATTGCTTTGGCTCTGCGGGGTCTTTTGTGTTTAGAAGGGACCATTCTTAATCTGATGAAGAGCACCTATAAGAAAGCTACAAGTAACTTCATAATAAATAGTGAAACACTTGGCGTTTTCCTAGGATGGGGAACAAGATGAGGATGTCAGCTCTCACCTAGGACACTCGTTTTGTAATTGAAATCGTTTTGAAATAAAAATACAAGGCATAAATATTGGAAAGGAAGAAATAAAACTACTGGTTTTGACAGAGGGTATAATTTTATGTAGATCACCCTTTGAAATCTACAAATAAAGCCTGTTGGAAACAATAACTGAGTTTAGCAAGACCATGGAATACAAGGTAAATATACAAAAATCAGTTGTAATTCCATATACTAGTAATAGAAATATGAAAAAATGAACTTTGTTAAAAAATACCCACTTACAATAGGATAAAAAATCAAATACCAAAGGAGAAAATTTTTGAAAGATGTACAAGGTATCTACTGTGAAATCTACAAGATATTACTGGGAGAAATGAAAGACCTCAGAGAATGGAGGGCTATACCTTGTTCATGAATTGGGAAACTCACTGTTAAGATATCTATTCTCCACAAACTGGAGAGTTTATAGAGTCTATACATTTTTAGACTCTGTAGGTTATAAAGTCTATATATTCATACAGTCTCAATCCAAATCACAGGAGGAATTTTCAAAGAAATTGAGAAACAGTTTCCAAAATTTATATGAAATTGCAAACGATCTACAATAGTCAGAGCAATCTTGAAAAACAAAGAACAAAGTTAGAGGAATTACACTGACTTGGTTTATAATAAGGCAGTAGTAGTCTTGGCAGTGTGATATTTGCATGAGCATATAAGTGGAAAATGAAAGAGAGAAGAATAATAGACCCATATATATATAGTCTATAGATATTTGACCAAGGCACCATGTCAGTTCAATAGGGAATGAAAAGCCTTTCACAAATGTCGCTGAAATAACTGTGTATCTCTGTGGGGAAAAAAGAAAAGAGCCTTGACCTTTACCTCATTCTATATACAAATATTAATTCACAATGGACCATAGACTTAAACATAAAAGCTGGAACCATAAGCAGTTTATAAAAATACATAGGAGAATATCTCCATGACCTTGGAACAAGCAAAAAAAAATTTTAGGACACAGAAAGCACTGACCTTGTAAGAAAATTTGATAAATTGGATGTCATCAAAATTTTAAATGTCTGCCAATCAGTAATACCATTGAAAAATGAATAAGTAAAAGCCTAGGAAATTCTCACCTTACACCTCTCTGAAAAGGAACTTGTATCCAGAATATAGAAATAATTTCCACACATCAACAACGAAGGGAAACAACACCAATTAAAAAAATGTACAAAGGGTTTTACCTTCCCTGAATGATACATGAATGCTATGTTGTGTGGAAGTAATGCTGGCTGACTTTATTGATATGAATTCCAAGATCGGACGAAACCAATCCACGGAGATAGAAATCAGAACATTGTTTGCCTTTGAGGAAGGAGAGGGATTGACTGAGAAATGGCAGGAGGAATCTTTCTGGGGTGAAGGAAATATTTCTATCTTGTTTGGGGTGATAACTACACAGGTAGGTATGAATGTCACAACTCATCAAACTTAGGAGCCGCATTTTATTGTATGCACGTTTGACTGAATTCAAAATAATTCCTTGTGATTTTTATAATTCACGGGAATTTTCACCATGATCATATGGCAGACACTCAACAAGTTTGACTGAATTCATTTTATTCACAGGATCTTGTGTGGAAGGTGAAGCATCTATTACTCTCACTGTACAGATGAAGCACAGGCTTAGAAAACAAACTTATTTGTTTGCAGGGGATAAATTGGGAGTTTGGGATTGACATATACATAGCACTATAT
This sequence comes from Eschrichtius robustus, assembly GCF_028021215.1. Taxonomy (NCBI): domain Eukaryota; kingdom Metazoa; phylum Chordata; class Mammalia; order Artiodactyla; family Eschrichtiidae; genus Eschrichtius; species Eschrichtius robustus. The sequence continues at coordinate 91,055,716 of NC_090838.1, read as the reverse complement.
TTAAAATGGACAGCCAACAGGGACCTACAGTATAGCACAGGGAGCTCTGCTAAATATTCTGTAATAACCTAAATGGGAAAAGAATTTGAAAAAGAATAGATACATGTATATATATAACTGAATCGCTTTGCTGTACACCTGAAACTAACACAACGTTGTTAATCAACTATTCTCCAATATGAAATAACAATTTTAAAAAGATTTAAAAATAAAAAAATAAAATAGGTCAACAATTGTTTAAAAAAAAGAAGAAGAAGAAACTAAGAGAGGTTAGTGGCACTGCTGGTATGAGAAGCCAGGTCTTCTGGCAGTTCCCCAACCTGTCTGTGAGTGTAGGGCTTGGAACCCTGGGCTATCGGAGCTGAGAAAGCCCTCACAGCTCTTCTTCTCCATCCTCCCACTTTTCAGTTGCAGAAACTGAGGCCCAGGGAGCTCAACTGGCTTGGGAGGTGGAGGGTAAGTTTAGGACGAGGAGTGAGGGGGGAAATGAGCTGAGCAATGTCAGAGTTCTTCCCGAGGCCAGCCCTGTGTGCATTTTCTGAAGGGCTTCCTCTTCCTTCCGAGTTCACACTGTGGACTCCAAACCTCGTAGGTAAATAAGGAGGTGCCTTGCTCACCTGTGTAGCTCCCTCCCCAGTCCTTCCTCTCCCCACCCCTCCCAAAGAGATACTCAGCACACATCCAGAAAATGTAGGTATTTGTTGAACACTTGCGAAGGAGCTAATACTATTGACAATTAAAATATATTTTAAAAAGAAATATGGGGCAAATTGAAAACAAAGTTATTACGGAGGCAGGGAAAAGATTATTATAAATTCCCTGTTAAAATATCCCATATACTAGCTGTAGAAAGAGCCCAGATTTGCCTCCATGCTTTCAAGTAGCTAATGTAAAGAAGGAAATAAAATCAGTTCCCAAATGTCCCGTGTTCATAAATCAAAAACATCTCTGTCATTCTAAGTGGTAGTGAATCTGGAGAGAATATATTCCTTACAGTCCCAGACTGAGAGAGAACATGGACTATAATACAGATTACAAGAAAGTGTCTTAACAACTGTAGCCATTTATTAAATTTTATTTCCCATTTGATTAGCACAGAAATAAAGGATTTTGATATGATTGTTCTCATTTTACCTAAGGTGACTAAGTTTTTGAGAAGTTAAGTAACTTGCTCATGGTCACGTAGCTAGCAGAGGATGACTGTTGATTCTGAATTCTATGATGTTAATCAACTCTACAGCCTCTTTTTCATTGGCTACATTTTTAGTAATTCGACAAAATCAGATATCACCACATAAAAGCACAATAATACTACCAGGGTAGGGTAACCAGACTTAGCATATAAAAATACAAGACCCCCAGCTAAATTTGGATTTCAGATCCTTTTCAGATGAAATTTCATTCTCTGAATTCACCTTTAACTGATGTCTTATATTTTATCTGGCAACCCTAATCCAGGCTGTAGAGATTTATATTTTAGGGTACCTAGAGGGATGGGTAACTACAGACCCTTTAGACAGCCTTACAGAAATATGAGTTCTTTTCAGGCAAGATTCTGTAAGGTATTAAATAACAGGGAGTTCAAGATTACACTCCCTGTCAAAGGTCTGGGGTTCAGTTTTCTTGTTCAATTAAATATAAAATCATAGACTTTACTAAGCAGCTCAGTTGAGGATAGGACCTCCATCCACTTGCAAAATCTGAGCTCTGACAGGACTCCCAGTCTGAGGGTCCCTCAGCCTTAGCTCTGGTGGGCTCTGAGGCCCCTGAGGGTGTGCGAACTCCAAGGAACTGATGGGAGTGGCCTTGACTGTGCAAATTAACTTCAGTTTTACTAAAACACTTCTGCCAAAATGCCCTACTTATTTCATGGAAATGTTACAACAAATTTAATTTGTTTCTCAAATTTAAAAAATTTTTAAAAATTAAATTTTAAAAAGTTTCTCAAATTAAAAAAAAATTGTTTTAATTGGAAGCTATAAAGTATAATGATATGGCCACTGCAGAATTACTTATAATGATGATTATTTAAATTGGACACAACTTAAATATCCAACAATAAGTAATTAGGCGTGTCACCTGTAGCACAACCATGAGCTGGAACACTATGAATATTTTAAAACGTTAAAATTTAAATGACTTCTCAAATGCCCTTATTATGATTTTAAGTAGATAAAAATGTACAAACTACATGCTGTGTAATCTCAGCTATATAAATGGTATATTTAAGTATAAATTAAAATTTCTTAAAATGCAAATTTACCAAAATGTTTACAAGTCATAATCTTAGGATGATGGACTTATGAATAATTTCTGTTATTTTTTCTTTCATACTTTCTGTTCTTTTATAACGTACTGTGAGAAAAGATATTTCTAAAGAGAATAAAAATATATGAAAGAAATTTTAGAATTAAAAAAACTTAAATATAATGATAATTGGGTAATTGGGTAAGGTACTCCAACCAAATGGGACAGTATTGATATGATAAAACTTAAGCATCTGATCAAATAAAATCTAACACATTCTGGCATTGGGAACAAGATTTAGTACCAGTGTTCTGCTTGAAGGGATCTGAGTGTTCAAGATCACATGAAAATTTAACTCTAAAACTTTCAGTTTGATGTTCAACATGTAGAATATCGACAAGGAATAAGGAGAGAGAGAACGAGAGAGAGAGAGAGGAAGAGTAGTGAGAAGATGCTGGGCCACGATGGAGAAGGACCAGCCGCGGGAGACGAGGGAGGGGATGTGAGGTGGAGACAGGGAGCTTGAGGATGAAAATCTCGGGGTATTTTGCATCCAGCCAGAACCAGGGAAATGGAAGTAAAGTCAGTGCATGAAATCCGAGGTCTGAATACCCTCGATACTCCTATTTCTGGAGCCTCAGCCCCCAGTGTCTGGTACAGCCGCGTGACCCAGCTGGGAGGGATTTGGATCCCCCAAACGCAGTGCGTTAGCCATCAAAGCAAGCACTGCTGCCCCTGGGCGCTCGAGGATGCCGAGCGGAGAGTCTTTCTTGGAAGTTTGCTTGGCACCGGCATGTGGTACCTTATGTGCTTCCAGAACTTGGAATTCAGGGACTGTTTCTTGGCCACGAGGTCCTCCCTCCACTTGACGGTCCCCTGCACTTCGACGAGGTGCTTGAGGGAGTCCTGAAGCTCCCCGATCTGCAGTCCGCCGGGCGGGCACAGCGCCTCCATTTCAATAAGGATGGCCTTGGAGTTGTTCTGGATGAGGGTGTTGTGCAAGGCGATCTCCCACTCGTAGGTAAACTCCTTGCTGTGCGTGACCTCAGGAGTCAGGATGAAGATGTGCCGCCTGCTCTTCTGGATGCTGGTTTCCACTGTGGTGGCTACATCTAGTGATAAAAGGCACAGCGGAAGGGGTAAGAACACACACAACCCTTTCACGGTGAGAATATCAGCCCCAAGCCCTCTTCTCTCCCAGGCAGAGCAGTCCAGAGTCCTTCAGTTCAATGGGAACGTAGAGATCTGTAGCAGGAGACTTCGAATTCAGGTTCACTAGCTAGCGATACATATTATCTTCTTAGAATATTAGCTTACATGTTGTAAAGGGACTTAGAATTTTAACTCTCTTATTACAGAACATTCCATGCAAATGCAGGAGAACACACGTTCTTCTCAACACACATGGTACATTCTCAAGGTTAGATTATGTGTTGGGACACAAAACAAGTCTCAATAAATTTAAGACTGAAATCCTATCAAGCATCTTTTCCAATCACAATTGTATGAAATTAGAAATCAACTACCAGAAGAAAGCAGGAAAAATCACAAATATATGGTGGAGAGCATGCTGTGAACACCCACTGGGTCAATGAGCAGAGCAGTGGTTACCAGAGGGGGAGGTGCAGGGAGGGCAAAATGAGTAAAGGGGGCCGAATGTATGGTGATGGATGGAAACTAAATTTTTGGTGGTGAGCACGCTGTAGGTTGTACAGAAGTAGAAATACGTTGTACCTATGAAACTTACATTAAACGAGTGTTACCTCGAGAAAAATGAATCTTAAATAAATAAAAAGGGACGGTGGGGAGAAAAAATAGAGTGCAAACTCGGGAACCCTTGCTTCCCTGAACGGACTAAAGTCTCTAGGGAGTCCTGAATCCGCTTCATCCCCTAATAGTCTCTGTTTTAGAAGCTGATTTGATCCAGACGAGGGAAATCTTACGGACGAGCAGATCCCCTTATCAAGTCGGTGTTTATAGATCGTCAACTCCATGGTGATTTCACTTAACTTGTGGGTGGACTTAGAACATGTAAAACACCCAGCTCTCACGGCAAGGAGGGAACAGCGTGATTAGGCAAGGAGGGAACAGCATGATTAAGGAAGCACAACCATGACCAAAACAACTCAAGACATTCTTAGGCAGTGGAGGCTAAAGACTGCCTGTCCACATGGTCTGAAACAGGAAACGAATGTCGAATAGTGCCCGACAGAGACCTTGTGTCAGTCAGGATCCTAGCAAAAAGCTCGGCACTCTCAGAAGCACTGACTAAAGAGAGTCTAGTGAAAGGACAGTTTATAAAAGATGTGGGCAGAGCCCAAGGAAATCAACAAGAGATGGTGCAGAGCCCCGCAGCAGGTGATGTCAGGGAACCACAACTGCCCTCCAGGTGTGAAGGGAGGGGAGCGGTCACGGAGCCCAAAGCAGGTACGTGTCTGAGGACGGCCAGCTGACGGGAGCCAGTGCTCCAGCAGAGAGGGGCACAGCTACCCAGGGGGCCCCACCCAGAGGGAACAGGGATGCACCCTGCCCTCCCAGCACCTGCCAGTACCCCCCATTGGCCAAGCCCAGCGTGGAGCAGAGAGCAAGGGGGTGATGGCTTCCATAAGGATCAGCCACCAGGCCACTGGATGGAGGAGGGTGCAGAATGAATTTGAAGGAGCAAATGGGGAGTAATCGTCATGGGAAGAAATACACTGCATGGGCCAGCCATGAACTTTTCCTAAGGGAAGAGTGAAGTTTGGTGTTGTTTTGTTGGATTTTGTTTTACTTTGGTTGAGGTAAGGTCAGAGGACATACTTGAGAGAGGGGGAGGCGGGAAACTTTTCCAAATGAAAAACAGCACGATAAAGGCCACACAAGCTTGAGCACCGGCGAGCTGGCACTCACGTTTGGCTGGGGAGAGGTGTAACTAGAAATGAGGTTGGCGGACCTAAGAAAGAAGAGATGGAGAGCATGTAGCACCTGGTGTGACGTCACAAACGTCTGGAGTCCCTGCAGCCTCATAAGCAGATGTGTAACAGGCAATGAGCATCTGAATACCATGACATTGCTCTCGACTTGCAGGGGTAGCCAGTGGGGAGAGCTGAAGGAAGAAGAAAGCCTCGGGAGAGACGTGGGTTACATTTTCCTGAATTGCACTCTATACATGTCTCCCAAGCTGGTACTAGGCCATTAACATTATCCAAATATCGCGGGATAAACCAGATTCACCTGTCGTGTGTACGTTTGATTCCATAGACACTTGAATCCCTCTTTGCGGTAGGAATGCCAGGTTAAACTCACAGTCTATTAAACATTGACTTTAGAGGACTTACACTCATGATGTCCCTGCCTTATTCATATTCCACACACTTCCTGGTCCCTGAGGAATTTGAGAAGGGCTAGAAGGAGGGTTCCTAGATACTTGACATAAATATGGAAGGAAAGGAGAATTACTACTGAAATGCTGGAATTGTGACCCAACTGTCAAAATCACATGAAATCAACTAGGAATATTAAGAAAGAGAAGACACAATTCTATCTGTTCTTGTGAGGATATAAATTTGCAAATGTTTCACCAATATAAGGAAAATCATAAAGACTTTGAGTCCTTTCAAATATTTTAGCCAGTGCCTCTGGATAGTAGAACAAAATTCCTTGGATTTCAAGCCCTCCTTCAAATCTTCTAGAGGGACTTCAGAGATGTCAGTTATCCTAGTGGTGGACATGGGGAGTGAAGTAGGGGCTGGACCCTGCTAAATCCACAAGCAAGGATGTCTTATCCTGTCTTCATATCACTGACACGACTGTGAAGACCTCAGGATCAGGGTGGTGATGGGGGCAGGAGAAGCAAAGAGTAAGTACCTCCTTCTTCTGGAGAAATATTTAAAAGCTCTAGTCTTATGGCCTGGAATAATGATTGCAGCTCCTGATGAAGGCAGGGATAAGACCACCTATTACTTACTTAGCCTTCTGATGAATGTGAATTTCTGTCCCTGATGGTTGTTGATAGTTTTACCTTCTCCAGGGAGCAGATCTCTCCCGTAAATGTATAAGTCGTAGCCACATTTATTTTCAAGAACGTCAGGCAGAATCTGGTGAACAAAGTACTCCACAGAGCTGGCCCCCTCTGGACTGTTTTTGCAGTTCCGTGGATAGATCACGTAAGCATCATAGATCTTCCCATCTGAAGATGAGAACAAGGAACACAATGTTATTACTTGGTCCTCAAAAATTCTCATTTGACTCTTAGTAGACATTCTTCAGGGAGTTTTATGGCTGTTGGTAAATGTATCTCATCCCCCCAAATACTCTAGAATCCAGAGACGATGACAACAATCTACTGCCACAAAATGTCATCAGGAAACCAATCTTAGACCCAAAGTTCTCCTTTTTACTGTCTCAGACTGAATGATAGAAAACAGGCAAGAGCCTGACCAGTTTAGTTCAAACTATATTGTCAAGTTTGGTTAATAATCTATTAATAAGTATTTATACTCATGGCTAAGGGGCTTTCTGCTGTGCTGAGCAGATCTCAATTTTAGCTTTTGTTTTCCCCACGGGGAAGTGAAAATGCTAAAGGGTAATTAATGGTGGCAAAAGAGTAGAAGTTTTTAAGGGATCTGAATTTCCCACAAATCAAATAATTAGCTCTAGTTGAGTGACCCATATGGAAAATCTAAATTTTATCTGCCTCCGAATGAAAGAACGGTGTTCATATTTAGCAGGCAGCACTGTCTACTTTCATGGGTATACATATGTAGGTAGGTAAGACTCTTTATGGAACAGGGTTTCTGGTAAAACACACTGCATTCTGATGGACCTTTCTAACCTGTTCACATCTGGAAAACAGGAACAATTTTGTTAGTGTTTTGACTTCCATAAAGTTTTCCCATTTTCCAAAATGCCCTTTCTGGGCTTGGAGCAGATTCTGCTACTGGGGATTTAGTCAGAACAGCAATTCTACGGGGGAGAAAATTGGAGCTGTTGAGATGAATCTCAGAACCACGAGGAGTGACAAGGCAGGATGGAGAGTGTCCTCTGAGTGGCCTCAAAAAGATTTATTGCTAATGTGCTAGCAAGCAAAAGGGGATCTGTGTTAAGTAGCATAACTATTAAGAGATTATTCGATAAACAACCAACAGCCATTATAGAACCTTTTCTTTTGAAGAAAACTTGAAACTTGCCACTTACCGTTCCTAGTTTTGTGAGGTCTAGCTATGTCTCTCCAGAGCAGAATAATCTCAATCCAGAATGCTTTTAGAATTATCACCAAGACATTGATTAGCAAGAATAATATGCTAAATCCTGCAAGCACGTAGTAGGTGCTTTGTTGATCCGCTATTCAAAAGATAGGGGGAGGAGAAAAATGATCATTATTACTCCTAAAACAGGAGAAAATAAACAAATACATGGATGCTGGCTTCCCCTGGGAGTATGAGAGATTTGTACAAGGGATGCCTACATGGCATTTTCATGGCTGTCTTAAGAATCAGTAAATTAATGTTTAGTGAGCCCCTACTCTGTGCAAGGCACCAGGCTAGGCATTGTAGGGGATTTTCAAAGCATAAGAGGAAGACAGACACATGTAAACTTAGCTAAGATTGGAAGTGAAAGCATTAGTTTTAGCTAGCAGAGGTTTTCGGAAGGTGTGTTCACTCCATGCTGGATTGGGCAGTGAAGGCTTCCTGCAGAATAAGGTACCTGGAGGATGAGTAAGATTTAGATAGCTGCAAAAAAAAAAAAAGATGTACTCCTGGCAAGAGAGGATGCTGTGAGCCCAAGGGCAGAGATGGGAGTGTGTTTTCTGAGGAAGGGGGAGGATCCAGTTTGGGGAATTACTGGAACATATGATTGGAATGGAGGGTCTAGGGCTAGGCCCTGATCAGATTTGAGGCTCCAGCTAAAGCATTTTGTCTCTCTTCTGGTCATGAGAGCCATTGAAGAGTTTTGAGTGGTTCGTTAACAGTGCAAGTGGTTTTCAAGCAAGATTAATCTAATGGTAGTGGAAGTTTTGTTTCCATGACCCACAGGTCCTCGGAGTAGAATGGGATGAGAAGTTACTGCAGTATGGGGGGTGAGAGATGAGGAGGGGCCAGATTCATGTAATAATGAGAGAGGAACGGACAAACCTGGCGTTGGCGGCGTTAAGGAGAAAGAATCAACAGGTCTTGGGGACTTATTGCATCTGGGGTTGGTGGCACAGGAAAGCAGGGAAGAAACAAGAGCTATCTAAGTCTCTAGTGTGTATTTGATGAAGTCAAATGACTGGGTTTTAGGTCCTAAATATGCCCTGTATTTCCCTTCTGGTGAACATTATTTAGCCATCACTGAACTTTTATCCTTACTCATTGCTTCATAACATATGTATATATGCAAGATGGTCCCCGTATTTATTGAATCAGATATATACAAATTGAATGTAAGAACTGTGCTCATCAATAGTATTTTTGGCTGTTTTAAGTTTACTTCCCTCCTTAGAATCGTTAACGATCCCATCTTACAAATAGTCCCACTTAAAGATAAATGTGAAAAGACTCTCAAATGAGATTTGACTAGATAGCTCCCTTTTCATTTTCATCTGATCTCAAAACACAGGCTCCCAGTTTTGCCATAGAAAATCCCTGGTCTGTATTTGCAAATTCCTTCATTAGTTCATCAGCTCCCTGAGTATCCACACTATGAAATCAACAATGACCAAGGTGGGGACTTCCCTGGCAGTCCAGAGGTTAGGACTCCGAGCTTCCACTGCAGGGGGTGCAGGTTCGATTTCTGGTTGGGGAGCTAAGATCCCACGTGCTGCATGGCATGGTCAAAAAAAATTTTTTAATAAAAAAAAAAAATTAAAAAAAGAATGACCAAGGTGAACCGATCCAAAACTGAAAATTGTGAGTGAGCCTAGCATCTGCACTGTCATCAGTTTAAATGATAAATACTCCCTAAGTGAATTATTTCAACAGGATTCCTTTCCAGGTCACTCTTTCTAAAAATCCTATCTGGACGCATGCCGGGAATCCCTATTTCTTGTGAAGTACTTATGCGTGTGACTGGCTAACTAGAAGAAAGAAGTTAATCCCAAGACATTAGGGCGAGTTGAAGTTCATTATCTTCCTAAATGTTAGTTATTTTATAAATGTATAAGTAATCCTCGTACGTGTTGACTAAACACTGAATACTTTCTGTAAGCGCTTATAAACAGGAAACACTGCTTGCCTTTGAATCCTGGCTCTGTAACTGTAGCCTGGCCAATTATTCAACCTCTCTTTGCCTCAGTTTCCTCATCTATAAAACTAGATGATGGTAATAGTCTCTTCATCGTGGATTTTTGATAAAATAAATGAAAAATTATATGGGAAATAATGACAGGTCCTGGTACCTAGGGAGCAATGAATAAATGTGTACTACTATTATTAATAGTAGTAGTATCAAATGTTTAATGATATTTAATAATATGGGGACACAGGCTTTTTAGTTTTTGTTTTTAAAATTCAGGACAATGTGTAATTTCTTTTATTGTATGATTAGAAATAAAGGAATTCATTGTGACCATTGAGAGAAGTTGTAACAATTTTTGTTTAATTAACATAGTTGTTGAGACAGAGTATAATTGTGTTGCTTTGAAGAAACACAGGTGAAAGGTAGCATATACAGATGAATTAGAAGGAACAAAATCACCAAGTACATGTAACATGAAAACAATTCCAATACACAGGTACCCGAAGAACGTTCATATAATGACATCGTGAGAAAAGCATGGGGATAAGGACACCATGGCAGTGCTAGGGGTGGAGGCGGCTTCCTCTTTCCTATGGGATCTTCCGTGCCCAGCAGAACCACAAATGTCACCCTAAAATGCCATCTCAACAGGGTCTACATGTCCTGGGGTGACACAGTTATAACTGGCAGAATCCTGACGACCCATGAAACATGATAGCATTTAAAATCATCTACAGTAGTCATGATTCCGTTTGTTTTATAAAAACTTGCAAATCCGTGGTTAAAGTTGAATTCAAACAAGAAAAATCCCAAGCACCCCCTCGGGCAGAGACTAGAAGACCCTATCTGATTGGTGGTCTGTTTTCTCATCTCTCCCAATCATGTTGTGCCTTTGTGGGTTTATCCAAATTAATCTGGACTCTACCGCACTTAGGGGTATAAACTAGGAGTTTACCTCTCCCTATGACTATGTGGCAAACACATTAAGTAATTTCTACGTAGTGGTACATGGAGTGACAAGTAAAAATATCAAAATTTTCTCCCCACCCTTTATTGCACGGGATTGAATGCTACATCTAACCAACGGGGTGTCTTTATCTGGACATGCAAACAAGTGAGGGAATTGACAGGTGGTCAGGAAGGAAAGGTTTGTAAAACTACTTTTCTGCCATCATTGTGCGCGCAGTGATATAGGGAGGGAGTGGAAGGAAAATGCCTTTGTGCCCGAGAGGAGGGGCGCGTCCTCACGGACTTGTTTAACGCTGTCTGGACGTGCTGACGATGCCAAGCACAGTGAATGTGGCGTGGCTTCGTTTTTGTCTTGACTTCTCTACACACAATGTGTCCTCCTGTTGCCTACACCCAAGACAGATCTTTTCTCCACCTGCCTCCAGTTTCTGAGATGGACCACTCTGTCTTGATGGATTCCCCTGGAGCCACACTCCAATACACTGTTCTCTAAGAATATGATTCGGCTTACAGTTGCGAACAGCAAACTCAGGCGACCAAAGTCTCAGAAACATGCCTTACTTGGATTTTTCCTCCTTAGTCTTACGGTGTGCATGATCAGGCCACGGAAATTCATGGCCAGACAGTCGTACTTCAGTGATAAATCCTCTTCTTTTACATCCGCTATTCTTAACACGGCGTTTAGGCAAGTCAGCTCACTGCCAGAACTAGGAAGACAACCCGTTACTTTCAGTGCGTATTTTGCAGTTGCAAACCGTGTGCGAAGGGAAGGGGATGCTTTAACTGAGATTGAAAAATACCTTTGATCTTGCTCTCGCAACACTTGTATTCTTGCTTCACCGAAGTTCTCAACGTTGCTTCTGTTAACCTGCCACAGGACGTCAGCCATGGTCTGAGAGCCTTTCCCAAAGCAAGCAGAGCACCTTAGGTCTGCTGGTTTTCCTAGGTGAGAAGGAAAGAGATTCACCGATAAAATTCAGTTCTGCAGAGAGGATTTAATTTCATTGCATGTGAAAAAAAGTCATTGAACGTCTAGTGTGTGTCATGAATGGATTCCCATTTCCTTTCCTCATCTTCGGCACCTTCCTCCTTCTCTGCCCTCGCTTTGCCACCTCCTCCGTCTCCCATCATTTTCATTCCACCCACAGTTCAGGCTGAAGCTCAGCCCCCTCTCCCCTCTCCCCTGCAGTGGAAACTATAGAGGCTTCACCAATGCCACGTTATAATCTAAGATTTCCCCTTACTACGCATTGCCATTTCTTTTCCTTTTTTTTTTTTAATTGGAGTATAGTTGCTTTACAATGTTGTGTTAGTTTCTGCTGTACAGCAAAGTGAATCAGCCACTTGTATATATGTATATCCCCTCTTCCTTGGATTTCCTTCCCATTTAATGGCTGTCTTCCACTCCTTTCTTCTCCTATGGAACTCCCTTCATCTCTCTGTAAGCTACCTTTGTCAGTAAAACCGTTTCACCTGAATCAGCCACAATCCCACTGCTTAATCGTCCAACAAGAGCCTCTCCGCTCCCACTCCTGTAAATTTGAGACTTCCTCCTTTCAGAACTAAAAGCTTAAGGGCTGATTCCTGCCCTGGGTTGGGCACTCAGCCATCCTTTACTGAGTTCTTAGTCCCCGTGTCAAGAATTAAGCATCTGAAGAGGGATGAGGAGCTTAGAGTCTCCAAGGAGGTGACAATGGTATAAGCAAATGATCAGAACACACGGTATTCTAGTGTTTTAATAGAGAGATAGACAAGTGGCATGGGAATACAGAGGGAGACATCAGGGCAGGGAGCAGGGCTGGTGCTGGTGGCCTTGGACTTGACCAGATGCTGGCTCTCATCGTGCTCCCTGGCAGGTAAGGAGGCTGGCAGGGGGATTTCACAGAGGAGGGGATACTTGAGCTTCGTGTCGAGGGATGGGAAGGAGGGCATGGGCGAAAGCAGGGAGGAACGTGGAAACCCTGCAAAGCAGTAGAGCAGCTCTGAGGCAGTCAGTGTGGTTTTGCTTTACGTGCTAAGAACTTTGATTCTGACCCCATTCTCTCAGGGAACCAGGAAAAGCAGAGACGGACAGAGGCATACAATCTGGGTTCTCCTCCTTCTGTCAGCATTTATTCCCGCCACATCCTTGGGTATGTCATTGAGCCTCTCTAAGCCTAAGCAGCCACAAGGATAAAGTGGGGACGATATCTACCTCCTTGGATAGTTGGATAGAAGTGAGAGGGAAATGAGGCGGCACGCATGAAAGCACCAAAATAAATAAATAAAATAGAGCACAGTGCAGTACAGATGTAAGCGCTGTACGTTGTTGTGACCACATATTCCTAATATTAGCAAGGGCCCAAGGTGGGTGTTTCCAAATATGCATCTCATTTAATCCTCAAGATCCGCTATGGTAATAGCCTGACCCCTGCTTGGGGAATTCAGAACAGGGGTCATATGGAAACATTTTCCAGACAAAACATTTACAGTATTCTTAAAGTTTTCTTACCAATTTCCACTTCCTTTGTTTCATTCTGTGGAGGGGCTATAATTACTGGAAGCAAAGAAAAGCTTCGCTTATCTGAAATCAAAGACAAAAAAGAGAATATAAATATTAGGCAAGCATTGGGTGGTCATCAGTATAAAGCTTGTATTTTCATATTTCTATCCTTTTTCACAGTGATGTTTCTTGGATTTTTCTGATTGTGATCCATGGCAACAAACACACACACACACACACACACCCCCAAAACAAAAACATTCAAGCAATACATTCTCTTACTACCTATGATGTTTTCTGATATTTTCTATTCTCTTTTTATCATTAAAACAAATGCCATCCAAAGCATTAAATTAATTGCATGACGTAGCAATTGTCAGAAAACCACGATTCTATAGGATAAGCATAACGAACGCTACAGGGAAGAGTTCAAACGACTCCTGAAAGTGATAAACACATAAGTCCACACTTCTGCTCACAGCTTTCCACCAGTGTGGCCCACCCTATCAGGAAGTTCAAATTCCTGTGGCACTGACGCCTAGACACGGTGAATGCACGGCTGCATTCCTGCACCCCTTGATTCTCATTTATTTCGGGATGGTGTGATTAAGGACCACTGCAGGTTTTGATGTTGAACACTGAGAGGTACTAACACAAATGCGGTCCAGCGATGCTTATTTTACAGCGGTGGGGCACTGGAAAACTACAGACAAAAACTCTTCTCCATTACTGCTCTGCCCTGAGAAATCTGCCAGACATACAGGTCCTGCTTCATCTACACCCATAGATCAAGCTCTGCTAAGGAGACCCCAACTCTTTGTAGATTTAACAGGCTTGACTGTGAAATCTCACCCCTGATGGACTCTTATAGAATTTAAAGTAATTTTGAAAAAAAAAAAGTAGAATTAAATGACCTACTTAAGGTCCTGGATGATGATGAAAGCATTGCAAATCAAGATTGAAAATCAGCCAACAATATCTATGTATCTCTTTATAAAGCTTCTCACTCAACTTCTAATCCGGCTAGTTATGTTAGAGAGGAAATAGATTTTCCTCTATTTACAGAACCTCTGACAACAAATTGGGAGAAAAAGAGTTAATCTTGCTCTCCAAATTGTTGTATTGCCATTCAAAAAAATGTTAGGTTAGCATTCAGATCACATTATCTTTGAAAAATTAAGCCATAGAGGAGAGAACAGATGTGGCTTTGGATTAGCAGCGTTATTTCCCTCCGAAATGTCTTAGATCTTGATAGTGCATTTAGAAAATCTCTTTGCGTCACATTAGAGAATACACGTAAGATAAGATGAGTCAGGAGGAAGTTTGGGGAGGAGCACGAAGTACCGGCAAATCAACAAGATGGACACAATTTCTGTCACATTATCGTTTTTCAAGTGTTGCATTTTGTTAAATTCAGTAGCTTACCAATAACTGTGAATGACCTGGTTGCAGTCACAGTATAATTGACTCCATTTTCATTGTGCGTAAATTTGCATGTATAATCACCAGCGTCCTTGCTGTTTGCATTGTCAATCTGCAAAAATGACTTGTGTGCTCGGTACCTGGATCCTTGAAGAACTTCACAATTCTGAAATGAAAAGTCCCAGTCTACATTCAGTAATTCTTTACTTCCACCTATTTTGATGGTGTAATTTTCATCCATTTCCCGCATGTTTCCTTTTACCTTAAACCACTCCACAGGTGCTGTCCAGTTGTAGAGGTCAATTGTAGGACAATATATTCTGGAATTTTTTTCTGATCCAGATGTTGTTGAATATATCAGAAAGTCTGGAATATCACAACCTGGTTGTTTTTTATAAATGGTGACATTCACATATCCAGTCTTATTGGAGGTAGGACTATTAAAATAAATCAAATAATTTTTAAAAAGTCACTTAGCATTATGAAATAACTTAACCCAGCTCTAACTTTTACTTAATATTGCTTTTCTTCCTAAAACAATTGACAGATAGTGGTTCTTCTTTTAAAATAATCATTAAAATCTAGAGTTTTAAATGCTTTTTGTTACATTTTAGGTAAAACACAACCCCTACAGTAGCCTTTAAAATGACTCCCTCGGGGCTTCCCTGGTGGCGCGGTGGTTGAGAATCTGCCTGCCAATGCAGGGAACACGGGTTCGAGCCCTGGTCTGGGAAGATCCTACATGCCGCGGAGCAACTAGGCCCGTGAGCCACAATTACTGAGCCTGCACGTCTGGAGCCTGTGCTCCGCAACAAGAGAGGCCGCGATAATGAGAGGCCTACGCACCGCGATGAAGAGTGGCCCCCACTTGCTGCAACTAGAGAAAGCCCTCACACAGAAACGAAGACCCAACACAGCCATAAATAAATAAATAAATAAATAAACCCAAAGTTAAAAAAAAAAAAACTCTTTCCGTTTAAAAAAAAAGAAAATGACTCCCTCACCATTTCTGTGTACACTGTATGTGCTGTAACACCGAGACCTGATGTTATAAAGATAATTAGTATTTATTAAGAGTTTACTGTGTATCATTCATTCTATTCTCACAACCACGCTTTGAAGTGGGTTCTACTATCACGTGTATTTTACAGATGAGGAAACAAGGATGGAGAAGTAACTTACCAGCAATGCACAGCTAACTGGTGACACACCGTGACTTTGAAACTAATGCTGTCTGACCTCAGAACCTAGGCATCTAACTGTACCCATCTTGCCTTTTGACTTAGTTCATCTGACATCTTGTACGTACCAAACAGGCACAAAATCACAAGAGTTGGCAATTTACGTGTAGAGTAAGGGACTTGTGGGCCCCCAGTCTCAGGTAAACTTCTTGGGCTTGCCCCTCACGTGGGAGGCACAGATGACCCCCCTTTTACACCCATCGTAAGCCTCCTGACGCCCCACATCTAGGCTGTTGGTTTGTTCTGATTTGGAGCCCAATGTGAGCGATTGCTCTCAGTTTTCCTGGTCACTAGAAAAGCGAGGTCTTTTTCTAATTGGGCTACAAATTAAGCCCTGTCATTATACATCCAGAGAGTTCACCGTCACCTAAAGCCCAACCTGATGGTGTTCCTCAGGTGCTCTTTTATTCCAATCACTTTATAAATTCAACTGCTGCAGAGAGGTCTAGAAAGAGAAGGGAAGTGAGGCAGCTCAGACCATCAACTCTTAAAGACAAAGGAGGAGGACTGGATAATACCTTCTGATAATGCAAGTATAAAATCCGGAATCGTTGACTTTGGCTGGGAGAAACTTAAGACGTTCCCCTGAGGCAACTACACGACTTCTTCTCTGGGTGGTAATACGTTTGTTGGTTTTTGAGTAATACCAGGCCACAGGGTATCGAGATTTTTCTTGTCTGGGACATCTCACAATTAAAGCCTCATTTTCCAGGCTCCAAGACGATTTGCCTGCAAATAAAAAATATACATAAATATCATCCTGAAGTGATCATATAAAAAGAATTACAATTTCTGTATTCTAAATATCCCCTTCTAGGATTAAATTTAGAAACTGGTCACACTTTGAGAAAGAATAAGTCAATGACCTAAGATCTTTTATGAAATATTCTAATGGATACACAGATTAGTGATTTAATTTGGAGCTAGATCCTTCACATTGCTCCAAAGGAAAGCAGACATGTCATCTACACAAAGCATGTTGTCAGTCAACAAATGCTGTCAGGACCTTCTACGTGCAGGCACCGTATTAAATTTTGACATATTTGAATATGTAAAATTAAAATTAAGCTATATTTGTTATGAAGAATTTGTCCTGATAGATTGGTGATGAAGAATGACTGTAGAAAATAAGTGAATTTTCTAGGTTACCATTCAGCTAGAGCGATTGGAAGCAAGCAAGTTAAAACTAGGCAAATGTTCTTGGAATTACTTAATTAAAAAAATTTTAAATGTCAGTTCAAAAGCAATACTTACTAAATGTAGCTGATGTGGAAGGTATGAGAATTGTTAGGATTACCAAGACCCAAAGTCTCATTCTCCGTTTCTCAATCTAGAGCAAGTGTTGGTGACCGATTCTCAAGATGATTCAAGTCAAATCTGTGACATACGATCGTGAAGCTCCCCTCTAGGTGGTTGATGGTATTCCCTAAGATTTATAGTTGGAAAGAGTTGTCAGTATCTCTGACAAAAAGATACCAAAAAATAAGTCATACAGAATCACAAGCAAAATATTTACAGCCATGACTTTTACTTGCTCAATACCTCCCAGGAAAATTATTCATGAACAGATCTTTAATATGGACAAATATGTATAGGAGCAGACCTCAGACATGCATCGTTACATTTATTCCTACTGGACTTTTGGACCACGCAGGGCTTATGACAGCCATGCTATTTCACTGTCTCGTGAGAATATACTGAAGCTAAATTAAGAGGAAAGAAAATGGGTTTCTATTTTTGAAAAAAAAGAAAATTATAAAATTCAACAGACCTTAGAAAATACAATATTATAAATGCAGATACGAAACCCAGACATCCACACAGGCTGGCAGCTGTGTGTACACACACATGACTCCCGCCTGCCCTCAAGCACACAGGCAAACAGTCATCCCAAAGCAACTAAGGAATATAGGAAAGAGATGGGTAAAACAGTCATCAAATAGTTGCCCTAGACACTATACCAAACCCTCAGAAATGTGTCCCTGCCCCTGCTTATCCCCAAGACTCACCAAAAGCTTTCTAAGAAGAGTTGAAGGTCTGTGAAAAATAATGACATACTTTTTCTTTCAGCAAAAGGATAACTTAACTATATCATTTTTTTCTTAAAAAGTCAGGGGAGGGATGGAACCAATACAGAAACTGACAAGTATAGAATGAATACAACAACCCTTAATATATCTTAAGAAAGCACATTTCCTCTAAACATGAACTGTTGATACTTTCCTTGTTACATGTCTGGAAAAGTTTTTACTACAAATTTTAGATAAGTAATTGATGCTTACCTGAAATGAAGGGCAGGAGGAATGAATTTCAAGTGAATGACTGAGCTGTGAATAGTTTCCAGCTCTTGTAGCTCCTTCCTTGCAGACTACTCACATGCACTCTCTCTTTTATTTTAAAGGGGAGATACTCAAAGACGTCCTTCAGCTCACCACTCCACCCACCCTGAAATTTGATTTCTAGCCAAAATTCATGACTTGTTCAAAAATGCTGGTGCTGACCTTGGTACAGAAATATTTAAATGTAAGGACAACACTGAATAATCCTTTAGAAAAAGTAATCAAATCACCTCCCTGTTTTAGCATCAGTTACTCAAGCTAATGCTTGTTGTTTATCGCACTGATATTATTACACTGAGTTCCAAATGATCTGGAAATCTTGGGGCCTTGAGACTGCTCTTCCAGATTCTCCTTGACACTTCATTTGGCAGACACTAGTTAGGAAGGCGCGGCCAGTTACAGCAGCTTTGGTGCAGAGAGTTTCGAAAGCAAAATGGGGGCAGGCGATGAGAAGTAAACAGGACTTTATGGGATTTTGCAAATGTTCTGTTTAGGGTCCAGAACTGACACGGTCTCATCCAAAACCAGATTCCAGATCCTCAGATTTAAGTCCCTACAGGGCTCTTGGATGGGAAAAAGAAGTTTTTCTAAGGAGTTCAGAGAAATAGAGGGAAGTTTTGAGTACGAAGGCTGCCTTAAGGGGAATGACAAGGAAAATCATAACCCTCAACTCCTGGGCTCCATGTAAAACAAATGCTAACCGCAAGATTTGCTTTTAGCTCTGAATAACTGGTATGACTCAATCATGGGTAAATCTGACTTACTTTTAAAACTCACCACATCCCAGAAGGATTCAGGGACTAATTCCAGACCCGTACAATAATATAACAACAAAAGCTAAGCCTTCTCTGGAACTCACTCTATGCCAGATACAGTTCTAAATGACTTCCATGTATTAACTCCTTCATTCCCATAACCACCCAATGAAGCAGGCGCTACCATTATTATGGCCATTTTACAGACAAGGACACTGAGACACGGAGAGGGTAAGCAAACCGCCCAAGTCATGTTACGCTAAGAGGAGGAACCAGAATTTGAACCCAAGCAGGTTGGCTCCAAAGGCTAGATTCCTAACCACTAAATCATCCTGCCACCAGGTGAAGAAGGTTAAGAGAGGGGGAGCAGCCAAAGAATAATTCTAGTAGGTTTTTGGAACCAGTTGACCGTACCGTCCCCCTCCCCCCACTCGCCTGTGGCTGGCAATGTTCTTGAACAGGCGTCTCTATCTGCAGGGACACCAGTCATGCGCTCTCAGAGGAAGAGATGCAAAGTCTTGTCACTGCTGGGAGATTCACCACCATGTTTGGTGTCACTTCAAGGAATTAGACCTGTTCATTGCTATTCTTGACTTACTTGTCAAGATCATGAGTTTTGGCACTGAGAGCACAGAGTCAGGAGCAGGCAAGATTGGAACAGTGCCCAGGGCACTGTAAGCTCTAGATAACATCTTTCTAATTAATTTTTTTGGAGTACAGTTGCTTTACAATGTTCTGTTAATTTCTACTATACAGCAAAGTGAACCAGCTACACGTATACATATATCCCCTCTGTTTTGAATTTCCTTCCCATTTAGGTCACCACAGAGCATTGAGTAGAGTTCCCTGTGCTATGCAGTAGGTTCTCATTAGTTATCTATTTAATACATAGTATTAATAGTGTATATATGTCAATCCCCATCTCCCAATTCATCCCACCCCGCCCTTTCCCCTTTGGTATCCATATGTTTGTTCTCTATGTCTGTGTCTCTATTTCTGCTTTGCAAATAAGATCATCTGTACCATTTTTCTAGATTCCACATATATGCGTTAATATACGATATTTGTTTTTCTCTTTCTAAATAAAATGATACCAACTTGAACATTCTTACACTTGAATACGAACTTATATTTTGTACCCTAAAACATCTTAAAATTTTTAAATTAAATTTAGACATTTATTCATTTAGATGAGGCCATAGTTACCTTGATTTCTTAGTTTTAAATAAGGTTTCAGTTAGAGTTTTAATATCATAATCATGACATCTTGCAGAAGTATTTAATAAAGTCTAGCTATTATGATAAACAAAAGCTATTGTTTTAATTCAGTCCATTATTCAACAATGAAGTCCTTTCATTCAAAGTAAAATACTGCATGGGACTTATCATCATTCAAAGTTTACAGATTAAAATAAAAACCCAAGGACGACACTGGTTAAATAATTTGGCCAAGCTCACCCTGTTGTGGCTGGGTTTGAAACCAGACTTGCTGAACCTCAAAGACAAGGCGGTTTTTTTTCTAATATCAACTAAAAACAGAGAGAGAGATTAGAGTGGTAAAGCTTTCCTTCTTATGATTGTGACTGGGAGATTAAACAAAATAAACAGCTCGAATTTCCTGTAAGCCTCTTTTCTGTAAAGAACCAGACAATTCTGGCTTCTAACCACTATGACACCATCCAGCGTAAAAGTATAATAGTTTATAATAACTTAGCAAGACAAGGGCTTCTACTAAATAACTAAATCCAAGATCTTGAGCAGCCATGAATTCTGCCAAGTTAAGCAGAAATCTTCCAGTGCCTGCTGGTTTCATTGGCAGATATCGTCTTTTTAAGACTCCTCAGAATTACTCTTCATTTTCAAAATTAATCTAACCTAATTTGGCCATAAATTTTTTTCTGGTTTTGGGGTTACAGTTTTGAAATCTTGCATGTCCCCACATATAATCTAATTCTCTGACATTCCCACTAACAAACATAAAACAAAACATTTATTTGCCAGAGGAACATCTAGCTGCTTGCATTCTCAACGTGGCACCCAAGTGTTTCATAATTTAGAAGATATCCTGTGAGGCTTATTCATTTGTTTTGGCCGGTGTCATAGCTAAATGGAAATATGATGTCTTAACACACTGCAGAGCTTGGCCATCGGTAGCCTGGTCTTACCGTAAACATGTGAAAACCAGGAAATATTTGTCCTATTAAACTTTCGTGTATTTAAGTGGGTCAGGTTCTCACTCAATAATTCTGACGATAAGCAAATGGATTTTTTCCCCCCTCATTTCATTAGAGAGCATTTTAGACACCACTTTCCTTCTGTCTTTCCTGATGAAAATGTGCATAAAGCCTGTGATAGATGGGGAGAGATCCTGTGTAGTGTTAGGTGGTCTGCCCTGCATCTCCAGAAAAGGCTCTGGGCCCAGTCTACCCACTGTGTCTCCTTTGGTTACACTTTTATCTCTTTGCTGCTTCTTTGCCATACTCCAAACTCTTGGGGCACTCAGCATTTATCTCCTTCCCTCCATGCTTCTTTTGGCCTCAGCCAATTCTCCCCTTCAAAAACTAGAAGCAACTGGTATATATTCAAAGACAAACTGGAATTAACTTTATATCTCCAGAACTAAACTGGAGATATAACCCTCCAAGCCTCCTCTGCTCCCTCGCTCCTAAGAAAAACTTCTCCCACAATCTTCCTTGTCTCAGTGATGGCAACTCCATCTTCCCCCTTGAGAGCTGCTCAAGCCAAAACTCTCCATATATGATTGGCTCTCCTCTTCCTCATGTATCAGGACATCCTAACAGTTTCATCTTCAAAGTACATCCTACCTACAATGACATCCCCCATCCCCCCAGACCCACCTCCGCGGTCACCTCCTCATCCGAGCCACCATTATCTCTCACCTGGATTTTAACAATAGCTTCTAACTGTTCTCTCTGCTTCCACAAGTGCCCCTCTTCAGACTATTCCTGATACAGAGACTCCGGAGATCCTGTTAAAACCTAAGTCAAATCATGTGCGCCTCCACTTCACCCAGAGGAAAAGCCAACACCCTTACAGCAGCTATGGTGCCCACATTATCTGAGGCCACCTGGGTCCTCCTTTCCAATCCTGGATCCTGGGTCCTCCTTGAATGTACAGCCAGTACTCTGCACTCACTCTTCCTTCTGTCTGGACGCCTCTTTCCAATTACCTACAAGGCTAACTTTCTCACCTCCTCGAAGTCAGTGCTCCTATGGCACCTTCTCAATAAGACTTAGCCTGACTATTCAATTTTCTTTACTTTTTTTTTTTTTTTTGCTGCTGAATAATTTTTTTATTGATGTTAAATTCACATAACAAAAAATTAATCATTTTAAAGTGACAATTCAGTGACATTTGGTACATTGACAATGTTGTGCAACCAACACCTCTATCTAGTTCTAAAACAATTTCATCACCCCAAATACCATGCAGAACAAAGGAAGACAGAAGTACCTGCCCATGTGGAATTTGCAGCCTAGTGGAGAAGGAGGATGACATTTATATAAATAAGTAAAAGTATTTATAAAAGGTTTTACATGGTGATACATTCAGGGAGAAAAAGAAAGCAGAGGAGGGAAGTAAGGAGGATTGGAGAAGTGTGCAGTTTTAGGTAGGGTGACCTGGAAGGCCAACTAGGAAGGTGGCATTTGATAAACAGCCAAAGCACAGCCCAGGCAGAAGCACGCCTGGTGTGTCCGAGGAGCAGCAGAGAGCCCTGTGACTCGAGTGGAGAAAGACGGCAGGGAAGTAAGAGCAGGTCGGAGAGGTCCGGTGACCAAATGGTGCACCGTGAGTCAACTTAAGCACTTTGGTCCTTGCTTAGTGAGATGGGAACCACAGGAGGGCACAAGCCAAGGAATGGCAGGACCTGACGTGGGTTTTAGCAAGAAGGCTCTGGGTGCTGAGAATAGCCTTCAGGAGGGCAAGGGATGAGGAAGAAAGCAAGTTAGGAGGCTTTGTGATGGCCCAGATGAGAGAGCTGGTGGCTTGGACCAGGCTGTGGAAGTGTAGGTTGTGAGACAAGGTTGGATTTTGGCTGTATTTTAAGGTTTGCTGACAGAATTTCTTGATGAACAAGATATAGGGTAGGAGAGAAAGACAGTGGGCAAAGACGACTTCAAGACTTTTGCCTGAGCAACTGGGCATAGGGGGTTGCTATTTACTGAGATGGGGGACTGGATGCGGAACAGGTTTTGGAATGAGAGTCAAGCAGTTTTGGACAGATTCAGCTTGGCATATCTCGTAGACATACAACTGGAGATGTCAAGTCACCAGTGGGCTGTTTGCTTCTGAAGTTCAGGAGACACGTTTGGGCTAGAGATATATCATCCAGATATATATAGATTTGGAATATGTCAGTGTATAGATAAAATTAAACCCACCAGACTAGATGAGATCTTCAAGAGTGAAAGTATATAGATAGATCATGAGGTTACAAAAGAGCAACTGCTTATTTTCACTGGAAAGCTTCCCTGGGGAGAGATAGTCATCTTTCCCAAACAGATAAATTTGCATCTCTGTGTGTAAATCACTGCGGAAGTGCTGAGAATTTAGCATAAGTTAAAATAAGTTTCTATTAGAATCCTTTCTTTCTTTGTTTCTGTTTCTCATTTTGTTTTGTTTGTTTGCTTGCTTTGCAAGTAACCTTATAGAATCTGAACCCACTTTGGAAACACTGCATTGCTTCTTTCTTTAAATTTCAACTCTGCTAATAACTAGTTAGGATTGTAATGGCATCCTGCCGTTGTCAATGCCACCAATTACCTCCACGTAATTGCTAAAACCACTGTGTGTCCTTAGTCTTCATCTTGCCTTGAGCTCTGAGCAGCCTCTGTCCCAGTGGAACAGTTTCTCCCCGTCTTTCTTCAGGACACCGCTGGCTGCTCTTCACATCTCCTCTTTTCCCCACCGCTGCATGGCTCAGTCCTTGAATCTCTGTCTACACTCATTCCCCATGTGATGTCATCCACTTTCTTGATTGTAGACTTCATCTATATGCGGATTATACTCTCACAGTTAAACCTGCTGTCCAGACTATCCCCCTGAACTTCAGACTCAGACATGCACCTGCTCACTTGACCCTCCACTTATCTCTATCCTAGATGTCTCAAAATTAACCTGTCAAGACTTATTCCTGTTCTTCACACCAAAATCTGCCCTTCCAACAGCCCTTATCATCTTGGTTGATGGCAACTCCATCGTTACAGCTGCTCAGATCAAAATCCATGGCGGTTTCTTTATGCCTCTGTCTCCAACACATCTCATCCAAACCATCAGCAAGTCCCACTGAATCTACTTTCCAAGTACATTCAGAGCTCAACCACGTGACCACTGCTCATGACGCTCACTGGTGGTCCAGGCTACCACCATCTCTTGCCTGGATTATTGCAATAGCCTCTGAATTAGTCTCTTTGGTCCTTCCCTTGCCCCCTTAGAATCTATTTTCAAAGCAGAAACCAGCATGATCCTTTTAACCACTCCTCTCCTCAAACCTCTCCTTTTATTCAGTGAAAACCAAAGTCTCTGTAATGGACTAAAAGGCCCTCCATGGTCTGCCGCCCTTCACACTTCTCTGATTCAGGTCTTCTATGTGTCCCACCCTCATTCCACACTTTTCTCCTTCCTCTTCCCCCAACATCCCAAGCTTGCCCCTCCCTCAGAGCTGGGATTGGTATCCCTTGGATACCCGTTGGATATCAATGTTACCCAAATCTCTGGAGATCTTCTCCTTTGCACTTTTCTGTCTCTGCATTCACAGAAAACTGGGAAGTGTGGA
This sequence comes from Eschrichtius robustus, assembly GCF_028021215.1. Classification (NCBI taxonomy): domain Eukaryota; kingdom Metazoa; phylum Chordata; class Mammalia; order Artiodactyla; family Eschrichtiidae; genus Eschrichtius; species Eschrichtius robustus. Next base: position 91,031,267 of record NC_090838.1, on the reverse strand, counting down.
GGGGCGAGCAGAGAAATATGGACCCTCATAATCATAGGACAAACATTTTGAAGGACATATATGAAGAGTTCTCCTGCTGGAAAAGCAGGAATCTGAAAACCAAAGACATCCCAGATCTGTTTGAGCTATTCGTCCACATCTTCAAACATAGAGGGAGCAACGTACTCATCTATACAACCTGTTCAAGAGCAGAGACAACCCAATGTCCTGCTGGGGATTCTGTAATTCAAATCAGCAGCCACGGCATGCTGCCAGCAGGGCACAGAGATGAAGGTTCCCAGAGCAGGAAAGGTAAAAATTAATGACGATGGCTGACATTATTAAGCGTTTGCTGACAGCTAGGTGCGGTGCTGTTACTTTACATCCGTTTAATCTTTAGAAACCACCCTCTGGGCTTGGTATTAGTACTAAGATGCTGGTTTTATAGGTAAAGAATACAAGAATTAAAGAGGTCAGGTGAGGGGCCTAGAGTCATCAGTAAGTCATCGGCAGGGATTAAATGCAGTTCTGTGTAAGTCAGAGCTTTCTCTCACATACTGTACATGGAATAGCAGAAAGGGGATAACAAGGTCCATATTGAGATTTTGGGGTCAATGACACATGAATATTTTTGGCCTCAAGAACTGCTGCAAGAAAAGAAAAAAGAAGGGGACTTCCCTGGCGGTCCAGTGGTTAAGAAGCCATGCTTCCACTGCAGGGGTTGCAGGTTCGATCCCTGGTCGGGAAACTAGGATCCTGCATGCCACATGGGGTGGCCAAAAAAAAAAAAAAAGAGAGAGAGAACTGTTGCAGCCAGAGGAAGCACACCTCCCACTTCTCTGTCCCTGACACTCAGGGGTACGGCTTTGGGGGCCAGCTCTGCCACATCTGACTCTACACGCTTTGTCGGGAGACTTCAGAGAGGAAAGAAATGGAGCTGTCAACTGGAGGTGCCAATGCCAAGCGTGAACTTAAATCAGTTATTCCTCCCTACCCACCACTCCCCCAGAAAGATGGGACCTCAGCAGCCCTGCCCCTCATACCTATCACTCTCCTTTTTCATCCTGTATCTCCTTCTCCCTGAGGGTCTGACTTCTCTTCCCCATATCACATATCCTTTGCCCCGCAGCTCCTTGCTTGCTAAGCACTTTTTCCTTCACTGTCTGAGCAGATTCCACTTCTGGACTTCAGTGGATTCCAGCAAGAATAAGTCTGGCGTATGAGCACTTTGTATGTACTGTGTACTGCAAGGTCCCCTCCCAAGCCCATCCTCCCCCATTTATTTTCCATTACACGAGGCCAAAGTTCCATATCATACAAACAAGACTTCAAGGGACTTCATCAGTCTGTAACTTAGGTTTCCCATGGGTAATACTACCTTTTTCGTAAACAGAAAATAGAGAGCAATGATTAAGTTTAACCCACATTTTTGTTTTAAAATTCCATTCCCTTTGCGATAAATGTATTTTTGAAAAACGCCCCAAGGAAAGACACTTACCATCAGTCTGATGCTTGCTTTCTTCCTCAACTTCCTACCAACGGAGTTTGTTAACTCTAAAAACCAATCTCTCTTAACAGCTCTGTGCTAAATACGACAGCCACCTTTCTTTTCAAACCTCTCATTTTCCTTATCAGTTAAGACACAGGAACCGGCTTACTGATAAGCTAAAACTGATTCACTGTACTGTTAACGAAGACCAACTTCAGTTTGCATCACATTCTCTATTCGAAAGGTCTCTGATGAAGCAGCACTTCCAGTTGTAACATTATCTCCATAGATGGTCACATTTCCTCTTAATTCTATTTTACCTCCCTTGTGGGTGACTTCCTCAGCAAAACCTCCCGACGCCATGTAAGTGGCAGATCACTCAGTGCCCTTACAGTGTGAGATGGCAGCTATAACCTTCCAAAAGCTGCAGCTCTAAGAACAACAGTGCACTTTTCTGTAGGAAGTTTTACTGTTGATGCTTCAACGTCAATGTTTTGAAAGCACCTGATACGATTGGGTGCGTTAGGTGTACACCAGGCTCTGTGTGCAGAGACTTTTGCACATAGTGACACTTTCATTCCTCAGAGGCTTACCGGAGGCTCAGAGAGGCAGATTAACTACCTTACTCAAGGCAAGAGCCAGTACAAGGTAAAGCCAGAATCCAAAGCCTCCATAACTGGACTCTTTCCATGTGTCTCCAGACGGCCTGTCTTCGATGGTTGTAATACAGATTTGTGGACTCATGTTGCACCTGTTAGAATTCTGAATAAACCAACTTTACTCATCTATGTGATTTTCTTTTTCAGACTGTTGGTGACTTCCAAATGATCAAGATGTGCCAGCTGCCAAAGAACTCTCTAATATAGTAGAAAGAGTGGGAGCTTTAGACACAGCTGGTTTTCCTCTCACTGACAGTGTAGCTTGGGTCAAATTCTCCATCCTCTTTAAATCTCTTGTGCAAAGGGTATGGTTATCAATATTAAATGAATAATCTATATAAGGGATCAGCCATATTAATGAACACTGGTGGCTTTCTGTCCTATCATATACTCAATCCACCAAAATTGTGCTAAAAAAAAATACTTCAAAATTTATTTTCCTTCATATTTGCTTCCAGACTCCAGTCTCACCAAGGGAACCAAATCTCCTTTTCTCCTTACCTATGGTCACTGTACATAAAAGATGAAAATCTACAGCACAATCCAATTATTTACTACACAATCTTTTTATGGAGCCTACTTTTACATGGGGTCATCTATCACTTCTTCTCCACAGCTACAGAATTAAAGAAAATGCACTTGAACAATAAACCAAGCAGTATTTATTGATGTATCCAACATTGTGTTGGGCGTTATGAGAGATGTAAAGTAAGTTTGAGACTCATTACTGATCTCAAGGAACTTAAGCTTTACCTAAAAAAGGGTGGGAGGGGAATGTAACATTTTACAAAGCTGAATATTTTGAGTTTAAATTAGAAATCTGCAACAATCTGAATATTTTTAAAAAGTAGAGTAGGTTATCAAGAAACTATAAAGTAGTCTTTGTTCAAGAGTGGAATTTTTCAAATCTTTCTGGCATGGTTGAATTATGGCTCTACCCTAAATCTAGATCTCTTGATGTGCGTATTAAGACAGCAGGACAGTGTTTAGAAACTTGGGCCAACTCTGCTGTGGAATCTGCCTTTCAAAGAGTTTGTCAGCACTGGCACTTACGTACTTGACTGTTACCAAGATGACTAACAGCATCTTCAATGTTTCCATTGACTGTTCAAGACATTTCATGAAGTCCAGGGAGGCCAGCATCTATCAAGGCCTATGAGGTTTTGTAATAGAGAAGGGAACATTTGATGTAAGATAGAGGGGCCTCAGTAGCCATGGGCTGCTTCAGGAAGTTCCTCTTTATCCTTCTGTCTTCAAGGGCTCTGCAAAATGTAGAATCCAGAGATTCTTGCTGATGCATCCAGCCGGCAGGGAGAGGCTGGGTGAGCCTGGGAGGGGACACAGCCTGCTCCCTTGAGGATCTCTCTCCAGGCCCGAAGATCTGACATTGCACCCCACATATAATTTGCTCTCAGGCCACACCCACTAAAAATGACTGTACCCCTTGGAGGTGACTCTCCTAAACAAAAGTGACCCAGAACCGATGGAAGGCGATGCTTCTCTATGGGGGCACAGAACATCTGTGACAACTCACCATTCAATGACATGAAAGGAAAGATCAAAATTGGCCAAACTTGTTTGTCTGAAATGAGAACAGATTGGTGCAGCTGGAAGAGCAGAAATGTGTTTGTTGTGTGTGTGTGTGTGCGCACACACACGTGTACAAGAGCTTATTTGTGTTTGCATGTGCGTTTTGTCCACGTGGAGAGGACATCTTAGCTCTGTACCCAAACCAAAAGGAGCTTTTAAATGTCAAAAATCTCACTGACCTGCCAAAATGGAAAAGTTAGCTGGGCTTCCTTGCACCTTGGAGAAGTAGGAATAATTAGTTCAGACCCACTTCCAATTCCACAACCATATAACAGCCCAGCGTCTTCCCTGTGACGTCTACTAATTCCAGGGACTCCTGGTCTCGAGATGTCTCCGCCTCAGGCTTCTGTGCCCAGGAGTCCCGTCTCTGTCCTGCTCAGCATCAGCCCGGGACTCGCCCTTTCTCCAACTTGCACAAGAAATCCACGTACGCCAAGAGTTCTGAAATGTGGGGCGCCAAGCTAACGATGTGTACATCACCTGGAGTATCTCACAGCTTCCTATCCTTCCTCCCCTCTTGCACCTGCTCTTCACCAGCCCTCCCCTCCCAGAAGTGCTCAGAAGCCCCTCACTTCTCCTCAGTGTCTGTCCCCAGATGTGCACACCCCAAATCCCCCGCGGTGCTAGGCAGCTATGAAAGCTGCTCCCTTTTAGAAAGAAGCTGAGGCTACAGATTGCAAATTCATTTTTCTGTCGCATCTGCCTTTGCTCTCCTCCTCTCTCCATGAGAGTTTTCCCCTTCTAGCACCTTCTCTCCTCTTACCTGGTTACTACAACTCACCAAATATGTTCACCAGTGAGACTTGCTGCTTCACTCCTCCAAGGAGGAAAGAGTTTCTTGAAGAGCAGAAAAACCTTATAAATACAGGTGTCCAAATAGCTTATAAAGGAATCTCAGCATCTATGAAAAAGAGAAAATTGTAGGATTAATGTTTTACCCCAGAAAACTAGAATCAAATCTAATACATAACCAGAAACGTTCCCTCCTTGTAAGACTAGCCCTGTACGTCTCTGCCTCGCCCTTCAACCTGGGTCAATGTCCTCCTCGTCATATTTAACAGGAAATAAAAACTCGACTTTATTTCATAGTCACACTGTAGAAAGTTCTTTCAGATCTTTTATGATCACATAAAGAAGTAACAAGCTTTCTATTTTCAGGAGTTTCTATATTCTTGACTTTCTGAAGCAATTGTCTTCAATAATTGACTTCTTATCCTAATTCGTCTGTATAAGTCAAAGATTTTGGCTTGCAGTACTCTCTCTCTCTGCCTCTTTTTGAGAAATTAAAACTTAAAACCAAGCACAGAAGGTAGTATTTTGTCCCTTCCTTCTTACTGCTATCCCATAGTTCCAAAAAAAAAACCAAAAAAGTCTGTGTTTAGCTGAGAGTTCACAGAGGTGCTTGCTTTGGGAATTGAAGAATAGGAGTTACGCTGAAGCCATATGTCAATTGGAAGAAAAAATAATTTTGATCTGAAAAATTAGATTTTTTTACATTCTTTCTCTCCCTCTCCCTTTCCCTCTCCCTCTCTTTCTTTCTCTCCCTCTCCCTTTCCTTCCCCCCCATCTCTGTCTCTCTCTCCCACATACACACACACACACACACACATCTCCTCCTCCAAAACAACAACAAAGAATGGAAAATGTTTAGTCAATGGCTTTTATAAAATATGTTTAGCTCCCTCCATGTTTTAACAAGTTTCAAGGTTCATGTGTTCCCTGCCAGACCTGAGTAGTTTAAACGAAAGGATGAGCAACTGACTCCCTAGAAATTGTGAAGTCCCAATAAAAAGCACCTTTAGCAAGTGTGGCGGCCAGGCTCCAGGATGGCCCCCAATAATCCCTGCTTCCTGTTGTTCACACCTTTGCAGGGTCCTCTCCACTCTGTACCAGGGAGGTCGACGTGACCAGTAAATCACGGAGTAAGTAATCACATGTCACCTCCAAGATGAGGTTAGAAAAGGCATGTGGCTGCCATCTAGGGCTCTCTCTCTAGAATCACTCTGTCTCAGAGAAGCCATGTGTCGAGCAGCCCCATGAGTGCTCCAAATGGAGAGGTACCAGAGCTTTCTGACAACAACCCACACGAGTGAGCTTGGAGGGAGGACTTCCAGTTGCATTCAAGTCTTCAGAGATGACAACTTCTAGCCAACAGGTTGACCACAACTTTATGAAAGACCCTGAAGTAGAACCACCCAGGTAAGTCACTCTCAGATCCCTGACCATCAAAAATATGTGTGAGATAAGAAGTGTTTATAGTTTAGGCTACCAAATTTTAGTCATTTATTATACAGCAATAGGTTACTAATAGTTGATAATAATGTGTCTATCACCATTTTCCTTGTGAACCTATTGACAGGAGGTAGAAGTCAGGGGTCCTTGTTAGCATGAAATGGCTTTCATTCAAAAACACAACTTCTAGTCCTACTTAAGAGGCCTTTTGCTATCTGTGTTGTCAGGAAGCTGCTTCACTGTATCTCTTGGGTTTCCCTTATCAGAGGCAACTTCCTATGTTAGAGATTGTTCCACTGTTCTTAAAAACACTCCTTCCCTAGTCTAATCAGATAAAGTTTCTTCTCTGCTACATGCTCACTCTATATATTCAACAGATCATTGCCTGTGTATCAGAAGGAAGCAACAGTGTTTTATCACAGGAAGCAACATTTCATCATGCTGCCCTTGAAATACTGGTCAGCAGGGGCATCTGAGAGGACTCATGAGGACAGGTCTCTGTGGACAGTGAGATGACCCACATGTGGGTATTAGGAGCACAGCAAACAGGCAGCAGATGTCACAGGAGGAAAGCCAAGGGTTCAGAAGAGCAGAGGTCAGGGGCTGTGGCTCAGGCAGGCAGTCCATGACTTTGGGTAGACAGTCTTTACCTTGATCAGAAATGTTCTCATCTTGATATGATGTCTCCTCTAGCAGCCTTTGCTCCCTGGAATCTCACACAAATGCTTTAGCTTCTAACACAGTGAGAGTGTGAGAGGACATCTGATGTGTAAGTTATGGTCTCAATACTCCCCTGTGTGCTGGCCTTTCTTCTCTGGGGTCTCGGTTACAGCCCCTGCCTTCTAACTCTGTAAGAACCTAAGAGGAAAGGCCCAACTGTAGGTCCCGTTCTCATTCATTCCTCCTGTTTAAATAAACGCCGACATTTTCTTTCATGGCCCTACGTCTTCTAAAACCTAGAAATCTAGAAGCTTCCATCTGGGGTTGGTAAAAATTTAAATGTGTTTATCATTTGCTGAAATTCTCCAACCCTGTAAATACTTGTTCTCAGATTATCTTCTGAGATCAAGTCCAGATATTCTGAAGCATTCCAAGAAAATTTAGACTTAGGAAGGAAAGAGGGTTAGGATTAGGATTAGGATTATGGAGGGAAAAAAAGGTAATTTCACAGAAACCACAGTCATGCATTTTCAGGATGTCACTTTAATCATCCGCTTAAAATTGTTTTCTCAATGTCCTATACAATTCTCATGAAATCAACTTCCCTAATTGATAACACATTTAAAAAAACAATTTGCCAATATACTTGTACATTACATAGCACATAATATGTAACAGGTACTGCACTTTTGTCTGAAGTACAAAGCAATAGAACATTGGGGTGCCAGACTAATTTAAAAATCATGTATTTCTGACTATTATGAGTAATATTCAGTGAAGAAATTTTGATTATTTCTGAGTATTATCCATAATACTTAGGATAATCATTTAAAACATGCTCACATATTTCCTGTCAGCCCTATTTCTAAGAATGTGTATGTGAATACAATTGTGCAAGGTATACATAATCATGAATAAATATTTTATATATATATACACATATACACATACAACAAAAAGATGTAAAAGAGACACAAAACAAGTAAAAGGAGAATCCTACGATGTTTCTAGAGAAGACTCAATAATAAAAATCATAATTATTTTGGACTTTGACAAAATAATTCTAAAATTAAAATTAAAAAGAAATAAAAATAGCAAAACTAACTTTTTATGCAATGCTCATGTGTGCTAGGCACTGGTTCCATCCGCCATAATAATCATCATCATAATAAACTAATAAGGTAAAGACTATTATTACCCACACTCTCCAGGTAAGGAAACTGTGCCACAGAGAAGTGAGTGTATTTGCTGGGCCACCTGCTAGTCAGCTGGGGACCTGGGATTTGAACCTGAATGCTATGAAAGTGAAGCCTGCTCTCTACCTGATGCCTGCATGGCTTCTCGACTTTCCAGGAATGTTTGAGACCAGCCACTGAAATGTTAAAAAGCAATAAAAAGTTAAGGGAATGGATGATTTATCCTTCCACATGTTTTCTCTTGGGCCTACTGTTGTCCAATTAAGTTTCAGTAATTAAAATAATATGGAAAAAAGAAAAAGAAAAACAAATTAAAAGCAAAACAAAACAAAATAATATGGAACAGCCACAGGAGGAGACAGATTAATAGAACAGAATGGAAAATCTAAAAACAGATCTAAATATTCCTAAGAATTTATCATAAGATGATAAAAAAACACAGCATATGAAATCTGGAGAAAAGAATAGATTCTAAATAAATGGTGTTAAGACCATTTTAGATTTATTTAAGCATTGTAAATGTTTTAATATAAGCATTATAAAATATATTACAAGCAGTAGAAAAATCAAGTTCAACTGATGAAAAAATTAAATTCCAGATGGATTAGAGATTACACAGTAAAAAATTTAAAGCTGTAAACAAATAGAATATAATATTTATTTGATTATGAAGTGGGAGTAATATTGGCTTTCTAAGCACAATAATACATATAGAAACCAAAACAGCAGAGATCAAATCAATTTTGTTACATCTGAATATATTATAAATAGACAGCAAGAAAAAGGCTGGGAAAATATTTGAAAATTTGAAAATTTATATATAGCTTATATATATAGTGTATATACATATATACACACTCAAATATATACGTTCTATACAAGTATATTTTATAAATCACTAACAGGAAAGAAAACAACTTAATTTTTAAGATAGGCAAATGTTATGAACAGGCAGTTCAAAAAAGAGGGTATAGGAGTTTTCAATAAGCTTTAATAGAATATAATGCATCAAAAAGTAATTGAGAAATTCAAATTAAAATCAATAAATACCATTTTCACTCATCAAATTTGTAAAAACATTACAAAATTATAATATCCAATACTGACAAAAAGTGTGGGGAGATTATGGATGTATAAACTGGTACAAGTTTTCCAGAGGATAATTTGGAAATTTATATCAAAATACTTTAACTTGGTAGTGTGTCTTCTATTAATATATTTGAAAAACTCATGGATGTTCAAAAATATTTAGCCTCTCATTGGCAGTGTTGTGGACAATAATGGGAAAAAAGCTAAATATACAAATTGAACAATTGATTAAATATCTATGGTACTTCTAAATAATAAAATACTTTGCAGTCATCAGAAATGATGTAGGCTAATCATATTTAAGAAACAGGAAATGTTTGTGACATATTTTAAGTGTTTGAAGAACAGGTTTTCTGATTTTCACTTCCAGCCAAAGTGGTGTAACAGGGACTAGATTTACCCTCCTTTCTAAAACAATTAAAAACTGCACAAGATATATGAACCAATAGCTCTCAAGATACTGATGTCAGGCAATAAATGATATTGAACTCTGAGAGATGGGAGAGAGCCTGAGATTGCCCCAGTTTACTGCCTGGAGTGTTTCTAGGCTATGGCACTGGGAGGGAGAGAGAGATGGAGCCCAGGAGTGGCTCTGAGTTGAGGGTCAGAACTGACAGTCTGGAAAGCCAAGGTAACTAGAGTTCAGAAAGCAGAGTACCAACAAGCAGAGCACTGCATAGAGAGATCTGCAGAAGGTCCCTTCAGTTTCTCAACTGAGTACCAATCAGCTCATGCTTATGAGGAAATTATCTGAAGCCAAGGAAAGAAACACCCCAAAAGATTAGAGGGAATAATCATCACAGTTCATATAGGGCCAGGAATAGTACCTATTCCCACATTCAGAATAGAAAATGATGTAATTCATGAGTTGTCATATAGGCTGTTTAGAAAGATTTTGTCTCAGTAGTAGTATAAATTAACCTTAGACTAAATGCTGCTCTGGTTACACCTAAAAAAATTTAAAAGACCCCAAAAATCCAACTGTTTCAGTGCAACTTAACACTGATTCAGAGCATAGATAAAGAACAGTTATAGGGATACAAAAATATTCAGTATCTAGCAAGTCAAAATGAACATTCCCTGACATCCAAAGATTATCAAGTATACAAAAGAGCTGAAAAATACTACTCAATGAAAAGACAAACAATTAAAACTGACCCAGAATTGACATACAGGGTAGAATTAGTAGAAAACATTAAATCAGCTATTATATCTGAATTTCATATGTTTCAAAAAACTACATGAAAGACTGAAAGTGTTAAGCAGAGACATGGTAGATACAAAAAAAGACCCAAAGAGAACTCCTACAGTTAAAAACTAAAATATTTCAGATGAAAAAAATGCAAGGTATGTTAATAGAGGCTACACAAAATGAAACACAGAAATTAAAAAAAATCAGAAAAAAATAGAGCATCAGGGAGGTGTGGGAAATTTTCAACGTATCTCATACAAATGTAATTTGAGTCTCTGAAGGAGAGGAGCTAGAAATGGGACAGAAAAACATTATTTGAAAAAATAATGGCCCCACAATGTTGCAAATTTGATGAAAATTATAAAACCCCCAAGTCCAGGAAGCTCAGTGAAACTGAGAATGAAGAGCATGAAGAAAAGTACCCCAAAAGGCACACCACAATCAAGTGATAAAGAGAAACTTTTAAAAGTCATGGGGGGAAAATCATGTTACTACAGAGCGACAGAGATTATATCAGATTTCTTATCAGAAACAAGCAAGATGGTAGTGGAACAAGATCTTTAAAGTACGAAAAAAAAAAAAAAAGTCACCTTAGAATTCTTTACCCAGTTAAAATATTGTTCAAAAATGAATGTGAAATAAAGACTTTTTCAGACATATAACAATTGAAAAAATTCATCAACATCAGAAAAGTGTTATGAGAAATTTTAAAGGAAAGCCCTTCAAACAGAAAGAAATGTACCAGACAGAAATTTGAAACTGCATGAAAGAATGTGGAGCACCAGAAACGATAACTATGTAGGTCAATATAGAGATTTTTATTTCTTACCATTTAAATCACTTAAAAGATAATTGATTGTTTAAATCAAAAATGATTACAATGCATGTGCAGTTTATAATATAAGTAGAAGTAAAATATATGACGACAATAGCACAAAAGTCAGAAGAGAATTGGAAGTATACTACTGTAAATCTCTCGTTCTATAAGTGAACTGGTAAAATAATCACTTCAAGGTAGACTGTGCTATTTAAACATGTATAGTATGAAGCTAAAGAAACCACTAAAATAACACAACAGAGTTACAGTGAATGAGTTTACAAAGGAGGAAACTGGTATCAAAGAATATGCAACTATTCAAAGGAAATCAGAAAAAGGAGAAAAGAGGAACAAAGAACATTTGACTCAAATAGCAAACACACACAAAGCAAGAAGAGAGTTTTAAACCCAACCATATCAATAATCACATTAAATGTAAATGATCTAAACACACCAACTAAAAGGCAGAGATTATCAGATTGGATTAAAACAGGAAAGCCAAACATTATGCTGCCTACGGGAATTCAACTTTCAATAAATAGGTTAAAAGTAAAAGGAAGAAAAAAGATATACCATATTAATACCAATCAAAACACAGCTAGGGGGCTTCCCTGGTGGCGCAGTGGTTGAGAATCTGCCTGCCAATGCAGGGGACGCGGGTTCGAGCCCTGGTCTGGGAAGATCCCACATGCCACGGAGCAACTGGGCCCATGAGCCACAACTACTGAGCCTGCGCGTCTGGAGCCTGTGCTCCGCAAAAAAGAGAGGCCGCGATAGTGAGAGGCCCGTGCACTGCGATGAAGAGTGGCCCCCGCTTGCTGCAACTGGAGAAAGCCCTCGCACAGAAACGAAGACCCAGCACAGCCAAAAATAAATTAATTAATTAAAAAAAAAAAAAACACAGCTAGGATGGCTATATCAATATCAGACAAAGTAGATTTTAGAGCAAAAAATATACATATTACCAGGAATATTAATTATCAAAAATGTTATTTCATGATAAAGAAGACAATTCATCAAGAAAAGATAATAGCCCAAGATATTTATGCTTCTGATGATGGAGCCTCAAAATATGTGATGAAAAACTGATAAAACTGCAAGGAGAAACAAAGAAATCCTGAATAAGAATCAGAGATTTCAATATCCCAATTTCAGTAATTTATAGAATAAATAACATACTGGTAAGGATATAGAAAACTTGAAAGACTTTGTCAACCTATTTGACCTAATTGACATTTACAGAACTCTACCCAACAGCAGCAGAATATTCATTCTTCTCAAATACATATGAATCATTTACTATGATAGATCATATTCTGGTCCCTAAAACAAGTCTCAATAAATTTAAAAGGGTTCAAGGCATACAAAGAAAGTATGTTAATGGACAACAATGGAATTAAATAAGAAATCAACAACAGAAAGGTATGTAGAAAATCCTCAAATGTTTGGAAACTAAATGACACACTTCTAAATAACCCACAGATCAAATAAGTCAAGTGAGAAATTAAAAACTATTTTGACTGAATGAAAGAGAAAACACAATATATCAAAATCTGGGAAGTGCAGCTACAGTCTTATATAGCAGAATATTTACAACACTAAATGCCTGTATTAGAAAAGAATGAAGGGCAAAAACCAATATTCTTGGCTACCACTTTAATATATTAGGAAAAAAGAGCAAAGGAAACACAAAGTAAGCAGAAGAAAGGAAATAATATATAAGTATGCCTCACTTTATTGCACTCTGTGAATATTGCATTTTTACAAATTGAAGTTTTATGGTAGCTCCGAGTCAGCAAGTCTACCAGCACCATTTTCCAACAGCATTATTTTTTAATTAAGACATGTACATTTTTTAGACATAATTATTCTGCACATTTAATAGATTATGGTATACTGTGAACATAACTTTTATACACATTAGTAAACCAAAAACAAAACCACGTGACTCACTTTATTGCGATATTTGCTTTACTGCAGTAGTCTAGAACTGAACCCAAAATATCTCTGAGATATGGTTGTAAATCAATGCAGAAAACAATGAAATAGAGCACAGAAAGGCAATAGAGAAAAATCAGTGCAACTCAAAGCTGGTTTGTTGAGAAGGTGAATAAAGTTGATAAATCTCTACGCACACTGATTGGGGGCAAAAAAGAAAGGGCATGCAAATTACTAGTATTAGGCATGAGAGAGTTGACACCACTAAGTTTCTACAAATATTAAAAAGATAATATGAAAAATAAAAATACTAAAATAATTTTAAAAGAAAAAGAAATGACCTATTGATACATGGAACAACATTGATGAATTTCAAAATAATTATGTTGAATGTAAGAAGCTAGGCAGAAGAGAGTACATGCTGTATGATTCCATTTATATAAAATTTTAGAAAATGCAAACAAATTTATGGTAACAGAAAGAAGATAGTGGATACCTGGGGATAGGGTAGGAGAGGCAAGAGCCAGGAATTTCAAAAGGATGAGTGGAAATTTGGGAAGTAATGAATATGTTCATTGTTTTGATTGTAGTGTTGGTTTTATAGGTTTATACATATGTCAAAACTTATCAGCTAGTACAATTTAAATATGTGCAATTTATTATGTCAATTATACCTCAGTAAACCTGGGAAAAAAGGAGGTTTCAAATGGAATATAAATTAGGATCTCAATTTATAATAACATGCACACCTGCAAATACATAGGTGTACACATATACAAATACATACATGTATACATGCACACACACACACACAGAAAAATTTCTAGGAAACAATACCTCCTAAGCCTTGGCAATGGTTATCTGCATGAGTAGGGGTGCAAATGATTTTCGTTTTCCTTTTTTTGTCCCTCTGGATTTTCTATTTTCCTACAATGATATGTATTGTTTGTAAACATGTATTATAACAAATACGTTTCTGACTTTAATTTGTGAATATTGGTTTTATCACATTTATACTTCTATATATTATGCCTACATGACAGTGATGATGAACATTCTTATCTCCAGCCTGGGAAAACAGACCTGTATTACTGTAAATGCAGACCCAAGAACACATACAAATCCAAAAGTTATGCTGTTCAAAAGTCAAGGATATAGCCCTAGGTCAAGGATACCACAAAAGTTAAAACGTGATTCAAGAACAAATACTCAAAAGCAAAAGCTAACCCTCATATATCCCTATTTACCTCAGGAGTTTTCTTCTTTCCTGAATTCACATACACATGCACACAAGTACACACACATTTTAAAGCTATTCTCAACAAGGAGGCATTGGCAAGGTTCTGAATTTAGACTCTGAGACATGTAAGGTCCAGAGAAGAATATGTCCCAGATAAATACCAGAGGTTATTCAACCCTTCTTGTAATTCCAGGCAAAATTACAACTAACCTAATTCAGACAAAGAATCTCCTTATTTTGAAGATGCCAAGGAAGTTATGACATAATGTATGCGTCAGTAATGACAAATGTGGTCTATTGTTTCTCATGGGAAATTCTCCCTCCAGTATCTTCTGTAATCTATTATAACCATTTTTACTCTCTGTTCTCCAGTTTTCTCATGTATTTTAACCTGATTGCCAGTGATTATGACACTTCCATTCCTGGTGTCCAAGTCCACTTTGGCCGAGACCAGGGATGAACATAAATCCTAGTTTCTCAATTAAGTGCTAAGATGACCCATGAGACAAATGTGCAAATAGGACAATTATTTCTCATTCAACTTCTCATTATTTACTATAGAAACTTTCATTATGCATGTTCTATATTCCAAGTCCTATATTAGATATTAAAGAATAAGAGGGAATAACAGATAATTCCTATCCTCATGGAGATGTATTTAGACTAGTAACCATGATGAAATGCTCAAGAAAGCATTAAGAAAAATATACAATTGTCTTTACATAAAATTTTAAAGTTTTTGTGTCAACACAACCTTAGGAATAGCAATATCTCCCCAAACCTATGACCGTCTGGGTTAACTGTTTCTTATCTATAATCTAAATAAATAAATCCTTAAACAAATTAAGAAGGCAATGAAAACTGGAAGAAAAAATAGGCTCACTGTATACGTTAGACTTTAACATCCTTAATACATTAAGAAACTTTATCAGTCAGTATGAAAAATAATTTTTAAAAAATCAATAAACTCCACAATTTACAAAAGAAAAATCCAAGTGACCAATAAGTGCATATAAATGTTTTGAGGTGTAGTACGAAAAATACATTTTAAATAACTATATTTTTAATCTACCTGTGAGGTGATAAAAAATATATAGTTTGGTCTCTGTCTCCAATTCCTGGCACAGAGCTCTTAAAACGCTTGTAATTTCCTAAGTGATAAGGGCACTCGGAACATCTTCTGTTCTAATGAAGTGACTCTGAGGGGGCTCCTGGAGGGCTCCTGGATGGGCACTGGTCACCAGAAAGACCAAGCCATGATCAGAAGCTTGGAATGATCAGCCCCACGCCCATACTCCAGAGGGGGAGGGGGTGGAAATGGAGTTAATGACGGATCATGCCCACGTGAGGAAGCCTCCATACAATCCCAAAAGTAGGGGGTTCAGAGAGCTTCCAAGTTGGTGAACACATGGAGATTCAGGGAGAGTGGTGAGCCCAGAAGGAATGCAGAAGCTCTGTGCCCTATGTATACCTTGCCCTATGTATCTCTTCCACCTGGCTGTTGAGTTACACCTTTGTAAAACAAACTGGTAACCTCACAAGTAAAATGTTTCTCTGAGTTCTTTGTGCAGCTCTAGCATATTAATCGATCCCAAGGAAGGGATCATTAGAACCTCTCACTTATAGCCGATTGGTCAGAAGCACCGGTGGTGATAATCTGTACGTGCAACTGTCATCTGAAGTGGGGGGGTGTATGTGAAGGCCATCTCTTGGGACCAGCCCTCAATCTGTGGAATTTGATGTTACCTCCAGGTTAGATAGTGTCATAATTGAGTTGAATTGTAGGACACCCAGCTGCTGTCTAAGAATTGCTTGTTGGTGTGGGAAGCACCCACCACACCACACACACACACGTTGGAATTGGGTGCTGAATCCTGGTTGGTATGAGAACATTTTACTACCACACTGGTAAAGATCAGAAAAACTTTTAATGTTCTGCTTCTGAGTAAAAGAGTTAACTTTCCAGAACCCAAAGTTGGTTGGAGAGCCTAATCAGAGAGGAAGTCTTGTGTTTCCTGCACCGAAGTCCCCATTAGACTGGTGACATTAGGTAAAAGAGCATCTGAGTTTCTCAACGCCACTCCTCTTACAGCTGACACTGAAAGGCCAACTGTGAAAATGAAACAGGAGATTTTTGAACACTGTTTCCTTTAGCCTGCCAAAAAGCCAATATTGCACTTTTAGAAACTCACCTAAAGTGCCATCAGATAACCTTCTTGGTAATGGACTGTATCAGTTAGCGCTCACTCAAAATACTCAGTAGAAGTCAACGTCAAGAAAACTGAATAGAAATCTCAAACAAAAGATAATCTGAAGAATGTCTACACCCGACTCCCTCATTTTACAGTGAAGCCTGGTGATGTGATGAGATGTGCTCAAGACAGCTAATCTGTGGCAAATTCAAGGACAGACCCAATGGCGCTGCTGAGCCAGAGTCCTTCACTCAAAGTAGGTGACGAATGTCTTGACCCTCCTTTTCTCCCGAGGACAACTGCTCCACCCAGGAATCTTCTAACTGTCTAATCTGGAGGAAGTCACCCAAATTCTAATATAAGTCACAGACACCCCATCTGTAAAAAAGGGATAGTACCAAGTTGTTGAATGGTATAAATAAGATAATAGTGTGAAAAAAAAAAGCTAGCACAGTATCTGGCAATAGTAGATCCTTAATAACTGCGATTTCCTTTCCAACCCAAAGGCATTATTCCCAAATGATTGTAGACTAACCACTTTGGAGCATAGATTATACTAGTTAAGTTAGTTATTTCATGTACTCCCTTCACAGAAACAATAAGGAAAATTGGGAGAGTTGAACACACAGTTAATGGTGGAAATTCATATGGAGAGGCTATTTTAAGGAAGAAATCACTTCTTGGTGTCCTCTCCAATTGTAGCATGCTTTGCCTAAATATATTATAATTCCTGCTTTTACAAGCTAAGCCTTTATCCTGATGCTTAAACAGTAGCAGAATAAAATTTTTAAATAACCATTTCTGTAGAGAGAAGTATTATATTATCTGTAAAAGAAATACTGACGTTCTAGGCTGACCTCCATGTAAGAAGCACCTATTAATAATATCTATATCACAAGTTCGGTGAAAAAAGTATATGTTCTCCACTAGATGGGCTGCAATGTGGAATCAGCAGTGAGCCAGTTCCAATCATGAGGCTGAGGACCACACCCCAGAGAATGATGGAGCAGCAAGTTGGAAGGACCCCAGGATTCTGAATGGCTCCAGGAAGCCCATCCGTCCACAATCCCCAGAGCACCTCGCCACCCACACACTGCTACATGAGAGAGGAATAAATGTATGTCTTGTTTGAGCCATTCTATTTTTGGTCTCTTTTCTTCCACCCTGACTAATGTAGAAGACATCCTGTATACAGAGTGACTAAGTGATGTTGATGGTGACTAACCATATTAAGTGTAGCCTGCCAGGGAATGTTTACAAGTTCAAGTCTCACTCAAAAACTGCCATTACAGCTTCCAGTCAAGGTAAGTTTTCCCAATAGAAACCTTCCTTCTCAATATGAAACCAGACATCTGCTGGTTTCAATGTTCACTTCTCCATGTACTGATTCACTGGAAGAAGATTCCTAAACCTAACTATTTTTATACACAGAATATATTGTCTTGAGTTACAATTTACATAAATTCACAGATCTCAAGTGCACAGTACTATGATTTTTGACAAATACATCAACCCAGATGGCCAATGCCTTGATCAAGATATTACTATTACCCCTGAAAACTCCCCTTTACTCACCAGGATGTTATATCTTGCTAAATAACAAATTACCCCCAAAACTTAGCAACTTAAAACAACAAGATTTTTTTAATTTTTTCACATGGTTCCTGAGGGTCAAGAATCTGAAGTGGCTTAGCTTGGTGGCTCTGGCTCAGGGTCTTTCATAAGGAAGAGGAGGGGGAGGGGGAGGGGAAGGAGGAGGATAATCCATCTTCCTTTATGAAGTATCTACACGTGTGTTGTGTAATTTTTTTTTGAATTTTTGAATTTTATTTTATTTATTTTTTTATACAGCAGGTTCTTATTAGTTATCCATTTTATACATATTAGTGTACATATGTCAATCCCAATCTCCCAGTTCATCCCACCCCCCCCAGCCCCACCACTTTCCCCCCTTGGTGTCCATACATTTGTTCTCTACATCTGTGTCTCTATTTCTGCCCTGCAAACCAGTTCATCTGTACTATTTTTCTAGGTTCCACATATATGTGTTAATATACGATATTTGTTTTTCTCTCTCTGACTTACTTCACTCTGTATGACAGACTCTAGGTCCATCCACCTCACTACAAATAACTTAATTTTGTTTCTTTTTATAGCTGAGTAATATTCCATTGTATATATGTGCCACATCTTCTTTATCCATTCATCTGTTGATGGACACTTAGGTTGGTACCATGTCCTGGCTATTGTAAATAGAGCTTCAGTGAACATTGCGGTACATGACTCTTTTTAAATTATGGTTTTCTCAGGGTATATGCCCAGTAATGGGATTGTTGCATCCTATGGTAGTTCTATTTTTAGTTTTTTAAGGAACCTCCATACTGTTCTCCATAGTGACTGTATCAATTTACATTCCCAGCAACAGTGCAAGAGGGTTCCCTTTTCTCCACACCCTCTCCAGCATTTATTGTTTGTAGATTTTTTGATGATGGCCATTCTGACTGGCGTGAGGTGATACCTCATTGTATTTTTGATTTGCATTTCTCTAATGATTAGTAATGTTGAGCATCCTTTCATGTATTTGTGGGCAATCTGTATATCTCCTTTGGAGAAATGTCTATTTAGGTCTTCTGACCATTTTTGGATTGGGCTGTTTGTTTTTTTGATATTGAGCTGCATGAGCTGCTTGTATATTTTGGAGATTAATCCATTGTCAGTTGCTTCAGGTAGCAAGAGTGCAGCTCAAAGAGTGTTCTTCTTATGTTTTCCTCTAAGAGTTTTATAGTGTCCAGTCTTACATTTAGGTCTCTAATCCATTTTGAGTTTATTTTTGTGTATGGTGTTAGGAAGTGTTCTAATTTCATTCTTTTCCATCTAGCTGTACAGTTTTCCCAGCACCACTTATTGAAGAGACTGCCTTTTCTCCAGTGTATATCCTTGCCTCCTTTGTCATAGATTAGTTGACCATAGGTGCATGGGTTTATCTCTGGGCTTTCTATCCTGTTCCATTGATCTATAGTTCTGTTTTTGTGCCAGTACCATATTGTCTTGATTACTGTAGCTTTGTAGTATAGTCTGAAGTCAGGGAGTGTGATTCCTCCAGCTCCGTTTTTTTCCCTCAAGACTGCTTTGGCTATTCGGGGTCTTTTGTGTCTCCATACAAATTTTAAGATTTTTTTGTTCTAGTTCTGTAAAAAATGCCATTGGTAATTTGATAGGGATTGCATTGAATCTGTAGATTGCTTTGGGTAGTATAGTCATTTTCACAACACTGATTCTTCCAGTGCAAGAACATGGTATATTTCTCCATCTGTTTTTGATGTCACAATTTACATTTTTAAAATATCGTGTATTCATTAACAGATTATTCTAAGTCTAGTTATTTTTAATACTTTTATCCTTTCACTTTTATACTATGGTTAAGTGATTATCACACCACCATTTTCAGGTATTCTGAACTTGACTATATATTTGCCTTTACTAGTGTGTTTTATATTTTCATGTGTTTTCATGTTACTAATTACTTTCATTCCAGCTTGAAGAACTCTTTTCACATTTCTCATAAGACAGGTCTAGTGGTGATGAGCTCAGCTTTTGTCTGGGAAAGTCTTCTTCTCTCCTTCATTTCTAAAAGACATCTTTGTCAGGTACAGTATTCTTGGTTGGCAGTTTTTTTTTTTCCTTTCAGGATTTTTGAATATAATATCTCACTCTCTCCTGGACAGCAATGTTTCTGCTTAGAAATCCACTGATACCCTTTTATGTGAGGAATTTTTTCTCTTGCTGCTTTAAAAATTCTCTCTTTGTCTTTGATTATAGACATTTTATAATAATGTGTCTTAGAGAAAACATTATTGGGGCATATTTTGATGGACACCTATGAGTCTCATGAACGTAGATGTTCAAATCTCTCCCCAGATTTGGGAATTTCTTAGCCATTTTTAAAATTTTTATTTTTTTTTTATACAGCAGGTTCTTATTAGTTATCTATTTTATACATATTAGTTATATATGTCAATCCCAATCTCCCAATTCATCCCACCACCACCCCCCCCCATTATTTTGAAATAAACTTTCTACCTTTTTCTCCCTCTCTTCTCTTTATGAACTCCAATAATGTGCAGATTGCTTCTCTTAGTGGTATTCCATAGTTCACATAGGTTTTCATCACTCTTTTTCATTCTTTATTCTTTGTCTTCTTCTGATTGGATAATTCCAAATGACCTATCTCCTACTTCACAGAACCTTTTTTCTGCTTGAAAATGTTTGATGTTGATGCTCTCTACTGCATTTTTTCATTTTATTTATTGTATTCTTTTTTTAAAATAAATTTATTTATTTTTATTTTTATTTATTTTTGGCTGCATTGGGTCTTTGTTGCTGTGAGTGGGCTTTCTCTAGTTGCGGTGAGCAGGGGTTACTCTTCATTGCAGTGCGCAGGCTTCTCTCTTGTTGCAGAGCACGGGCTCTAGGCGTGCAGGCTTCAGTAGTAGTGACACGCAGGCTCAGTAGTTGTGGCTCGTCGGCTCTAGAGCACAGGCTCAGTAGTTGTGGCGCATGGGCTTAGTTACTCTGCGACATGTGGGATCTTCCCAGAACAGGGCTTGAACCCATGTCCCCTGCATTGGCAGGTGGATTCTTAAGCACTGTTCCACCAGGGAAGCCCTATTGTATTCTTTAACCCCAGAAATTCTGCTTGTTTCCTTCTTATGATATCTCTCTCTCTGTTAAACATCTTGTTTTGCTCATGCATTGTTTTCCTGATTTCATTGTATTAGCCTTCTGTATTTTCTTGTAGCTCACTGAGTTTCTTTAAAACAACAATTTTGAGTTCTTTATCAGGAAAATTGCAGATCTCCATACCTTTGGAGTCAGTTACTGGAAAATTATGATGTTCCTTTGGTGGTGTCATATTTCCTTGGTTTTTCATGTTCCTTGAAGTCTTGTACTGTTGTCTTTGCGTTTCAAGAAGCGGTCACTCCCTCCAGTCTTTACCGACTGGTTTTTGGAAACAGATACCCTCTATCAGCTCTTTTAGGAGTTTTGAGGCTTTCTCAGACCTTCAGTGGATACACCCGCTCCACACTCTTGTTCCCTCTTGGGAAGGGGGCGGATTATTAAGATTATATGCCTTCTATTCATCCTCCAAAGCCAGGTCAGGTGCTGACTCCCTCGCATTTGCTTTTCCTGGGGTGGTGCCAAGTGTCCAAGTGTGTGTGCTTTCTCCCAATCCTGCAAAGTACAGCCAGCTTTCTGTGTGTGCTCACTAGCCATGCGTACTAGCCGTTTGCAAAGGCTCACTCTCACCACCCACAGGGACATGCACAGGGAGTCGGCTGTGGTTCAGGGGCGGCAGAGATTGTGTGTGGGTGAGGTGCACAGAGCACTGGGAGTGCCCATGGGCCAGCTGGGGGGATCTGTTGGTGAGGCATTCCCAGCGGCTCTTGGGCAGCCTTCCTTATGGAGTCTGCAAAGTGGTGAGTAGGGTCTGTATCCCTTGAGTGCCCTTTGAGAGCCCTGGCTGCTGTTCTCGCAGCTGCCCCCTTCTCCCCAATCATGTGGCACACCTCAGAAACCTGGGTAAGAGGAAAAAGAAGTAGGCCTCTTGGGCAGCATCTCATATGGCTGGGAAGCCAAGTGGTCACTCACATGCTCTGCTTTTCCTCCATGGGAAAAACCATGGGCCAAGAAGGTCTCTCTTGGCGCTGAGCTGTGCCATCCTGGGGGAGGGGGGATGTGGGAAAAGTGAAGCTGTTCCTCTGACCCTCTTCCATGTGTCCAATATCAGATGTTTTGTGTAATATGACTTCTCTACTGGACATCCACAAAGGCACTCTCATCCATGAGTGTCAAAACTGATGTTCTTTGAAGGAAGGACAGTAGAAAACTCCTGAGACTTCCCTTGTGGTCCAGTGGGCAAGACTCCACGCTCCCAATGCAGGGGGCCCGGGTTCGATCCCTGGTCGGTGAACTAGATCCCACATGCATGCCACAACTAAAGAGGCCCACATGCTGCAATGAAGATCCTTCGTGACACAACTAAGTCCTGGCACAGACAAAAATAAATAGTCAATAAATACATAAAGATTAAAAAAAAAAAACTCCTGTTCTTGCCTTGCCCTAGAAGGTTCTGATATATTCCAGCGTGCTCTAGACGTTATGGAACAACCTTACGTGTGAAGGAAATGTTTATTGTTAGAAGTGCAGTACATTCAAAGGGATGGTTTCAAAGAAAGCCAGTTACATAGCAATGATATTGCTTTGTAATTCCATTTGGGTGAGATTGACAGGCATTCAAGTTGCTCTGCAGCTGCCGGGACAAAGCTACTGATCTGGAGAGCTGAGGTTCAGCTGAGAGTCAGGTGTTGGAGTCCATGTGTGTGGAAACATCAGGCGACGGTGGTAAGTCATACACATGCTCTGGAGCACAGGGCTTTGCCCAGTTCTGGTTTGATTTTAGTGGATTTGTGCAAAGACTGAACGTTCTTCCTCCTCTGAAAACTTTACCTCATTAATTCTAAATTTCTATTGCCCGTGAAATGTTTCAGAACTTCATAGAAATTCTGCCTTTTGCAGGATCCCAGATGTTATGCCCTATTTATTTTAAAATTAAATGTTTTTTCTGAATATAAAATGATACATATAATAATAGCAAATAGAAAATGAGTATAAACCATAAAATATCATAATACATAATATAATATATAACAGATATAACACACAATCATTTATTATTGTATATTATTATTATAATATTATTGTATAATATGCAAGCATTTATATATAGTCTCTAATACAACATATCATATATATGTAAATGGAAAGTGCAAAGAGGAAATAAAAATTACCTATCATCCTGCCACGAGTTAACAAATGTTTGAGAAGAGCTTGACCGTGAAATCATAGTCTATCTGTTCCAGCTCTGTCTGCCTCTGCTAAGAGTCAGGAATCTGTCACCTCATGGGCTCAGCCCTGACAGTGAGACCCTTATCTGTGAAAATCCCTATCTTCCCTAACAAGGAGGATCTAGAAGCCCCCTCTGTCCCCGTGCACAGTGAGTTCGCCAATGGGAGCCACCGTTCTTGTCCTACAAGACCACATGCCTCCCTGCACCTTCAGAATGGGGGGAAGCCTGGCCTCCTCAGGTTCCCCTTTAGACTGAACCCTGAACCTCACCTATTAGGCCAAGGAGTCTGAGCCTCACCTCATTGCTATCTTGCCCCTTCTCCAGGGTTGGGTACCAGTTCTCAGATAGCTATGAAGGACTAAACCCGTTGCCCACATGAACAAAATAAAGCAGCAAGCAGAAGTTTGGAAGCTGCCTCACCTCCTCTGCAGGTCAAACTCTTTGTGAGTTAAACCAGGTGCAGGTTGAACTTGAGTTTGTTCTCTACCCCTCCGACTGTGACATCAGACTCCTTGGACTGCCTTCATAGTCATTCCCCTGACATTTTAGTTCCAGCTCAAGCCTGCGCTCCTTGTTGATCAGGGTTCGAGGGTACTAATCCTCTCTGAGTTCTAGCTCTTGATGAATGCATATAAGACATCTTCTATGGACAATATATATCATCTGTATTGGAGAAAAAAGGCAGAAACTTCTACCTCCTTGCTTGAACACATGCCTTGGAACCATAAGACCCTGATTCACCCTCCTGACTATATGGGCAAGGAAGGCTTGTGTTTGTTACATAAAAAGACAGTTAGGAGAAAGAGGGAGGGGACAGAAAGGGGATAGGGAGAGGCCCACCCTGACAGAATTTCAGGGCAAAACCTTCATCTCCTCAGTAAGGTGCTGCTTTAAAGTTAGAGCCTACTCAGTCTTATCAATAACAGAAACACTGTCAGGGAAGCCTGAGGAAGGGAGGATGCCATGCTTTCCAACATTCCCCAATTGTTAGTTCCCTAAACTCATTGGGCTTAGCAGTCAAGCCTCTGACCTCCTCAGGCGTGACTAGCCCCTTTGAGAGAAGAGGTCAGTAGTTGGTGAAGGAAGTCCGGTTTCCATGTTTTGATCTGTTTCTCAGAAAAGTACCCACTGTTCCTCTGTTCTGAGAAGAGAGTTCAGCTTTGCCAAAACACTCTCCAATGGGTTAGCACAGGACACTAAATACATGTTTGCAACTGAGGCCAAAAACTCATGGCTTAATCTCCTAACGGTCTTAAGTCATGCCCAAATACAATATCCATACAGACCAGCAGAAACTGAACAATAAACCCAAATGACAACATAATAATATCCCAATTCCAGCAATAAAAGATCTCCAAATTAAATTGTCCTCCATTATTAAAACTGCAAAGAGAAATGAAAGTCCCAGGTCAATGCACCTTGAATTAAAGACCAAAGATCCAAATCATTTTCTACTCGCTTTTTATTCTGATAAAAGGCCAGAGGAGTCCTGGGTGCCTTTAGCATCAGTTTGGTCATTTCCTACTGCAAACCTCTCCAAAGTTTATTTCATCTAGTCATATCCTTCACGCATCCTATTTTCCCAAAATGCCCCAAGCTCATAGCATTATCACATCACAACCCCATTGATACCCATAAAATTTAGAAAACAAATCCCAGCCTTTACCACTCTCATCCCAGTCAAATATTATTATTTACAGTATTATGTTCTATAATGTCACTGCAAACACTGATTTGCAAATACTGGGCCATTGTTCCTGGAGAATATACGGATTTAGCTTTCTGTGAGCCACTGGTCATAACATTTACCAGTTAATATATAATCTTGTTTTATGTGTGTTTCTACTTAAAGACATATTTAATATAGATTGTTGACTCAATAACATTAAACTCATAGCCAACAGCACTATATCTCACACCTGAACGAAGCTCATCTAATCCACATGTTTTATCCGCAAAGCACATCACAGCCTTCTTGCATTTAGGAACATGAGAGGGCACTTTAGTATTAGGCTTGGGCCAATTTAAACAGCGAAATCAACAACAGAAAGCACAAAAATACAAAAAACATGGCACTAAATATACCGTGAAAAGGACCTGCAATAAGAAGGCAAAGCCTCCCCTGTTCCACATCAACTGAGAACATACACTCAATTTTTTGCTGCTCTGTGCGTGTCTGTGAATGACTGAAAAAAGGTCATGAGTATTGATTTGCGGGTCACAAATAAATTTTAGCGAGTAGGCAAATTCACAAATACAGAATTGGTGAATAAAGAGGATGGACTATATGTTCTCAGAGCCCAGGACCCAGTACTTTCTAGATCCATGTGATGTTGCCATCCAAAGACCACAGGAAATATCTAATTCTTCTGGAGGAAGGAGCATAGACAAGGAAATGCAGAAGAAAATGAGATCTTTTGTTACCTTTGCCAAGATGCCAACTTGTTTATGGCTCTTTCTCTGTGTCTTTGGCCTCCGAAAGTCCTCAGATCTGGAGGAAATCTTTCCCTCAATGGTCATTGTGACCCTGTGCTCACCAATGTCCTTGGAGGTAAAAGAAGTCCCTTTCTGTACCCAACCTCCTCACTCGGGAGCTTTGGGTCTTTTAGCATCTTCTTATCAACCACATAGACCCTACTGATGAGGAGGGCTCTGGGATAACAATCCCAAATGTCCAACATACCTTTTGTTATCCGGGAAACTTCCAGGCTCATGACAACCATGACATCTGAGAGGCAAAGTCCAACATGAAGAAACCAAACCCTCTGACGAAAGCTGGTGGCAGCCGCTTGATTTCAGCACTTGGCTGAGCTGCAGTCTAGGGCTCTCCTTAGGTAGATTTCTGGGAATCAAATTCTCTAGTAAAGCCTCACCTTTCAACTTCAGGGTGTGAGTCTGCAGGCTTCAAAAAACAGCGTAATGAGAGGATCCTTAAGTGGCTAAAGACTGTAGGCCCCCCAGGGGCTGGAAAGCAAAGACTAGGAGATCACCAGTGTGTGACTGCAGGCAGAAGCTCATCTATTTTTCTCCCCTTTGTTCTGTTTCTCATCTAGGAAAATAAATTGCAAATCTCCAGGGCACGTGTGCCCAGGAACTTTTGTTCTAGTATCATCACCAGGACAGGCAGGGGTGGGGGGTTGTAGCAGTAAGTTGGCTGCCCATGTTCTGTTCTTTATAAAATTCAGGAGAGATTATTGTTGATGGAGCTACCTCCTGGGTATAGGATGCCTGACACAAGCCCTCAAGCACAGAAGAGAAAGACTTTGCTTCAAAGCTTTATATTAACTCTGGATCAGTAGTTGCAACATTTCTGATAAAGTTTGTGGATTTCAGTGACCAGGGCTGTGGGCTCAACCAGAGGGGTGAGTATTTTTATCAGAAGATGTTTATAAAAATGATGGATGGACAGAGAGAAGATGGCGGAAGAGTAAGACGCGGAGATCACCTTCCTTCCCACAGATACAGTAGAAATACATCTACACGTGGAACTGCTCCTACAGAACACCCACTGAACGCTGGCAGAAAACGTCAGACCTCCCAAAAGGCAAGAAAATCCCCACGTACTTGGGTAGGGCAAAAGAAAAAAGAAACAACAGAGACAACAGAATAGGGACGGGACCTGCACCAGTGGGAGGGAGCTGTGAAGGAGGAAATGTGTCCACACACTAGGAGCCCCTTCACGGGCGGAGACTGCGGGTGGCGGAGGGGGGAAGCTTCGGAGCCACGGAGGAGAGCGCAGCCACAGGGGTGCGGAGGGCAGAGCGGAGAGGTTCCCGCACGGAGGCTCGGCGCCGAGCAGCACTCAGCAGCCCGAGAGGCTTGTCTGCTCACCTGCCCGGGCGGGCGGGGCTGGGAGCTGAGGCTCGGGCTGTGGTCGGATCGCAGGGAGAGGACTGGGGTTGGCGGCGTGAACACAGCCTGAAGGGGTTAGCGCGCCACAGCTGGCCGGGAGGGAGTCTGGGAAAAAGTCTGCAGCTGCCGAGGAGGCAAGAGACTTTTTCTTGCCTCTTTGTTTCCTGGTGCGCGAGGAGAGGGGATTCAGAGCGCCACCTAAACGAGCTCCAGAGATGGGCGCGAGCCGCGGCCATCAGCGCGGACCCCAGAGACGGGCATGAGACGCTAAGGCTGCTGCTGCCGCCACCAAGAAGCCTGTGTGCGAGCACAGGTCACTCTCCACACCGCCCCTCCCGGAAGCCTGTGCAGCCCGCCACTGCCAGGGTCCCGTGATCCGGGGACAACTTCCCCGGGAGAACGCACGGCGCGCCTCGGGCTGCTGCAACGTCACGACGCCTCTGCCGCCGCAGGCTCGCCCCGCCTCCTCCGTACCGCTCCCTCCCCCCGGCCTGAGTGAGCCAGAGCCCCCGAAGCAGCTGCTCCTTTAACCCCGTCCTGTCTGGGCGGGAAACACACGCCCTCAGGCGACCTACACGCAGAGGCGGGTCCAAATCCAAAGCTGAACTCCGGGAGCTGTACGAACAAAGAAGAGAAAGGGAAATCTCTCCCAGCAGCCTCAGAAGCAGCAGATTAAAGCTCCACAAACAACTTGATCTGCCTGCATCTGTTGAATACCTGAATAGACAACGAATCATCCCAAATTCAGGAGGTGGACTTTGGGAGCAGGATATATTAATTTTTCCCCTTTTCCTTTTTTTGTGAGTGTATATGTGTATGCTTCTGGGTGAGATTTTGTCTGTATAACTTTGCTTTATAATAGCTTTATTTTACTTCACTATATTATAGCCTCTTTCTTTCTTTCTTTCTTTCTATTTTTTTCTCCCTTTTACTCTGAGCCGTGTGGATGAAAGGCTCTTGGTGCTCCAGCCAGGCATCAGGGCCGTGCCTCTGAGGTGGGAGAGCCAACTTCAGGACACTGGTCCACAAGAGACCTCCCAGCTCCACGTAATACCAAACGGCAAAAATCTCTCAGAGATCTCCATCTCAACATCAAGACCCAGCTTCACTCAACGACCAGCAAGCTACAGTGCTGGACACCCTATGCCAAACAACTAGCAAGACAGGAACACAGTCCCATCCATTAGCAGAGAGGCTGCCTAAAATCATAATAAGGCCACAGACACCCCAAAACACACCACCAGACGTGGACGTGCCCACCAGAAAGACAAGATCCAGCCTCATCCACCAGAACTCAGGCACTAGTTCCCTCCACCAGGAAGCCTACACAACCCACTGAACCAACCTTAGCCACTGGGGACAGATACCAAAAACAACGGGAACTACGAAACTGCAGCCTGCGAAAAGGAGACCCCAAACACAGTAAGATAAGCAAAATGAGACGACAGAAAAACACACAGCAGATGAAGGAGCAGGGTCAAAACACACCAGACCTAACAAATGAAGAGGAAATAGGTAGTCTACCCGAAAAAGAATTCAGAATAATGATAGTAAGGATGATCCAAAATCTTGGAAATAGAATTGACAAAATGCAGGAAACATTTAACAAGGACGTAGAAGAACTAAAGAGGAACCAAGCACGATGAAAAACACAATAAATGAAATTAAAAATACTCTAGATGGGACCAATAGCAGAATAACCGAGGCAGAAGAACGGATAAGTGACCTGGAAGATAAAATGGTGGAAATAACTACTGCAGAGCAGGATAAAGAAAAAAGAATGAAAAGAACTGAGGACAGTCTCAGAGACCTCTGGGACAACATTAAACGCACCAACATTCGAATTATAGGGGTCCCAGAAGAAGAAGAGAAAAAGAAAGGGACTGAGAAAATATTTGAAGAGATTATAGTTGAAAACTTCCCTAATATGGGAAAGGAAATAGTTAATCAAGTCCTGGAAGCACAGAGAGTCCCATACAGGATAAATCCAAGGAGAAACACGCCAAGACACATATTAATCAAACTGTCAAAAATTAAATATAAAGAAAACATATTAAAAGCAGCAAGGGAAAAACAACAAATAACACACAAGGGAATCCCCATAAGGTTAACATCTGATCTTTCAGCAGAAACTCTGCAAGCCAGAAGGGAGTGGCAGGATATACTTAACGTGATGAAGGAGAAAAACCTACAACCAAGATTACTCTACCCAGCAAGGATCTCATTCAGATTCAACAGAGGAATTAAAAGCTTTACAGACAAGCAAAAGCTGAGAGAGTTCAGCACCACCAAACCAGCTTTACAACAAATGCTAAAGGAACTTCTCTAGGCAAGAAACACAAGAGGAGGAAAACACCTACAATAACAAACCCAAAACATTTAAGAAAATGGGAATAGGAACATACATATCGATAATTACCTTGAATGTAAATGGATTAAATGCTCCCACCAAAAGACACAGACTGGCTGAATGGATACAAAAACAAGACCCATATATATGCTGTCTACAAGAGACCCACTTCAGACCTAGAGACACATACAGACTGAAAGTGAGGGGATGGAAAAAGATATTCCCTGCAAATGGAAATCAAAAGAAAGCTGGAGTAGCAATTCTCATATCAGACAAAACAGACTTTAAAATAAAGACTATTACAAGAGACAAAGAAGGACACTATATAATGATCAAGGGATCGATCCAAGAGGAAGGTATAACAATTGTAAATATTTATGCACCCAACATAGGAGCACCTCAATACATAAGGCAAATACTAACAGCCATAAAAGGGAAATCGACAGCAACACAATCATAGTAGGGGACTTTAACACCCCACTTTCACCAATGGACAGATCATCCAAAATGAAAATAAATAAGGAAACACAAGCTTTAAATGATACATTAAACAAGATGGACTTAATTGATATTTATAGGACATTCCACCCAAAAACAACAGAATACACATTTTTCTCAAGTGCTCATGGAACACTCTCCAGGATAGATCATATCTTGGGTCACAAATCAAGCCTTGGCAAATTTAAGAAAACTGAAATCGTATCAAGTATCTTTTCCGACCACAACGCTATGAGACTAGATATCAATAACAGGAAAAGATCTGTAAAAAATACAAACACATGGAGGCTACACAATACACTACTTAATAACGAAGTGATCACTGAAGAAATCAAAGGGGAAATCAAAAAATACCTAGAAACAAATGACAATGGAGACACGACGATCCAAAACCTATGGGACACAGCAAAAGCAGTGCTAAGAGGGAAGTTTACAGCAATACAAGCCTACGTCAAGAAACAGGAAACATCTCGAATAAACAACCTAACCTTGCACCTGAAGAAATTAGAGAAAGAAGAACAAAAAAACCCCAAAGCTAGCAGAAGGAAAGAAATCATAAAGATCAGATCAGAAATAAATGAAAAAGAAATGAAGGAAACAATAGCAAAAATCAATAAAACTAAAAGCTGGTTCTTTGAGAAGATAAACAAAATTGATAAACCATTAGCCAGACTCGTCAAGAGAAAAAGGGAGAAGACTCAGATCAATAGAATTAGAAATGAAAAAGGAGAAGTAACCACTGACACTGCAGAAATACAAAAGATCATGAGAGATTACTACAAGCAACTCTATGCCAATAAAATGGACAACCTGGAAGAAATGGACAGATTCTTAGAAATGCACAACCTGCCGAGACTGAACCAGGAGGAAACAGAAAATATGAACAGACCAATCACAAGCACTGAAATTGAAACTGTGATTAAAAACCTTCCAACAAACAAAAGCCCAGGACCAGATGGCTTCACAGGTGAATTCTATCAAACATTTAGAGAAGAGCTAACACCTATCCTTCTCAAACTCTTCCAAAATATTGCAGAGGGAGGAACACTCCCAAACTCATTCTACGAGGCCACCATCACCCTGATACCAAAACCAGACAAAGATGTCACAAAGAAAGAACACTACAGGCCAATATCACTGATGAACATAGATGCAAAAATCCTCAACAAAATACTAGCAAACAGAATCCAACAGCACATTAAAAGGATCATACACCATGATCAAGTGGGGTTTATCCCAGGAATGCAAGGATTCTTCAACATACGCAAATCAATCAATGTGATACACCATATTAACAAATTGAAGGAGAAAAACCATATGATCATCTCAATAGATGCAGAGAAAGCTTTCGACAAAATTCAACACCCATTTATGATAAAAGCCCTGCAGAAAGTAGGCATAGAGGGAACTTTCCTCAACATAATAAAGGCCATATATGACAAACCC
The DNA here is from genome assembly GCF_028021215.1 of Eschrichtius robustus. Taxonomy (NCBI): domain Eukaryota; kingdom Metazoa; phylum Chordata; class Mammalia; order Artiodactyla; family Eschrichtiidae; genus Eschrichtius; species Eschrichtius robustus. The sequence goes on along the minus strand of NC_090838.1, from coordinate 90,999,941 downwards.
ACAGCCAACATTGTCCTCAATGGTGAAAAACTGAAACCATTTCCACTAAGATCAGGAACAAGACAAGGTTGCCCACTCTCACCACTATTATTCAACATAGTTTTGGAAGTGTTAGCCACAGCAATCAGAGAAGACAAAGAAATAAAAGGAATCCAAATCGGAAAAGAAGAAGTAAAGCTGTCACTGTTTGCAGATGACATGATACTATACATAGAGAATCCTAAAGATGCTACCAGAAAACTCCTAGAGCTAATCAATGAATTTGGTAAAGTAGTAGGATACAAAATTAATGCACAGAAATCTCTTGCATTTCTATACACTAATGACGAAAAATCTGAAAGTGAAATTAAGAAAACACTCCCGTTTACCATTGCAACAAAAAGAATAAAATATCTAGGAATAAACCTACCTAAGGAGACAAAAGACCTGTATGCAGAAAATTATAAGACACTGATGAAAGAAATTAAAGATGATACAAATAGATGGAGAGATATACCATGTTTTTGGATTGGAAGAATCAACATTGTGAAAATGACTCTACTACCCAAAGCAATCTACAGATTCAATGCAATCCCTATCAAACTACCACTGGCATTTTTCACAGAACTAGAACAAAAAATTTCACAATTTGTATGGAAACACAAAAGACCCTGAATAGCCAAAGCAATCTGGAGAACGAAAAATGGAGCTGGGGGAATCAGGCTCCCTGACCTCAGACTATATTACAAAGCTACAGTAATCAAGACAGTTTGGTACTGGCACAAAAACAGAAATATAGATCAATGGAACAGGATAGAAAGCCCAGAGATAAACCCACACACATATGGTCACCTTATCTTTGATAAAGGAGGCAAGCATATACAGTGGAGAAAAGACAGCCTCTTCAATAAGTGGTGCTGGGAAAATTGGACAGGTACATGTAAAAGTATGAAATTAGAACACTCCCTGACACCATGCACAAAAATAAACTCAAAATGGATTAAAGACCTAAGTGTAAGGCCGGACACTATCAAACTCTTAGAGGAAAACACAGGCAGAACACTCTATGACATAAATCACAGCAAGATTCTTTTTGACCCAGCTCCTAGAGAAATGGAAATAAGAACACAAATAAACAAATGGGACCTAATGAAACTTCAAACCTTTTGCACAGCAAAGGAAACCATAAACAAGACCAAAAGACAACCATCAGAATGGGAGAAAATATTTGCAAATGAAGCAACTGACAAAGGATTAATCTGCAAGATTTACAAGCAGCTCATGCAGCTCAATAACAAAAAAACGAACAACCCAATCCAAAAATGGGCAGAAGACCTAAATAGACATTTCTCCAAAGAAGATATACAGACTGCCAACAGACACATGAAAGAATGCTCAACATCATTAATCATTAGAGAAATGCAAATCAAAACTACAATGAGATATCATCTCACACCGGTCAGAATGGCCATCATCAAAAAATCTAGAAACAATAAATGCTGGAGAGGGTGTGGAGGAAAGGGAACACTCTTGCACTGTTGGTGGGAATGTAAATTGATACAGCCACTATGGAGAACAGTATGGAGGTTCCTTAAAAAACTACAAATAGAACTACCATATGACCCAGCAATCCCACTACTGGGCATATACCCTGAGAAAACCATAATTCAAAAAGAGTCATGTACCAAAATGTTCATTGCAGCTCTATTTACAATAGCCAGGACATGGAAGCAACCTAAGTGTCCATCATCAGATGAATGGATAAAGAAGATGGGGCACATATATACAATGGAATATTACTCAGCCATAAAAAGAAATGAAATGGAGGTATTTGTAATGAGGTGGAAGGAGTTAGAGTCTGTCATACAGAGTGAAGTAAGTCAGAAAGAGAAAAACAAATACAGTATGCTAACACATATATATGGAATCTAAGGAAAAAAAAAAAGGCCATTGACAAAGAATATACAAATCAATTTTCACTGCAAAGTAAAGGAGCTGTTACAGTGGAGGATTACTGGACTGAATGTCAATATTATGACATAGTATGAGTGTGTTTCATGTTTGGTAATTGCAATCATCGTTGCTTTTGTTGTGGTCATCCATGTACAATGCTTGGTGTCAGTCTATTTATCTCTTGTAAAAATAAAATACAGTGTGTGTGTGTGTGTGGAAAAAAAAAAAAAAAGGCCATTGAAGAACCTAGTGGCAAGATGGGAATAAAGACACAGACCTACTAGAGAATGGACTTGAGGATATGGGGAGGGGGAGGGGTGAGATGTGACAGGGTGAGAGAGTGTCATGGACATATATACACTACCAAATGTAGAATGGATAGCTAGTGGGAAGCAGCCGCATAGCACAGGGAGATCAGCTCGGTGCTTTGTGGCCACCTAGAGGGGTGGGATGGGGAGGGTGGGAGGGAGGGAGATGCAGGAGGGAGGAGATATGGGAACATATGTATATGTGTAACTGATTCACTTTGTTATAAAGCAGAAACTAACACACCATTGTAAAGCAATTATACTTCAATAAAGATGTTTAAAAAAAAAATGATGGATGACCATATCACATGGGAATTTAGCTGCCCCTGGGTTGAGATTAAAACATAAAAACCCAACAAAACCTCAACAAGAACCTAAAGGAAATTCAAGAAGACGTACACTGTCTCTAAGCACACTGTCAGCTGGGAAACTAAGAAGAAATGGTGTTCGTTTAAAAAAAAACAACAAATTGAAACAAACAAACAAAAAATGCGTTGATCCTGTAGTCAGAACAGGTGTGGTATTAGAACTTTTGGTTTTGTAGATGAAAAAGGACACGGGAATATTGAGTTGGAGAAGAGAGGCATTTCATTAAGAAGAAAGGAGAGATCATAAGGGGTAGGATAGAGCTTTGTAGAAGGGAAAGGGTGATGCAATGGATGTATTTCTAGAGATCACAAGGGCTCTCACTGCAGAGGCAACTAAGAAAGGGAAAAATGGAAGATCCAAGAGAGGAATGGATGACTGCCCCGGAGGAGACAGGAGCTTCTCTCTTAAGTCAAGAGGGGGATCACAGCGTGTCTGGGAAATCCTCACTTAAACACAGACGAGGTGGTTCATGAACATTTAGACTGAGCTGAGGATCAGGGTAGAATCTTTTGAATGCTATTGGGTGGGTTTCACACAGTTTCACAGAGAACACATACACACACACACACACAAAATAGTCACAGCATGCCCTGAGGGAAGAGGATGGTGGGGAGAAGTCTTCAAGGGAAGGTGAATCCCCAAGGGGCAAGCAGAGCAGCACAAGGGGCAAGAAGTCCTAGCACACCCCATAGTCAGCACCACTGTGCTGAAAAGTGTCTGTTGACAAAGTTACTCCAGGAAGGCCGGTATGTTTTAGAACAATATGTATTTACAAAAAGAAGAAGAAATTCCTTAGACTGCATTATCAACCCCTTCAAGTAAAAAAATTCCATGATGCTTGCATTCTAAAAATAGAAAAAGAACTTCAAACCCTTGGGCTATTTGATTACATATATATACATTTTTTAATATTTATTTATTTGGTTGCACCGGGTCTTAGTTGCAGCAGGCGGGATCCTTAGTTGTGGCATCCGAACTCTTAGTTTTGGCATGCATGTGGGATCTAGCTCCTGACCAGGGATCGACCAAGGCCCCCTGCATTGGGAGCTCGGAGTGTTATCCACTGCGCCACCAGGGAAGTCCCTGTTTATTTTTTTTTTTTAAGGAAAGGAAGCCTTTCCATTCCTAGCAGGGAAGGACACTTAGAGGATTTGACCTCATCTGATAGTGATTTAAACTGCCACTGAACATAAGGATGGACAGAAAGCCCTCTTACCATTGACATGTCATTGCAGGGCTGGAGCTGCTCTTAACCTCAAAGTGCCAGCTACACGAGCTGGTAACAGTGCTTCTGTTATTGTTTCAGGGACCGAGACATTCCAGGATAGCTGTTTTACATAGACAGGTCAAAGCTTCCTTTAGAGCTCTTTTGGTCTTTCTTTCTTTTTTCGTTCCTTTTCAGATTGTTTTTAATATGTTCACCACCCAGGCAAATTATATGACATCACATCCCCTGGCCATTCGGCCGCATGAGCTACCACATCAGTCACCTCCAGAGACAAAATCCCCTGCAGAATCTAACGGGAAACCTCTCAAGGGACACGAGGCCCCGCCAGCCACATAAGGACCTGGAAGGCAGACAAGCACAGTGGTTAAGGGCAGCGGCTTTGAGGCCAGACCACCTGTGCACGTACCTCCCCCACTGCTTACCAGCAATGGGACCTTCGGCAGGTTACTTAGCATCTCTAAGCCTCAATTTCCTCATTTATAAAATAGAGGTAACTACTACAATGTTCCAAGATTATTGCAATAATAGGTGAGAAAGTGTGCGTAAAGTGCTTGGACCATAATAAAAGCATCACGAATAGTAGCTACTCTTTTATGGAATAGGGTATGGCCTGTTTTTTATTTATTTATTTTTTTGAATGCAGAAAAGTTTCCAACCCCATCTCTCCTGAAAGAGAAGTGGTTATCTTGGAACAGATCTTTTTTTTTCCTTGAGTAAGGTCAGTTGATGCCCTGTTAGGGATGCAGTATGGGTGAGTTGGCAATCAGTGTCCTCGGAGAAGAATCTAATGTTTAGTAAAGGTCCACTTCTGTTTGGATGGTAGCAAAGCTGCCTCAGTGGGGCGATAGACTTTGCTGCACAGAAACCTAAAATTTTCTGGGGTGCAGAAAAACTGTCCCCAGAGATTCCCAGATAGGGAGGCATAGCAGTGGGCAGTAGGGTGACCCTGCACAAGACCCTGCAGTTGTGAGTGGGGACTGGTGGCCAGAGTCCTCAATGCAGTGGTTGTATCTGGAAAGCAACAAACACTGAGCCTAGAGGAGCAGATCAGAAAAGGGCGCCTCCAAGGCCGGTTAGTTCACCCTGGCAGCAATGGCCATTCCCAACAGTGACCGTGGGGCGGAGGACCACAGTGGCATCCAGATCCCCCTGAACTGATGAAGCAGGTAGTATCTGTAATAACTGGAAAGGATTTTTTAATGGAGAAAAGTATGCTATTCTTTAAGGATCTAATTGTGACCCCAAAGCAAAAATCCATATTGATTTGCAGGGCCATTTGAGGGGTGTCCACTGAGGAGAAGAATTTCCTCTCAGAAAGGTTCACTGTGCCCTCAAATCTTTATGCAAGGGTCATGGTCTCGCACCTGCTGTCAGATTCCTGGAGCAAGAATTGTAGAGAATGGCCCTCCATCTGCATCTAGAGTACGCAGACAGGCATCTGACCTAATTCAAGTCACTCTTCCTCACCAGCCTCAGAGAGACGCCTCCGGCTGAAAGCATCAGGCCAACCTCTGCAGAGTCCTGAACAGAAAGCAGTTAGGGAATGAGCAGAAAGACTGTTCCATTTCTCGTTTATTAACATATTGCCTCATTTTCAACAAGAGGTGTCAGGTCCAGAGATTTATTAATAAGTCAATCTCTCAACTGATTCAAACTCAGCTGACAGCTTATAAAGAAGAAAGGTAAGAATGTATATTTATTTCACGTCTTTTTCAATCACTGCATCCTGGGAAGTAGTCTTTCTAGAAACTGGGGAATTGGATGAGTAACTTCCTCCTACCTTTTCTAGGGTCAGAGAGCTTGTTATATAAGGACAGGTGTTCAGCTGGTACACTGTGACATCAGTACATTGGCAACCATGACATGTACCTTCCAGGGGGAGCTGAGCAGATCCACAACCATTGGGAGCATTTCCTACAGAACCAAAGATGTCATCTCTTCGGCTGTATCTGAATCTTCAACATTCCCGGGGGCGGAGCTAGCATTCCCTCTGTGATCAGAGCAGCTGCTGAAATCAATGCACTCAAGGTTCCCACGTGCACTAGTTTAACACAAAGATAACTCCACAACTTCTTACCAAAAAAAGTGATGGGGAAAGAGGCTGTTACACCTGGCAGGGAGTACTGTGGTTCAAACCATAGTGTGTGGACAAAAAAAAAAATGTTGCCCGCCATTGCAGTAAACAATGAATGTTGCCCTCCATCAGGCCAACAGCGACTGAGATGTCTGATGTTCGACTACTTAGGGTTTTTTTTTTTCAGCAAAAACTCATATATATTCTGGCTCCTCCCTTATCTGTTTGGAACAGTTCCTCAGAGCTATCTGAGAGGTTGTCTCCCAGGCTGTCGTCCTCAGTAAGGTCCCTGAATAAAAGATAACTCTCAACTTTTAGGTTGTGTGATTTTTTTCCTGTCAGCAGTGGCTGCCATTTATTGAGAAATTTCTATGTGCCAGGCCCTGGGCTAAGCTCTTTACATATGTTACATGTACACATTTATACCCCATTTGCATGCTAAAAACAACTCTGAGATTAAGGTATTAGCACCCTGGTGGTATAGGAAACTGAGGCACACAGAGGTAGCAGTCACATAGTCAGTAAGCAGGAAAGCCATGATCAAGGTTCAATCAAGTGGACCCCAACACCTGCTCCTACCGTGATTCTGTCTACCAAGCCTTTGTGTTGATTGCCCACTTCTCTTCCGTCTTTGAGGTGGGAGGCTTTGGCTAAGGGTAAGGACATAGGGTGTGGTCTAATCAGTAACGTTAGCAGTAACAAATGCTATTGCAGCATCTTGTTTGCCTTGTGTTTGTAACTGATGCCCAGTAACCCTGAATAGATCATTGATCTAGACATGGTATGAGAATAGACCACACGTAAGCTTCCTGCCTTCTAGAGCTTTCCGTGCCAAGAGGGATGTATTGACAGCATTTGCAGAGACAGATAAGTTATCTCAAAATAAATGCACATGCTCAGAGAAGTATAAATGTCATGGGATCCCCCAGAACTGACTATTCAAGAAATGCTTTTGAAAGAGAAAAGTCAACACATTTCTAGAAATAACAGAGGACCTCAGAGTTCTCTAGGTCAGCATTCTCTGAGTTTTCTTGAACAATAACACTTAAAAATAATAATGCATTGACCCAATACTGTAAGGGATTATGAGATATTTTACATACTTAGAATAAAGTACAAAGCAAAGATGATGTTACAGATGAATTAACTATTCAGGAAATGTTGAAAAATTTGTAGTTTCTCCTTTATGACAATATCTTAAAACTAGATGAATTGTCGTATGTTTTGTTAAAAGAACAAAATGCCACAACTACATGTTGAAAATGCATGATTAGAAATGCCACAGAATCCACGGACCTTAGGAAAACAGTGTGTTGGGAAATAAGCAGATGGAACTCTGAGCATTCGTGCGTGATGGGATCCCCCATATTAAATCCTAGCATGTTCTGGTATGGCTCATGCTTCTTTAAAGGGAGATTATTTAAAATGAAGAGAACTATAAATTGAAATTTAAACTTTCTTTTTCTTTTAATTTTATTTTAACTATATTTCAGAAAATGCATATCCATGGCATTGTTTGTTCATGGAAGAACTCAGAAGAATATCTGAGGAATAAAACAGTGATCCAAGGAATTAGGGTTGATGGGAGGGAGTTGTGTAGAGAGAAGAGATAGGGACGGAGAAAGGAGAAATAGGGAAGGGTCCTCATCATTCTATCCCACAGCTCTATGAAACCCAACCATCGTTATCATTAAATACAAGAGTCAGTTTAGGTTCTAAATGCTTATGGTAACAGCTTAGAGGATCCCAGGTAACCAACCAGAAAGTGAGATATCAGTTGGGAGCCTCCTGCAAGAATCCCACCAAGAGGTGGTAAGGGCTTGAATTTAGAAAACGGCTGTTAGAATGAAGTAGGAAGGAAGAACAAATTGTATTCCTATGTTTAAGGGTAGAATTAATTAGGTTTATCAACTTATTTTGCATTGGGAAGGAAAGACAGAAAGGAGTTGGGGGGATAGCTCTCAAACAAGGTGGGATGTTTGACAACCATTCACAGAGATACCAAATACTGGAGGAGGAGCAATTAGTAGGAAAGCAATGGTGGGTTCAATTTTGGATAAGCTAATTTTGAGGGACTGTCTTGACATTAAGCTATTAGAAATATGTCGGTAAAAATTATGGGCTAGACCTATTAATTTGGGATTTGTCAGTGTGCAAATTGTACTCAAGTCATGAAGATGATCCAGGTCCCTTCAGGAGGAAAGAACAGAGCAAGAACTGCAAGGGACAAGGAAGGAGTCCTGGGAAGCATGACTCCCGATGGGCAGGAGGGGGACTGGTACCCACACAGGAAAGTAAAAGAGGTTAAAGATGGAGAAGGATGGAGAAGTTCCCATCAGCAACCAGCGCAGTCACTAATGACATCATTTAAAGTGACTTCAGAGCTGCTGAGGGTGGCCCAGGCAGGACACGGTGAGTTGGAAAGAAATGCTAGGAGAAGTGAGAACACTAAGTGCAATGTGTGGTTGTTTGGAAATGGCAACGAATGCAAAGACCCCTGGCCTTCTCCTCTCAGAGACACGAAGAGGGGAGATGAAGAAACCCCACGGGAGACTTGGTGTCCTCAGAGGAGAATCAGGTCTCGGTTAAGTCCAGGAGCTACAAAGAATGTTCTCTGAAGAATTTAGGGGTGAAGGATGTCTACTAATAATGGAATGGTAACTGTTGGAATTCCTTAGATATTTTGGATATTAACTCCTTATCAGATGTATGGTTTTCAAATAGTTTCTCCCATTCCATAGGTTGCCTTTTCACTCTGTTGATTGTTTCTTTTGCTGTGCAAAAGGTTTTAACTTGATGTAGTCCCACTTGTCTACCATATGATCTATCAATCACACTTTGGGGTGTGTATTCAAAAGCATTGGAATCAGGATCTTAAAGAGACTTCTGCACTCCCATGTTCATTGCAGCATTATCCGTAAGTCAAGAAATGGAACAACCCAAATATCCACCAACACATTAATTGAGGAAGAAAATGTGGTTTATACATACGACGGAATATTATTCCACTTCAAAAAACAAGGAAATCCTGACATATGTGACAACACAGACAGACCTGGACGAAATTATGGTAAGTGAAATAAACCAGTCACAGAAGAAAAAGTACTGCATGATTCCACTTTCTAAAACAGTCAAACTCATAGAAACAGAAAGTACAATGGTGGTGGCTAAGGTCTGGGGAGAGGGCGAAAAGAGGTTTGCTGTTCAATGGGTCTAAAGTTTCAACTACGCAAGATGAATAAGTTCTAGAGACCTGCTGTGAAGCACTGTGTCTATAGTTCACAATACTGTACTGTGTCCAGAAAAATATAGTAAGGTAGATCTCTTGTTAATAGTTCTTACCACCAGAGAGAGAGAGAGAGAGAGAGAGAGAGGTAAATCATGAAACTAGATGCGATCACCCAGATGGAGAAGAAGGCAGAATGAGCCCTGGGTCCCTCCTGTGTTGAGAGGCTGGGTAGAATAAGAACTAGCAATGGAGAGAGGGAAAGAGAGACCAGTTAGATGGGAAGAAAACCAGGGGTGTTTGGAGTCTAAGAACTAGGTGAGAAATATTTCAGAGAGGAAGGAATGATTCATCACGCCAACGCTGCGGGCAGTTCCAACAGTATGAGGACCGGGAAAAAAAATCACTGGCTTAACAACATAGATGCCACGGCAACATTGAGAAGCTGGTGTTTGTAGAACAGTAGGTATGAAAACCTATTGCGAATATTTTAAGAAAGAGTGGGAGAAAAGGAATTAAAGACAGTAAGTATATAGAACTACTCCAGGGAATTTTGCTGTAAAGAAATGGAGCACAAACTGGAAGGGAAACGGAGGCAAAGACAAATGTTACACGCCACGCAGGGGCGGTCAGGGCCACATGTGTGGCCACGGGAGTGTGCTTTTGGGAATCAGTCCCCAAAGCAGCCTCCTACACGGTTCCCAAAGCAGTCGCATTGTTAGTTCCAGCCAGGATACCCAAAAGGATAATAAGGAAAAAAAATGTGAGTCAAGTTGTCAAACCAGCAACGTCGGGAAGCATAAGAAAGTTGATGGGTGAGAGAGGGCAGGGTGAGCCGGTGGGGAGGAGAAAACTGGAGGTTCCCCTGGACCAACCAATGTGCAACTAGCAGGCCGGGCACAGCACAGCCCTGGATGGAGACGGGACGTTGGATGGGCAGGAGCGCTTGGGGGAGGAGGAGGGAGCCTCTACCAGGCTGAGTGTGATCTGAAGGGGGTCTGGGGAGGCCTGACCACAGGTGAAGGACCAGGGCTCACCTGGCCTTCTCGCAGTGGTGCCATCAAGAAGATGCCCCCACAGCACTGTGGATGTCAGAGCAGCCGGGCTCTGCAATCCGGCCTCCCTCCCTTCCCCAGGAAGGTCTCCCTTGGGGGCAATAATACTCAAACTTCGGTGCAGGTCAGGATCCACCAGACCCCTACAGCAGAGCCTGGACCTGGGAAGGATGAGGAAGACCCCACAGGTGCTTAATTCTGCTCGACACCCACGTTTAGAAATCACTCCTCTACTACCAAGTGGATGTTCCGGGTTGTACTCTTATGAAGGGCCATTAAATGTCTTTGTGTCCCAATAAAGGTTTTATTGCATGTCTAGGCCCTGGACTGGCTTTTAGGGAACTGTGGAAGGGGTGACGGTAACAGACCTCAGCCAAGGCTAGGACAGTGAGGCAGCTCAGGGCTCAGGAAGTGGACCCCCTCGGGGTGGCAGGAGGGGAGCCAGGGCTGGGGAGCCTCACTGAGCCCAGTCTGGGGGCGGCAAGGTGTCTGGGAAAGGCCATGAGTATCCAGGCACGAGGCCAAGGTCTAGTGCGTGGCTGTGGCCTCAGGACTGGCCGGGCAGCCAGCGGGGTCTGAGCGAGGACCCAGCTGGGCAGTGGCAGAGGCCAGCGCTGAGAGACAAGGCAGTAGCTGGCAGTTCCCTGCGGCTCTGGCACGCTGCTCCTGCATTTGCTTGACTTTGCTGCCTGTGTGATAAAGCAACAGGCTCTTTCAGATAGGACCCCCTTGACACTTTTTGGGGAGACCCCCAGGTCCAGAGGCTCCAACGTGATAAGGAGTCCCCTTAGTTCCCTGAGCCCAGGCAGGGGGCTCGGTTCCTGCTACTCCAGCCACAAACAGATCCCTCCAAAGGAAACACCACCGTCCACCGGAACATGACATTTTCTGTCCTTCCATCACCGTTACCATCCTCAGCTCTCCTGGGCTGAAGGCTCATTGCAGCTCAAAGGCTTTGCTGAGAACCTTAGCTCCACTGTCCCCTTTGATCACCTAGTAAGAAAAGTCACCCCAACTTTGTAGGTCAAAACCCTGCATCTTAATGAAATAAAATGATGGTGTGGGGTGGAGGAAGGGGAACAGGGGCTGAAACTCAGGTCTCCGGCCTCAGCACCACTCTTTCTTATTATCGTGATCAAATACACATAACGTAAAACTGACCACTTTAACCCATCGCTTCGTGTAGGTCCCGTGGCTTTAAGTACATTCACATTGTGGTACAGCCATCACCACCGACCATCTCCAGAGCTATTTTCATCTTGCAAAACTGAAACTCTGTCCCCCTTCACTAATAACTCCCCAGATCCCTCCCCCGGCACCCACCCTTCTACTTTCTGTCTCTATGGATCTGATTCCTCTAGGTTCCTCATATAAGTGAAATCAAACAGTTTTGTCCCTTTGTGACGGGCTTATTTCACTGAGCATAATGTCCTCAAAGGGAGACAGAACCATCGGGGAGGGTGGTTTCCATCCCACAAGCTCGAGGTTAGGGGCCAGCATTTTCCACTGCGCTCCCTGCTACTGAAGCCCACGCTCTTGATTTCACTATGAACGGCATTCTGGCTGAATTGTGTCCGTCCCCCCAAAAATTCGTAGGTTGGAGTTCTCGCCCCCGACCCCGAGTATACCTTGGAATGTGGCTGTCTTGAGAGATAAGGCCTTTATGGTTTCATAAGCTTAAGTGAAATCACATGGCCGGGCCCTAACCCACTATGACTGGGGTCCCTGCTAGAAGAGAGATGCCAGGGATGGGTGCACAAAGAGGAAAGACCCTGGAGGACCCAGGGGGCACAGGGAGAAGGTTGCCGTATGCATGCCACGGAGTGAGGCCTCAGGAGAAACCACTCCTGCCAGCACCTTGATCTTGGACTTGCAGCCTCCAGGACGGTGAGAAAAAAAACTCCTGTTGTTTGAACTCCCTGATCTGTGGTATTTTGTTACGGAGGCTGAGCTGACTAATACAGATGCGGCTACGTGTTACCAGATTTGAAAGACCCACGTCCCAGAGTGGCTGCAATCCATCCCCAGTCTGATTTTTGTGGGCGTGGAGCATAGAGGTTACTTGACTCTGCATTTCTGTCTCATTCAGAGAGGGATGCGGTTTCTTAGCCTGCCCAGGGGTCTGCCATGGATGACCTTTCAGAGCTCTGAGTTTCCACTAAGACAGCCCAGCAGTTGGCCCCCAAAGCATGGCTTCACTGGCCCAACCTGCCTTCTTTTCACCAAGCAGCGCCCGTTCCCAGGGCCGGCAGCCCTGCAGAAATGTCAGGGATTCGCCAGCCAGCCGTGTGAATCATTCCTCCGCAGTCTTTCTGCTCTGGGAGAGGAAAACGCTCACAGAGAAAATAGCACGGCCCAAGAAATGAGCCCCTCCCCCCTGCAAGGAAAGTCACCAGCCGCCTAAACACAAGGACAAGAATCTTTGGTCTCAGACTCAGAGTGATTCTCTGCTATTTCTCAGTACACTGGGTTTGAAATTGTCCCTTTCTGGTATCATAATGTATGTGTAATTTTTGCTTTTCAGCCGAACAGGCTAAAAGAGAATTTTCCCCCTTTTTTTTTTTTTTTTTTTTGCCTATTCTAAGGCATATAAATTCCAAAACACAGCCTCCAGATGGGCCAGGGAAGCTGATGGCCTTGAGAGGAGTTCAGAAGGGTGAAATGGGGGTGGAAGTATGGGTTGAAAGAGCTGGAGAGAAAGCCAGACACCTTATCCAGAGATGAGGCTGAAGGAAACAGGCAATTTCTAGAAGAGTCTCAGCGAGGGCCACACAGGACACATGATCAGGAAGATTACACCCCCAAAGTGGCCTTGGAAATGTGTAACCCAACACAGGGAAACTGAGTAAGAGCGAGAATACCCATTACTGGAAACGAGATTCATAGATTTTCATGTAAGACTTGCTCAAGGGAACATCAGCCATGTCGCTGAGGCCACAGGTTCCCAGAGAGATGTTCCAACCGGAAGCCAGAGAATCAAGACACAGATTCCAGGCAGGGAAAAGGTCTTCAGCCTTCAAAGAGCAGAAGAGAAATGGGGTGGTGGAGGAGGGTCGTAATGAGGCCAACGCGAATGGATTGGTATGAAATTGGAGGACAGAAATTAAAGATGAACTAAAAACCAAAGGGGTAAAATCTGGTTGCAGAGAGCAACTGAAGCCTTTAATGGAGGGCAGGCACAGGATGGGGGCTGAGCCAGAGCAGGTCTGGGCCTCCGCCCATCCCAGGCCAAGGTCACCTGTACAGGGGAAGCCCCCCGAGTGACAGGAATTGTCTGTGTACGTGATGGATTGCACTTCGCTGGGTGGGCCTGATTGAGGAGAGGAAACTGACGAAAAAGAGAAAGTGGGGAGTTTCTGTGACCCCAGGGCACCATATCTCCCTCTTTATTCATTTGAGAGTGACAAGGGGAAGGTCACTGGCGTCAACAGCGAAGGGACTTGCATTTGGTGGTGGACCCAGGGTGGGGTTCCCTTCTGGTCCTGCATCTTCCCTAATCTTGTTTTCTCCACTGGTTACTAAATAATGCTGGCGGTGCTCACCTCATTTTACTGACCAGCACAATTACAGAATGTATCCATTAAGCAGGTATTTATGGCTCCCCTGCTCTGGCGAGGCACTGTGTGATATCGTAGCAATGGACTGGTGAGATAAACATTAATTTCTCTTTATCAGCAGGATGAATAGAGTTTCTCTCCTCATAAAATTAACAAATCCACAGTTACCCCACTGCAGTGGGAGGCCTGCCACAGTCCTGACCCACCCTTCTATTCACCCAAAGCTCCTTTCCCTTACGTTCCCATAGCACCTTTCAGACCTTCTGTTTGGCTTGAAAATTCATCACGGAAAACCTCGCTATGAGCCACTGGTCCCATCTCCTAGCCACTGAGAAAAGGGACACCATCTGACGTAATATCTCTTTCCCAACTCAAAATTTCCCGGGCTCTTCACTCATATTCTCCATCCTCCTTGAGATGGGGGCCTCTTTTCAATTTGATCTCTCAACCCCCAGCCCAGATGCAGTCTTACCTCTCAAAGGTTCTCCCTGGTGTCATTCTTACATCTGTCCCTACCAGCTTCCTCTACCCAGTGTCTACAATGTTCTGGGCTCCCCACCATAACTAAAGCCTTCCCTTGTAGTATTCACATTCCTATGAAACTGCTGCCCCCTCTCTCCTTCCTTTCCCTGCCCACGTTCTTAGAGAGGAAGGCTCTGCTGCAGCCTTCACCACCCCCGCTGCACACCTACTCCTTGGACCCTCAGAGTCTGATTCTGCAGTACTGCTGGCACTGCTAGTTAAAAAGTACCCGAAAATCTCCTGGTTTACATTCTATTCTCCACTGGGACCGCTTGACACCGTGACAACTTCCTCTTCAAAACGCCACCCATGGCCTCCGTGACACCTCACTCCCCACTGGGTCTCCCTCTTGTCACCCTGATGGTGCATTTTGGATGCTTCACTGATTCCTCTGGCCAGCCCCACAGCCTAACGCGGTCGTCTAAAGATCTGTCCTTACTGCTTTCTCCAGGGACACTCATGGATTCCCACTTCAAATGTTGCAGCAAAAATAGAAATGAGACTTTTCTTTTCTGATAAATAAGGAAAATAAGGAAACAATGAACAGGCTGGGGAAACAGCATAAACAGGCCTGAAAGGGTTAAGCAATCTTGGTTATTCTTTAGCTGTTACTACTAACAAACACTTGTAGCTAGATGTGTCCTTCACACAGCTAATTACTCTCTGACTCCATATGAATTACACCCTGCACCTGGCATTCTTCTCCCCCTACTCTCCCTTGTAGCACTCTTCATTTCAGAAAGAAGGTCACAGGCCGATAACTTCAGGGACACCAGACCCAGTTGCTGAACCTCCTGACACCAGCTTTGGCCATGAATTTACAGAAGAAAAGAAAAAAATGTAAGACCTTCATTACTCTGAAGCTTATCACCTACCCCAGACCATGAGCTCCAGCTATAAAAACCTTTCCCTACTCCGCAGGGGAGGAGGGCACAGTCCTTGAGGTGCTAGCCTACTGTGTTCTCTCTTTGCCTGGCAAAGAATAAAGCTACTATCTCTTTCCTCCAGACTCTGTCTCCATGCTTCTCTTTGACATCGGTGCACAGAGAGCCAACATTCTTGCAACACAACTCTGAGCAGATGCTGATGGTCAAGATGCATATCAAGGTCCCACACCTCCTCACGTCACCCTACCTGCACATTCCTTCACGCTACCTACACAATATGCACTGTGTTCAGCCATCTTTCATCACTCACCACATGGCCCAATTCAGACCTTCATCATCTCACCAGGACTCCTGCAATAGCTTCCTAACTATCCTCCACGTGTGCCCTAGTCTCAGTGCACTCAATTTAGTGCCTTCCTCAAAACCCAGCGATGGGTCACACAGTCCTTACAATAATGTCCAAATTCATTGCTTAAGGGTCTTCTCTCTGGATGTGTGTCCCTGTTCCAAATGAGCTGTGGGTTTTGAAGAAATTATTTTCCTTCCTCGAGCTTCTGTATCTCTACCTCAGAGTGTTGCTGTAGGAAAAGTTGCTCAGGTTGTACACTGCACAAGTGTGCCCAGCGGATGGAGCATGTGGAAACTGAAATCCAGCCCATGCTCTAATCACCAGATGGGTTCCCTGGTCTGGGCTGAGTCTGAGTGTGGTCAGAAGAAGAAGCTCCTTTCCCTAATTTGCCCAAAGGTAGAGTAAGGATTGGGACTTCCCCCTTCAACGCTTACACATTCCTCTCCCTACTTGACAGTCAGACCCAAATCTTCTATTTTTTCCAAACATGCCGTGTACTCGGACAACCTAGTGTGTATGTTTCCATCATCTCTGCAGCGGTGTCCACCTGGTGAAAACCTCATTCTCCAATGCCCCTGGGCCTGGGAAGGTTCTATGCATCCTCCCAGCTCAGAACTTTCCTCTTTAGCTCCACTGTGTAGATGGTTGCACGTTTCTCGAGCACTTACGTCACCCTTGTTTGCATTGTGATTTTGATTAGGAATCTATCTCCTCCATTGTTGGGTGATCTGACAGCAAGACGCAGAGTGGAGCCCACTCATGATGCTGGTTTGAGCTCAGTATTCCTGGCAAACCTGGATTTGTAGCCCTATCAGTTTGCAATTTGGAAAGCAAAGGCACAGAGCAGACCTTAAGGAGGATACATGTAAATCTTGAAGAAGCCAGCTTAAATAATTGTTTGAAACTAACATTTTAAATTATAGAAATAATATACAATGACCATATGTAAATTAGAAAAATATAGATAAGTAAAAAGAAATCAAAATTACTTCTAATCCCTATACCTAGAGATAGCCATTGTCATCATCTGGTTCTGTAACCTTACAAATGTCATTATACATATATTTACATATATATATGATTTAACCCCAAAATGAGATTATTATATTACCTACTTTTTCACTTAGTTTCATGAGCATTTTCTGATGATATAAAATATTTTTCTATAGAATTATTATTTTTAATGTCTGCATAGTATTTCACTGGATGGCTGTACTGTAATTTATTTAAACACACCCTCATTTGGTTAATTTTTATTTTTCTCTATTTTATGTAATACTGAAGTCAATATCTTTGTAACTAAATATTTGGTACAAAATGAATTTTCTCGTAAGAATAAATGCTTAGAAGCAGAACTGCCGGGTCAAAGGTTAGGTACACTTTTAAACCTTTTGCTCTCTGTAACTAAACTGGCCCTGAGAATCACCATAGCAACGTACCCATCCCAGTAGAGATCAGTGCCTTGCCAATTTCACCACCTTCACCAAAACGGATCTGATTCTGTCAGATCACAGAATTTTAAAGCTGGAAATAATCTGAGATCTGCCCAAAGGTCTCACACCTGCTGCCACTGGAATCAACTGGGGCTGGGGACGGGGCATTATGTATTTTTCTAAGCTCTCCAGGTGATTCTTCTATACAGCCAGGTTTGAGAACCACTAATATTGTCCATATTCCACATTCTAGGTTTGGGGAAACTAAGGACGGGGAAAGGTACGTAACAAATTGACCCAGGAAAGGAAGGCAAATGAAAATGTCTCCAAAATATAAAGGAGAAGAAAATGATGCATTTAGGTGGAAAATTAAGAAGTAGTAATTTATAGGTAATTATTGATAAGAGAACTGGTAAGTCCCTAGGTGTTTATATTTGAAATCTCATTCTAAGTCTGCAGACTATTTAAGAACACAGAATGAAAGGAATGCTGATATTCTATTCCATGGAAAAACCACTCATAATGTCAATTCATAACCATTTGTTCATCTTAAAACTTGCACTTTTTTGAAAATTATCGTTTTGATCTGAATGCTTCTCATTTTTAACCAGCATTTATACTTAACCTGATGTGATTTTACAAAAGAGTTTAGATTTACCTAACTTCCAAATTTTATAGTTTAATTTTTGTAAGCAATAGAAGAAACATCCTTCATCAATGATGACACAAGAACGGGATAGCACATGAAGGGACAATGGGTAATTCTACCCAAATAAATTCTCAAGAGTTTGAGAAAAAAAACTTGCACTTTTTAAAGTGTATCCTTATAATAACAAAGGGGGGGAGGAAAGAGCATGGATGCCTAGAGATGAACTTTACATGAGTGGGGTATAAAAGACGCAAAAATACATTTTTAAACAAATATCAATCCTGAAGATACAGCAAAATACTGTGTTTGTTCAGCACATAGGGAAGAATAATTGTGTGTGTGTGTGTGTGTGTGTGTGTGTGTGTGTGTGTGTGTGGCAGGGAGGAGTGAAGGAGATGGGGAGGGGGTGGAAAGGCTGAGGAATTGTGCCTAAGACACAACGTCTTCTAGAGACCAGCTGAATCGGTGATTACGACAAAGGGTTGCTTTCAGTTACCACTTTACAAGAAAGAGTGATTGTAGCACCTTTTTTCTGAGAAAGGAAATGTTCTCAGAAAGGAAAGAAACTTTTTTTTTTTTTTTTTGCTTTGTTATTTGCTGCTTTCAGGAGATACACTGCTTGTGGTTTTGAAAGTCTGAATTGCCTGTCACTAAATCCATCTTACCACTCCCACTGGTGAAATGAAGAGCTATTTCTTCAGTATTAGTCAACCAATGAGCAACTCTGTAAATGAGCATCCACCGCATTGCCGAGAGTGGCCCCAGACTTGGCCTCAGATTCCCAAAGGGCTTAGAATACAGAAAAGGGAGGTAAATTCACTTTCATGGAGCATGTCACGCCCCAGGCAAGCTTCTCCTTTCACTGAACCTCCCCACAGGAGCCAATCAAAGCCCAGTGACATTCTCGGAAGCCATTCTGCTGGTTGGTACCATCAGACCAAAGGAAAGAGCAGTCAATAGAGGCTGGAGAAACCAGGGCAGCTTCATTCAGGAGATGATCTCATCTTGTTATGGGTCAGTGATGCTAAACCTTCTGGCTTATTCTGCCCTACTTCCATACGGCGTATCAGAATCCTTCAGTGACCACACCTGGAGGGAACTCCCCAGGTGCTTCTGAGGGTTTCTCAACCTCAGCACGATTGCCGTCTGGGCTGGTAATTCCTGGTAATCTTCATCGGGGGCACTGTCCCGTACATGGTAGGAGGTTCAGCAACATCCCTGACCTCTACTCACCTGATGCCACTAGCTGCCCAAATCCCCCCAGTTATGACAAAGAAAAATGTCTCCGGACATTGCCAGATGTCCTCTGGGGCACAATCCCCCCTCCCCTGGTTGAGAACCGCGTTCTAGCGGCGAGCTCTGCTCTGGGGGAGAGCGAGCACAGAGAAGCATCAGAGATGTTCCAGAGAGGGGACCGAGCAAAGGCACAGACTGCAGAAAGGAGAGTCTTGTCTGCGGCATCATGAGGAGGCCGGGCTGGCTGGTAATAATAACAACAACAGCAGCTACAGTTTGAGAGCCAACAGTGTTACAGGTTCTCATTTTTATCCCTAAACATGTCCACATGTTATTACATCTTGCAGATGGGAAAGCAAAGGCTAAGCAGTATTCTTAAAGTCACCCGGATACTGTGACCCGGGGCTGGGATCTGAACTCAGGTCTTCCATGCTCTTTCTGTTGCTATAACAAGGACCAGAACTAACGATAAACTGTGGCATTTTGAACAAAATAAGGTGCAACTGGGTCACGTTAGAGAGAGCCTAGATTACCAGGGTAAGGAGGGGGCTTTTCTAAATGCAAGTGACACTCTTCTCACTCATTTTGCCACTTTTTCACAGGTAATGGATATTAGCTTTGAGCAAGAATGTACATTTTAGGAAAAGAATGTTCAGGGATAATTAAGAAGGCAGAGACAAATATTAAAGAAGAATAGAGTAGGAACTGGGAGATTGGGATTGACACATATACACTACTGATACTATGTATAAAACAGACAACTTATGGAAATATACTGGATAGCACTGGGAACTCTACTTAATGCACTGTGGTGTCCTAAATGGGAGGGAAATCCAAAAGGGAGGGGATATATGTATATGTATGGCTGATTCATTTTGCTGTACGGTAGAAGCTAACACAACATTGTAAAGCAACTAGACTCCAATAAAAATTAATTAATAAAAAAAGAATAAGAAGAGAGTAATAGCAAAGCAACCAGTTGTGGTCCGGTTAGAAGCTTAAAGGTATACATATGAAATTTTGTTAATGGTCTCTACATAAAAGAAAGAAAATAGAAATTCAGGGATTATTTCTTTTTCTTATGTAATGAGTGGCTCTGCCAGGGGGACACCCAGCCAGAAATTAAACTTGCATACATATGCAGGGACTGATCCTCTTAAACGAGAGAAGTTTCCACTATGTCATAATATAAGTGAGGATAAGAAATCTCTTGGGAACCCCTGCGAGGCCATCCTCATTTAGAAAGTCACATCACCTTTGAATCACTGGCAAGGTCTTCCCTTACAGGGGTAGATGCAGGGAAAAGAGGAAAAGAGCAGTGGCTTTCTTGGGAGGGAAAGAGTGACCCCACATAGGAGAATGAGTTATGGCCAAAGAGACCAGCACAGATGGGGGTTCTGGTCCACAGTGTAGAATGCCTTAGAAGGACACCTGCCTCAGCTCACTGTAGCTGCCAGGACAGTGAACGCCGCCTTGCCTGTGATATTCCAGATGTGCCCTTCAGGAGCAGCTCTTCACTAGGTGGATCCCCACCCCCATCATCCCGACCAGCCTGTACTTACAACAGAGCTCAGAATGCACGTTTCTGTAGCCCAGACCTCCACCATCGCGTGCCCCTGAGGTAACAGCACCCTTATCAGTCTCTGAGCTGTGAGGGACAGGAAGTGACAGGTTAGAGGTGAAGGTACCTTTCACATGTGCCCTCTGGCAACAGGTATGCTTACAGCACTTTTTTTTTTTTTTAAATTGGGGTATAGTTGCTTTACAATGTTATGTTAGTTTCTGCTCTACAGCGAAGTGAATCAGCTGTATGTATACATATATCCCCTCTTTTTTGGATTTCCTTCCCATGTAGGTCACCACAGAGCACTGAGTAGAGTTCCCTGTGCTATACAGCAGGTTCTCATTAGTTATCTGTTTTATGCACTTCGAACCATGTCCAAGTTATGCTTGGCTGGACATAGTACTGTAGACTTAGCAGTTTGTGAGTAAAATGATTTGAGAATGTGCAAACTTGGAATCAAAGTAGTAACAGGAAAATTATCATCTTCCTTCTAATGCCAATGGGATTACAACAATGTGTGCAAGACATTATTTAACACTCTACAGTAAGTCCCCTACATACGAACAAGTTCCGTTCTGATAGTGCGTTCATAAGTTCAATTTGTTCATTAAGTCCAACAAAGTTAGCCTAGGTACCCAACCAACACAATCGGCTATATAGTACTGTACTGTAATAGGTTTATAATACTTTTCACACTAATAATACATGAAAAACAAAGACAAAAAATAAACATTTTTAATCTTACAGTACAAGTACTTTGAAAAGTACAGTAGAACAGTACTTCTTAGCAGTACCAGCTACATCACCGCTACTTTTAGGCTTGCTTCCGGACATCCTGGGCTTGAAATAAAGATACTGTACTACTGTACTCTATAAAGTACTGTACAGTAAAGTACACAAAAGCACAACCACTTGTAGAGGATGCACGCACATGACAATGTACACCAGACACGTGAACTAACTTACATGATTGGACATGTGAACACACGTTCGCATCTTTGAAAGTTTGCATCTTGAAGGTTCATATGTAGGGGACTTACTGTATTGTAAATGGGAAAGAATAAATTTCCTGGCCATGATTCAATAAAACTAGAAATAATTAACAATGTTACATGCAAACAAAGAACCACTAGAAAAAAAGAAAGTCACTAAAATTGGTCAAAATGGAAATTGAGACTTAAAAAATGAAAACTTGTGGTAATCATTTCATGATTTATGTAAGTCAAATCATTATGTTGCACACCTTAAACTTACAGTGCTGTATGTCAATTATATCTCAATAAAACTGGAAAGAAAAAAAAACTTAAAAATCAAAACTTAAATATTAGCCAGAAGAATGTCACATATCTAACTTCTGGGATACAGCTAAAGCTGTACTGAGGGGACAATTCTTTATATCTTAAAAATAAAGTACTTGAATTAAGTTACTAAGTATTTATCTTGGGAAGTTACAAAAATCAACAATCAAAAATAAAGTTAAAAAAGGGGTAGACAAACTTAAAGATAAAAACAAAAAGAGGGGC
This sequence comes from Eschrichtius robustus, assembly GCF_028021215.1. Classification (NCBI taxonomy): domain Eukaryota; kingdom Metazoa; phylum Chordata; class Mammalia; order Artiodactyla; family Eschrichtiidae; genus Eschrichtius; species Eschrichtius robustus. The sequence continues at coordinate 90,978,029 of NC_090838.1, read as the reverse complement.
TTCCCTGGTGGCGCAGTGGTTGAGAATCTGCCTGCTAATGCAGGGGACACGGCTTCGAGCCCTGGTCTGGGAAGATCCCACATGCCGCAGAGCAACTAGGCCCGTGAGCCACAACTACTGAGGCTGAGCATCTGGAGCCTGTGCTCCTCAGCAAAAGAGGCCACAATAGTGAGAGGCCCGCGCACCGTGATGAAGAGTGGCCCCCACTTGCCACAACTAGAGAAAGCCCTCGCACAGAAACGAAGACCCAACATAGCCAAAAATAAATAAATTTTAAAAAAATAAATAAATAAAAATAAATAAATAAATAAAAAGAAATTAATTGACTAGGAGAAAATGTTTGCATTGATAAATCCAAGTGGTATGGAGGGTAGAAGGTGAAATAGACGTCTCTGCCTGGTCAAAAGGCAGGAGGGAAAAGTGAAAGCAAAAGGAAACAAAGTTAGAGATGAAACAAAGAACGACAGTGTATACATTTAGGACATGAGTGCTTTTAGGAGGATTACTTATATCTCTTTATGGTAATTAATTTAAATTTTTGACGTCTCCACAATTTCTAGATAATTGTAAAGTAGCAAAATTGATTAAAGAAAACTTTTAAAACCAAATTAATCAATAAATGTGACAGAAATAACAAATACAATGTAAGGATCACCACCAAAGTGATACTGTACTCAGATAGTTTCATGGGCAAAGTCTTCAAACCTATAGGGAAGAAAGAGTTACCAGTCTATGTTAACACTTCCAGAGCCAATAAAAGACGGAAATCTTCATATTCATTTTATAAAGCCAGCAAAATTGCTACAGGACAGAGTTTTAAAAAGTAAAGATCAATCTTATTTGTAAATATAAATGAAAATTCCAAATAAAATTTGATAAATGTAATGTATGAACAAATAAGAGAACAATGGGTATTCAGAAATGCAAAAATGGTTTAATACAAGGATATGTATTAATATGGTTAATCACATCAAAAAGTCAAAGGAGAAAAAGCATATAATCATCTTAATATATGCCAAAGACTCATGATAAAATTCAAGCACATTCCGATATCAACTTTTAGTAAATTAGTCCTGAAAGATTATTAAACTTAAAACAATTTGAATCTGAAATCATTTAAAAATCTTAACAACAGCCAACATCATAGCTAAAGTTAAAACATACAGACATATCTATTCTCATTTCTATTAATAAAATTCTAGACATTCTAACAATTAGACAAGAAAAAGAAACAAGTACCATCAATAATGGAAAGAAAAAGACAAGTCTATTACTATTTTTGGTTATGATCATCTATGTAGGAAAAATAATTGAATCTGCCCCCAAATATTAAAACTAATGGCAATTGGCCAGTTATAAAATAAAAATACAAAAATCAGCAGTACCCCATTAGTCAAGAATTAACGGTTAGAAGAAAACTGGGGGAAGAAGATACTAGTAACAGTCCTAATAACAACAAAAACAAGATGATTCCTGAGAAGGAACTCTATAAGAAGCTTGGGCAAAGACCTATATGGAAAAATTATTAAATTATATGAAGGGACCTTAAAGAAATATTGAGTTGAGAGATATACAAGTTTTTAAAGAGGCGTAATGTAAATTAATGCATAAATCCAAAGCAGTTCAAATCAAAATACCTTTATATTTTGTGTGTTGAAATGTGTTGTAACTTGGGAAATGAATGAATAAACAAGAAGAGTTAGGGAAGTGCTGAAAGAAAGTATAGTAATAAGTATAATAGTAAGGGATAGCTCGCATTTCTACATGTGAAAACAAAGTATAAAAATACGAACAGGGCTTCCCTGGTGGCGCAGTGGTTGAGAATCTGCCTGCCAATGCAGGGGACACGGGTTCGAGCCCTGGTCCTGGAAGATCCCACATGCCGCGGAGCAACTAGGCCCGTGAGCCACAACTACTGAGCCTGCGCGTCTGGAGCCTGTGCTCCGCAACAAGAGAGGCCGCGACGGTGAGAGGCCCGCGCATCGCGATGAAGAGTGGCCCCCGCTTGCCGCAACTGGAGGGAGCCCTCGCACGGAAACGAAGACCCAACACAGCCATAAATAAATAATAAATAAACAATAAATAAATTTTAAAAAAATGCTGGGAGTTATCACCATCATTAAAAATATATATATATATATGAACAGTGTTTATGTCTGTATGCTAAGATTGTGAACGTTTTTCCTTGTGCTTTTTTGCATTTTCAAAATTTTACTCGAGTATTTATAATCAGAAAAGTCTTTTAAAATGTAATCCACATACGAAATCCTAACCCTCTCTCAGTCTGTGCCCTGCTCCAGGCTCCCACTCACCCCCTTCCATCACCCCCTCTGCTCACCCACGTTTCAGCCCCACCCTCCTTCCAGCTTCATGCTCTGGCTCCAGTTTGATAGGGGGTCACATTTTCCCAAAAGTTTTCTCTGACCTCCTGTACCCCATCCTCACTGCTCCTCCTACATCACATTAACATCATGTGCAGGTAAGAAAATTGATGAAAGAAGAACAGACTTAGATTGAAGATGGCGTTTCACTGCAAGAGGGAGATATATTTTATCTTATGCTGAAAACACTTCAATTTATTTCTTAATCAGATTATTTTCAAGATCTGTGTCACATTCATGTTTTAATCTTGTAGGGGAAGAAAAATAACTTTCCCTCTACCCTTCTAGATTCTGTAACTGAGGTCTCCCTGCAATAAAAGACAGATTCACAAGAGGAAAACAAAAGTTTAACAACAGGTATACCTTCTGCTATATGGGTGAAACCCAGGAAAACTTAGTAAAACTCCCTGAAATGGCCCAAGCCACCACCTTAAATATCATCTCGTTAAAGACAAAAGAAAGATGTTGGGGGCGGGGACCAGTTATGGGAAATTATCAGAAAAAGCACAATAAACAAGGGTAACGTTGTTATGCAGATTTCAGAAGGGTGCCTTCTCCCTGGATGAGTTTCTTGTGATTCAGAGTCATTCTCTTCCTGGTACCGAGGGGAGACTTACAAATGGAGACTTCCTTTAAACATGTAAATATCTCTTAGCTCTGTTCCGAGCTTCTCCTGTATCTGCCATTTCTTAAAAATAAGCAGCTCAAAATACTCCTTAAGCCAAACAGGCAGATTTTGAGGTGGCATATTTTGCTCCTCTCCAACCCTCAGACTTAAGACCAGCTTATGGTTCTCAATCAAAATATCTTTTAAAACACAAATCGGTAGCATTACGAGGGATGTTTATAGTTCTGTTCTTCAGTCAGATTTCAGTAGTCTGTTTGAAAATAGGCATAAAGAAACTTAAAATACAGAGTTTTTAAAGTCTTTATAAGTAGCTCTCTGTTGAGATTTCTAAGGCAGAACAGGTTTCCATTGTGCCCTTCACTAAAGTTTCATGTTTTATTGTTCAGAATACTCTCTGGCCACTGCCTGTTCTGTTTATCCTAACATCAATGATCCACATCTCTTTCTGACCTTTCTGATCTTCAACGGTTTCCTTTTGAACTGCCCCCTCAACAGGTACCTTACGATTGATTCTTCTTTCTCCTCTGCAATATTTGCTTGTTGGTTTTTTTGTTGTTGGTTTGTTTTCCTTTTTTGAAGGAAGGCATCTTATTAGTGAGCCCAGCCAAGGGAGTAAAAAATAAATAAACTCTTTTGTTCAGGAACAAATAGGAGTAAACAAACTTGTCTTTTCATGTGTGAATTCACACATGGTAGTAGTGGTGAGGTGGTAAGTAAATCAGGGCTTCCTGGCCAGAAGAAACAACTGCATATTATCAGTAGAATTTGTTTTATATTTCTGCAATTTATCCTGTACCTGTTAGGCAGCAACATCAGAGAGAGAGAGAGAAAAAAAAGAAGAAGGAGAAGAAGAAGAAGAAGGAGAAGGAGGAGGAGGAGGAGGAAGGAGAAAGAATGAAAGAAAGAAAGAAAGAAAGAAAGAAAGAAAGAAAGAAAGAAAGAAAGAAAGAAAGAAAGAAAGAAAGAAAGAAAAAGAAAGAAAGAAAGAAAGAAAGAAAGAAAGAAAGAAAGAAAGAAAGAAAGAAAGAAAGAAAGAAAGAAAGAAAGGAGAAAGAAAGAAAGAGAAAGAAAGAAAGAGAAAGAAAGAAAGAAAGGAAGGAAGACTGTATCATGTACTGCTAATTCTAGCTAGCTCCTGGTTCCAGCTAAAATAAAAGGCACAATTCTTACAGCTCTCCCAGAAAGCTGCTCCCATAAGCTCCCCCTCCTTCAAACAACCAGAGGAAAACCCAAGGCACTAAGCCATCACCATAATCAAAATCTGATTCATTATGGCAAGACATTGTTGCATGATGCCATATCTAAATCCACCTATGTGGCGTGATTTAAGTAGTCTTTACGTTGTGCATTGGAAAAAGAAGAGAAAAAGAAAGAGACTCCTCTTTATTTGGTTGTGTCAGATATAAAAAGGAAAATCCTTAAGCATTTCCAGTTGCCCCAGTTGGTACCGAGATGGGCTGTGCTCACAGTTGGGGCATTCATCTTCTGGGCAGGTGAAGGTGGAGAGGCATGTGATGGCAGTTATCCCCCTTACCCCAAAGCCTGCCTGTGCTCAGCCCCCATTTCTGTGGCTGATTGGCTTGTTCCCATGGGGAAGCTGCATCATTTGGTGCATGCTTGTTCCCATATCTTGCAGCATAATTTGGACAACCCAAATGTGCCAGCGGCAGCCCCATTCCCCTCCTGGGTGTGCTGCCCCTTGCTTGCCTGCCAGCTGCCCAGAAGAGACCCATTAATAACTAACCTGTCTGCTCCAAGCTGCAATATTAGTAGCAGGGATCAGCCCCCATTCACTCATTTATTCCTAAGACTTGTGGTGGGAGGACATAGTGAAGGAGGGTAGGGAAGACTGCCATTGTTGGTTCAGCTTTCATTTCATTTTACTGACCATCAAAAGCATTTATGTGGCTAGGTTATACCAAATAGATACATTAAAAATTGCTTCTGAGCCATTGAGCCATTTTATAATCTAAACCAAAACATTCCCATCAAAGGAGCTCCAAACCTAATATGGTTCTTTTATCTCCTTTGTTAAGGGGGGAAATAAGCAACATTATTCTGAAGAAAAAATTGCATTGTTCATGCTGATGTCAATAAGAAAGAAAATCTGAAGGAAAAGATTAAAATGTTGATGAGGTTTATATTTGTCAGAATTCTTTCAATTGCAAGAAGCAGAAGTCCAATTTAAGTAGAAATGAGGAAGATCGAATTCCTGAACTTGAGCATTCTAAGGGAATTCAGGCACAGCAGGATTCAGGGTCTCCAACAATATCATGAGTCTGGCTTGCTCTTTCTAGCACACTTTCTCCTTCTCTGATTCTGCTTATCTCTGTAGCTTTTCATTTGTGGCATGATTCTTTCTTAAGTCTAACAATTTCTATGTTTATGGAAAGAAAAATTGCTACTGGCAATCTACTTCCAAGAGAGAAAGAGAAAAGAGACACAGAGAGAAGCAGACAATTTTCCCCACTTAGTCCAGCTGAAAAGAATCTTGGAGGATTCTGGCTCACCCATCCTGGGTCACAAGGCTATCTTCAAATTCTGTGCAGACAATGCTGTATTAGGATTGACCAAGCCTGGGTCATAGACCACAGGGTCCATATGCATAAAAGAAGGAGTTTCTCAATGGAATCAAAAGAAGGGTGAGAAAATATATGGGTTAGACCCAAAGTGTGGTCCACCACAAACCCGGGTCCTGTCTAGGAACAAGGAATAAAACAGGAGGAAAACCGTCATTTAGAGACATCATGGCATATTGAATTTTAAAGTCAGCTAACCCTGGGTTCAAATACTATTATGTATTTGGGAAAGGTATTTAAATTCCAAAGCTTGACTTTTGCATCTGCAAAACGTACCTGGGTGTCGTGAGCATCTGTAAGGTAAGTGCCCGGCACATAGTAGATGCTCAACAAAACATTAACCCCTGTAGTCATCAGAAGTACCATTTGAAGTTACCAGGTGTAGTGTCCTGTGACACGTTTACATGTTTTTACAAACACCCACATTCATTCGACTTTGTCCTTCCTCCTGGTTACAAAGAACATACACTGCACCCCAGTGTGGTGCACATGTATACTCTCTCCCCACAGCAGTCCACGCTGTGAGCTCTTCATTCCTTTCCTGTAACAAAGCTTCTATTTCATACCTCCACTCCTCAGCTACCCATCACGCTGTGACACAATCAACAAAGTCTCCCCCTGCATGTGTGTGAATGGGGACATCTTCATTTTACGAAACTACTCTTCCTGGTACTGCATACACTTAACTGTTTTTTTCATTTAATTCCAGAGACGAGTGTAGTAGTAGACTGATGGAGATTTTTTGGAGGAACATAAGAGTTCTAGAGTCCCTAAAATTTGACCAGGTAGCCAACCAGCTATGTAGAAAGCCAAATCTAATTGAGACACAGGATTAAGTATTAGGCCTCAAGGACCATTCAAGTCAATAAAGAGCTTTTGTCTGTGACATAGAATCAAAGATACTCGGTGTTCAGTGACGTGCTGTTCCCAAGAGCTTGAGCCTAGAATGACATGTGACAATCAAAGGATCCTGCATTAGATTTAGAGGTGAATAAGACGATGATAATCTCACAACTAAGATTACCGTTTGTTCTGTTTCAAGGACATAGTATAGGCATGCGAGGGCCACATGGAGACAGATCAATTTCAGGTTTTAAAAATTATGGTACAATATACATAACATACATTTTACCATGTTTAAGAGTACAGCTCTGCGGTCCCAAGTCCATTCATACCGTTGTGCAAACATCCCCGCCATCCATCTTCAGAACTGGTTCATCTTCCCCAGCTGAAACTCTGTCCCCATTTGAGTTTGGTTTAATAATGGCATGCTTCGTGCAGGCAAAGAAAATACAGAGAATGACATCATTAACATATATGCATCTATCTCTCAGCTTCCCCAAATTAGTTTGTAACATTTCAGATCTCCTCCCCCTTCTCCTTTTCTTCTTTTTAAGGAAATGAAACACTTATTGATACAACCGGTCACCCCCATGCGGCCCACCCGGCCCATGTCACTGTCTTCTTCCCCCAGGGTCGCCACTGCATTCACAATTTCATAACATCTAGGCATATCCATAAGTAATATATAGTACTGTTTTGTACGTTATTGTATTTTTATATGTAACTAGTTTAAATATTGTGTGTGTTCTTCGGAAACTTTCCATCGACATTGCTTTGAAGTTGACCCATGTTAATATATGTAGCTCAAATTCATTCTCTTTAAACTGTGAATAATAGTCGATCTGGGAGATATACCACAGCTTAGATGTTCTCCTATCCATGGGTATATTTAATTTGCTTCCAAATTTTCTCTCTTACAAACGATGCATCAATAAGTACTCTTACACATGTGTCCTTCTTCACATATGTGAATTTCTTTAGGCTACACCTTGGACAGCTACGAGCTCTCCTCCACTGCTGATGACACTGCAAATTGGTTAAATCACTGCGGAGAGCATTTGGCAATAGCCAGCAAAGCATCCGCTTTGGATAGGACTTTGGGGGATTTTCTATGAAAATCCACTTTTCCTTTTGATGACTTTACAACGATTAGTAACACCTTTTATGGAGGGTCCTCTGTCATAAAATTATGGATACCAGATCTAATCTTCACAGTGCACTGCTGTGTAAATCATTTGTCCCCCTGTTGCAGATGATGAAACCAGTGCTCAGTTCTGATAAATGATTTGTCCAAGGTCACAAAGCTGCTAAGTGACGACCCAGAAGACAGATCTGAGACTCTGTGTTTCTGTAACTTGAAAGTCAGATTCTTGTCATTCACAAGCTTTTCACTTTTTTTTTTGGGAAATTAAGAGACTGTTTATCTTTTTTATGAGATATCACATTTTATTCTTTCAAATAAGAGCAAAAGAAAATTCATTTGTAATATATAGAATCATTAAAACCATAAACAATTTCATTGAAAACTTTTGCTACTGAGTTGAACAATTTTCAAACTTACAATTAACACTTGACAAATATGATATTTCATCATATGTTTATATTTTTGAATATACTGTTTAAGGGAATTCTATTAAAACATATCTTAATATATCTTTGAAACCAAGAGTTATTTAGCCAATATCTGTACTTATTTTCTTTTGGATTTGGGCCAAGTTTATGTATGCTATTTTTTAAATTAGCATAGTTTTCTTACTCGAAATATTTTGGTGACCTATGACTTTTTTTTTTTTAATTGGGGTATAGTTGCTCTACAGCCACTATGGAAAACAGTATGGAGGTTCCTTAAAAATCTAAAAATAGAATTACCATATGACCCAGCAATCGACTACTGGCTGTATACCCTGAGAAAACCATAATTCAAAAAGACACATGCACCCCAATGTTCTAATTCAAAAAGACACATGCACCCCAATGTTCATTGCAGCACTATTTACAATAGCCAGGACATGGAAGCAACCTAAATGCCCATCGACAGATGAATGGATAAAGAGGATGTGGTACATATCTACAATGGAATATTACTCAGCCATAAAAAAGGAATGAAACCGGGTCATTTGCGGAGAGGTGGATGGACCTAGAGACTGTCATACAGCGCGAAGTAAGTCAGAGAAAAACAAATATCGTATATTAATGCATATATGTGGAATCTAGAAAAATGGTACAGATGAACCTATTTGCAAAGCAGAAATAGAGACACAGACATAGAGAACAAACATATGGACACTAAGGGGGGAAAAGGGGGTGGGATGAATTGGGAGATTGGGATTGACATGTATACACTAATATGTATAAAATAGACTACTGATGAGAACCTGCTGTAGAGCACAGGAAACTCTACTCAATGCTCCGTGGTGACCTAAATGGGAAGGAAATCCAAAAAAGAGCAGATGCATGTATACATACAGCTGATTCCCTGTTTCTCTTAAGAGCTCTCTCCCATCAAAGCCTGCTCCAGTCCATGTCAGGATGACCCCAAATGCCTCTCACAGCCCTTTCCTCCACCCTTTCCATCTCCTTTCTTTCCCTCACACTGATTCACAGGTGTGTAGGGTCAGAGTTGGGGGAACAGAGGCGAGGGGATGCCTCTAGCATCATGCCTCATGGGGTGATTCTGGGAAGAGCCCTGGATTAAGGGACCTAACTCTGCTCATGGAGTGTCGACCTTGTCACCTAAAACCTTCTTTCTTCCTCATCTAAAAATCTGTGAAAAAGGAATCCAAGCAGGATTTTTTTCTCTTGTCCCTGATTTTCAAGACTGAGGAGAGAATGTGCTTAATTCCCCATGATCTAAGAGCAGACAGCTCCGCCGCAGGCCCACTGAGAGAGAGGAATGTTGCAGAGGAGCCGGCCCGACCCCTCCTCACGGGCGCACACACCCCACCCCAAGGAACAATCACCCCACGTCCGGAGAGAAGTCATGGGCCACCTCTGCTATGAGTAGTCAGTTCATGAGAAGAGGCTATCTCTTCTCTACTCTCCTGGTGGCGGAAGCCCAAGAGAATTGTTCCTAAATCTTAAGAGTGCCAGCAAGAAAGAGGGACGGGATCTCAATTCCTGCTGTGTGTCCGCTTCGCTGGTAGATTGACTGAAGGGCCCCTGTGCTTCTGAGCTACATAAAAGCTGACTTGAGAAGAGCTGGCTTGGTGGGCACCGCCAGGTGGAGCAGGCCAGGGATGCCCACTGCCACCTGCGCCCACAGCACCAGGGGTTCTGGCTTCCAAGCGGTTGGAAAGATGGATCCCGCGTGTGCGAGACCATGGCAGGAAGCTGAGCCGGGAACACAAACATCTAGGTGTGTGGTGTGAGGGCCCACACCGCATGCCGGCCCGGAAGGACAGCCAGGTGTGAGCTCCTGGTAGGTAAGACATGAAGTTCACCATCCACCCACCTCAGTCCCGTGGGCAACGAGCTAGGACAGCCACTGAGATGCCCCAGGGAGGGGGCTGCCACCATGTACAGTCAAGGATACAGGCTTCTATCTTTTCCGTCTCACTGCTCCAACTAGGGTAGGAGAGAGAGAGCAAGAGGAGGGGTGCATGACCTACACCCACGGTCAATCCGACCACTAGAGGCTCAGCTCCCATCTCCCCCTAGCGGCAGAGAGGAGCAGAAAGGCTCTGAATCAAAGGATGACGTAATCTGGACTAGAGCTGCATCCTCTAGACCCCAAATGACACTTCAAGGCACCAAAAGTGACCACGAAGCTATCAAATCCCGCCAAGTGTTCATTAAGGGAGCTGACGGGGAAGGGGCCTCAGCATTGGCGGGTGGGGGCCGACCACATTAGTACCACAGCCATGGAGCTCGGTTACCTGGGGACACCTGTCTTCCCCCTGCTGCCAGTCTTAGGGAGGGGATGGGATGATGGAGTGAGATTTCATGTCGCACTTTTCCATCCTCGATGGGCCATCTCTAGAAGAATCACCAGCAAAACGCTTACCCATCCAACCGTACCAGAGGCTAAGGCTGTGAGTTGTGTTTCTAAAGGACGTTTTTTTGTGTTGCTGAGGCAAGGAGGAGGAATGTGGAATCAGCTAGCCAGTCTGTTCTCCCCGCATATTTTATTAGCATAGATTTTTATTGCTTTGTGTCAAATCAACGTTACAGTTCTTTACAGGAACCCTTAGAAATTGAAGACAAAAGTGCCAGGGCGCCCCCTGTAGGACACTTGGAGCAATCGCGGGCGCCACGTGGGAGGCCTGCTTCAGCACCGGGTTTAAGGGTCTGGGACATCCCTGCAGCTGCCTGCAGGGGCTTTTACAGTCCGTTCTTGTCCTTGGGAGCAGACAGGTAGCCACCTCCCAGGGGAGTCGGCGGCGTTCCCAGAGGGGCTGAGCCACAGCGACCCGCCAGCCGTGATTGGGGGCGGGGCTGGGGGGCTGGGGGTTGCCCTGGGGCTGAGGAGGGGACCCAGATTCTCTGTCATCAGCAAGGCTGAATCTTCCCCCCTCCCGCAGCTGCCGCCACCCTCCCCAACCTCGGGACAATTTCCCCGAGTACCAAGGGAAAACCACTTTAAATCATTTATTCTCCATTCTCCGAAACGGACATGTCTGGTGGAGGGTTTAGTCTTAGGTTTAATTTAAACCAACCAGCTTGGCAGACGCCACAGGCCTGTTCAAGCAACCCAGTGGCTTCTGGCCGCAGCTCTTTACCACGCCGACGCTTGATGGCCGTGGGGAGCCCGACCATGGGGGACGGGGGTGCTCAGCGGAAAACAGCTGGGTCCCCGCAGCCTCTTCATTTAGCAAGGTAACATCCAGGCCAGCCATGTCCCCTTATGCCCTTTGTTGCATTTAAAATATTACAGATGATACAGATAGCTAGAGATACAGATACGATACAGATACAGATACGATACGATCTCCAATCAGTTAATTTTCTCCCCCATGATTTTTTCTTCTCTCCCTCTGCTCTGTATCCCCCTGCACCCTCTGCCCATCTCCCCTCCTTTTTAAAAAATATTTATTTATTTATTTTTGGCATGCGGGATCTTTAGCTGTGGCATGCCGCCGTCTTAGTTGTGGCATGCATGCGGGAAGGGATCTAGTTCCCGGACCCCTGCATTGGGAGGACGGAGTCTTACCCACTGGACCACCAGGGAAGTCCCTCCTCTCCCCTTCTTGTTGCTACCTCACCTGTCCACTAGCTTGCACAGACCATCAGGGCAGAGGCCGGGCTGTTTTGTTCATCTTTGTATCTACGTAGGAGGCCCATTTGCTGAATGAACACATGGTAGAAGATGACAATAAAACCACAAAAGTCCTGTTTCGGACGCGTGTTGGAGCACAATACCTCTGCCAAACGACCTCCCAGGGCTCTTTCCTGGTCTCCTGAGTGTCTACAGACTGGACTCTCGCCGTTGGTTTGGAAGGTGAAGGCTGGAGCAGGTGTGTGTGTGTGTGAAAGACGGGGCTTCCAGGAACACAGGCAAAGCACGGCTTCCGGGTTCCCTGGCCGCACCCTGAGAGGCGGGGCAGGCACAGCCCTGGGAGGGGCTCCCGCCCAGCGTTGGGCTGCTCACCCGTTCCCCGCTTCCCCGGGAGCCACACTGGGCAAAATTTCCTAAGGGAGACCAGCACCGCAGCAGTGCAACGGAAATCTGGCACAATCTCAGATTACAGATACAATGAACATCAGGCCAAAAGTAAATGTCGCTGCGTCCCACGTTCCCATTGCTCATTCATCCGCCGACCTCTGCCAGCACCATGCTGTGCTGGGGGCCCTCGACTCCCCCAGAGGCAATGGCTGTGTCCCTGGGGGCACACATGGCCACTGTCAGAGTCAAGAGGTGCGGATGCTTTATTTTCACCCTGAATGAGACGGGCAGAGCCTGCCTCTCATTCAGTTAGTCATTTGTGGGGATTTTCCAAGCTGACTGATATTACTTGAAACCGAAAAGGTGGAAAACTGAGAAGGGAATGGTTTTTCAAGCACAAAGGCTAGGAGTACATATCCCGCTATTGGGGGAGGGGTGCACCCACCCCTCCCCCAATAAAGGATTTGGTTTTGTTGATTTATTCCAACAAGCAGATATTAATACTTACACACAAGACCTAGAGCCTTCTCAAGGGCCCAAGCATTTCTTCTCAAGAATATCTGTGCCCTATCAACTATGGTGTGAAGTGAACTCAGAGAGGGTGACATCAAAGCAGGGCAGGGACATCCTGAAAGCCCAAGCCTCCTGGTAGTTTTAGGGGCTCGCACGCCTCATAGGGAAGCGGCTCACCACTGCAGCCTATCTGACTGAGCTCCGTCCTCTTCCCCGCAGGGCACTAAAGCTAAAGACCCCAAAGACATTGGCCTCTCTCACCTGGGGGGGGGCGGTGGGAAAGGAGAATACACAGTCAGGTTGTGACTTGCTGTTGTGGCAGTAACTTACGCTACCAGCGTGGGTAGCAGTAGCGGCAGCCTAGATGCCACTCCCCTTCGTTTGGAGCCCCGGGCCTCTCCTCATCCCAATACTATGGCTCCTCAAGGTTTAGGAGGCAGCCAACTGGATGGGGCAGCAACAGAACCCAAACCTGCAGGAGTGGCCCCGCCTCCACGTCAAAGTCCTGCTTGAGACCACACCTTCCAGGGCCACCAGCAGCATAGCACACTGGATCCCACAGGTGCCCACTCCAGGGAGACGGGCCTGGGAATTACACAGCTGCACCCCAGCACCGAGAAGTGTGTGACTGCGTCCTTCAAGACCCAAGACATCCCACCCCATCCATCTTGTTGAACATCTCTTTTGAAACATGCAAAAACATATGAAACAAGAAATTTCCCATTGTTATGACCAAAATAGGAACTCAAACATGAGCCTGAAATTCTTCACTGGGACACCTTAGAATAAATACTTAACGCTCTGGCATCTTCAACCAACATATGGTCTGAGTCACAACCACAAACTTTGTGGAGGGGAATTTGGAAGGATGTTTCAGATGTCTTAACCTAGAAATTCTATTTCTAGTCATCTCTTCAAGGCAAATCATCAGATGAATGCACCACATTTGCAAAAGTAACCAATTGGAAACAACCTAAACACCCTTAAATCAAGGATTAGTTTAAAAATTCTAATACATCTATCCAGTGGAATGCTATGCAACCATTAAAAATGGTGGTGTGTGGGGGCTATAGTTAGTAATCCTGTTTTGTATATTTGAAAGTTGCTAAGAAAGTAGATCTTAAAAGTTCTCATCACAAGAAGAAAAATGGTAACTATGTATATTGAGGGATGTTAACCAGACTTATTGTGGTGATCATTTCACAATATATACAAATATTATAACATTATGTCGTACCCCCGAGACTAGCATAATGCTATATGTCAATTATATTTCAACAAAAAAAGATGTAGTTCTATTTTACTGGCTTGTAATTATGTCCATGATATGTTGTTATGCTGATCTATTAGTATTTTATTGGGGAACAATTAGATATGTATTGCAAGATCAAATCCATGTAAATATTCATATATACATCAAAATGCTAATAAATATTGTTTTTTAAATAATTTCACGTTTTTATGAATTTTTCCAATGAGCAAATAATCAGGAAAAGAAGAAGCTGATTATATGTTGAAAACAAAAGAAAACCAAATGCCTTTTTCCCTAGCTAGAAAAGAAAAATGTGTTTCTTTTTTCATAGGCAAATTTGCTCAAGTGTCTGAGAGTTAGTTGTTTTTAAAAAATCTTTTAAAATACTTTAATGTTCAAGCTTACTTTGGAGAAGATTTCATACATATCCAAAAATAGAGAAAATAATATGATGGGCCCCCGTGAGCCTCATTCATGGCCATCTTGTTTCCTCCATTCTCTGAAGGGCTCCTCCTCTCCCTACACTGAATTATTTTGAGGCAAATCTCAGACATCTTAGTATTTCATCCATAAATGCTTCACTATATCACATCTAAAACACAAGGACTCTTTTGGAAACATAACAATGCTACTATTATGGCACCCCAAAATTTAATGGTTATGTTACAGTATCATGAAACACTTAGTGATACATTTCCTAGGGCATTTCTTACAACTGCATTACCCCTGGGTGATCTCTTACATCCTTAATTTATTCATTTTTAAAGTGGAGAAAATATAGGATCATTGAGAGTAATAAATGAGAGAATATATTAAAGAGGTTAGCATAGAGTCTGGCACATTGTAACTGTCCTAAACTAGTAGCAACGGGTGATTTGCGATGTTTTCCACTTTCTCATTCACTAGGCATTTGCACGAATTAGCTCTTTTTTTGTGAATTTCCTGTTTATATCTTTTGGCCCTTTTTCTAGGGGGCATTAAGAATGGCAGCCTTTATCGTTCATATGCTTGCTCACATTCTTTTCCAGTTTATTCTACACTTTTCTATTTTACTTGTGATTATGTAGTAAAATATGTCCTTCCTTTCCTTTGTTTGGATCCAATATAATATACATCTATAGTTTTTCAGTGTTTTGTGGTTTCGTGTTTTTTTAATTTGGTTCATATAAACTTTGAGAATCACTCATCAAATGAGCCCTGTAATCTATACTTTCACTAAAAAAGCAAAAATATAATCACTCTCTGAATTCATGAGCTTATATATTTTTTGGTAGAATCAGGTTTTTCTTAAGGTAGAACTACTCTAAATATGTACTCAGTGATATAAGGTAATCTTGGGTTTACCATATTCACAGTAATACCAACTAGCCGTTTTGTCTAGGGCTTAAAGTGCTTTCCACATATTGCATTTAATACGTACCATCCTCTTATCAAGGAAGTATTATTCTCATCTGGATTCTAGGGATGGAACACTGGCCTAATGGAACAGAGAGATTAGCTACCTTGAACCCAGGTTATCTGCTTCCCAAGCCCCTCTAACACCAGACTATGCCTCCTTCCTCACCTGCAAAGTGAGGAAGGTCCTTAGGGTGCCACCTCACAGAGCTGACGATGAAACAATAAGTATAAAGCATGCAGAAGAATGTCTGAAATGTTTTGAGTGCTCCATAAATGTTACCTTTCATCTTCGTCATCATTACTGTAGTAACAAAAATAATAAGGGCAAACTAATAGAGTATAAATAATATTATTACAATACACTAATAATAAAAGCCAATGTTCACTGAGGTATGGCTAGGCACCAAGAAGCATTTTACTTGCTGGTTATCCTACAAGGTAGGTACTTTCATTATCCCCTTTTTACAGAGGAAGAAACTGAGGCACAGGGTTTGTGACTTGCCTGAGAAGCTAAGAAGTCACCAGTTTAGCAAATGCACTCAGTTAGTAGGTGGTGGAGCTGTGACTGGAATCCAGGCAGTCTGATGGCAGGGCGACCTTTATGGAACCACCACCTTAGACCCCTGCCTTGTGGGCATATAGTCAGGACCTCCTGGTCCCCATCACAACTTGTGGACAGATGGCTGCAGTCTCGGAAGCCCAGGGATTACGAACACAGTGACAGACTTAGAAAATGGCACTCTCTCAACGTTTTCCACAGCCTAAGAAGAAGAAAGAGACTCTTGGCCTTAAGGTGGAGACTCCAACAGGCTGCGCGCGAGCGCCAGCGAAGATGAGGATGCGTTCTCGGCCCAGGGATGCAGCCCCTGGCCCAGGGGGTTCCGCGCGGAGGGATGGCGAGCAGCGTCTCGGCCACCAGCAGAGGGCGCAGTGGCGCCGTGGGGAGGCCACACGTGTCCTCTGATGTCTCCAAGTTGGGGGGTGAACCTCGGTTTCCCTGGGTCTCAAGAGAGGAAATGCTTTTCTCTTTCACAAGGTTCTTCACCCGCGGGGCTACTTTCTTTTCCTCTGGATGTCATCCTGTTACACAGGCAGGAAGTTCTGTTCACTTGGCTGTTGGGAAGACTTCTCCTGCCCTGCGGTCACAAAACAACAAATAAAACGAATTGACCCAGAAGTTAGGCAATCAAAGAGGAGCCAAAATCACTATTTGATAAAGCCTGTTGATTGAAGAAAGCAGACTATCATTCCTGCGTGGTGACCCGAAGGCTGGGAAGCTGGATCTGTGTTTGTCTGATTGCTTTGGAAACACATAAGTGGGTCATTAAACAATCGAGTGACTGGACTCCACATTTCGAAAAAATTGAGCAAAACTCGACAGAATAGAATGGAACCAATAATAGAACAGAATTTTATTTTCATTCTTTGTGTGCGTGCGTGTGCTTACTGAGTTGCGATGTAAAATATATCTAATTCTGTAGTTCTCAGTTTAAACGATGTGAAAGCTGCTGGTACATGATGCGAGCCCTTCAGGCAAATCCTGGGAATCCAGGCTCTGCAGCCCTGGTCTGTCTTGCACGTGGCTTGGTCTGGGGGGCTGGCCACGTTTGATAGATGTTTTGAAAAATCATCCAGCCCCTGCCCAAGCCTCGGTCCTTATTAATGTTTTTATTTTCCAGAAAGATGCTAAGGGGAGTGGCGGCAGAGGTGGTGGTGTTTGGGGGGAGGGCGAGTAAATCCCGCTGATACAGCACTAAAAAGGGAGGGAAATGGGGGGAAAGGAGGGTCAGAGGGCCTGCGGGAACTACAGCACCATCATCATATAAATCTTCCATCTCCAGGGTTTTCCAGGTAAGTTCAGGGACAACACGAATAAATCAATAAAACAGTAGATGCCAGTGATGCAGATTAAGAAAGAATACATCCACTGAGTAAAGGGGAAAATTTTTTCTTTTGCCCATTATCCTCACATTTTTCTATAACTGTAACCACACTTTGGGTTTTGCCAGTTTTTCAGTTGACACCAGCACCCAGGTATAAATACTTAAATGGTGACCAGCTGGTTACTTAGATGTAATAGAAATAGGTTTTAATTTTCTCAGTGGATAAAAAAGAATTTTGATCACTTTCACGAGCGCTCAACAAATAAAACTATTATTTATATTTCAAAATTGAGAATGAAATTTTCTTCCTGGTCCGCTGATATTTGCAACAGTTATAGCTTAATATTTCACTGTGGACAGAGAGGGGAAGGGGTACACACACAGGCTTCCTGCCCACCGAGACCCCAGGCTCTCACCCCATCCAGCTCTCCTCTGTGGCTAAGCCCAGCTGGGTCTCCAGAATCCCACCCCCAGTCCCTCCTGCAGCAGGAAATTGGAAGCAGGCAAAGAGGGGACAGAGCAAAACACTTTAGTGCCGCCTGTTTCGGCCGGTGTGAGTGCACTCCTAACCCCCTTGGCCCCGTTTTGGGCCTGAAATCCGAAAAGATGCACTTTTGCGTCTTCCGAGGGGGATGGGAGATGGGGGCTGGGCAGCCTCCTGATAAAGACAAGAAAACCTCCACCTTGTGGTCCGATCATCTGATGGTGTCTCCCTGTGGATTCCCTTCTCTCTTGCTCTCTCTTCTCCTTCGGTAAAATCTTTTTGGTCCTTGCAGATAAGTGTCAGCTCTGCTCCTAAGAATGGTTAGGCCAGAACATCAAAGGTGAGCAGTGGCCACTGTCATTAATAAGAGAGCCTCTGACAAAGACAGCTTAAAATGCAAACCCTTCCACAGCAGTCAAGAAAGGCAGGAAAAAGAAAACAGCTACTTGTCATATTAAAGCAGCTTGTGTATACCCTGCCAAAGTAGAAAAGAGCTAATTTTTGTGTTTTGTCAGAGTTTGAGTCAATGGTTGACCCAAACCAACAGATTATCTAGGAAAAAAATAGACACATTACTGAAAAACCTACCTAAATGGATTGGTTTTGTGCAGGCAAACATGCAGATTATGGATTCCACACTTCCCTTTACCACTCACAGGTAGGCATTGTGTTGGCTTTCTCGATTTTGTGGATTTGAGTTAAAAAATAGTAGTAACAGTAAAAGAGCCTTTGGGGAGAGGTGACTCAGGACAAGACCCAGGGCTACAAGGTCTGCTTCCCCCTTCCTCTCGGAGGAGGACGAGGGTTCAGTTTCACTACGACAACGTCAGCATCCCTTAGAAGCTGCCTGGGTTTGGCAGGAGAGAAGGGATGGATGCACACAGAGTTTCCATCCTTGAAGGGCCCCAGAAGAATTCCTTTTGAGATCTGTGGTTTCCAGCAGTTCAGGCCCAATGTCCTGCAGCTCTGAGAGCCCGGGTCACCACCCGACCCAGCCCGTCACTTATTCCAGATGTTGTGGCTTTGTCATCTATAGAATAGTCTCTAAAAAGGAAACCAGGGAGGAATTATCCACTTTCTTAACTTTCCAGACACAGCCCTGGATAAATCAACCACACAAATGAGTGTTGAAGGAAAGTTTATAAATATGAAGCAGGATGGAGAGCTGAGGAAAGGTCAGCGGCCTGGGACACAGCAGGAAGCCTTGTGAGTCACTGGGGGCGGATGGGGGTGGCAGGAGGCACGAAGGGTCAGGGGCTCCGCTGTCCACTCCCCACGTTAGTCAGACAGTGCCTCGTGGAACCACAGAGCGTGCCAAGCACTTACACATGTGTATCTGCATCTCAGTCTTTTGGGAAAAGACCAGCCCTCCCTGGACCCTTTAACTGATGTGACTCAGCCTTTACCCTGCCCTTTCTCATGGGCAGACTTACGGTGTTTGAGGTGAGAGACCAAAGGAAGTGGGTTTTGTGGCCAGCTCAGTCATTACAGGAAGGTGAATCAAAAGGTAATGAGGGGCGCAGCACCTGTATTTCACCTTCCCTCTGACCTATTCACCTCTCACTGTAACCGAGCGGGACCCCATGGGGCCTTCCCGGAGGGGGGGGGGGGGACAGACCTCCCCCGCCCCCATATCCTCTGCTGTAGCTCCTTTCTGAAGTACCCAGATAACAGTATCTGATGCACATTTCCTGAGTTGTTGTTACGGATGTAAAAAACTCCCCCTCTCCAACAAATGGAAGATGTTAATTGATGACCATGAGCACATAGCCCCAGGCCTCCTGGAGCCTAAGGACTGATAATGTTTTGTTCTGTTTTGTTTTGAAATATTTATTTATTTATTTACTTGGCCGTTCAGGGTCTTAGTTGCGGCATGCGGGCATGTGGGATCTAGTTCCCTGACCAGGGATCGAACCTGGCCCCCCTGCATTGGGAGCACGGAGTCTTAACCACTGGACCACCAGGGAAGTCCCAAGACTGATAATGTGAACCCCTGTGACACCACCCTGCTACCTTACCATCAGCCAATCAGAGAACTGTGCACAAGCTGATCACAGACCCTGCAACACCCCTCCCTCACCCGGCTTTTAAAAGGGCTTCGGGAGACTCAAGAGGGAGGAGATATAGGTATACGTATAGCTGATTCATTTTGTTGCACAGCAGAAACTAACACAACATTGTAAAGCAATTATACTCCAATAAAAAAATTTTTTTTAATAAAAATAAAAGCACTTTTCTGAAACCCTTCGGGGAGTTTGGGCTTTTTAGGGCATGAGTCACCGGTCTTCTTGCATGGCCCTGCAATAAACCTTTCTCTGCTCCAAACTCTGACGTTTCAGTTTGTTTGGCGTCAGGCGCACGAACTTGCGTTAACATCGCCCCTACCTCCAGATCAGTCTCTGTCCCCTCTGGTTCACCCAGGGGACATGGGGCCCACCCCCAAGGACAGGTGACAAAGCTCCTTTTACCTCACTAAGCCCAGCGGCTGAAACATGAGTGAATGAATTAGTGGTGGCCTTCAGCTTTCCTATAACCTTCCTTTTTGTCCATTTCCATTGGGACTTAAACCTTCTTTCTTATGCACATCTGGGCCTGAACCCGTGTCAGCCGACAAATGAACATTCTCAGCCCTTACGGGCCAACCTACATTTCAGTGGCAAAGCCAGGCTAACTCCTTTATTTGTCTTTTTACCTATTGCATCCCTACGATTTCATTAAAAACAAGTGGAAATTAAAAATGAAAGTGCTGAAACTACTAGTAATAAAACTGAGAATGATTTGGGATTCACTGGGTATTCACATGGCAAATATTTCCCGTGAGGTTTCCACTTCGTTATCTTTAGCAGCTTAGTGATCTGTTCAGTTGCTGAGATAAAATATTAAAGAATGTCTCCAAACTAGTGGAAATGCACATTTTAAGGACTGTATTGTGGATGTCACTAGTTCCAACGCCACTTCCCTCAAATCTCCATTGGGAATCAACCCACTCTCTGACATGGGTAATTAACGGTGTCTCCGTCTTAGATCAAGAGCTTTCTATACAAATCCTTTTCTCCCACCATCACCCCAAACAAAGGGTGCCTCTGAGCCCCTGCTGTAGAAATTCTGGAAGGCTCTAAGGGAAGCACAGTCTTCAGGGAAAACTGGCAAGTCTCATTTCGGGAGTGCTGGGATGAAACAGACAGGAGAAGTGAGCAAATTCCGGGACCTGACAGGTCGTTTGGAATCAGAGCCACTGAGTGTCCGAGGAAGAAAGGATCCTGGTCTGAGAGGTGGTAGAGGTTGGAGGAGGGGTCCACGGCGCGGTCCCCCGGAGCCCAGGGTAGGGATGGCTCTGTCGATGGGGTCTCCCCATTTCAGGTACTTCCTTCAAAGACTCTCCTGGCCTGGGATCCTGCGTGGTAGAGTGAGTGCAGGTGAAGGTTATTCCTGGCTCCCACCTCCCAGGTCCAGGCTTCAAAACTCCTGAGCCCCCATAATCACCAACAAGCAGCAGGTAAGGAGGGTCATCCAGGACCACATCGGAGTGGAGCTGCATGGGTACCCAGGGGAGCAGGAAGGCCAAGGTCCTTGCGGAAGTGGGAGGGAACACCGGCTAGCACACAAGGCAGGATGGTTTGGAAAGTCACTCCAGCCGAACGCAAACAGCAGGGGGGCACAGTCATGGACCCCGCAGAGCCCAATATGGAGAACCCCGTCTCCAGGGGCATTTGGTGTGTGTGACTTTAAGAAGCTAGTAGAAATTTTTATGAGCTGCCTACTGCAAAACGTTCAACGTCGATTTTTTTTCCCCTTCAATTAAACCTTTTCCCTAAATATTATGGCTTGAGTTATTTCAAGCATTCAACCTGTCCATAAATAACAACTGCTTTTCATATGGTGCCTCACATATGTCATCTCTTCCCCTTACATCATCACGAAATGAGGACACAAGCTCAGGAAGGTTGACAAGCTTCTCAAAGACCCCTCCACGTAGTTAGTGGAGGAGTTTCAGACTCGAATCCCTCTTGCTCTTAACCACTAGGCACAGCCCCAGATCCTCAGATTCCTAGGAGGCAATGAGGCAAGAGGTGAAATTAACTCCAATGCTTCCCCCCCGGAAGGAGTGTCTCAGATAAAGTTGTCCCAGGAAGAAAGGAGATTAATTGAGACGGAGCCTTATTCATCAATGTCATCTTAAGATCTCCAGCCATGCGGAAGGATCCATTCAAGAAATGTAAAACTCACTGAAGGAGTTCTCCATCTTGAATGTTACATCTCACGTGCACCTAAATGCTATAGTTTTCTTCACTGCCAGGCAAAAACAAGGCAAAACAAAACAAAAGTGTGTTCGCTCCCGAGAAAGCCCAGAGTAAATCGAGGGAAATCACTCAACAGCCTTCATTGTATACTTCCAGAGGTCAGTGTCCAGGTTTCTAGAAGTTAGTTCCAACCAGCAATTGGTCTCACAGGACTGAGAGAGTCAGAAAAAGTTGCTGTAGGGTAAGAACCACAGCGCAGGTAGCAGACTACAGTGCCTGCCCGACAAATGACTGTGTCTCTGGTTTATCAGCCTCACTTTTCTGGACCTCGGCTTCCTCCATGGTGAAATAGGCGCTGTCATATGGGCTCCACATAAGACCAATCGAAGGACAAAGTGTCAGCCGTCCTACAGGTGAGGAGACTTCTCCAGCATTGCAGACAACGAGGGACAAACCAGAGAGGAGAAGACTGACGGAAGGTGAGGGGAACAGGATGAGGGGCACATGTGGCGGTCATCGTTGTGCTCTTGGGCGCACCACGAGAAACAGCTTATTTTACCTAAACTGGAAAATCCTCCATGAAGAGCTATGATTCCCAGGTTGGGGAGATAAACCAAGACGCAAAAAATTTACAAACATCTGATTAGAAGGGCCCTAATGAGCTTATGACTTTGGGTGGTCGTCCCTCTCCCTGTAATAAAACAGAGAATCTGCCCTCCCCTCACTGTGCCCTTCAAGTAGGGAAGGAAAAAAAGGAGGGAGGGACTAGGTGAGAGTAATGAACACAAAGCAAATATTATGGAACTCTGAGGGCAGAATGCTAAGGAAAATAAGCCAGTCACAAAAGGACAAATACCCTATGATTCCACTTCCGTGAGGTACCTAGAACAGTCCAAATCATAGACACAGGAAGTTGCCAGGAGCCGAGAGCAGGGGTCCTGGGGGGGGAAGGGGGAATGGGGAGTCAATGCTTAATGGGGACAGAGTTGCAATTGTGGAAGATGAAAAAGTTCTGGAGCCAGACCATGCTGATGGTTGTAAAACAGTGTGAATGTACCTAATGCCACTCTACTGCACGCCTAAAAATGGTTAAGATGGTAAAGTTTGCATGTTATATATATTTCCCATAACTTGAAAAATTTTAAAGAGCCAATAGTAAATAAAATAAAGAGTGGGTTGATGTTCATTCCGGACCTGAGTATGACGATAACAAATGTGTAAAGCTGGGTCATCTCGGAATATAAATCCTGAGAGACGAGCGTGGGCTCCTTGTCACCTAAGATCCCGCCAGGCACTCAATGCCATCCACGGCTTGTGAAGAAGGGCACAGGCCCACCTGACCCTGCTCCCCCAACACATGGGGCCTCTGCCGTCCCTGCTAACCCCTGCTGCTCCCCCCGCCCCCGGCCCTGACACATCTCCTGTGTGGTCCATAGACTGACCCCCTCCGGTCTCTATGACTCTTCATTAGGGCCATGCCCTCATCTGCTCGGCTTCTATAACAAAATACCATAGACTGGGTGACCTATAAACAACAGAAATTTATTTCTCAGCCTTCTAGAGGCTGGGAGTCTGAGACCAGGCTCTGGAAGAGGTGAGGTCCCTCTTCCAGACTGCAGACTTCTCATTACACCCTCATGTGGTGGAAGAGGCAAGGAAGCATCTGGGATCTCTTTTACAAGAACGCCAAAAAACGAATACCGTATGCTAACACATATACATGGAATCTAAAAAAAAAAAAAAAAAAAAAAAAAAGGTTCTGAAGAACCTAGGGGCAGGAGAGGAATAAAGACACAGAAGTAGAAGATGGACTTGAGGACACGGGGAGGGGGAAGGGTAAGCTGGGACGAAGTGAGAGAGTGGCATGGACATGTATACACTACCAAATGTAAAACAGATAGCTAGTGGGAAGCAGCCGCATAGCACAGGGATATCAGCTCGGTGCTTTGTGACCACCTAGAGGGGTGGGAGGGAGATGCAAGAGGGAGGGCATATGGGGATATATGTATATGTATAGCTGATTCACTTTGTGATACAGCAGAAACTAACACACCATTGTAAAGCAATTATACTCCAATAAAGATGTTAAAAAAAACAAAAAGAACACCAATCCCATCCATGAGGGCTCCTCCCTCAAGACCTAATCACCTCCCAAGGCCCCACCTCCTAAAGCATGACATTGGGTGTCGGGATTCCAACATATGAATTCTGGGGACGGGAACATTCTCACCATAGCACCACCTTTGAATGCTGCTGTTGTCAACCACAGAATAAGAGAGTTGGACTATATCTAAGCTCCAACAGTTTGGGTCTTTGAAAGTAATGATAAGAGTTTACAGCTAAATTTTAGTGTCAGAAATCTTTGTGACTTGTTAAATCATAAACTGTGATGACCTGTGATGAGAGTGATACCAGCTATCTGAAAGATGGCTTTGTTTACTTGGAGTAGAAGTACATCCTCTTGGTGTGGTAACTGCATCTATCATACGTGGCTCAGAATTCCGGCTGACGTAGGCCAGCTGGAAAAAAAATAAGTGAGTTCTTACTTATTTTGGTTTGACAGGTAAAGTCTTTCAAAGCATGGGGCCCACCAGCAGGGTGATTAACGGGCAATCTCGGTGGCACCAGAGTTGGTCCCCACAGGTCTAGGTGACCTCCAAGTTGCTTCCAGTGTCAAGGCGCTCAGACTGCGGGGTCACAGGTATTTATTTGCATTTGAGGAGTGAGAGGGGCTCAGAGACACAGCAAATATTCCCTGAGGACAAGGGCCTTGCACACTGGTCAGGCATGAAGAGTGAGGGCCATTACCTTTGCCAGCCCTACCCAAGCCCACACTGCTCTCCTGCATCCTGGCTACCCAGCCCCACCGGGGCCACACCACATGCCAAACCACCTGACATCTGAACTGCCACTCTACAACTCTCCATGTCCCATCCCCAGGGAATCAAACGCTAACGCTCCACGTTCATCAGTGTTCATGAGCCAGTCAGTTAATGAGGGCTTCGGGAGAGGTAATGTCTTCCCCTAAAGAAGTAGCTCTGAGCAAAATGAGCAAATAAACACAGTCCTTTCCACAAGTACACAACCGTAAGCTTCAAGCGAATGGCCCAAAGGCAGTGCATCCTTATTTAAATGTGAGCCACCACATGACAAGCAACTCTCCATCACGGGGTGATGAACCCCACGTTGGTCTCCCACTTGCTGTCCATGAGGTCGAAGGGTGTGTGCTTTAGCAGCTGGACAGGGGGAGAAGGTGGCCACCTTTTGGGTGGCATGTGATACCTCACTTTTTTCCAGAACTTGGTCTTTGCACACTGTGACTGCTCTGTGAAGTCCCCACTCCACTGGACGGCCCCATGCTTCTGTCTGATGTACTGAATGGACTCTGGCAAGGTTGTATAGTCCTTGACCTTCTCCAGTTCAATCAGAATGACCTTTATCCCGTCCTGGATGAGAACATTGTAGACTGCGATTTGTTCTTCTGACATGTTCCTTAATAGGTCAAGGCTTAGCGCTTCGGGAACTATGAAGATGATCAGTCTTCTGCACAGCTTAATATTTTCATCGATAACATTGACCACAGCTGGATATAAAGAAAGAAGATGCAGAACATCTCACGATTAAAAGAGCCACAGACCATGCGCTACTCAGAACAAGGATCTTAGCAGGTCTAACTTTGTATCTCCAAACTTAGCTGAAGGTCTGGTATATAGTAGAGGATAAATACTTTTTTAAAAATAACAGACTTTTAAAGGATAGGACACATGTAGTTAGCTCAAATGTTGTACTACTAATCTTTATTTGTGTTTTCCTCTTGTGTTTCATAGCTATTTAAATGACCAGGACTTATAAGACTAACTTGAAACCAAATAACATATCCTAATGATTTCTTGGGAAGGGGAGGGGAAAGTTCTTGAAATATCCAACGATGGATAAAACTTGGTCTTTTTTCAAAACAAAGGCCAAGTTTTATATCCTCCTTATTCTTAGGCTATAAGAATAGACTGTAACCTCCCCAAGAGCACTTCCTTCTTCTCTTTGGTTTATTTTAATATTTCTAGTGCCTACAACATTACCTGGCACATAGCAGGTGCTCAATAAATATTTGTTGAAGAAGTGAATGAATGAATGAATATTGATATGCTTATGAAATGAGAGCTCTTCTGCAGGTTTATAACAAGCACTGGATCACATTTTCATTTCCTCACGGAGGATGATTTCATAACTTGAAAAGATGTGATAAGCTGTGGATAGGAGCAGCCTACAAATCCGAAGTTCTTAGAAACCTTTTAAAATGACCCAGAACAGGCCACTAGGTAGTAATCTTGGTTTCCTAGTGATATTTCAAGTATCAGCTGTTTACTGTATCGCCTTCTAAGAAAGAGAAGGTATAGGATAAGACGGATGTTTTCATCTATTGAGTATCTAATATGCGCTAAGCTCCATACTGGTCCCTACTCAGGTTTTACCTTTACCTTTATCTTTTCTCTCAACTGAGTCAGGGAAGCATTCTCAACCCCATTTGACAGACGAGACAACTGAGGTTCAGTGATGTTAACTGCATTTCCCAAAGTTACTCTCCTATTAAAAGGGGGAAATAAATAACTTCTATTTTATTTAGGTAGGGCAGGGTTGGAGAGAGTTGAAGTTTATAAAACCAGCCTTAAACATGAGCTCTTTTACAAATTCAAATTGACAGAAAATACTCAGCGGTTAGACTCAAGGATGTGACAGCAAATGACCAGTTGTCCCTTTTTAGTCTCTTGGCCAAGGCTGTGTATGTCATCATCCAGTGGTTCATACAAATGGGTCAACCAGATCCTTACCCAAAGTGAAAGTCACATGATTTCAACCAGGAATCCCAGTTATCCTGTTGTAGGGATGAGCCTAGTGAGAGAAGAGAGCCTGGTCCTACCTCCTCAGCTCAGGGGCTGTGGGCAGGGGAGTGAAAGGCTCCCTGTGGTTCTGTGGGAAAGGCAAGCATAGCTCCTTCTGTTTGTAAAGTCAAAGAAGAGAGAGGTTCCTTTCCATTTTTTTTTTTTTTTTTTTTGGCTGCATTGCAGCATGCGGGATCTTAGTTCCCTGACCAGGGATCGAACCTGTGCCCTCTGCAGTGGAAGCATGTAGTCCTAACCACTGGACCATCAGGGAATTTCGGTTCCTTTCCATTTTATTCATTTCTTATTTTTATACCTCATTTAAAACATACCTTGTCCAGGAAAGTCATCCCTGCCAAATATAAATAACTTGTATCCACACTGCCTCTCCAGCACCTTGGGGAGAATCTTCAACACCAGAGTGTCCACATCATGGCTCTGGCTTTCTCTTTGAGGCTTGGGGCACAAGACGTATGCATCATACAGCTTCCCATCTGAAAAGGAAA
This sequence comes from Eschrichtius robustus, assembly GCF_028021215.1. Classification (NCBI taxonomy): domain Eukaryota; kingdom Metazoa; phylum Chordata; class Mammalia; order Artiodactyla; family Eschrichtiidae; genus Eschrichtius; species Eschrichtius robustus. The sequence goes on along the minus strand of NC_090838.1, from coordinate 90,950,842 downwards.
TGGGACAAGCTCGTGAAATTATTCCTACCAAATTATCTTATGTGAACAAAGTGAAAATCTGAGTTGCTATCATGATGTCTTTTTTCTTGGGTTCAATGACTTCAGGGTGCCCAGTTGGCTGACTCATTGCCAAGCACTGCATCTCATTCTTTCAACACTTTAAATTTTCACTCCAATCTCTTCTTTCATGCATGGTTTTTTGAGGATAAGCTGAATGTAATTCATCTTTGTTTCTCTAGAGGTAAGGTGTCTTTTTCCCCTGGCTTCTTTCAGAATTTTTTCCCTATCTTTTATTCTGTAGTTTGAAAATGATATGCCTAGGTGTAGTTTTGTTTGTTTGTCTTTGGTATTTATCTTAATTGGAGTGCTCTGAGCTTCCTGGATCTGTGGTTTGGCATCTGACATTAATTTGGAGAAATTCTCAGTAATTAGTGTTTGAAATACATGTATGTTACACTCTTTGTAGTTGTCTCACAGTCATTGGATATTTTGTTTTGTTTCGTTTTGTTTTTTCCTGGTCTTTGTTCTCTTTGCTTTTCAGTTTTGGAGGTTTCCACTGAGGTATCCTCAAGCCCAGAGATTCTTTTCTTAGCAGTGTCTGGTCTAGTAATAAGCCCATCAGAAGCATTCTTCATTTTTGTTTGTTTTCTGCTAGCATTTCTTTTTGGTTATTTCTTAGTATTCCCATCTGTTTACATTGCCCATCTGTTCTTGCATGCTGTCTACTTTATCCTTTAGAGTCCTAAGCATAGCAATCATAGTTGTTTTAAATTCACAGTCTTATAATTCCAACATCCCCACCATATCTAGTTCTAATGCTTGCTCTGTCTCTTCAAATTGTGGGGGGTTTTTTGTCCTCTAATAGGCCTTATAGTTTTTCTTGATAGCTGGATGTGATCTACCAGGTAAAAAGAATTGCTGTAAACAGGTCGTTAGCAATATGTGGTGAGGAGTGGGAAGAGGGGAAGTATCCTCTAGTCCTATGATTAGATCTCAGTCTTTTAGTGAGCCTATGCCTCTGGACTATGAAATTCACAAACATTTCTCAGTGTTTTCTCCCCCCTTAGGTTGGGCAGGATGGCTAGAGAGGGCTGGAGTTTGTTATTTCCCTTTGCCCAGGCCAGTCAGGCCCTGATAAAACCCCAGCAGGTTAGGTTCTCATTAACTGGTGTATCCTGAGGGCAGTCCTTGTTAAGAACAGAATGCTCTGGTGTCTTTCAAAATGGTTCTTTTTCCCCTCTCCCTGCTGGAAGCACATAAAGGAATTTTTCTCTGATATTTACCAGCAGAGCTTGGTCAGGCTCCTGGAAGTAAAACGCACGAAAGTGTGAAGGCCCCTTTATGATTGGGTCCCTGAAGACGGTTCCCAGACCCACTTGCAATATGTGTGTGTGGAGGTTTCCCCACACCAACAAGCAATTCTTGGATGCCAGCAGGGTGTCTAAGAATTCAACTCCATTCTGACAATTTCTACCCAGAGATAGAATCAGATTGCACAGGGAAAGGGCTCAGTTCCACAAGGTCACATTCCACTTCAGACGCCCAGTTGTTACCTGTGATTCTGACCAAGGCGCTACAAACTGGAAGTTCCAACGACTCACCCCCCCACCACCCCAATGTAAGCAGCTCCTTGCAGGAAGCAGCTCTTTGCAGGAGGCCCTTTTGTCCTGTCACTCTAGCAAAGCTATATTTTAGCTTAACTTTTACACCAGGTGCCTCCATGCTTAACTAACCTCTGGCCAAAGCACACCTTTCAAATCTTTTGATCACACAATGCCTCGCCTAACCTGTTGATTCTTTTCTTAGTAGAAATGAAGAATAAAGAATTAACAGATGACTACATCTTTTCCCCAGCTTCCCCTTCAGTAATCTCACAAGCAGACTGTGTGAACAAGATAGCATCTAAAGAAAGATCATGTGGCGTCAACAAGCCTGCACGCAGTGGGAGATGGTGAAGAATCTGACCCCCTTTCTCAGTGATTAGCTGAGATTATTTCCCCTTTTCCCTTTAACTTTCATGGCCACGCAGAATCTTTGGAGTTGGTTCTGGGACACCAGTCCACCTTCTCCCCTGGTTGCCGGGCTCCTGACTAAAACAACATTTCCTTTTCCAACCAACCCTTGTCTCTCGAGTATTGGCTTTCGAGTGATGAACAGCCGAACCTGAGTTTGGTAACACTAATTCAGGATACCAGTAGCAAGTCCAGGGTGTTACCTGTACTCCGGACCAATTGGCTGTAAACCAGATTCCCACGACCCCTTCCTTGGGTTCGATTAATTTGCTAGAACAGACTCAGAGAAACGTGTTACTTACTAGACCACTGACTTATAATACAAGGATTTTAAAGGATATGAATCAACAGCCAGATGAGGAGATGTGCAGGGCAAACGGTGGAGAAGGGGTGCAGGGCATCCATACCCTCTCTGGGGGGCACCACTCTCCCCGAACTCTACCTGCTCACCAGCCCAGAAGTTCTCCAAACCCTGTCCTTCCAGGTTTTATGGAGGCTTCATTACATAGGCTTGATTGATTAAATTAGGAGAAGGAAGCTTCACAAAGCTCATCCCTGATTCATCCTGTGCAACTGTGTCAGGTGGTATTTTCCAAAAATAGCCCCAGCAGTATTTCCAGTCTCACATGTTCTTTCTGCACTTTGCCACACCCCACAAAGAGGCAGAATCTATTTCGCCTTCCTTAGAATTGGGTAAGACTCTGCAGCTGCCTTGACAAATGAACAAGGTAGAATTGATCCTAGAAATTCAGGGTCTGAGTCATTTAAAAAAAAAAGGGCTTTTACCTAGCTCTGCCGTTCTTGAAACACTAGCCCTTGGAAGCCATCGCATGCTGTGAGGAAGCCCAGTGTCGTAGCCCCCATAGAGAGGTTATTTGGAGAGGAGCCCAGGCCACCAGTCAACAGCCCAAATCAGCTGCTCATCCTCTAGCTGAAGCCCCAGGCATCATGGGGCTGAGACAGGCCACCCCCGCTTTGCCCGTCCACACTCCTGACCCACAGAATCCAGAAGCAAAATAAGTGGTGGTTTTATGCCGTAAAGTTTTGAGGTGATTTGATTCCCAGCCACAGTAACTGGGCCGGAATTGGGGAAATAACAATGAATAGCAACAAATAACCATGAGGTGGACCACCCCCCGCAACTGTCTACATCATCAAGAAAATTACAGAGACACAGACCTACTAGTGAGTTTCCTAAGGAAAGTGGGCCCTGCTCTCTCTGTGTAATGGTGGGGAAACAGTGCATCCAGGTTCTGGTGAAGTTCCTTTCATTTTCTAAGGACATTCATCCCTACTTTTGATGTTAAAGCATCTGCGTACACCCTCATTGGCTGTTGGCAAAAGTACAGTCATTTATTTGCACAACTTAATGTTTATGAAAGCTGCCTAAACGTTATTTGATTCCCTACTTCTCTCAATACGATGTTGCTAAATTTTAAACCTGATCAAACTGGTCCCGTGGAAAAATCAGATGGAATCAATTTGACCTTCAGGTAAGTGCGCTAACTGAATTGCATGAGTTTTTGGCGTTTTTGCCCTAGCATGAAGACACTGGGAGAAAAGGCACATTAAACATGCTTTTACATTTACCATGGGAATTTTCTTGCAAGCAAAGTTCATTACATCACATGCTTTAAAGACAAGCTCTCCCTACAAAACAATTTTCCTGGGGGATTGGCCCAGAAAAAGCCATGTGCCCTCATGAGTGAATGAAAAGGTTGTGTAAACAGCGCCATGAACCTTGTCATGGCTTTGCCTTCACTTTTAAAGCGACAGCATCTTTAAAAACCATCCAAGGTGGGTCACTAACTGTCCCCTGCCCTGCTTATGTTATCATTCTACCCTTTGTTCACTGTACTTGTTTTGTTTTTGTTTTTAATTTATTTTACTTTTGGCTGCGTTGGGTCTTTGTTGCTGCGTGCAGGCCTTCTCTAGTTGAGGTGAGCGGGGGCTACTCTTCGTTGCGGTGCGTGGGCTTCTCATCGCGGTGGCTTCTCTTGTTGCGGAGCATGGGCTCTAGGCACATGGGCTTCAGTAGTTGTGGCACGAGGCTTCAGTAGTTGTGGCTCGTGGGCTCCAGAGTGCAGGCTCAGTAGTTGTGGCTCACGGGCTCAGTTGCTCCGCGGCATGTGTGATCTTCCTGGACCAGGACTCGAACCCGTGTCCCCTGCATTGGCAGGAGGATTCCCAACCACTGCGCCACCAGGGAAGCCCTTGTTTTTGTTTTTAATCGTCTGTTCTACAGGTACATTCCCCACAAACCTATTTGGAATAAGGTGAGGCACAGATATATCTCTCGCGTAGATTTGTAAACTAATCCTTACATTTGTGTACACACATGCACACCTGGGATAAGAATTTTTAAACTCCCTCCTGTGATTTAACAGACAATACACAGAGCTCGTGGACTTAGCCGGGCCTGTCCATGACTCTTAATAAAACTGTGAGTTATACACACCTCACTATTAATCACAGCTGCAGCTTGACTAATCTGGTTGGAATAAACAAGTTATCACGAGAAGGACACATGTTCTCTCTCTGCCTCACTTGTATTTGTCATCCATTACTCCACATGTTCCCAACTAACCAGAAAATATCCTCAAGGGACACAAAGCTGGAAACAGCATCCGGGACTCGCCTCAGGGTCTCATCACTAACTCACTGCTGAAGTCACACTCAAAGGGGGCTCACAGGGCAGTTCTCAGAGACTGAGCTGGAGGAAATTTCATCACAAAGGGCGCGTGTACTTTTTTGACTTAAAAGGAAGAAGACCGCCGGCTGACTGTAGGTTCCCATCTCCAAACCCTCAGCCCGCCGGTTCCAAATCTGGGCAGCAGCCCAGTCTGAGCAAAGGGTGGGGCACCCTGAGTCAATCAACTGTCCAGCTTCCCCTGCTCAGGGTGAGGCACGATTCCTTTTTTCTCTTCCTGCTACACTTGACCTCACTCGTGGCGGTTTCACCAGACACTCAGCATTCACGCTCCCGGGGATCCCGGTAGGTCAGGGAGGGAGTTCCGGGGACAACGCTGAACCCACGCAGCCCCCTGTCAGTCAACAAACAAAGCATCTCTGTGTCAGAAAAGACAAGCAGCGGTGCTGCCCTGAGGTCTCTTCTCAGACAGATGCAGGAAGAGCACAGGCAGAGGTGGGCTTAGGCAGAGCAGGCCCTACAGGGGCCACGGCCCAGCTCGGCGCCTGCAACACTAAAAGAGCTTCAGGCCGCATTGGACATGCAACGCCGATTTCCACAAGTGAATTGTACCGGCAAAGAAAAAAAAAAAAAAGAATCCGTTTTTTTCCAGGTTGCTCAAGGGCTGCCAATTTTGAATTCTGAAATTTAACTTAAACTCCAAGTTAGGACACTTATGCTTTATCAAACATGTGGACAAACACGTGTGTTTTATATGCAAAGCAGGCACTTAGTGTGACTACCACCCTTCTGTGTAATAGGGATTCCTAAAACGTGCTGGGACCCACCCCACCTCCCTGAGTCCCCGTCAACACCGCAAGTCTATGGACTTGAAAGGGATACGATTGTGTATCTCCGTGCAGGAAAGCTGCACAGACCTCTCTCAGCCGGGTGTGACTTTTCTATCCAGTTAGGAGACGTTAAAGCAGATGTATTACTTTTCTACGAGGCCTTGATTGATCACATCTATTGTGAGATACAAAAGAAATAGCACAGAGTTGAAAGCACAGCGATGGGAAATGCCTGATGCTCAGATTCCGGATCACATGGGCGCTTCTCCGGTGACTAGTGCTGTCAGGACACGGCTCCCCACACCAAAATGAGCCCCCAGGCAGAGCGGCAGGGGCAGCTTGCGTGGACCTTCAGACACGGGAGCCCCCTGCACCCCAGGACCCTCAGTGCTTTCCTGAACGTCAACTCAGCTATTCCTACAGGACTCTGTGAGGTGGGCTCTGATCATCGTCTCCTCCCCTCCCCTCCCCTCCCCTCCCTCCCTCCTTCCTTCCCTCCCTCCCTCCTTCCCTCCCTCCCTCCCTCCCTTCCTCCCTTCCTTCTTTCCGCCTATACCTGAGAAAGAGAAGAGAATTAAATACCTAAATCACACAGGGAGTAAGTGGAGAACTCAAGTTCAAACCCAGGTCTGTCTCTCTCCAAACTTGAGAGCTGGAGACAAATCTTTTTGGGCACCAGCCCAGGCCCAGAAGGAGCCGCAAACACAGGCAACTCCTAGCTCTCTGTGACATAAGTTCTGCATGCACATGTGCTGTGTTGAAGATGTACCGTGAACAGAGCTCACGCTGCTCCAAGAGAAGTTTTTGTCTTTTGCCAACACCAGTGGACGTGAGAACCTTCCTAAAACAGTTGCACTGGGAGCCAGAAGATGATCTGCCAGGTCACTCCTAGCTTGCAAGCCTTATGCGATTGTACAGTGCCAGTGGCTATGGGCAAATCCTTTCTCTAAAGTACAAGAAGCCCCAGGGAGACGCTCTCCTCTAAAGTTGCCAACAACACGAAAGGCAAGCTAGTAAAGATGATCAAGTATATTTACAACGGTTATACGGACGAGCAGATTCCAGGACAATGCATTTTTCAATGGTTACTCACCTTCTATGGGCCCTGCAGAATGGAAGGCACTTCGATACCAGAGTACAATGTCGATCTTAAAAACGTTGTAGATACATGCAGCAGACACCGCCACGCTGGTCAAGACAAGAAGCCCTCCTATCAAGTAAGCTTGAAAATCTGGAACTACAAATGATGGCAAAAAAAAAAAACCAATAAATAATAAAATAATAATACTACAAAGAGTCAATTATACACTTAACTTACACAAGTCCCATTACATACGCCAGATGGGTAGTAAATGTCAGTGAGGGGAGCACTTAATTATTCCTTTACAGTTAAGTAATAGGTATGGGGAGTAGAATAATTTGGTCTTGACCATGAGTTTGGGGAAGAAAATGTGATCTTGGGAATCTGGAGAGGGAAAGTCTGCAGACCCCTAGCTCCAGACGGTGGGTGTGGCATGGCTCTGACCGCAGGAAGACTGCTCCCCTATCAAAGCACACATGACCGGGTCCTCCTTACTCAACACTAGACTCTCCAGAGGTGGAGCCTGAGAACCTTTACTGGGGAAGTTCCCCAGGTGGTTCTGTTGCATGTTCTTCATTATATTACTGTTATAACCGCCTTCCCAGTTACTCAAACTTGAACAGCAGGACTCGTGTCATAAATAAAGAACCTTCAGCTGCCTCTCCTGGAAGCCATCTCCGTGGCTTCATAAGACTGGCTGAGAGCCAAACTCCCACCTCATCCCCTCTGGGCCAGCAGAGGCCAGGCTGGGCACCTGTCTGCAAGACATGGTCTCAGGAAGGGCGTTTACACCCCGCTCTGTTTTGTGAGCACATTGCCAAGCAATTAAAGCAAAAGCAGTGGGCAAGAGATGACCAAGGAGAAGAACCAATTTCTCTGGAACTCCAAGCCCCCTCAAAACATGCTCCTACGTATCTAAGAAGAGGAACAGCACAGCTTTCTGCCTGACCACAGCCCAAAGCGGTGCTGTCAAAGAAGGAGGCTCTAGGAAGGCGAGAACTAGAAAAGAGGAAGTGGGAGAGCGGAAGAGAAATCCTCCCCATTCTTAGAATCCACCGCACGTCCACCACTTCCTTCATTGGCCCCCTCCCTGGTCCTCTGGTCCCCACTGGAAAGTGTGTGTGGGTAGGAGGGTGGGCGGGAGTGGGGAGGGGAGCTTACTGAAGAACCGATCACAACCTGCCCTAGGCCACACCATGTTGCAAACATTTTGCAAAGAAATCCCTATGCGTGCTTGTATGTCTTCAAATACATGGCATAATAAAGCACAATAACTAAAAACACATTCTGTGTCCCCAAAATTAATCCATTGATTAAGTCCCAGCATAGCCATGTGGATCTGCTCTGCACGCTGGTGCCCAGTTGGTCCTGACCATGAGTTTGAACCTCTAGCTTCTATCTGTTGGATGGAATCGCCTCCTCCCCGCTGCCACCTCCCGCTTCTACGCTTTTTACCAGCTCTTGGAGCAACAGTGCCACCTCTCCCCTTGGGAATATCTGTGTGTGGGGACCTTTACTGTACACATCAGGGATCTTGGCACTGCAAATGGTCATGATAAAAAGACCACGGCCACAATATTTATGATTCAAAAAGCCTCTGGTAAGTAAACAGGAGTGTTGGCCTGAAATTCTTGGGTTGATCACGCACTGCATTCAGGAGTGTCGATACCCTCTTCTCTATAATTGAGCTAAAAGACAATGAAATTCCAAACAGGAAGTTAATGAATAAGTTCAAAGGAAGTATTGGCTTTGAAACTGAAATAAGTGGAAAACTCTCTGTTGAGACATCAGGTGACCTATTGAAGGCCCTATTTAAGGGGGTATTTACCTTTTGGGTCCACCTGGCTACCACCAGCCTTAAACTGAGATGGTAGCTGAGAACAAGTGATTAAAGGAAATTCATAGGAGGGCACACCCAACCCAAACAACTTTCTAGAGAGCCTGCTTCCGATCATCCAAATATGATTCACATCTGAAGGTGTCTTCAACAAAAATCAGGAAGTCCAATGGAGAAGTTGTAACCTTACTTCAGGTCCCAAGGAAAGCAACAAGAGGCTTGGATTTAAGAGGGTTTGTTCCTAAGAATTTAGGGAAAACAAAACAGAGTGCACACGTCCAAATATACATTGCATGTGAGATATGAAATAAGTGTTGATAGGAACAAAGATGAATTTAGTAAGCGTAGGTTTCTTAACTAACCTGAAACAAAGGAGATTAAGGACATGTCCCCTCTCCTGTATGATCACCAGGTGTTAACTGATAACATCATTAGTTGCTCTGAGCCTGGACTTTGCCTCAGAATCCTTCTGAATACAGTACTTCCACGTGGTTACTACCTATAAGCCAGTATTGACATAGAAATTGACACTGGTCTTCCTCAGTCTAGGTTGAGGCAGATTTCAGTTATAACCACTTCAGGTATTGTGCAATTTCCAAGGCTTCCCACAATCAGGTCCCCCTCTTTTCTCTGGTGTGGACCCTGAGGCACTCTCTCCAGCAATTTTACTCCTAATGATGTATCACAAAGGAATGCTTCTACATGAGCGCCAGGACCAACACACAAGAATTTCCATAGCATCATGATTTGTCAAAACTGGAAACAACTCAAATGACCACATAGTTACAGTAGAATGGATACACTGTAACCTGGTTATTCAATGGAACAGGATTCAGCACTGAAAATGAATGAACTTCTGCTACACGCTACATCACCGATGCCTCAGTGAACCCCATAAACCTAAGAAGAGAAGCAACACATCAAAGAAAACCTACTATGTAACTCTCTTTATATAAAGTTCAAAATCTGTCCAGTAAGCAGTTGGAAATGCAGAGTTGCCACGTGGGAAGGGAAAATGTCATTGGAGATGTGGAGTTTGTTTTCACGCACACAGGGATGACAGTTGAAACCATGAGGATAAGGGACAGTATCAGAGAGGAGGGTATAGAAAGAGTGGCTCTGAGGATAGAATCTCAAGAATCACCCAGATGTGCCATAGAGGGAGATGGGATGCACATGACTGATTGGGGGAAAGTGATCCCAAATGACTTTCGATGACAAAGAAAAGCCATTGAGCAGAGGAAAAATAGACAGTGATGGCAGATAAGCCAAAACTCCTTCTACCTGAGGCACCCAAGAGGGCTCCCCCTGGTCCAGAGTGAGAAGGGGGAGGTGCTGTGTGCTCATTCACAGGAAAGGCACCTGGGGACAGTGTGACCTTGGCCTCCGGGCATGGAAGTGAGGTAGGGAAAAAGCCCAGTCAGGAGTGCAGGCTACTGTGGACACACACCTACTGATTGCCATTCAAAGGGAGGGGATGGACGCTAGTGAGACTTTAGCTAGACGCACGCAAACATGGCTTTAACTGATCCTTAAGGGACACTGGAAAATTCAAGCCCTCTCTCTTGTGTGTAGCTATCCAAAAAAAAAAAAATAGGTGATATTAATAGAATTATAAAAAAGCTGTCTTGGTAAACTACAGGCTTGGTAAACCTCTTACAAGGTACTTCAAACATTTCCCCTGATACATTTAAGAATTGAAAGTTTTTCTCGAGATTATGATTTCATCCTTCACTATTTACTCTCTGGTTCCATCACCTCCAATGGATAATCAGCACACTCTGTACAGTGTTAAGTGCACAATCTGTGTACACACATGGAATTTGAAGCCTTCCTGCTCAAATATGAGGATTCAGCCTCTACAGATAATTTTACAAAGTTACATGATAAAAATATACATTAGCACTTTATTTTTACATCACATGATTTATAATAAACAACCTAAAAGCTGAAAATCACAAGTACATGATTATAAAAGTTGAGCAAGCAGGTTTAATAAAGGAATACTTCTGTGTTTTCTAGAGTTCTGATGCATAAAATCTCAATGCATATTAATAGGGAGCTTTCTAAGGACACTGTAGTGAAGCCACAGCCTGACCCCAAGAACATGACCAGACAGGGTTATCAGCTTTTATCTAGATTTCATATTGAGTTTCCCTATTTAATACCACTCTGTTGCCTCACACCAAACATTTCAAGTCACTCCTCTTTCATTTGTGTTTCCTTGCCATCACCTGGAACACTCTTGAGCCGAATGCATCCCACTAGAGTATTACCTGGGAGTTTTAGTATAACGTAAGCTGCAGACACTCCAGCATGGCATGTGAAAGGGTGGCCATAATCTTCCATTTTCACTTCTAAGAAGGTTATGTTCACTGTGTAAAAAAGATGTCCTTGAAAAACAGTGTAGTTTCTATGAAAGAGGAGCCAGTCATTAATATGTACATGAGTTGTATTTAACCAACATATTTTATAACCTTTTGTCTGGAGAATAAAGTTCTTTCCTGGAGAACACTTGGGGCCATCGTTTCACCTTAAGAATACCCTGCTGGCTCAATGAGGTGATGGATTGTGTAGCACCAAATTTGCATTTTCTTCTAGACAGTGATGCAGAAGTGTAGTCCTTTGAATTAGAGACACCATCCTCAGCCCAAAGGGGCCTCCCCCTATCCCTCTCCACTCATCCTAACCGACCTACACTGCAAAGCCCAACACAGGTTCTTCTGCCTTTTGACTTCATTAGTCTTGTTTCATACCACTCAACTTAAACCACCATAAATTGGGTTTCCACCACTCCAGTAGCTAATGATCGTGCATCGTTCTCCCAAGAAACCCTGTGTCGTGGCCATTTTGCTATTTAAGCCTTGAAGGCCCATGGCCTTCCTAAATAGGAATGAGGCTGGTTGTAAGGAGTAGCTGAGAGAAACTGATCTTGCTGCTTGGAGCCATACTTTGTTGTTTTGTCTCCTCTCTCTATGACCCAAGCAGGAGTAATAACATGAGCATCTTCTCTGAACCAGATGCTTGGCCCCACAGTACTGAAAAGGGCTTGAAAACTACAACCAAGAGGAGTGAGGGGAGAGACAGTGAGAGCCACCTAAAATAAAGCAGTACCAGCACCAAAATCATTTAGATGGAGAAATTCGTGCTAGGTTTTAGGGAAGCCAGAAAAGCAAAACACCTACTCGCTTCCTTCTTGAATTCGTTTGGATTCCTTGTAGTAAACATTGACCAATGTGTTATTGACCCTCCAGTAGCGCGGGTTTGTGTTACCCCGTGTGTCTGTTATATTGCAGTCCACGATGAGGGTGGAGCCTGTACAATCAAATTCATAAACACACAATGAAAACACTACCAAAGTGACCTGCTTAACAAAGGCACCTTGCTTCTGAGCCTTGAATATATTTCAATTACCAAAAATGTCCCCCTGAGGTCAATGTTCATCTACTGTACATTATTCTCTCCCTGGATGGAAAGGACGAGGACACATGACCTTCCAGGATGCCTATTGTACAGAGACAGGAATAAGCTGTCAAACGTCACCAGCTTCAGACCAATTTTCCCACAATATCAGGGGCACACATACTGCTTCTACTCTCAGTAAACTTAGCAAAGTTTACAAAGTATTTCACACACGTTTTCTCCTTCAGTCTTCTTATCGTTCAGACACTCCTACAAGGCAGAAAAGGGGCAGAGCTATTATCCCCATCTTACAGATAAGAACACTGAGGCTCAGACAGATCAAGTGCTTTGCCCAAGGTCACACATTAGAGGAAGGAACGAGATGTGACTCTGGTTTCCTAATTCCAAATCCAGTGCTATTTCTACTTCACCATTTGTGACCCCTACCCTTTCCCTCTTTCTTTTATCCTGCCTCCACACGCATTCAAAAATTATATTAAATAAATATACATTTCATTTTATTTTGCCCCCAAAGCCTAATAAATTCGATCTATTTACTACATGTAAAAAAATTACTGTACTTCTAAACAGTCTACTTTAAGTTTCTTTATTCTAGGTGGTATTAAGTTTTTTTTCTTTGTAAAATATAACACAGTTATGGTAAAAAGTATAGAGTATAAATGTAAAGTTACTGTATTATTAAAAATCAAATATCCACATCACCTTCACCTCATCCAGAAAATAGTATATTGCCAAAACCCCAGAAGCCGCCCACTTGCTTTCCTTATTTTATATTTTATCACTGCCTACTCACCCCTGAACCCTGGCTTCCAATGATCGATGTTTAGTTGGTGATGTTCACCCACGCTGTTGTGTGTCACCATAGTCCATACAGACAATGGACCATACTAGTTCTTTTTTTTTTTTTTAATCTTTATTGGCGTATAATTGCTTTACACTGTTCTGTTAGTTTCTGCTGCATAACAAAGTGAATCAGCTACATGCATACATATAACCCCATATCCCCTCCCTCTTACGTCTCCCTCCCACCCTCCCTATCCCACCCCTCTAGGTGGTCACAAAGCACCAAGCTGATCTCCCTGTGCTATGCGGCTACTTCCCACTAGCTAGCTAGTTTACATTTTGTAGTGTATATATGTCCATGCCACTGTCACTTCGTTCCAGCTTACCCTTCCCCCTCCCTGTGTCCTCAAGTCCATTCTCTACGTACAGAATTATCTACCAGTAAAATTGGGAGATTATACATTATGCCTAGCTCCAACTTGAAATGACATGCCAAGCTGTTTTCTAATAGTTGTACCACCTGACGCTTCCACCAGCAGTGTGAGAGTTCCTGTTACTGCACAGACTCCGATGCCTGGGATTGTCAGTCTATTTACTTTAGCCATCTTTATGTATGCATCCTGATATCACCTAGTGAATTTAAGTTACATCTCCCTAGATTGCACCTGGTTGAGCACCTTTTTAGCCTTTTTATTGGCTGTGTTGATATCCTCTACTTGAGCTGTCTGTCCAAGTGGTTTGTCTGTCCTCCCACCAGGTGGCCTTCTCCTCATTATTTTGGAGGAGCTTGGCCTAGATCCTGCCTACGAGACCTTTGCTCACTTATTTCAAGTATCTTCTTCTACTCAGTGGCTTGTCTTTCCACTCTCTGAATAAACAGAAGTTCTTATTTCTAACGTAGCCTCACTTACCAATTTTTTCCTTCAAGACTAGTAATTTGTATCTTCTTCGTTTTTTTTAACCTTTCCTTACCCCAAATCATAAAGGTATTTTTCTAGAAATGTATGGTTTTGACTTTCATAGGTAGGTCTACAATTCACTTGAAATTATTTTTATAAAAGGCACGAGAAAGGGGGCAAGTTTTGTTTTATTCTATATTACATCCAATTGTCTAGGGCCATTTATTGAGAAGACTGCACTTTCCCTATTACTCTGTGGTGTCAGCTTTGTCAAAACCAAGTGCTTTGCATGCATGGATCTATTTCTGGGCCTTCAGTTCTGTTCTACCGTCGATCCTCATACCAGGACTAGATTGTCTTTTTAGCAAATCTTTTTTTAGAAAATCTTGAAATCTGGTGTCACTCATCCTCCCATTCAGTTCTTCTTCATTAAAAGTGTCTTGAGCGGTCCCACCTCCTCGCCCAAAACGGAGCCCGCGTTTCCGCAGAGCTGTAACTCCCGGCTCGGGGTCTCTTCCCTCCGCCATCACTGAAGTGCCCCGGAGCCCGAGGGGAGGGCGGCCTCACTGAGGCTGCCGGCTCTGGAGGGGCCCCGGCGGCCGAAGCCACGACAGTCCTGGGGACCGCGGGCCGGTTGTTTCAGCAAGTAACTTAAAAGTGTCTTAACTATTATTCAATCTTTGAGTTTTCATACCAATGTCATAATCAATGTATCAAATTCTACAAAAACCAAAATCTGTTAAGATTTTGACTGTCTTCTTCCTCCAAACAAAGAAAAAGTGTTCAGTAAGTCAGTTTTGAGTGTGTTGTTTCTATAGGTTTTTAAAAATAGATTTTTAAAAATCGGATTAAGGACATTCCCTTCTATTCTTAATAAAAGAGTTTATTTTTTTTTAAATAATGAATTCCCAGTTCAAGTTTTCTAAATGACTTTTCTGTGTCTATAAGGTAAGTGTATTATTTTTCTCCTTTAGTTTGTTTATGCAAAATAAAAGTGTGAATTATCTAATATGAAGCAACTTTGTATTGCTCCGTATAACCCCAGTTTAGTCCTTTATGTATGTTGTTAAAATAAATTTGCTAGCAATTTGCTTCACATTTTTCATCTGTGTTTATGAATGAGATTTGGCCTGAAATTTTCGTTTGTAATAATGTTCTGGACTTCCCAGGTAGCACAGTGGTTGAGAATCCACCTGCCAATGCAGGGAACACAGGTTCGATCCCTGGTCCAGGAAGATCCCACATGCCACAGAGAAACTAAGCCCGTGCACCACAACTACTGAGCCTGCGCTCTACAGCCCGTGAGCCACAACTACTGAGCCCGTGCGCTACAACTACTGAACCCTGCATGCCTAGAGCTCATGCTCCACAACAAGAGAAGCCACTGCAATGAGAAGCCCGTGCACCACAGTGAAGAATAGCCCCAGCTCGCCACAACTAGAGGAAGCCTGTGCACAGCAATGAAGACCCAATGCAACCAAAAATAAATTTTAAAAAATTAGTAATATCCTTGTTGGGTTTGGGTGTCAAGGTTTTCCTGACCTTATAAAATGAGATAAGGACTATTTCCTCTTTTACTTCTCTCTGAAACAATTTGTTGAAAATTGATGTTATCTCTTTATTAAATGTTTTATAGAATTCACCAGTAAAACCAACTGAATCTGGAATTTTGTTTGTGGGAAGATTTTAAATTTATTTAATAGTTATATGATTATCTTCCTCTCTATGACTTATCATTTTCTTTCTAATTATCTAAACACAATGGCTAGAATTTTCAAAGACAGGAGAGGGGAACAAAGTTAATTAAGAGCGTTAATAACAGGTATATTTATCCTTTCTAGGTGTTTATGAAATCCACTAGGGTATTCACATGGTGAGTGATATGTAGACAACTATCTTTTCTTATAGGCATTATTATTTCTTTGAAAGTTCAAAAGAACTAAAGAACTCTCCTTGAAACACGTGGGTCCAGAGCCTTTTAAGTATTGAGTAGATTTCATCTCCTTTCCATGTGTTGCTTTGTAAGCTTTCTCATTTCTGTCTTTAATGTTTGAGTTTCTCTGCATTGGGGGGATTAGATTTGCTGGAGCTTCCTCTATCTTCTTTTTCTATTCCACCCCACCCCAGCCCCAACCCTTCTATCCCAGAACCAACTTTGTAATTTATCAATTCTATTTGTTGGTTGTTTTCCTTATAATAACTTTATAATTTTTTACGCCTATCTTTTTTATTTCCTTCCATGGAGTTGTTTAGTTGCTCTTTTTTATAGAGTTAAAGGGTTAGATTATAGATTTTAATGTTTTCTACACTTATTATTAATAATAATGATATTTAAAGATACATGCTTCTTTAGAACTCACTGTTGGTCACATTCCATGAAGTTTGATATCTTCTCTCTGCCATTATTTTCTAAATATTCTGTACCAATGGCTTTGGCTTAATCTAACCAAGAAAGTAAATAATTAGAAGCTAAATTTGTTGTTGCTTAATTTTTTTAATTAGTGGATTTATTTTTTTGCTGGGTTTATCATTGTTTTGATTTTAGCTGTAAATTTCTAGATTACCTACATGGGGATTATACCACGTGGTCTGTATAATTTCCTCTTTTGGGACTCTGAGTTTTTCGTAGATGTTTATGAGTGCTATCCATTAAATACATTATTCTTAATATATTACTAGAGTATTTTAGATCCTTATTTGACTAGCAAATTTGTCAAAGCCAGAGTATGTTAAAATCTCCCACTATAACTGAAACTATTGTACTGTCTTGTTGTATTGTCCTTGTATTTCTGAGAGTTTAGCTTTATATATTTTATTTTGATGCATGGCTATTTGACACATAAACATTTTTATTTGGGGAGGGATAATTTTTATTAGTATAAAACGATTCAATTTGTCATTTAATTTTTTGCATTGAAAGATATATTATCAGATTGAAAGATTAATATTGCAAATCTGATTTCTTTGTATTGCTGTTGTATGCAAATCTTATGCATATCTTGCTTATGCACTGATTTTTAATCTCCTAGGACATGTATTTTTAGATCTGTGTATTTTGAGGAGAGCATATAATTGGATTTTAATATTTGACTCAACCTGAACAACTTTTTTTTTTTTAATTTTTTTATTTTTTGGTTGTGTTGGCTCTTTGTTGCTGCACGCAGGCTTTTTCTAGTTGCGGCAAGTGGGGGCTACTTTTCATTGTGGTGCACGGACTTCTCATTGCAGTGACTTCTCTTGTTGTGGAGCATGGGCTCTAGGCGGGTGGGTTTCAGTAGTTGTACCGTGTGGGCTCAGTAGTTGTGGCTCACAGGCTCTAGAGCTCAGGCTCAGTAGATGTGGCACACAGGCTTAGATGGGACATGGCATAGTGGGATCTTCCCAGACCAGGGATTGAACCTGTGTCCCCTGCTTTGGCAGGAGGATTCTTAACCACTGTGCCACCAGGGAAGTCCCAAGCATCTGTCTTTTAATAAAAACTTTGTTTAATTTATTTTTTCTTTAGAAGGTACTCAACACATTTTTACCCTACTAGTGATTAACTTTAAATTTTAAAAAAGTATTTGAGTCCCTTTTTCTCCACTTAGATCACAAACTGAGGCAGTGTTTATTGATCCCTTCCTATGTAAAATAAGGAAAATAACATGGTAACTTCCCCTACTCCTTTCATATCCTTCCTAGTGTGAGATAATATAACCCAGGACTCTTGGTCAACATTACTTAATAGTAGTTTGATATTACATATCATGTCTTTCAGGAAGGATTTGTCTTTGCGTGAACAGATTTACAGTAATCTTTTAGACCCATAGTGACTGCAGCCAGACCTTTCATAGCACAACCTCCCCACCCTTCTGCTCTGTGATTTTTTATTTTGATACCTCTCCTGATGAACTCAGGTATATACAAAGCTGGAAACTGGATACACCTGTATGGTATTTATCTTCATTCTTGAAATTCAAAAACATTCACAAGGATGTGTGGACTTACTGATTCCTGCCCTTAGTGATTTCGGAGGCTTCAATAAGTTTACTCACCAAGGTTTACTTCAATTGAATTATTTTTTGGATAAATGATCTTAGGGATTCTTCTTCCATTTCCCACTTTTCCTGATAAGAAATCATACCCAGATGAAATTGTATTAGAAACATTCCCAACTACTTGAATGCAATAATAACATAAAGAAAACATGGTACTGAGCATACCTTCAATAAACGTTGGTCAAGAAAAAACAAAACTCATGATGTGACAAAATATCGCTCCATAAGTGCATATTTTTCAACCAGAAATAATTGAATTGCTAAGGGGAAAAACTAAAAGCTGGGCTACTAAGAGAGTTCACATCACCATTATATATTTGACATAAATATAAACTGATGAGATTGTGTAATAAATTCTCATTGCCTAGTCATCCAGTACACGTCTTAAGCAGTGGTGATAAGCAAAGTTCTGGCCTGGGTCCTAGACAGAAAGAAACAGTGACCCTAATGGTCTGTTCTCGGTTCCACTCCTCCATCCTCCAACCCTGCTATTCCATATTCTTCTCAGACCTTCCTTATTCTGCAGCTTTTTCATCCCTCTCCCCCACTTTATAACTGCCTTCCTTGTATTGACTCCCCACCCCTTTGTCTTTCTCCACGCCTTCCCTCCCCCATTTGTCTACCAATATTTGGCAATCACCCTCTGGATCCCACATTCCTCCTCTCTATTTGGGGTGTGAGGCGAAAAAGTTATAAGAGGGAAGCTATAAAAATGCAAAAACATATGTCCTTCATGATGGCAATAATATTTGCACATTCTACAAACTATTCAAATTCAGTACAGTAAGTCCTCTGCATACAAACCTTCAAGTTGTGAACTTTCAAAGATGCTAACTTGCGTTTGTGTGTCCACATGAGTTAGTTCATGTGTCTGGCGTACATTGTCACATGTGTGCATCCTCTACAAGTGGTTGTGCTTTTGTGTACTTTACTGTACAGTACTGTATAGAGTACAGTATCTTTATTTCAAGCCCAGGATGTCCAGAAGCAAGTGTAAAAGCAGCGGTGATGTAGCTGGTACTTGCCTGTTCACTCGATGCCAGCACCTGTATGCCAGCTCTCGCACTGTACAACTGTACTTTTCAAGGTACTGTACTGTAAGATTAAAAATGTTTTCTTTATTTTGAGTGTTTGTTCTTTATGTATTATTTTTGTGAAAATTATTATAAACCTATTACAGTACAGTACTACATAGCCGACTGTGTTAGTTGGGTACCTAAGCTAACTTTGTTGGACCTACAAACATGCTCTTGGGATGGAACTTGTTCTTATGTAGGGGACTTATTGTATGTCCCAAACAGAAGTCATCACCAGCCAGTTAATATACCATCTCCCACTCAATCACACACATAGAAAATCTAGATGTCATTCTAAGCAACAGCTTTTCTCCCACCCTCTTCATATGACCATCACCCAGCCAAACTAATTTTACCTCTTAGCATTTCTCAGTCTGTGCCTCTTTCTTTACACCTAAACCCTATTTTCTACTCTCTACTCTTTCCCTAGGCACTTTCATTCACATCCATCTCTTCAATTACCATCTAAAGTTCAGTGACTTTGCAAGGTGTAACTCTAAGCTCCAGACCCATATAGGCCATGACCTACTTGACATCTCAAGTCACCAAATACTCAGCTCACCCATGACCAAACTCATGATCTCACTCTTAAATCCAGTTTTCCTCCAGAGTTATCTTTTTTCCTTGAATAGTATCACCATCCAAAAGGCCTAGCTTCCTGGACCTTGCCACATCCCTCACCCCACATTCCATCTGACACTAAGACCTGTGGATTTTACCTCCTAGAATGCCTGGAGTCCATCCACCTCTCTCCATCTTCAGTGCTACCATGACGATTGTGCCTACCTGATGTCTCACCTGCATTTCTGCACCTGCCTCCTAACTGCCATTCTTATCTATAGGGATCGTTCTGTGCACAGTGGCCACAGTGAGCTCTCAGAAACATGTTACACCATGCTACTCTCCTGCTCTCAACTGCTCTGGCTGCTTCCCATTGTTCTTAGGAGAAAATCCATGCTTCCCATCTTCACTTCCAGCGAAGTTCAGATAGTTACATCCAGATGTTGCAGCAGCCTCCTAAGTGGTCTCCAGGCCTCAAGACCCCCTTCAACTCCTGCTCAAACCATCTTAGGACTGATCTCATCCATTACAAACGCAGCCTCATGGCTCTGCATTTACACTCATCCAAGGGTTCTTCAGCGCTTCATGGTAAAACCTGCGTATAACCAGCCCCCTTGACCTTTCCCCTGTTTAACTCCATGACTTCAGTTCCCGCCACTCCTCAGCTCACAGTTTTTTATGCTCTAACAAAATTACTTTTAGATCCAACATAAACTATCATGGTAGACACTTCCACGCTTTGCCTGAGACACTTCTCTCTGTCCCTCCTCCCTCTTCTTTACTTCTGTAAATCCCGCTCATCCTTCAAAAATTCAGCTGAGAAGACATTTCCTCTTGGAAAGCTTCCAAGACCATTTATTTACTTGCCACCCACGGCAGCTACTTCTGATTTTTTTCCTGCTCCGCTGGACACTGTCTATAACACTCTCCTTACCACATAAGGTTCAGATGATCCACTTACATTTCTAGCACCACTACAACCAGGCTGAGAGCTTCTCAATAAAAGAAAGGATTTTTAAAAAATTTTTAATTATTGGTTTTAACAATTTTTGGCATATAATAGATTATAAATAAACATTTATTGCAATGACATAAAATACAGATTATTGGACTCCATGATCTCTTAAGGTATTCTTCATTTTGCCTTTGAAATTCCATCTTATAAAGAATTCCCTCAGCCACCAATGTAAGACTAGAGCGTAAGATCATTGAGGTATTCATGTTTGCCCTTTACTGAATACCTACACTTCGCCAGGCACCCTGGGTGCTATACTCCATAGACATGATCTCATTTAATTTTCAGGAATAAACCAAGAATTTTGAGTCTTCCTTTTTTTCAGATGAGAAAACTAAACAGCCCATGCCCTTTCGCCCCACTCTTCCTACCCTCTGATTCTAATAATGACGTGTTTGAGGGACTGCTAACCCTCAGGAAAATCAAGATCGGGAATCCCTTCTGCCCAAAGCCAACCTCTCACGCAAAGCCAAGAGGCAGTCAAGGTGATGGGTAAAAGTGTACTTACTGATCTTCACAGAGATGCTCTTTAAAACAGTGTGCTGCTTCTTTGCATATGTGAGCCTGGCTTGACACGCATAGTTCCCTCCATCCTTTGCTGAGACATTTGTCACTAAAAGCTTTCTTCCCCAAGAAATAAATCGTTCTCCTTCAATCTCTTTACAGTCCTAAATTTAAAAATATATTTTTCATTTCAAAGAGTATTTTGGGGTATCAGTTACATTCCTAGTTAGCACCGTTCTATGAACCGTGGGGAGACAAGAAACCTATGGGATCTCTAGACCTTAGGTAATTTACAATCTAATTGAAGACATATGTATATTTATATAAGATATATACATATCTCCCCAGAAAACTGATAAAGAATATTCTACAGGTTACAGTGAGAGCCATAAATATGAGGCCTACTGGGAGTTGAGAGAAGAGAGGCTTATGTAGGCTGGAAGGAAGACTTTATGGAGAAGGATTGGACCTGGTCCATAAAGGAGTTTGGTAGGAGAATGTGAACAGGCAGGAAGGTCCTCCATGTCTCTCAATGGACCACCATCTAATGGCACCAAGCCCCTTTGCAAGATTGCAAGCCCAGGTGAATAAGGACTGCGTCCTCTGTGTTACAGGTCCAATCACACCTTCTCCACCTATCAGGGGTTGGACTTTGTCGAGGTCCAAAATAACTCTTCACCAACCTTCTATTTGGAGGCCTAAGCAATAGTCAAAGTACGTGGCAAGGTTAAGGGGAGCAGATATCACGTCACTTCTTAAGTCATCCAGGCTTCCACTGCATCAACAAGGAAACAGCCTCACAAAAAACCAACTTAAAGACTGGTTAGCCTCAGGAAGGCCTTTCTCATTGTTCTCCTCAGTTTCCACCCAGAGGGCAAGCCTCACCATTCATCTGTCCTGTCATAAGCTCACATTCTCATGTGAATCGTTTTTTCCAACACAGAGGCCCACTCCTGAATTCTTTCTCAAACCTTTTCCCGTTTCTTCAGGAAGTGCCAATCTACAAAATAACAACTCGGATAATTGAGTCCATTTATTCGTTCAAATATTTTTCTTGCTCTTTGCTAGCATTGTGAGAGGCCCTGGTCATGCACGAATAAGATGCAGTCCCTCTCCTCAGAAAGCTCACAATCCTTATAATAGAGAAGACAAACATACAACCCCTAATTATATAAAGATGTAATCGCTCAAGTTTTGAGCTCTCTCCTCACTGAGTCAACCATGGTCAGAACTCACTCTCCACCACTGGAACAGTGTGAATGCATCCATTGTGGAAGGTGAAACTCAATAATGCCAAAATGAACATTTGTTTATTTATTTATCATGTGAACAATAACTTTCTAGAAGTCTTATATTATTTTTTCTGTAAACACCCTATAGGGGAAACCAAATTATAATCAGATCATTGCTTACTGAGTAGAATGGGAATTACTAGTAAGAGTCAGATGCTGATAATATGAGTGATGTTGCCTTCTTTAGAATAGGGACAGACAAAAAGTGTGAGTGTTTGGCTTATGGAAACCTCGTTCCTGGGTGGGGCTTGGGTGGGTGTAATCTCTGGGACTCCATTTCTATGCTCTGATCTTGATCAGTCCCCTTTCTGATTGACTCATTCAAGACATACAAATATTTAATCATATTAAAGTTTAGCCTGGACAGCTGAAGAACCATTCTGCCCTTTTTCAGTAACTAGAACTGTCTCTATTGTAACCTGCTGCATTATTTTAGAGTTTTAATACTCAGAAGGCTTTGATTTTTAGCTAAAAATGAGTGGTGATATCTCACTAATAAGATTTTAATTAGTAATATTAACAGCCAAAATTTGAAAATTTTTGTCTTTCTGGCACCAAGAAGAACAATTCTGACGCAGCATGTACAATGGTTCACAGGTACAAAATAGATGAGAGCATCCTGGCTAAGCTGTAGTGGTCATAGGAGAGTGGTGAAGATGAAACTGGTGAGGGAGTCAGGAGCCCAATCACAGAAAACCATGAAAAGGGGAGGAGCACCTGAAGCTGTCTGTGCAAGGGACCAAGGTGTGCATAGTTGCCTTTGAGCACAATCTGTCTGGTTGCTGTGTGGGAAAGGATTAAAATGGGCAATCCTAACGACTAGGGAACAATTTAAGAAGTTATTTCCGTACACTAAGGCTGAATAGAACATGAACTAAGGCAGTACACTGGCGATAACCAGAAGGGAACAAAAAACAGTGATTTTAAGCAGTTCTAATTCGCAGCCTTAGTGACAAATTTGGACTATGGAGATGGAACAGGACCGGTATGGTCCCAGCTTAGGGATGCAAAAGTGTCCTTAGATAGGAGATGGAATGCAAAGAAAATACAGAAGAATGATCAGATTTGAGATTAAGATAAAAAAGTGGCTCTAGACATGGTGAATCTGGTGAGTTGTGTGATGGGAATGTCTACATGGAATCTATGTTAGGTTGTTGGATGAAGTATCTGGAGATGGGAGAAAGGAGAGTTGGGAGCCATCTGTGTGCGATGGTTCTATGAGCCTTCCACCTGAATGCAATCAAAGCAAGAACTGAAGATGACCATGGCTGAAACTGGGAACCCCTAAAATCTAAGACCCAAACACAGAGAATGAGAACACAGTAATGATTACTAAGGAAAAGCCAGGGAGTGGGGAGATAAAGAATGAGTAAGTTTCAGAAGAGAGAGAAGAGGAAGCTCTCAGCTCATGGGCACGTCCAGCAGTGATGGACACCACAAGAGATCAAGATCAGGACTGGAAATGAATGTTAGATTTGGCAGCTGGGAAGGCAGTAGTAACTCAGCAACTATAGATCCAGTATGGTGGTGGGGCAGAAACCATTGTATTGAGAAGTAATTTGGAATTGAAAAAAAAAAAAAGGAGACATTCCTGCTTTCCCAAATGTGGATACTTCACAGTCTATGAGCATGGATGTTCTAACACCTGAACCTTCTCCTCTGGAACACCTTCAATCTCAAGGACCACCTCTACTCCTATGAGTCTTCAATTCTCCCTGCCACAAGCCGGATTTTGTCATTATCCAGAACTACTCTGTCTCTAAATTCTTAAAAATAAAAATATACCATTCTGGGGGGACCTTCAAGATGGTGGAGGAGTAAGACGTGGAGATCACCTTCCTCCCCACAAATACATCAAAAATATATCTACATGTGGAACAACTCCTACAGAACAACTACTGACCGCTGGCAGAAGACCTCAGTCTTCCAAAAAGGCAAGAAAATCCCCACATGCTTGGGTAGGGTAAAAGAGAAAAGAAAAAACAGAGACAAAAGAATAGGGACGGGACCTGTCCCTCGGAGAGGGAGCTGTGAAGGAGGAAAAGTTTCCACACACTAGGAAGCCCCTTCACTGGTGGAGACGGGGGGTGGTGGGGGGGGAAGCTTCGGAGCCACGGAGGAGAGCGCAGCAATAGGGGTGCAGAGGGCAAAGTGGAGAGATTCCCGCACAGAGGACTGGTGCCGACCAGCACTCACCAGCCTGAGAGGCTTGTCTGCTCACCCGCCGGGATGGGCAGGGGCTGGGAGTTGAGCCTCGGGCTTCAGAGGTCAGATCCCAGGGACAGGACTGGGGTTGGCTGCGTGAACACAGCCTGAAGGCGGCTAGTGCACCACAGCTAGCTGGGAGGGAGTCCGGGAAAAAGTCTGGAACTGCCTAAGAGGTGAAAGACCATTGTTTTGGGTTGTTTGAGGAGAGGGGATTCCTTCCCCAGCTGCCCACAGAAGGCAGAGCACCACCTAAACGAGCTCCAGAGACAGGCGTGAGCTGCGGCTATCAGCGCAGACACCAGAGACGGACATGAGATGCTAAGGCTGCTGCTGCCGCCACCAACAATCCTGTGTGCAAGCACAGGTCACTATCCACACCACCACCCCCCCGGGAGCCTGTGTAGCCCGCCACTGCCAGGGTTCCGTGATCCAGGGACAAGTACCCCAGGAGAACACACGGCGCGACTCAGGCTGTTGCAACATTATGCTGGCCTCTGCCACCGCAGGCTCACCCTGCATTCCAATAACTACCATACCCCTCCCTTCCCCCAGCCCAAATGAGCAAGAGCCCCCTAATCAGCAGCTGCTTTAACCCCGTCCTGTCTGGGTGGGGAACAGACGCCTGGGGTGACTTACACACAGAGGTGGGGCCAATCCAAAACTGAACCCCAGGAGCTGTGCGAACAAAGAAGAGAAAGGGAAATCTCTCCCAGCAGCCTCAGGAGCAGCGGATTAAACCTCCACAATCAACTTGATGCACCCTGCATCTGTGGAATGTCTGAATAAACAACGAATCATCCCAAAATTGAGGCAGTGGACTTTGGGAGCAACTGTAAACTTGGGTTTTACTATCTCTGACTGATTTGTTTCTGATTTTTATGTTTATCTTAGTTTAGTTTTTAGCACTTGTTATCATTGGTGGATTTGTTTATTGGTTTGGTGGCTCTCTTCTTTTTTTATTATTTTTAATTTTTTAATTTTAATATTATTTTTTATTTATTTACTTTTTTCTTTCTTTTTGTCTCACTTTTCTTCTGAGCTGTGTGGCTGACAGGGTCTTGGTGTTCCGCCTGGTGTCAGGCCTGAGCTGCTGTGGTGGGAGAGTCGAGTTCAAGATGTTGGACCACCAGAGACCTCCCAGCCTCACGTAATATCAACTGGCAAGAGTTCTCCCAGAGATCTCCATCTCAACACTAAGACCTGGGTCAACCCAACAGCCAGCAAGCTCCAGTGCTGGATGCCTCATGCCAAACAACTAGCAAGACAGGAACACAACCCCACCCATTAGCAGAGAGGCTGCCTAAAATCACACTAAGTTCACAGACACACCACCAGACGTGGCCCTGCCCATCAGAAAGACAAGGTACAGCCCCACCCACCAGAACACAAGCACCAGTCCCCTCCACCATGAAGCCTACACAATCAACTGAACCAACCTCACCCACTGGGGGCAGACACCAAAAACAATGGGAACTATGAACCTGCAGCCTGAGAAAAGGAGACACAAACACAAAAAGTTCAATAAAATGAGAAGACAGAGAAATATGCAGCAGATGAAGGAGCAAGGTAAAAACCCACCAGACCAAAAACAAATGAAGAGGAAATAGGCAGTCTACCGGAAAAAGAATTCAGAGTAATGATAGTAAAAATGATCCAAAATCTTGGAAATAGAATGGAGAAAATACAAGAAACGTTTAACAAGGAACTAGAAGATCTAAAGAGCAAACAAACAAATGATGAACAACACAGTAATTGAAATTAAAAATTCTCTAGAAGGAATCAATAACAGAATAACTGAGGCAGAAGAACAGATAAGTGACCTGGAAGATAAAATAGTGGAAATAGCTACCACAGAGTTGAATAAAGAAAAAGGAATGAAAAGAATTGAGGATAGTCTCAGAGACCTCTGGGACAACATTAAACACACTAACATTCAAATTATAGGCGTCCCAGAAGAAGAGAAAAAGAAAGGGTCCGACAAAATATTTGAAGAGATTATAGTAGAAAACTTCCCTAATGTGGGAAAGGAAATAGTCAATCAAGTCCAGGAAGCACAGAGAGCCCCATACAGGATAAACCCAAGGAGAAACACACCAAGACACATATTAATCAAATTATCAAAAATTATATACAAACAAAAAATGTTAAAAGCAGCAAGGGACAAGCAGCAAAAAACATGCAAGGAAATCCCCATAAGGTTAATAGCTGAACTTTCAGCAGAAACTCTGCAAGCCAGAGGGGGGTGGCAGGACATATTTAAAGTGATGAAAGGGAAAAACCTACAACCGAGATTACTCTAACCAGCAAGAATCTCATTCAGATTTGATGGAGAAATTAAAACCTTTACAGACAAGCAAAAGTTAAGAGAATTCAACACCACCAAACCAGCTTTACAACAAATGATAAAGGAACTTCTCTAGGCGGGAAACACAAGAGAAGGGAAAGACCTACAAAAACAAACCAAGAACAATTAAGAAAATGGTAATAAGAACACACACTGATAGTTACCTTAAGTGTAAATGGATTAAATGCTCCAACCAAAAGACATAGACTGTCTGAATGGATACAAAAACAAGACCCATATATATGCTGTCTACAAGAGACCCACTTCAGACCTAGGGACACATACAGACTGAAAGTGAGGAGGTGGAAAAAGATATTCCATGCAAATGGAAATCAAAAGGAAGCTGGAGTAGCAATTCTCATAACAGACAAAATAGACATTAAAATAAAGACTATTAAAAGAGACAAAGAAGGACACTACATAATGATCAAGGGGTCAATCCAAGAAGAAGATATAACAATTGTAAATATTTCTGCACCCAACACAGAAGCACCTCAATACATAAGACAAATGCTAACAGCCAAAAAAGGGGAAATCGACAGTAACACAAAATTAGTAAAGGACTTTAACACCTCACTTACACCAATGGACACATCCTCCAAAATGAAAACAAATAAGGAAACACAGCTTTAAATGACACATTAAACAAGATGGACTTAATTGATATTTATAGGACATTCCACCCAAAAACAACAGAATACACTTTCTTCTCCAGTGCCCATGGAACATTCTCCAGGATAGATCATATCTTGGGTCACAAATCAAGCCTTGGTAAATTTAAGAAAATTGAAATCATATCAAATATCTTTTCCGACCACAATGCTATGAGACTAGATATCAATTACAGGAAAAAAACTGTAAAAAATACAAACACATGGAGGCTAAACAATACACTACTAAATAACTAAGAGATCACTGAAGAAATCAAAGAGGAAATCCAAAAATACCTAGAAACAAATGACAATGAAAACATGATGACCGAAAACCTATGGGACGCAGCAAAAGCAGTTCCAAGAGGGAAGTTTACAGAAATACAATCCTACCTCAAGAAACAAGAAAAACCTCAAATAAACAACCTAACCTTACACCTAAAGCAGTTAGAGAAAGAAGAACAAAAAATACCCAAGGTTAGCAGATGGAAAAAAAGCATAAAGATCAGATCAGAAATAAATGAAAAAGAAATGAAGGAAACAGTTGCAAAGATCAATAAAACTAAAAGCTGGTTCTTTGAGAAGATAAACAAAATTGATAAACCATTAGCCAGACTCATCAAGAAAAAAAGGGAGAAGACTCAAGTCAATAGAATTAGAAATGAAAAAGGACAAGTAACAACTGACACTGCAGAAATACAAAGGATCATGAAAGATTACTACAAGCAACTATATGCTAGTAAAATGGACAACCTGGAAGAAATGGACAAATTCTTAGAAAAGCACAACTTTCTGAGACTGAACCAGGAAGAACTAGAAAATATGAACAGACCAATCACAAGCACTGAAATTGAAACTGTGATTAAAAATCTTCCAACAAACAAAAGCCCTGTACCAGATGGCTTCACAGGAGAATTCTATCAAACATTTAGAGAAGAGCTAACACCTATCCTTCTCCAACTCTTCCAAAATATAGCAGAGGAAGGAACACTCCCAAACTCATTCTATGAGGCCACCATCACCCTGATACCAAAACCAGACAAAGATGTCACACACACAAAAAAGAAAACTACAGGCCAATATCACTGATGAACATAGATGCAAAAATCCTCAACAAAATACTAGCACATTAAAAGGGTCATACACCATGATCAAGTGGGTTCTATCCCAGGAATACAAAGATTCTTCAATATACGCAAATCAATCAATGCGATATACCATATTAACAAATTGAAGGATAAAAACGATATGATCACCTCAATAGATGCATGAAAAACTTCTGACAAAATTCAACACCCATTTATAATAAAAACTCTCCAGGAAGTAGGCATAGAGGGAACCTATCTCAGTATAATAAAGGCCATATATGACAAACCCACAGCCAACGTCGTTCTCCATAGTGAAAAACTGAAACAATTTCCTCTAAGATCAGGAATAAGACAAGGTTGCCCACTCTCACCACTATTATTCAACAGAGTTTTGGAAGTTTTAGTCACAGCAATCAGAGAAGAAAAAGAAATAAAAGGAATCCAAATCAAAAAAGAAGAAGTAAAACTGTCACTGATTGCAGATGCCATGATACCATACATAGAGAATCCTAAAGATGCTACCAGAAAACTACTAGAGCTAATCAATGAATTTGGTAAAGTAGCAGGATACAAAATTAATGCACAGAAATCTCTTGGAATTCCTATACACTTAATGATGAAAACTCTTAAAGAGAAATGTAGGAAACACTCCCACTTACCACTGCAACGAAAAGAATAAAATACCTAGGAATAAACCTACCTAAGGAGACAAAAGACCTGTATGCAGAAAACTATAAGACACTGATGAAAGAAATTAAAGATGATACAAACAGATGGAGAGATATACCATGTTCTTCGATTGGAAGAATCAACATTGTGAAAATGACTATAATACCCAAAGCAATCTACAGATCCAGTGCAATCCCTATCAAACTACCAATGGCATTTTTCACAGAACTAGAACAAAAAATTTCACAATTTGTATGGAAACACAAAAATCCCCGAATAGCCAAAGCAATCTTGAGAAAGAAAAACGGCGTTGGAGGAATCAGGCTTCCTGACTTCAGACTATACTACAAAGCTACAGTAATCAAGACAGTATGGTACTGGCACAAAAACAGAAATATAGATCAATGGAACAGGACAGAAAGCCCAGATATAACCCCATGCACATATGTTTCCCTTATCTTTTTCAAAGGAGGCAAGAATATACAATGGAGAAAAGACAGTCTCTTCAATAAGTGGTGCTGGAAAAACTCGACAGCTACATGTAAAAGAAAGATATTAGAACACTTCCTAACACTGTATACAAAAATAAACTCAAAATGGATTAAAGACCTAAATGTAAGGCCAGACACTATCAAACTCTTAGAGGAAAACATAGGCAGAACACTCTATGACATAAATCACAGCAACATCCTTTTTGACCCACCTCCTAGAAAAACGGGAATAAAAACAAAAATAAACAAATGGGACCTAATGAAACTTAAAAGCTTTCGCACAGCAAAGGAAACCATAAAAAAGATGAAGGGACAACCCTCAGAATGAGAGAAAATATTTGCAACTGAAACAGCTGACAAAGGATTAATCTCCAAAATATACAAGCAGCTCATGCAGCTCAGTATCAAAAAAACAAACAACCCAATCCAAAAATGGGCAGAAGACTTAAATAGACATTTCTCCAAAGATATACAGATTGCCAACAAACACATGAAAGGATGCTCAACATCACTAATTATTAGAGAAATGCAAATCAAAACTACAATGAGGTATCACCTCACACCAGTCAGAATGGCCATCATCAAAAAATCTACAGACAATAAATGCTGGAGAGGGTGTGGAGAAAAGGGAACCCTCTTGCACTGTTGGTGGGAATGTAAAGTGATACAGCTACTATGGAGATCAGTATGGAGGTTCTTTAAAAAACTAAAAATAGAACTACCATATGACCCAGCAATCCCACTACTGGGCATATACCCAGAGAAAACCATAATTCAAAAAGAGTCATGTACCACATGTTCATTGCAGCACTATTTGCAATAGCCAGGACATAGAAGCAATCTAAGTGTCCATCGACAGATGAATGGATAAAGAAGATATGGCACATATATGCAAAGGAATATTACTCAGCCATAAAAAGAAACGAAATTGAGTTATTTGTAGTGAGGTGGATGGACCTATAGTCTGTCATACAGAGTGAAGTAAGTCAGAAAGAGAAAAACAAATGCCGTGTGCTAAGACATATATATGGAATCTAAAAAAAAAAAAAAAAAAAAGGTTCTGAAGAACCTAGGGGCAGGACAGGAATAAAGGCGCAGACGTAGAGAATGGACTTGAGGATACAGGGAGGGGGAAGGGTTAGCTGGGACAAAGTGAGAGAGTGGCATGGACATATATACACTACCAAATGTAAAATAGATAGCTAGTGGGAAGCAGCTGTATCGCACAGGGAGATCAGCTCGATGCTTTGTGACCACCTAGAGGGGTGGGATAGGGAGGGTGGGAGGGAGATGCAAGAGGGAGGGAATATGGGGATATATGTATACGTATAGCTGATTAACTTTGTTATACAGCAGAAACTAACACACTGTTGTAGAACAATTATACGCCAATAAAGTTGTTAAAAAAAAAAAGAGGACCTTTCTGACAAGGTCAGTGGGTGAAATAAGAACATGGCTAGCTGATCCTCACTTGGCGAAACGTTGATTGTTTCTGAAAAGAATCCCCAGTGCCAATTTCATGTCTCTGTTCCTAAGGCTATAGATGAAGGGGTTCAGCATGGGAGTCACCACTGTGTACATCGATGAGGTAATCATGTCTTTGTCATTGGAATTGCCCGATGAGGAGGAAAAGTACAGTGCCGTAATCATTCCATAGAATAGAGACACCACAGAGAGGTGGGAGCTGCAGATGGACAGGGCCTTGCAGGTCCCTTTGGTAGAAGGGACCTTCAGGATCGAGACCCCAATGCGGTCATAAGAGACCAGGATGCCGGTCAATGGAAGAATGACAACCGCAGCCCTTGCAGTGAATATAACCAACTCACTGAAAGAGGTGTCTGAGCAGGACAGCTTGAGTAGGATGGGGAGGCTACAGAAAAAGTGGGGAATGATGTTGTCAGCCCAGAAGGACACCAGGGCCAGCAGAAGGGTGTGCAGAAGGGCACTGCCACAGCAGAGAGTCCGGGACCCAGCCACCAGCAGCACACACAGCCTCTGCATCATGACGGTGGTGTAGTGGAGAGGGTGACAGATGGCCACATACCTGCCACATGCCATCACAGCGAGGAGGAGATTGTCAACACAACCGAAAAGTATATAAAAATACACCTGTGAAATGCACCCTGCGTATGTGATAGATTGGTATTGAATCTGCATGTTCATCAGTATCTCTGGGACAGTGACAGATGAAAAGGAGACATCGGTGAGGGCCAAGTGGCTGAGGAAGAAGTACATGGGGGTGTGGAGGCGAGAGTCCAGCCTGATGAGTGGAGGACGAGCAGGTTCCCCAGCACCGTGGTCAGGTACACGCCCAGGAACAGGGCAAAGAGCACGCCCTGCTGCTCTGGAAGGGTGGGGAGCCCCAGGAGGAGGAACTCGGACACACTGCTGTGGTCCTCCCTCCTCATGCCATTCTTATCTCTGCTGGGAATGAATAGAAACTGGAAATGTCAGGAACTTAGACATACTGAGCATAGTAACTACCATATGGTCACATACTTTCTCCAAGTCGCTGTGTCACTGCACAGACAAATCTCACTGCATTGCACTCACACTTTGGTGCCTCATCCAGTCTGGTGAGAACAGTGAAGTGTGATTTGTCTGGACACTGACACAGTCACTTGGAGACATCATTCAAACATCAATCAAAGAAACATCAATCAAACTCTTCAGCTGAAATCAGAAAGAGCTCATTCTTTTTTTTAATATAGTGAAGACACTATGATAGACTTTAGATGGACCTGGGCAAATATGAATCAGGAGTGGCAAGGGGACTTTCTGGGGCATGCCTTCTGATACTTCGTGATTCTTGAACCCTATGCGTGCACTACCCATTCAAAGAAACTACTTAATTAATCTTAATTAAAAGGAATAACGAAGGATAGTCTGAAAAGTAAGAATAATTGGGGGAGGGGTGGATTCCAATAATAAGCTATGACCAAGCTCTAATAACTACAAATTAAAAAAATAAATAATTAGCAGCGTTACATTGTCCATAGCAATTAGTTAACAAATCTTACATACACAAATCTCTCTCTTTACCCATTCTGCTTTGAAAGGTACAACTTAAACTAAAAATCAAGTAGGTTTTAAAGAAGAGGAAGGAAAATATCAATAGGAAAATTATTTTTTTACCTTATACCACTTTACTGAATCCAAATCGAAACTGTTTGGGAAGTTCAGATGACATATAAGAGTGTCATCTTTTCCAACATATAAAATCTGTTTGTACTCATCTGGCACGTTCGGTTGACTGTTTCTGGAAGTACCACACCAATGTTTTTTAAATACAGTGAGGTTGACTTGCATTCTGGGACAGATGTTTGTATCACTGTAAGAAAACAACAGATTGAAACCTCATAAACTCAAACAGCCACAAAACCAAATAATTCTGTTTATCGCCAAATATTTCCAAATCCTCTTCCAAGCACTCTGCAAACCCTCTGCCTCAAACAAGACAGCATACATCTCACAAGTCATTCATTACGAAAGGGAAAAAAAAAGTATTTGGATGGTGGAAACATGGGAGGACATCTTAACCAAATAATCAAAATGAACATCACCAAGCAGGGACACGCTGATGCTAGGTGTCTCTGAGTGTGCTGTCTGAAGAGAATGCAAACCACTTCCATAGCATTCCAGCCAAGAAGGCTCAGCCTGAACCGGCTCATGAAGAAATATCTGGCAAACCCAAATTAAGAGATACAATATAAAATAATTGCCCGTACTTCTTAAAAATGTCAATGTCACACACACAAAACAGGCTGAAGATCTGTTCCAGATGCAAAGAGATTAAAAGTACATGACAACCAAATGCAATGCAATGATCTTGGATTGAATCTTTCACAGGAAAAGGAAGAAAAGCATTTATAAAAGTCATCATTGAGAAGATTGATAAAATTAGAATACAGATCAGTTAGTAGATAAAAGTATTGTGTGATGGTTAAATTTCCTGAACGTGATAACTATTCTGTGATGATGTAAGAGAATATTCTTGTTGAGAGGAAAGACACGTTGAAATATTAAGGGGTAAAGGGACCTGTTGCACACAACTGAGATGATTTGGAAAAAAATGGTTTAGAAAAAATACTGTGTGTAACATACACAGGGGATGATGGGGAAAATGTGGCAAAGTGTTAAATAATAGAAATCTCGATAAAGGGTAGACAGGAGCTCTTTATACAATTCTTGCAAATATGATATGAATTTGAATTATTTCAAAGTAAAAATATATAGTTTACTAAACATGTATCATATCTGTATATTAAAGATTTGTGAGAATTCATGTTTACTTTCTTCCATGACCGACAGTATTGATGTCTACGTTCTAGGAAAGATTATTTTGCCCCATTTCACAGCTCCCATATTTAAATATTTTAAATCAAGCCTGTGATCCAGCAATCCCACCCCTGGGCATATATCAGAGAAAACCATAATTCGAAAAGATACATGCACCCCAATGTTCATTGCAGCACTATTTACGAAAGCCAAGACATGAAAGCAACCTAAATGTCCATCAACAGAGGAATAGATAAAGAAGATGTGGTATATATATATATATATATATATACACACACACACACACACACTGGAATATTACTCAACCATAAAAAAGAATGAAATAATGTCATTTGCAGCAACATGGATGGACCTAGAGATTGTCATACTGAGTGAAGTAAGTCAGACAGAGAAAGACAAATATCATATGATATCGCTTATATGTGGAATCTAAAAAAAAATGGTACAAGTGAACTTATTTACAAAACAGAAATAGAGTTACAGATGTAGAAAACAATCTTATGGTTACCAGGGGAAAGGGGGGGAGAGGGATAAATTGGGAGATTGGGATTGACATATACACACTACTATATATAAAATAGATAACTAATAAAGACCTACTGTATAGCACAGGGAACTCTCTACTCAATACTATGTAATGACCTATATGGGAAAAGAGTCTAAAAAAGAGTGGATATATGCATAACTGATTTACTTGGCTGTACAGCAGAAAGTCACACAACACTGTAAATCAATTATACCCCAATAAAAATAAATAAAAATGAAGTCCCAGTTAGAATAAAAAATAAATAAATCCAGCCTGGATGTCCAGACAGATTTGCGTGGCATACGATCTCCAACCCTGGTTGATGAGTAACCCGGAGTAAAGAGGAGAGCAGACCCCCTCAAGACGTCAGCAGCTGGTCTGAAGAGTGAGTGAAATTTGGGGGAAGGGGCTACTGGCACTTCCGCCTGTGCCACTGAGTAACCATGTACTTTGAGTCAATCACACGGAAATGAGGAATCTGGCAGGAATCAGGGAAGGACGTGGCCATCCCTGAAACACAGACAGAGGCTGGCAAATACCAAGGAACCACAAGAGACGGAGGATGCAGCTACATTCCTGGAGTACCTACTTCACACACGATCTGGGGTCATTTTTACTTCTACCCTATCTGGCTGGCATTACTTCCACTTTACAGATAAGAAAGCCAAGGCTCGTGGAGGTCAAATAACTCATGAAGGTCATGCACATTAGCAAAGGAGGATAACAAAATTGGGGCCCTCAGCCAAAATCCACACATCCACGGATGTGTTTTAATTAGGACACATGCACAAAGCTTATTGGAAAGTTAACCACACACACACACACACACACACACACACACACACATTTCCAGGTTACCTTGAAAATTTGGAAGATGGACTTGAATTGCATAGACTGCCGCCTTTGGTGTGACATATGCTTTCTGGTTCACCACAGTGCCAACCAGGCTCAACTATCTCCCACCAGACCTGTGTCACTTACTTACATTACTAGCATAAGGCTTAGCATGGGGCCTAGAACATACTTGATGCTTGGTCACTGTTAAAATCCCTATAGCAGAACCCTTACAAAAAGTGCTTGAAGGAGGCTTATACCTCTCTGATGTACCACCTGTCACAAAAACTTTTAGCATTCCAAGAAAGAAGGCAGCAATCATATTGGGATTAAACAGGCTTTGTAAGCTGGTCTGGCCTTGGACATCATTTCGATAGGAAAAGATGCATTTCACGGTCCAACAACTGATTTACAAATCTGTTCTGCTTAAAAGTCTGTTCATTGAAACCATCGCATAACAATTACAAAACTATATCCTTCTCATTGTTTTCTACATTGATTAAGAGTGTATCAAGAGTTTTCCTAAAGGAATTATATATTATATAAATATTATACATATATTATATACATATGAATGAGAGAGAGAGAGAGAGTTCTCATGAATGAGGAACTTACTTTGTATCACAGTGGTAGATCCCAGAGTCCTCCCCTTTCACAGGGAGAAACAAAATCCAGTTTTGGTCCTGGTGGATCCTAGACTGTATGTTTTTGGATACTGGGATTTTCCTAGGATATTTACACCATGTTGCATCTACCCTCCCAGATGTTGGCAGAGGGTATATGCAGTTAAAAGCCGTAGGCTGGCCTACTGACACAGTCTCCTGCATACTCATGTCCTCGCAAGCATCTAGGGAAAGAAAGGAAAAAAATAATCACAACCGAGAGCGCTCGTGTCGGTTATTATTAGTTTCCACAAATACCTCAATTTTCTTGCTGATTTGAAATTGTATGTGAGAGTTTTCTCAGTATGGGAGTTTCCTAAAAACAGTCTGCTGATGTGAAAGCTAACCCGAAGTCCTTCACATCTGTCCATAAGAGGGAATGTACTCAGTCCTCCCCCTCAACAAGTGATCTCCCCATTTGGAACGATTCCCCTCTTTCCCTTCTATTCTAAGACCCTTAATTCCTTCATCTTCCTCCTTCAGAGTAAACGTTCCTATTCTGAGCCCCACTTGACCTGTTTTCCTTCTGCCCTGCTACCCGGTTAATTCAATCCGTCCCCAATAAAAGATGTAAGTATCTCCTCCCC
Organism: Eschrichtius robustus; assembly: GCF_028021215.1. Lineage (NCBI taxonomy): Eukaryota > Metazoa > Chordata > Mammalia > Artiodactyla > Eschrichtiidae > Eschrichtius > Eschrichtius robustus. The sequence goes on along the minus strand of NC_090838.1, from coordinate 90,914,484 downwards.
AAAAGGATTGTTAAACAATCCGCTCGCTTTAAAGCTCGTTTCTAACAAAATGCTTCGTGTTTCTTGGAATTAATTTGTTCCGTTGCCGGTTTCTTTGCTATTACCTTGGGTCTAACATGTCCCTTTGTCATATAAAATAGAAGGTATTATAGATCTATTTGAGCTTTTTAAAAAAATTTTTTTAAATTTATTTTTGGCTGTGTTGGGTCTTCGTTTCTGTACGAGGGCTTTCTCTAGTTGTGGCAAGCGGGGGCCATTCTTCATCGCGGTGCACGGGCCTTTCATTATCGCGGAGCACAGGCTCCAGACGCGCAGGCTCAGTAATCGTGGCTCACGGGCCCAGCTGCTCCGCGGCATGTGGGATCTTCCCAGACCAGGGCTCGAACCCGTTTACCCCTGCACTGGCAGGCAGATTCTCAACCACTGCGCCACCAGGGAAGCCCCCTAGTTGAGCATTTTAACTCGAGCCTTGACTTGCAAATTTGCCCAACTCCTCTCCCTCTTCAAGTCACTTCAAAGCTCAAAGGTGATGCTTGGGGCTGAGCGTCAGACCCTTGCAGCTGAAACTTGCCGTTTCCGCCTCCCGCCGGATTCTGCCTGGACCCCTGGGGCGAGTGTCACCGGCCAGGCTCCGGTCTCACGCGATCCCCCAGGAGGTCTGCACAGGGGCTCGCCCAGAGCGGCAGGGTGGCAGGGAGGGAGGGGGACCACTGAGACCCGAACCAACCGAACGTACCTGCTCTGATAAATCGTGGAAGAGCGCTGGACACGACGCAGAGCAGCAACAACAGCATTCCCATGCAGGCTGCGAGGAAGCAAGAGGGGGGATGGAAAGGGGCGCAGCGGGCGGAGCGCGCCCTCTGCCGACACAAGGCCGGGGTTCTGCGACCTCCGAATCTCAGAGATCCCAGCTAGGCTTCTGACCTTCCCTTCTCCTTGGGGAGACCTCCAACTTTGGCCCCGGATGTGTCCGGACGCGCCCCCAAAGACTGCTCCTTCCCTTGCCCCGCCCTTGCTCCGAGCGCCCACCTCCAGAATCCGGGGGGAGAGGCATCAGTGGGAGGGGTCGGGAGGGGCCGGGAGGCGCAGTGCGGGCATCGGGGCGGGTCCCCTCTTCCAGATTGCCCGGCCGCCTCCTTTGGGGGCGCAGGGACGTCCCCTTCTGCCACGCAGCTCGCCGCCCGGCCCGCCCGCCTCAGCCCGCGGCCCCCGCTCCCCGTGGTGGCGCCCGGGTGCCCACCGTGCGTCGCGCGTAGCCTTCCCTGCGCGTCCTCAGCCTCAGGATCCTCCTGGGCCCGGCCGTCTAAACGGAAACCTGCTCACTCGGGAGAAGGCAGCTTAGGCCTATATGGCAAAGGCCGGCAGGAAAAGAGGGAGGAAGACGGGCCGGCAGTGGACGCGGCCTCCACACCTTCGCCCACAGACGGAGTCCGCTCCCCCAAGGTCGCCCAGCCGGTCAGGGGCCGCCCGGGAGTCCTGATCGCCGCCCCCCACCCCAGTCGCGCACATTTTTGCCATCTCCTCGCCCCGCCCGCGCCCTGCTCAGCTGCAGACTCCGCGAGCCGGCTGTGTACCTGTAGGACTGCATCGGAGCGCGCAGGAGCTCCTAGAAAGTGGAGACTGACAGCCCGGGACTGAGTCCTGTCGTGGCATTTCCATACCAGGCTAGTTCCTCACTACGGTGGGCGGGGCAGCCCTACCTTCCCAGTGGTAGCTTAGGAAGGAGCGTGCCATCGCACTAGGAAGTGGGTTTGAAGGCTTTTGGCCGGATTTTCTGGCAGCTAAGAAGTCCTACATCCCCATTCATTGTCTGCTGAAATCTTTTCCAAATTGTCCCACCGAATGAACTGCTCCTTCCTTTCCGAACTCCATTCGAGCAGTTATTACATGCCCTGCATTGGCCTGTATAGAATGCCCCCAAAGTAGACGCCGACCCAGATGGCTTTTTTTTTTTTTTTCAATACCTGTATTTATTTTATTTTATTTTTTCACACACACACACACACACACACACACTGTATTTTATTTTTACAAGAGATAAATAGACTGACACCAAGCATTGTACATGGAACACCACAACAAAAGCAACAATGATTGCAATTACCAAACGTGAAACACACTCCTACTATGTCATAATATTGACATTCAGTCCAGTAATCCTCCACTGTAACAGCTCCTTTACTTTGCAGTGAAAATTGATTTGTATATTCTTTGCCTCTGAGTCCTCGTGGGATTTTTTTTTTTTAATTCAAACAGAAAGTCACAAAAATTATACTCATCCTCATCAGTTCACTCAGTCCCATGTAATTAATTTTTTTTTATCTTGATCTTTTGTTAGCACTTTTATGAGTTCATCAGTTTTTCATTAGAGTTCTGAAAATGCTTATTCATTCAGTTCAGCAGTACAGTCAGTTACCAGAAACCTGTACTTGTCAGAGTCTTTTCCATGAATTTCCTGAAGATGAAACCCTTTTATAGGAACATATTTACAAAAGCATCAGAGTACACCCAGAACTGTCTGTAAATGACAAAAGACTTAAAAATGACCACGGTTAAAGATTTGATGAAAGTTCATAATAATGCAGTTGACAAGAAAATTAGTTATTTCTGAGATATACATTTTAAAGTAATAACTAGGATTATGACATATAACATTATACCAGAACATATAAGATTTTTAGAAATTTCATGTAATGTCTGAAACATTTATATTAACATATTTCCATACAAATAACCCAATGAAAGTTTAGTATTAGTTGTTTTGTTTCTTTGTTTTTTTATACTGCAGGTTCTTATTAGTCATCAATTTTATACACATCAATGTATACATGTCAATCCCAATCACCCAATTCAGCACACCACCATCCCCACCCCACCGCGTTTTTACCCCCTTTGTGTCCATATGTCTGTTCTCTACATCTGTGTCTCAACTTCTGCCCTGCAAACTGGTTCATCTGTACCATTTTTCTAGGTTCCACATACATGCGTTAATATACGATATTTGTTATTCTCTTTCTGACTTACTTCACTCTGTATGACAGTCTCTAGATCCATCCACGTCTCAACAAATGACTCAATTTCGTTCCTTTTTATGGCTGAGTAATATTCCATTGTATATATGTACCACATCTTCTTTGGCCATTCGTCAGTCGATGGGCATTGAGGTTGCTTCCATGACCTGGCTATTGTAAATAGTGCTGCAATGAACATTGGGGTGCATGTGTCTTTTTGAATTACAGTTTTTCTCTGGGTATATGCCCAGTAGTGGGATTGCTGGATCATATGGTTAATTCTATTTTTAGTTTTTTAAGGAACCTCCATATTGTTCTCCATAGTGGCTGTATCAATTTACATTCCCACCAACAGTGCAAGAGGGTTCCCTTTTCTCCACACCCTCTCCAGCATTTGTTGTTTGTAGATTTTCGGATGATGCCCATTCTAACCGGTGTGAGGTGATACCTCATTGTAGTTTTGATTTGCATTTCTCTAATAATTAGTGATGTTGAGCATCTTTTCATGTGCTTCGTGGCCGTCTGTATGTCTTCTTTGGAGAAATGTCTATTTAGGTCTTCTTCCCATTTTTGGATTGGGGTGTTTGTTCCTTTAATATTGAGCTGAATGAGCTGTTTATATATTTTGGAGATTAATCCTTAGTCCATTGATCCATCTGCAAATATTTTCTCCCATTCTGAGGGTTGTCTTTTCGTCTTGTTTATGGTTTCCTTTGCTGTGCAAAAGCTTTGATGTTTCATTAGGTCCCATTTGCTTATTTCTGTTTTTATTTCCATTACTCTAGGAGGTGGATCAAAAAAGATCTTGCTGTGATTTATGTCAAAGAGTGTTCTTCCTATGTTTTCCTCTAAGAGTTTTATAGTGTCCAGTCTTACATTTAGGTCTCGAATCCATTTTGAGTTTATTTTTGTGTATGGTGTTAGGGAGTATTCTAATTTCATTCTTTGACATGTAGCTCTCCAGTTTTCCCAGCACCACTTATTGAAGAGACTGTCTTTTCTCCATTGTATATCTTTGCCTCCTTTGTCATAGATTAGTTGACCATAGGTGCGTGGGTTTATCTCTGGGCTTTCTATGTTGTTCCATTGATCTATGTTTCTGTTTTTGTGCCAGTACCATATTGTCTTGATTACTGTAGCTTTGTAGTATAGTCTGAAGTCAGGGAGTCTGATTCCTCCAGCTCCGTTTTTCTCCCTCAAGACTGCTTTGGCTATTCGGGGGTCTTTTGTGTCTCCATACAAATTTTAAGATGATTTGTTCTAGCTCCGTAAAAAATGCCATTGGTAATTTGATAGGGATTGCATTGAATCTATAGATTGCTTTGGGTAGTATAATCATTTTCACAATGTTGATTCTTCCAATCCAAGAACATGGTATATCTCTCCATCTGTTGGTATCATCTTTAATTTCTTTCATCAGTGTCTTATAGTTTTCTGCATACAGGTCTTTTGTCTCTCTAGGTAGGTTTATTCCTAGGTATTTTATTCTGTTTGTTGCAATGGTAAATGGGAGTGTTTCCATAATTTCTCTTTCAGATTTTTCATCATTAGTGTATAGGAATGCAAGAGATTTCTGTGCATTAATTTTGTATCCTGCAACTTTACCATATTCATTATCTAGCTCTAGCAGTTTTTTGGTGGCAGTTTTAGGATTCTCTATGTATAGTATCATGTCATCTGCAAACAGTGACAGTTTTACTTCTTCTTTTCCAGTTTGTATTCCTTTTATTTCTTTTTCTTCTCTGATTGCCGTGGCTAGGACTTCCAGAACTATGTTGAATAATAGTGGTGAGAGTGGACATCCTTGTCTCGTTTCTGATCTTAGAGGAAATGCTTTCAGTTTTTCACCATTGAGAATGATGTTTGCCGTGGGTTTGTCATATATTGCCTTTATTATGTTGAGGTAGGTTCCCTCTATGCCCACTTTCTGGAGAGTTTTTATCATAAATAGGTGTTGAATTTTGTCAAAAGCTTTTTCTGCATCTATTGAGATGATCATATGGTTTTTATTCTTCAATTTGTTAATATGGAGTATCACATTGATTGATTTGCATATATTGAAGAATCCTTGCATCCCTGGGATAAATCCCACTTGATCATGGTGTATGATCCTTTTAATGTGTTGTTGGATTCTGTTTGCTAGTATTTTGTTGAGGACTTTTGCATCTATATTCATCAGTGATATTGGTCTGTAATTTTCTTTTTTTGTAGTATCTTTGTCTGGTTTTGGTATCAGGGTGATGGTGGCCTCATAGAATGAGTTTGGGAGTGTTCCTTCCTCTGCAATTTTTTGGAAGAGGTTGAGAAGGATGGGTGTTAGCTCTTCTCTAAATGTTTGGGAGAATTCATCTGAAGCCATCTGGTCCTGGACTTTTGTTTGTTGGAAGATTTTTAATCACAGTTTCAATTTCATTACTTGTGATTGGTCTGTTCATATTTTCTGCTTCTTCCTGGTTTAGTCTTGGAAGGTTATACCTTTCTAAGAATTTGTCCATTTCTTCCAGGTTGTCCATTTTATTGGCATAAAGTTGCTTGTAGTAGTCTCTTAGGATGCTTTGTATTTCTGTGGTGTCTGTTGTAACTTCTCCTTTTTCATTTCTGATTTTACTGATTTCAGTCCTCTCCCTCTTTTTCTTGATGAATCTGGCTAATGGCTTATCAATTTTGTTTATCTTCTCAAAGAACCAGCTTTTAGTTTTATTGATCTTTGCTATTGTTTGCTTTGTTTCTATTTCATTTATTTCCGCTCTGATCTTTTTGATTTCTTTCCTCCTGCTAACTTTGGGTTTTGTTTGTTCTTCTTTCTCTAGCTCCTTTAGGTGTAAGGTTAGATTGTTTACTCGAGATTTTTCTTGTTTCTTTAGGTAGGCTTGTATAGCTATAAACTTCCGTCTTAGAACTGCTTTTGCTGCATCCCATAGGTTTTGGGTCGTCGTGTTTTCATTGTCATTTGTCTCTAGGTATTTTTTGATTTCCTCTTTGATTTCTTCAGTGATCTCTTGGTTATTTAGTAACATATTGTTTAGCCTCCACGTGTTTGTGTTTTTTACGTTGTTTTCCCTGTAATTCATTTCTAATCTCATAGCGTTGTGGTCAGAAAAGATGCTTGATATGATTTCAATTTTCTTAAATTTACTGAGGCTTGATTTGTGACCCAAGATATGATCTATCCTGGAGAATGTTCCATGCGCACTTGAGAAGAACGTGTAATCTGCTGTTTTTGGATGGAATGTCCTATAAATATCAATTAAATCTATCTGGTCTATTGTGTCATTTAAAGCTTCTGTTTCCTTATTTATTTTTATTTTGGATGATCTGTCCATTGGTGTAAGTGAGGTGTTAAAGTCCCCCACTATTATTGTGTTACTGTCCATTTCCTCTTTTATAGCTGTTAGCAGTTGCCTTATGTATTGAGGTGCTCCCATGTTGGGTGAAGATATATTTATAATTGTTATATCTTCTTCTTGGATTGATCGCTTGATCATTATGTAGTGTCCTTCCTTGTCTCTTGTAACATTCTTTATTTTAAAGTCTATTTTATCTGATATGAGTACAGCTACTCCAGCTTTCTTTTGATTTCCATTTGCATGGAATATCTTTTTCCATCCCCTCACTTTCAGTCTGTATGTGTCCCTAGGTCTAAAGTGGGTCTGTTGTAGACAGCATATATATGGGTCTTTTTTTTCTATCCATTCAGCAAGCCTGTGTCTTTTGGCTGGAGCATTTAATCCATTCATGTTTAAGGTAATTATTGATATGTATGTTCCTATGACCATTTTCTTAATTGTTTTGGGTTTGTTTTTGTAGGTCCTTTTCTTCTCTTGTGTTTCCCACTTAGAGAAGTTCCTTTAGCATTTGTTGTAGAGCTGGTTTGGTGGTGCTGAATTCTCTTAGCTTTTGCTTGTCTGTAAAGCTTTTGATTTCTCCATTAAATCTAAATGAGATCCTTGCCGGGTAGAGTAATCTTGGTTGTAGGTTCTTCCCTTTCATCACTTTAAGTATATCATGCCACTCCCTTCTGGCTTGTAGAGTTTCTGCTGAGAAATCAGCTGTTAACCTTATGGGAGTTCCCTTGTATGTTATTTGTCGTTTTTCCCTTGCTGCTTTCAATAATTTTTCTTTGTCTTTAATTTTTGCCACTTTGATTACTATATGTCTTGGTGTGCTTCTCCTTGGGTTTATCCTGTGTGGGACTTGCTGTGCTTCCTGGACTTGGGTGGCTATTTCCTTTCCCATGTTAGGGAAGTTTTCGACTATAATCTCTTCAAATATTTTCTCTGGTCCTTTCTCTCTCTCTTCTCCTTCTGGGACCCCTATAATGCGAATGTTGTTGCATTTAATGTTGTCCCAGAGGTCTCTTAGGCTGTCTTCATTTCTTTTCATTCTTTTCTTTATTCTGTTCTGCAGCAGTGAATTCCACCATTCTGTCTTCCAGGTCACTTATCCATTCTTCTGCCTCAGTTGTTCTACTATTGATTCCTTCTAGTGTAGTTTTCATTTCAGTTATTGTATTGTTAATCTCTGTTTGTTTGTTCTTTAATTCTTCTAGGTCTTTGTTAATCATTTCTTGCATCTTCTCAATCTTTGCCTCCATTCTTATTCTGAGGTCCTGGATCATCTTCACTATCATTATTCTGAATTCTTTTTCTGGAAGGTTGCCTATCTCCACTTCATTTAGTTGTTTTTCTGGGGTTTTTTCTTGTTCCTTCATCTGGTATATAGCCCTCTGCGTTTTCATCTTGCCTATCTTTCTGTAAATGTGTTTTTTTTCCCACAGGCTGCAGGATTGTAGTTTTTCTTGCTTCTGCTGTCTGCCCTCTGGTGGTTGAGGCTATCTAAGAGGCTTGATGGGAGGCTCTGGTGGTGGGTAGAGCTGACTGTTGCTGTGGTGGTCAGAGCTCCGTAAAACTTTAATCCACTTGACTGTCGATGGGTGGGGCTGGGTTCCCTCCCTGTTGGTTGTTTTGCCCGAGGCAACCGAACACTGGAGCCCACCCGGGCTCTTTGGTGGGGCTAATGGCAGACTCTGGGAAGGCTTACGCCAAGGAGTACTTCCCAGAACCTCCGCTGCCAGTGTCCTTGTCCCCACGGTGAAACAGAGCCAGCCCCCGCCTCTGCAGGAGACCCCCCCCAACACCAGCAGGTATGTCTGGTTCAGTCTCCCCCAGGGTCACTGCTCCTTCCCCTGGGTCCCGATGCACACACTATTTTGTGTGCGACCTCCAAGATTGGGGTCTCTTTTTCCCCCAGTCCTGTCGAAGTCCTGCAATTAATTCCCACTAGGCTTCAAAGTCTGATTCTCTAGGAATTCCTCCTCCCGTTGCCGGACCCCCAGGTTGGGAAGCCTGACGTGGGGCTCAGAACCTTCACTCCAGTGGGTGGACTTCTGTGGTATAAGTGCTCGCCAGTCTGTGAGTCCCCCACCCAGCACTTACGGGATTTGATTTTACTCTGATTGCGCCCCTCCTACCGTCTCACTGTGGCTTTTCCTCTGTCCTTGGATGTGGGGTATCCTCCTTGGTGAAGTCCAGTGTCTTCCTGTCGATGATTGTCCAGCAGCCAGTTGTGATTCTGGTGCTCTCGCAAGAGGGAGTGAGAGCACATCCTTCTACTCTGCCACCTTGGTTAATCTCCCCAGATGGCTTTTAGGGAATATTATTTATCTGCCTTGGTCGTGCTGTTAACTTCTGTAAAGCAGACATCCCACGGGGATCCTCAAATACCTGGAGCAGGAAAACTGTTCCTGTCTGAAACTTCCAACTCTGACGATATCAACAGGGACTTGTTGCCCTGACCATCAGGAGACACCCAGAGACATCCCGGAGGACACTGAGACTTAGAAAAAAATATAAAATGTAATCTCCATTCAACAGATTTCTGGCCAAGCTATTTGTGGTGGTCCTTGTGGGATTCCGAACAGTGAGAAAAGCAGCCATAGCAGCAAGAGGAGATGACAGCAAAGCTTTCTGTGATAAGCTGGAAGCCAGTGGTTTGCAAATTTCTACACTCTTAAAAATTATTGAGGATTCCAAAATGCTTTTGTTTATGTGGGTTATATCTGTCGATATTTACTATGTTAGAAATTAAACTGGAGAGTGGTTTAAACATTTATTTTCTTATTTACTTAAAATAACAATACTCTCTACACATTAATATAAATATCATATATTTTATGAAAAATAACTCTACTTTCCAAAACAAACAGACTTATTGAGAAAAGTGGTATTGTTCTACATACCTCTACATATGCATACTCAGTGTTTGGAAATCTCTTATTTAATGTCTAATTTAACAGAAGACAGTTGGATTCTCATATCCAGTCTCTTATGATGTTACATGTCATGTAGCCTCTGAGAAACTCCACTGTCCACTGGTGAGGGAATGAGAGTAAAAAAGACAGAGAAGGTCTTAATATTACGATGAAAATGGTTTTGATTTCAGGGATCTTTTTAAAAGATCTCAGGGCTCCCTAGGGCTCTTTACTCTGAGGCCCCCTTGGTAAGCCGGAAGTGGAGATCTTTATTACTTTTCCCCTGACATCAGCATTAAGTGAGGTTCCTCTGTACTTATACATTTTGCAAGCTTTATGCCCCCAAACTAGCATTACTATAAAAAATATCAAGTGACTCGCATACAGAACTATTGTTATAAGCAGTGTTGAAAGTTATTTCTGAATCTTTTTTGTTGTCTTGTTCAGTTTCTACCTTATAAATAGAGGAATCTGTGTCCTGTCCTGTTTTGTATAGTTTGAGGATCAACTTGCATGCCAAGTTCAGTCAGTATAGTTGCTCCAAAGCTTAGGAAGTTAAGACGGGCGTCCCAGCCCTCCTGCAGGCCTCCCTCTGATGGGACATGGCTGACACTTCACTTTGTCGCTGAGGCTAAGGACGTGAAACTTGCACTTCCAGAGATGGTTTCTGTACCAAATGTGTTTCCCGGTACTGGGGGAATGAACTGCTTGGCTCTGAAGCCACAACTGACTTGGGGATTGCAACCTTTGCAATTAAAAACAACAGAAAATCAAAACCTTTACTGCAGGTTCTCAACTACCCTGAAAAATCAGAGAAACTGGAGAACATTGTTTGCTAATGAGAAAGGGGAAGGAAGGAATCCAAACAGGTTTGCTTTGTTATGGCGATGAGAAATGCTGCTTTCTGCTGAAACTTCCTCAATTAATTCACTTTATTCTTCCTCTCTGATTTTCACATTTAAAATTTTCTATTTAAATGGGCGTCAGCAATAGTTAACAGCTAAATAATTCAATAAGTCATAAGTCATATAAGCAAGACCTAGCCTCAGAAATCATAATTACCAAGTTTCCTGTGTACCTCTCTCCCACCCTCCAGACTCACCATCCTAAACTTGTTTATCATTCTGACGTGTGTGTGTGTGTGTTTGTGTGTGTGTGTGTGTGTGTGTGTGTATTCCTTAAGCAATATATTCTTGTGTAGGGTTTTTTAGCGTTTATATAAAAAGTACTATATACTTATGCAACGTTTTATTTCATTCAATATTATATTTGTGACATTCAAATATTTTGAGAAGTGTAATTCCAGTTCACTCAAGGAAACTACTATATTGTATTCTATTGTATGAATATTCCACAATTTTTGTATCTATCTCCTTTGGATATTTAAGTTGGATATTTAGATACCAAATTTAAGTTTTGCTTTAAAAGTAGTGCTGCTGTGAAGATTTTTGTAATGTCCTCTTGTGTGGGTTTTTGAGAGATTGTCCAGTGAGTGAAAATGCAGGATCACTGGGTAGATGCATCTTCAGCTATACTAGGAAACCCTAATTTTCTCCATTTAGTATTCTTTGGAGGATAAGTATTTCATTGCTTCATGTTCTTGCCAATATTTGGTATGTCAGACTTTTATATTTTGCCAGTTTTGCCAGCCCAGTGATGGAAAAGCTATTGTATGATTTTATTTTACAATTCTCAATTACTAAGAAGGTGGAACATCTTTGCCTCTGTTCATCCTTTGTCCTCTGTGTGAAATAACTTCTCATGTTTTTTCCGTTTTCCCCACCTGGTTGTTTGTCTTCCTCTCATCGATTTGTAGAGAACTCATTAAATTCTACCTCTGATGTTTCACGTAGTTACCTTCAAAGTGAAGCACAGGTGTACCTCACTGTTCTCTCCCTGACAGGGAGCTCAAACCCAGCAGCACGCTTTATCTATAAAATAGCGATGATTATACCCACTTTTCAGAGGTGACATTTGTAAAACCTCTTTTGCAGAGCGCCTGACAATAAGAGAAACTTGATGAGCACAGTTTGTTACCATCATCTTATGACTAATTCTTCCTTGCCACAGTATTTAATATTGCAGATAGCTTTGCAGTGAGAATATCCTTAGATATTCATGCCATTAGTCACAAGCCATAGGTAATGGACTCTTTCAGTTGTTTTTTTTTTTTTTTTTTTTTATGAGCTGAAACAATTCCTCTACCAATTCATTACCTCATCCTGAGAGCAGGTATGAAGCAATGCTCTGAATGCAACGGATGCATTGCTCAGTTCGAACTAGTTGAATTGTACCCTCAATTGATTTGATCTTCAGACAAGGATGTGATGTTCATTCAGAAGAGTAGCAGGGCAATACATTTTATTAAAGATTTCATATACAAATGTATATATAATATAATGCATAGTAATATTATTTGTTCTAACTAACTAGCTGATCATTTCCCATTGAACATAACCTGCAGCTAGTTTCCCAGTAAGAATGAGGTGATGTGGCAGGTGTAGGCCAATGTCAGTGGACATGCACATATGGAGACCCATTTGGGATACATTAGAGGGTCTCTCTGTTCCTTCTTCAAGTCAGTCTATCTTAAATCAAATTCAGAGAATCAGAACGTCACAGGGTTGGAATGGAACCTAAGGTTTGGCTATCACTTGAGCGGAGTAACAAGCACCCTCCTACACATGGGGCAATAATTAACACTTTTCAGGCCTCACAATTTACGTGCGTGCGTGCGCGTGCGTGCGCGCACACACACACACACACACACACACAACGGCCGTAATCACACACCCCCCCAACCCAGCCAGCACCAGTCAACTTGGCTCTGGACAGCACCCCTCTAGAAACATCCCACCCACAAGTCACCCATCTTAGTCTCACACTCAGTGTTCAGATATCTTCATATTCTTGCCAAGAGTTTATTCAGATCAGGCTTGAGGGAACTCATTCCCTCCAAGGCAGCCCATTCCAAATTGTAGGCCTACCAGCCAATCCCTCCTTCCTAAAAGGAAGAGGAAACCTCAGCCATGTAGGGATTCTTGTTCCATCCTTCGGATCCATAGAAAGAAGAATGCAGTCTTCCATGTTGCCACACATGCAATGTCACCAGAGCTCCTGCAACCATTGATCGCTCCAGACCTAGTACCTGAAATCAGGGCCTCCAACAGCCCGCAAATCAACTAAGCTGCTGACCTCTCAAACATGGAGAACATGGGACCTTCATCCCTGACATTCTAAGTGTTAGGCTTGTGTTAACATCACCTGTGGTCTGGTTGGGCTTGTACATGTTTGTTTTGCTTTGGTTTTGCTCATTCATTCATTCTGGGGTTTCTGCACACCAACACCCTAAATGTTTTTTTTTTCACTTTTGTAGCCACTAAGCATATTTTTTCCACCAGGGTTTAGGCATGTTCCTTATTGGAAGTGAAGGGTCTTACATTTATCCTTAGTCAATGTCATCTGGTAAAAGATGGGGAGTTAAAGAGGTCATTTATCTGGGAGGCAGAACATCTGGGCTCCCTTCTCAGCCCTCTTGCTAACTAGCTGAGAATTGTAACAAATTTGGGGGCAAGGGCTGCCCCCCACAGGTACAGTGAATGTTGACTGAACCTTTCAACCACATTATTTAACTTGCAGATAAATATTTATCACAGTGATACCCTTTGTGTCTATCAAGTTCACAAAGATTTTTAAATGACTCTTTTCAGTGTCACACGCTTCCTATGGGAAAGCAAAGCAAATGTCTCTACAGAACACAATTAGTGAAGAACATGAAAAGGTCCATTGCCCTCTGGCCCATTGATCCTAAGAATCTATGCTAAGCTAATCATCAAGGAAGTGGACAAAGATATTTGGGCAAAGATGACTACTTCATTTTGACCCCTGAGAGCTACAAACTGGAAATAATCTAGATGTACAACCAAAGCAGAAAAGCTAAAGTATAGAGCATCCACTTGATAAACTGAATGATCATTCATAGATCATATTTTAAATAATAGTAATGTGGGCAAATATTTTTACTAAGTTTAAAAAGTTAAGGTGTTAAACTGCATATATTATATGATCTCAATTATATCCATAGAACTACAATGAAATGTTAATAATTATCTCTAGTTGTTAGTTTTTTCTTCCTTATACTTTTCAGAAATTTCTGTGTTCTCTCAAACCTACATTGCTTCTATCATACAAAAAGTATTTTTAATTTATTTAAGAAAAATGTTCCTAATACAATCAACTCACAGAGGGATTTCTGTCCCAAGTTCCTAAGACCTCCCTCTCTGACCCTTTACTCCCTGCTAATTTGCCTTCATAAAAATACCCACCCCTCCATCAACACTTTACGCCTTAGTGTTCTCCCATTTAAAAATCTCCAAGAGCTCGCATATACCAACTCCAGATAATAAAGTCCAAATGTTTCAGTCAGGGATTTAAGACCATCTATTGTATGAGTTCGTTTCCTGAGCAGCTTTCTCTCCACACTACACTCTATGACTAGTTTGTTTTGAACTTGGAAATTTTCTCAGTGTCTAATATGTTAGGCACATAGAACTTTTAAAACAATCCGAAAGTCAACTTGAGAGCAAAAATATTCCCCTATTTTAGAATTTGATGAAAGACTGGGAACCACTTGGGGGAAACATAAGACTTCAGAAGCAATTAAGTGTAGTGTGGACGGAAGGATTATGGAATATCATGTAACAATAAAGTACTTAAACGGCTACTGTCCACAACTAAAAGGCACATGGGAGGCAGGAATCTGTCTCAGGCTAAGAGGGATAAGCGACGTGAGATGGCTGAGGAGGGAAAAATTGAGTAGCCAGGCACGATTCACCACGTGAGCAAAGGCAGAAAAGGGTTCACACTACGGCCGTTAAACATGCAATACACTCGCACTGAAGACGTCCGAGGAATCTCGTTCCAGGATGTGTTTAATGAAAGGAAAACCAGTGAACACTGCAGACTGGTATCAGTGCAACTCATCTCAGACCCAGAAACAGGAACTAAGTGACACTTGGGGTCACTTTCAGGTCAAAGGTTCTGAGAAAAACAGGCTTCCTTGACTTTCACTCTGAGTAAAGTCATCTCCCCGCTGGCTGAGCCCAGAGCAAGTCAACAGGATCCTGTGAGTATTGATGACTCAGGTGGTCCAGACTCAACTGGTCTGACAGCTGAAATTTGTAGTGATTGCTGCCTTTGTGTTTGGGCAGCAGATTTAAGGTGAACATACAGGATGCATGAACTTTAAACAGCCAGACCTTCCCTAGAAGGCATCTGAGCCATGCATGTTAAGACAAGCATGTGTGGAGATTAAAAATTAATATTCACTTTAAATATTGTCATCTATTTCCTATAGCTCTTCCTCTCCTTAAAACCAACACACACACACGTACTTTAGTTGCAAAATAAATGTTAGTGTGACAAAAATGTCCCTCCCAGCTGTCTCCCCATGTACATTTTTTCAGGGGCGGTCTATTTTTTCCCTGTTTTTTTGAATTCTTCCTCCTGTCATGATTCACCTGTGCATTTTATTTTAGTAAGAAAGGACTTCCCCCTTCTACTCCCAGATCATTCTCTTCCCCACCTGCTACCCTCTCTGTGGCCTCCACATTAAGCCAAACTCACCACACTCACAGATTCTTGCCTCAAAGGGGAAAAGGTTTTCTTTTGACAAACTAGCTTATGGAAATCTCTGATTTTCTAACTGTATGCTATTTATACTTAGCCCTTCAGTGAATGTTTGTGAAACCTACTGTATCGTAAACACCAAGCCAGATCCCGACTTGCTAAAATTGGATTAAATAGAAGCTATTATCATTTTTAGAAGCTGTCACCAAGACTATCTGCCCTCCTCTCCCTCCACTCCCCAATCCCCAGAATTTGAAAAAGATTCACTCTGGATTAAACGAATTTACTCTTTTACTTGTACTGATCAAGAGGTAAAACTGAGAAAATATATTGAGATTCTATCTCAGATATTGGACGTAGACTTTCTGTCATAGGGAAAAACCTTTGTATTCAACTACAAGTTAATCACTAAATGGGTGTTGCCTGTAAGCGTTAATTATACATCATGGTCCATCTCTGGGAACCCTGCCTCCCAGGTAATGATCATGAAGCTAAAAATACCTCTGTTTAGCTCTCGGGAGACATCCTGACCAGGCCCACCTGTGAATGCCTGCAGGACAGGAGAAGTTAACACCTCCCCTCTGCAGCTCACCTGACCCAGGAAGTGTTTGACTTTACTCCCGCCCTTTGAGTATAAAAGAAGCGTGAATTCTAACTCAGGCAAGGTGGTTCTTTGGGGCGGGGGCGTCTGCGTCTGCGTCTGCGTCTGCGTCTGCGTCTGCGTCTGCGTCTGCGTCTGCTCTCTTCTTGGTCTGCTGGCTTTCCGAATAAAGTCGCTAGTTCTTGCCCCAACAGCTCGACTTTCAATTTATTGGCCTGTCACGTGGTGAGTAGTAAAGTTTGGACTTGGCAACAGATTTTGCTGAAACCCACTAGGGGCCTTGCTGCTCATGGCCAGCTGATCGCAGCCTGGGAATTTGGGGGTAAGGCCCTGGCCGCTGCCGGGACCGCTTGTCCGAGGATCTTCCCTTCAACATTCTGGCCGCCCCAGCGCTTGGCAATTGGAGCAAGGAATCAACATTTGGGAGCCGAAGGCCTCCACGCAGTAGGGTAAGTTGCTCTGGTGTGTCCAGCCAGAAACCTCTCCGTTTGGGGCTTTTATTCTGCGGAATAAGCCAGTTTGTTTTGTATTTGAGTGGGGCACCCTGTTGCAGAGAGGAAAGAGTTGCTGGGCTTTTACCCAATTTGTGAACCAGTTCATTTGCTTCTTTGGTTGTTTTAAAATGTATTTTATTGAAGTATAGTAGATTTACAATGTTGTGTTAATTTCTACTGTACAGCAAAGTGTTTCAGTTATATATATATGTGTGTGTATATATATATATGTTCTTTTTCATAATCCATTCCATTATGGCTTATTACAGGATATTGAATTTAGTCCCCTGTGCTCTACAGTAGGACCTTGTTGTTTATCCATCCCATATATAATAGTTTCCACCTGCTACTCCTAAATTCCCAATCCATCCCTCCCCCACCTCCCTATCCCTTGGCAACCACACGTTTGTTCTCTACATCTTTGAGTTCTCCTGTTTCATAGATAGGCTCATTTAAGTCATATTTTGGATTCCACAAATAAGTGATATCACACGTTATTTGCCTTTCTCTATCTGACTTACTTTCCTTAATATGATAATCTCTACTTCTATCCGTGTTGCTGCAAATGGCATTCATTTTTATGGCTGAGTAATATTCCATTATATATATGTACCACATCTTCTTTATCCATTCATTTGTTGATGGACATTTACATGGTGTCCATGTCTTGGCTATTGTGAATACTGCTGCTGTGAACATTGGGGTGCATGTATCTGTCTGAATTAGAGTTTTGTCCGGATAATATGCCCAGGAGTGGGATTGCTGGATCATATGGCAACTCTACTTTTAATTTTTTGAGGAACCGCCATACTGTCCTCCATAGTGGCTCCACCAATTTACATTCCCACCAACAGTGTAGGAGGGTTCCCTTTTGTCTACAACCTCTCCAGCATTTGTTATTTGTAGATGTTTTAATGATGGCCATTCTGACCAGATTGAGGTGGTACATATTGCAGTTTTGATTTGTATCTCTCTAAAAATTAGTGATGTTGAGCATCTTTTCCTGTGCCTATTGGCCATCTGTATGTATGTATTCTTTAAAGAAAGGTCTTTTAGGTCATCTGCCCATTATATGATTGGGTTTTTCTTTTGATATTGAGTTGTATGTGCTGTGTGTGTATTTTGGAAATTAATCTCTGCTCGGTTACATCATTTGCAAATGTTTTTTCCCATTCCTTAAGTTCTTTCCATTATGTTTATGGTTTCCTTGGCTGTGCAAAAGTTTACCAGTTTAATTAGTTCCCATTTGTTTATTTTTCCTTTTATTTCTATTGCCTTGGGAGTCTGACCTAAGAAAACATTGGTACAATTTATGTCTGACCGTGTTTACCTATGTTCTCTTCTAGGAGTTTTATGGTGTCATGTCTCATTTCAATCCTTAAGCCATTTTGAGTTTATTCTTGTGTATGGTGTGAGGGTGTGTTCTAACTTTTCATTTTGTCTGCACTGTTTCCACGTTTATTGCTAAAAAAATTTTGTGATATTTAAAACTTCTACAGATGTCGAATAGAGAAAAGGAATAGAAGTAAAAAAGACGTGGCTGTAGGACATTCCCAGGGAGAAGAGAAAGGTTCCACTTGGTTCCTAAAATCACCAAAAGCCCCAGTCCAGAAATCAGCCAGGTTGCCTGATGCCCAGGCAGAAAGGCATCCTGTTAATGGTTAGAGATGATCAATTGCTATTTATGGTTCTATGGTGGCTATTCTGTGAAGAAGCGGGGAAGAATGATGAAATTCTTTACGTACAAGCATTTCTGCTGTTACATCAGGGAAAATAAGAAAAGGGAGGTACTGAGGGTGAGGATATATTGCTTCAGACCGTAACTCCTCCAGCTGAGGTAGCCGTCCCTGCCACTGTAGCCATCATTCCACTATACCCACCCCTCCACCACCTTCCGTGTCTCTCCAGCTCCAGTTCCTGACACTGGGGCTCACGGCTGTCCATCCTTAGAAGGATCAATTAGAAAATCCTGTGTTAGTTCCTGGAGCGCAGGGATTTGGTCTGGTATCGGCTTCTAAGACTCAACAGGGCACCCAATTTGAGCCAGGAGTCACTCCCAGGGCAGGATAGTGTACTTTATGCTGTCATCTCACAGGGGGCCTAAATGCAAATGACCAGCTGGCTGGGTTTCTCAGACCTGTTTAATTGGAAAGATCGAAACCCTCCTTATAGGGAGGATCTTCTACACCTGAAGCCCACTTAGCAGCACCCACAGGTAAACCGAATTGGGACCCTAATAAAGGACGAATGCCCTTATTAGAGTACTCCCAGAAGTGCATGGTGGCAGGTTTCTGAAAAAGGAAACCAAAGCAAAAGAATTTGAACAAAATTCAAGAAATTAAAAAAACGGAGACCTCTTCGAATTTTTGGAAAATCTTTATCAGGCCTACAGACATTATACTAATGCAGATCTTGAGGCCCCTGAAAATATTAGAATGGTAAATTTGACCTTTTCTGAGGAAGGGGTGCAAAGTGCCTCAGATACTGGGAGAAAAGTTGCAAAATTTAGTGCATTTGGAATGAACCTAATGCACTTTCTCAATTGGTAAAGGTTCCTTTTAAGTGCTCAACAGAGAACAGACACAGAAGAAAAATATACAAAACAAAAACTTCACTTTTTTGGCAGTGACCTTGGATTCCCGGAAGGCAAGTAACCCGAAGAGAGGTAAGCCACTACTGGGGAAGAAACAATGCACTTACTGTCAAGAGAAATAACATTGGAATTCAGGTTGCCCTAGGCTAAAACATAATTGCAAAAACAACAAAAGATGAGAGCTTCTCGAATGGGAGAAAGAGACTAACACTCTGATGAATGAACAGGGAGTCCAGGGGCTACCTTGGACATGAGGTGCCTAATTCCCCAAAGGAGCCCTGGGAAAAAATGACAGTGGGGAATGAGCTGATTCACTTTTTTTTTTTTTTTTTAATGTGGGCCATTTTTAAAGACTTTATTGAATTTTTCACAATATTGCTTCTGTTTAATGTTTTGGTTTTTTGGCCACGAGGCATGGGGGATCTTAGCTCCCCAACCAGGGATTGAACCTGCACCCCTTGCCTTGGAGGGTGAGGTCTTAACCACTGGACTGCCAGGGAAGTCCCTGATTAATTTTTGATAGACCTCACCTTAAAGTGTTTTCACCAGAACAGCTTGACATTGGAGTCCCAGCAGAACATGCTTTCAGCCTACAGATGGTGCTCGTGAAAACCTTTGCAAAAGAGTCACAGCTCTATCCCCCTGAGGTGTACGAAAAGCACAGGTGTGTGTAGGGCTGTGTACAGTCTTGCCGACATCTGGTGATTTTTCTTTCGATACTTTCTTTTTCACACAGTTTGTTCATGAGATTAGTGAAGGGAGAGCTAGGGAAGATATCTGGTCATCTGTTAATTACTTACTCTTCTACGTTGATTTACAGAAAGAACCAATAGATTAGGCAAGATATTGTGTGATCAAATATTTGAAAGATGTGCTAGGGCTGGAGACTAGTAGAGCATGGGGGCACCTGGTTTAAGGTTAGTAACAAGGCAATAGGGTGCCTCCTGCAGAGAGAGCTTTCCTGCCAAAAGCTGCTTGCAAATCCCCTTTGTTAGAACATTATTCCATTTCTATGAGATTATGGGTGAAGGTCCATCTTTAACTTCTTCCTGCTGACAGAGGGCGCCGTATTCTTGGACTGGAAGATGTCGATGTGGGTTTGTAGCATCTCTTGGCTGACAGTTGTAGTTGCCCACTTACATATATGGGCAGAACAAGCTGCAATTATTCAGACGCCCACAAATATATAGATTACGAGCAATAGTGTTAATCCCATTCTCTTAAGGCCAGTTCTTGGAACTGTGCTAACAATAGGCTCAGTATTGCTCAAGATGGAGCAGCTTGTGTCATGGCTGCAGTCTGGTCATCAGGCAGTTGGCTTTTTCCTCTGATGGCAGTTACAGTATCTGTAAAACACCTCGGGCATATGTATCAGACACTGAGTCTGTGACCCAATTTTCCTAATCATTAGTGGCTTCAGCCTGCTCTTTTGAGACTCAGCTTTTCTATAAACAAGAAGCATGCGACATGGAGGGGCTTTTGTACTGGGGGCGGGGGGGAGGGTGGCCTGCAGGGTTCTGCTTGGTTCCATCCCCCCTTTTCTTGATACTCCTTAATCCCGAGTAGGGACAGATGCAGAACAACAATAACAAAAAAGAGTAATGTTTTGGATAGAGAGATTAATCACAAACTTGACCGAGGAACCCACAGGGTCCTGTTCAGTTTCACCAGCAGACACTCTTTTCAGAATGGCCGGTGGTGTCTGAGTCTGACACAACTCAGGGAATTCAAGTTCTTGGCAATACAGAATTGT
This sequence comes from Eschrichtius robustus, assembly GCF_028021215.1. NCBI lineage: Eukaryota > Metazoa > Chordata > Mammalia > Artiodactyla > Eschrichtiidae > Eschrichtius > Eschrichtius robustus. The sequence goes on along the minus strand of NC_090838.1, from coordinate 90,894,154 downwards.
ATATGGAATGACATCCACAATGGCCACCCAGTTTTACCTTGGTTGTCTGAACCACAGCTACTCCATTTTGACTGTAAAATACATTTCTCTCCTTAATGGACAAAGCAGGTGTCACCATTAATGATTTTAGTGCTTTTCTAGATATGAGGAGATGCAAGAATTTGGGCTCCTGAAAGCTTCTCCTGAAAATATCTCACTATCTGAAGGCCTGTTCTGCTAGTTTTTCTCAGAACATGGAGTGCCTCATTGCTGATCTCCACCCTGAGCTCCTTTCAGTGTGTGTTGAAGGTCAGCAACGGCAGTGGCTTGTGACTTAATCCTTGCAGAGGCAGATGGCAAGTGCCAAGTTTTGGTCGGCAGGGCCCCCTCATGGTCATAAATTCGACCGTGGTTTGGAAGGCATTTCATGACCATTTCATCCCATGGTGCTAGGAATGTTCATTCTTAGGTCAGGTGAGGATTTTGTTAATAGGCCACTCAATGTGCTATTACTGGACTAGGCCTTATTAACAGTAGCCAAAAGTCTCTGGACCACCTGTCTTACTAGTCTGTTATGGCCCAGGAAGAAGTTCCCCCTTGTTGCTTCTTCTCATATCTAGAGCTACACTATTACAATCACTGATCTTGCATGGAACTATATATCTGATCAGCTGTTTCAAGTCACCGAGTCATCATTATTTTTATCGAGGTCTCAGCCACACATTTGGTAATAGAAGAAACAACAATTTTGTAAAACAAATTTTAAAAATCTACAAATAATATATCCGGTAAGTTCATAAGTAACAATTTAAGAACTTCCATCAGGTGCAGCTCAGTATATCCCCAGGTCATCTGACTTAGTCTGATCTATACCAATGCTTATCTTTAAGGGAAATTATATATTAGCATTGTCCATAGGGCACCCAGCCCAATTTCCTAGTGTTACTAGGCTGGTTATCCTTAGTGTGGTTTAATTGTTCCCAACATAAGGGAGCCTATAAACTTAAATGACCATAGCCTGGTGTTAATCACATAAATCCATCCCATAATTGTGGGAGGTTATATTCTTTTTTTTTTTTTTTTTTTTTTCATTTAACAAACAGTTATTGAAAGCCATGTGCTAGGCACCAGGGACACAAAGATGACTAAGACATGTCCTCATCTTCAAGCTTAGTCTATTAGAGCAAACATGTAAAATTACTCAGTAAGGAATAACGTACAATGATAACAGCAATGGATTGAAGCATGTTAAAAGATGTTTAAATCTAGGCATTCATAATGATACCAAAACCAAAGCAAAACAAAAAACCCTAACAGGTCACCACTGGTGAATGCTAGTGAACCAACTCATTATTCTGAAAATTGATGAATCAGAAGAAAGAATCAAGCATTCATCCTGACTTTCTTATATGAACTATACCACTGGGTAATCACATAGTAGATAAGGGAGAGTTTCTCTTTATGGAAGTATTCCATCTAATAAATAAAGAATAACAGATTAGAATATCACTATTTTGCAGCTCTTAATGATTTAATGGATCTAAGCAAAGATCATTAATAGCTACTGACATCACAAAAAAAGAGTCAGTACCTCTTGATAGAAGTACTTACCACTCTTGAAGAAGTCTGAGCAAACTTCTAAATTTAAGTACCAATTTAAAGGAAATGCAGAAGGGAAAGGAACATGCTAAAAGGCACCACAGAGATGTGATCAGCAAAATTCAGACTCAAGGAAACTCTACAAGACAAATGACCCAGTTTTTACAAGAAAAAATTACGAAAGAAAAAAGAGAGAAAGAGATGGACAGTCTTAAAAGATAAATCAACCTACTGTACTGTACTAATTTATTTGCATCCCAATTCAAACACTCTAGAAACAAAATATATGTATGTATGACACAATTGGGGAAACGCAAACACTCACTGGGTTTTGATGCTGTTAAAGCATTATTGCTAAATTTTTAAGTGTAAGAATGGAATTATTATTTTTTCAAAGCCCTTATCTTTTAGAGATGTATATGTATATGTTTGTAGATGATATTATAAAATGTCTAGAATTTGCATCCAATAATCCAGGGAGGAGGCTGGAGTGAATAGGGGTAGTACTAGGTGGGTGATGGGGTACCTATTTGACATTGTCTACTATAAAAACATTAAAAAGAAACAGTAAAGATCAAAGTAACACGAGAAAGAGAGAGGCTGACTGTATGTAAAGCACTTCGGCTGTACATCACAAGTATTACTTATAATTATTATAAAGCTTAAGCATTGGATTAGATGACCTCTCAGGTACTTTTCAATTCTGAAAAGTCTAAAATGTTATGACTAGATTATTTTTGAAGGTCATTTTTATCTCTCAGATTCTTTGGTTCTTCCCCAGGGATACGGCTCAACTTTCTTCTCCCACTGGTTAACAATAGCACACAAAAACACTGAACACAACTACTTTTAAAAAGCACATGAAGTGGAACTGACTCCCAGTTCAATGCTTGGAGGTTTTGGCTATCCCACCCACCTCAATTCTGGAGTCTGGCTGTTCTACTGCTTAAATAACAGGTTAAACAGCCAGTACTGGTTAAACACATGGAAAATTTTGCTTTATCCAGTGGTGATAACTCCTATGCTTCTCTTATCCTACACATAAACAGTTTGGGAAGAATGGTCCAGAACCCCATGGAGATAGTGAGGCACTTTCAGGAGGTGCCTGAGATCAAAAGTATTTTTGTGGTAATACTAAGATGATATTTTCCTTTTTTACTCATCTCATAAGTGTACAGCGGGGTTTTCCAGAGGATACATGATGTGTGGAAATACACCAGATCAAATGCAAAAGCACATATAAAATTCAAGCTGTTTTTTGTTTGTTTGTTTGTTTATACTGCAGGTTCTTATTAGTCATCAGTTTTATACACATCACTGTATACATGTCAATCCCAGTCGCCCAATTCAGCACACCACCATCCCCACCTCCCTGCGGTATTCCCCCCTTGGTGTCCATACGTTTGTTCTCTACATCTGTGTCTCAACTTCTGCCCTGCAAACCGGTTCATCTGTACCATTTTTCTAGGTTCCACATACATGCATTAATATTCGATATTTGTTTTTCTCTTTCTGACTTACTTCACTCTGTATGACAGTCTCTAGATCCATCCACGTCTCAACAAATGACTCAATTTCGTTCCTTTCTATGGCTGAGTAATATTCCATTGTATATATGTACCACATCTTCTTTGGCCATTCGTCTGTCGATGGGCATTGAGGTTGCTTCCATGACCTGGCTATTGTAAATAGTGCTGCAATGAACATTGGGGTGCATGTGTCTTTTTGAATTATGGTTTTCTCTGGGTATATGCCCAGTAGTGGGATTGCTGGATCATATGGTAATACAATTTTTAGTTTTTTAAGGAACCTCCATACTGTTCTCCATAGTGGCTGTATCAATTGACATTCCCACAAACAGTGCAAGAGGGTTGCCTTTTCTCCACACCCTCTCCAGCATTTGTTGTTTGTAGATTTTCGGATGATGCCCATTCTAACTGGTGTGAGGTGATACCTCATTGTAGTTTTGATTTGCATTTCTCTAATAATTAGTGATGTTGAGTAGTTCTTCATGTGCTTCTTGGCCATCTATATGTCTTCTTTGGAGAAATATGTATTTAGGTCTTCTGCCCATTTTTGGATTGGGTTGTTTGTTTCTTTAATATTGAGCTGCATGAGCTGTTTATATATTTTGGAGATGAATCCTTTGTCAGTTTCTTCATTTGCAAATATTTTCTCCCATTCTGAGGGTTGTCTTTTCGTCTTGTTTATGGTTTCCTTTGCTGTGCAAAAGCTTTGAAGTTTCATTAGGTCCCATTTGTTTATTTCTGTTTTTATTTCCAATACTCTAGGAGGTGGATCAAAAAAGATCTTGCTGTGATTTATGTCAAAGAGTGTTCTTCCTATGTTTTCCTCTAAGAGTTTGATAGTCTCCGGTCTTACATTTAGGTCTCTAATCCATTTTGAGTTTATTTTTATGTATGGTGTTAGGGAGTGTTCTAATTTCATTCTTTTACATATAGCTGTCAAGTTTTCCAAGCACCACTTATTTAAGAGACTGTCTTTTCTCCATTGTATATCTTTGCCTCCTTTGTCATAGATTAGTTGACCATAGGTGCGTGGGTTTATCTCTGGACTTTCTATCTTGTTCCATTGAGATCAATTTTCTATTTTTCTATTTTTGTGCCAGTTGTCTTAATTACTGTAGCTTTGTAGTATAGTCTGAAGTCAGGGAGTCTGATTCCTCCAGCTCTGCTCTTTTCCCTCAAGACTGCTTTGGCTATTCGGGGTCTTTTGTGTCTCCATACAAATTTTAAAATGGTTTGTTCTAGTTCTGTAAAAAATGCCATTGGTAATTTGGTAGGGATTGCATTGAATCTGTAGATTGCTCTGGGTAGTATAGTCATTTTCACAATATTCTTCCAATCCAAGAACATGGTATATCTCTCCATCTGTTGGTATCATCTTTAATTTCTTTCATCAGTGTCTTACAGTTTTCTGCATACAGGTCTTTTGTCTCCCTAGGTAGGTTTATTCCTAGGTATTTTATTCTTTTTGTTACAATGGTAAATGGGAGTGTTTCCTTAATTTCTCTTTCAGATATTTCATCATTAGTGTATAGGAATGCAAGAGATTTCTGTGCATTAATTTTGTATCTTGCAACTTTACCAAATTCATTGATTAGCTCTAGTAGTTTTCTGGTGGCATTTTTAGGATTCTCTATATATAGTATTATGTAATCTGCAAACAGTGACAGTTTTACTTCTTCTTTTCCAATTTGTATTCCTTTTCTTTCTTTTTCTTCTCTGATTGCCATGGCTAGGACTTCCAAAACTATGTTGAATAATAGTGGTGAGAGTGGACATCCTTGTCTCGTTCCTGATCTTGGAGGAAATGCTTTCAGTTTTTCACCATTGAGAATGATGTTTGCTGTGGGTTTGTTATATATGGCCTTTATTATGTTGAAGTAGGTTCCCTCTACGCCCACTTTCTGGAGAGTTTTTATCATAAATGGGTGTTGAATTTTCTCAAAAGCTTTTTCTGCATCTATTGAGATGATCATATGGTTTTTATTCTCCAGTTTGTTAATATGGTGTATCACATTGATTGATTTGCGTGTATTGAAGAATCCTTGCATCTGTGGGATAAATCCCACTTAATCATGGTGTATGACCCTTTTAATGTGTTGTTGGATTCTGTTTGCTAGTATTTTGTTGAGGATTTTTGCATCTATATTCATCAGTGATATTGGTCTGTAATTTTCTTTTTGTGTAGTATCTTTATCTGATTTTGGGATCAGAGTGATGGTGGCCTCATAGAATGAGTTTGGGAGTGTTCCTTCCTCTGCAATTTTTTGGAAGAGGTTGAGAAGGATAGGTGTTAGCTCTTCTCTAAATGTTAGGGAGAATTCACCTGTGAAGCCATCTGGTCCTGGAGTTTTGTTTGTTGGACGATTTTTAATCACAGTTTCAATTTTATTACTTGTGACTGGTCTGTTCATATTTTCTGTTTCTTCCTGGTTCAGTCTTGGAAGGTTATACCTTTCTAAGAATTTGTCCATTTCTTCCAGATTGTCCATTTTATTGGCATAGAGATGCTTGTAGTAGTCTCTTAGGATGCTTTGTATTTCTTCAGTGCCTGTTGTAACTTCTCCTTTTTCATTTCTAATTTTATTGATTTGAGTCCTCTCCCTCTTTTTCTTGATGAGTCTGGCTAATGGTTTATCAATTTTGTTTATCTTCTCAAAGAAACAGCTTTTAGTTTTATTGATCTTTGCTATTGTTTTCTTTGTTTCCATTTCATTTATTTCTTCTCTGATCTTTATGATTTCTTTCCTTCTGGTAACGTTGGGTTTTGTTTGTTCTTTTTCTAGTTCCTTTAGGTGTAAGGTTAGATTGTTTACTTGAGATTTTTCTTGTTTCTTGAGGTAGGCTTGTATAGCTATAATCTTCCCTCTTAGAACTGTTTTTGCTGCGTCCCATAGGTTTTGGATCATGGTGTTTTCATTGTCATTTATCTCTAGGTATTTTTTGATTTCCTCTTTGATTTCTTCAGTGATCTCTTGGTTATTTAGTAACGTATTGTTTAGCCTCCATGTGTTTGTGTCTTTTACGTTTTTTTTCCCCTGTAATTCATTTCTAATTTCATAGCATTGTGGTCAGAAAAGATGCCTGATATGATTTCAATTTTCTTAAATTTACTGAGGCTTGACTTGTGACCCAAGATGTGATCTATCCTGGAGAATGTTCCGTGCGCACTTGAGAAGAACGTGTAATCTGCTGGTTTTTGATGGAATGTCCTATAAATATCAAGTAAATCTATCTGGTCTATTGTGTCATTTAAAGCTTCTGTTTCCTTATTTATTTTCATTTTGGATGATCTGCCCATTGGTGTAAGTGAGGTGTTAATGTCCCCCACTATTATTGTGTTACTGTCGATTTCCTCTTTTATAGCTGTTAGCAGTTGCCTTATGTACTGAGGTGCTCCTATGTTGGGTGCATATATATTTTAAATTGTTATATCTTCTTCTTGGACTGATCCCTTGATCATTATGTAGTGTCCTTCCTTGTCTCTTGTTACATTCTTTATTTTAAAGTCTATTTTATCTGATATGAGTAAGCTACACCAGCTTTCTTTTGATTTCCATTTGCATGGAATATCTTTTTCCATCCCCTCACTTTCAGTCTGTATGTGTCCCTAGGTCTGAAGTGGGTCTCTTGTAGACCGCATATATATGGGTCTTGTTTTTGTATCCATTCAGCAAGCCTGTGTCTTTTGGTTGGAGCATTTAATCCATTCACCTTTAAGGTAATTATCGATATGTATGTTCCTATGACCATTTTCTTAATTGTTTTGGGTTTGTTTTTGTAGGTCCTTTTCTTCTCTTGTGTTTCCCATTTAGAGAAGTTCCTTTAGCATTTGTTGTAGAGCTGGTTTGGTGGTGCTGAATTCTCTTAGCTTTTGCTTGTCTGTAAAGCTTTTGATTTCTCCGTCGAATCTGAATGAGATCCTTGCTGGGTAGAGTACTCTTGGTGGTAGGTTCTTCCCTTTCATCACTTTAAGTATTTCCTGCCACTCCCTTCTGACTTGCAGAGTTTCTGCTGAGAAATCAGCTGTTAACCTTATGGGAGTTCCCTTGAATGTTGTTTTACGTTTTTCCCTTGCTTCATTCAATGATTTTTCTTTGTGTTTAATTTTTGCCATTTTGATCACTGTGTGTCTCAGTGTGTTTCTCCTTGGGTTTATCCTGTAAGGGGTTGCTGCGCTTCCTGGACTTGGGTGGCTATTTCCTTTCCCATGTTAGGGAAGTTTTCGACTAATCTCTTCAAATATTTTCTCTGGTCCCTTCTCTCTCTTTTTTCCTTCTGGGACCCCCTATAATGCGAATGTTGTTGTGTTTAATATTGGCCCAGAGGTCTCATAGGTGGCGTTCATTTCTTTTCATTCTTTTTTCTTTATTCTGTTCCACAGCAGTGAATTCCACCATTCTGTCTTCCAGGTCAATTAACCGTTCTTCTGCCTCAGTTATTCTGCTATTGATTCCTTCTAGTGTAGTTTTCACTTCAGTTACTGTATTGTTCATCTCTGTTTGTTTGTTCTTTAATTCTTCTAGGTCTCTGTTAAACCTTTCTTGCATCTCTTCGATCTTTGCCTCCATTCTTTTTCCGAGGTCCTGGATCATCTTCACTATCATTATTCTGAATTCTTTTTCTGGAAGGTTGCCTATCTCTACTTCATTTAGTTGTGTTTCTGGGGTTTTATCTTGTTCCTTCATCTGGTACATAGCCCTCTGCCTTTTCGTCTTGTCTATCTTTCTGTGAATGTGGTTTTTGTTCCACAGGCTGCAGGATTGTAGTGCTTCTTGCTTCTGCTGTCTGCCCTCTAGTGGATGAGGCTATCAAAGACGCTTGTGTAAGTTTCCTGATGGGAGGGACTGGTGGTGGGTAGAGCTGACTGTTGCTCTGGTAGGCAGAGCTCAGTAAAACTTTAATCTGCTTGCCTGTTGATGGGTGGGGCTGGGTTCCCTCCCTGTTGGTTGTTTGGCCTGAGGCAACCCAACACTGGAGCCTACCTGGGCTCTTTGGTGGGGGTAATGACAGACTGTGGGAGGGCTCACACCAGGGAGTACTTCCCAGAACTTCTGCTGCCAGTGTCCTTGTCCCCACGGACAGCCACAGCCACCCCCCGCCTCTGCACGAGACCCTCCAACACTAGCAGGTAGGTCTGGTTCAGTCTCCCCTTGGTCACTGCTCTTTCCCCTGTGTCCTGATGTGCACACTAGTTTGTGTGTGCCCTCCAAGAGTGGAGTCTCTGTTTCCCCCAGTCCTGTCGGAGTCCTGCAATCAATTCTCACTAGGCTTCAAAGTCTGATTCTCTAGGAATTCCTCTTCCCGTTGCCGGACCACCAGGTTGGGAAGCCTGAGTTGGGGCTCAGAACCTTCACTCCAGTGGGTGGACTTCTGTGGTATAAGTGTTCTCCAGTCTGTGAGTCACCCACCCCGCGGTTATGGGATTTGATTTTATTGTGATTGCGCCCCTCCTACCATCTCATTGTGGCTTCTCCTTTGTCTTTGGATGTGGGGTATCTTTTTTGGTGAGTTCCAGTGTCTTCCTGTCAATGATTGTCCAGCAGCTAGTTGTGATTCTGGTGTTCTTACAAGAGGGAGTGAGAGCACGTCCTTCTACTCTGCCATCTTGGTTCCTCCCTCAAGCCTCTCCTAAGACCTCCAAAAGTCTCATCTGATTATGGCATCAGCTTGATGTCCAGAATCTTGATATCTAATTCAGGTCCAGGTGTGATTGAGGTTCCTCAGATGCAGTTCCTGAGGTACAGCTCCTGGAGTATAATTTCTGCTGATCATTCTTTTTTGCATAAGGTACTGTTCTTCCTGCTTCTACTCTGATGCATTCTCCGGAGGTTATATTCTTTGGCTGATAATTTGCTTGTTGCTCTGACTAAGCTTGAGTAACTTTAGAAGAAAATTCACATTTATGGCCAGGGTCAGAGCAGGTATTATTAATTAGCCAGGTAAGGGAATCTCACCTAGTAATGGTCAGTAGTCTCCTGAACAGATATTATAATTTCTTTCTTGTAGAATAAATTTCCTAAGGGCCAACCAATAAGAGCCATGGAGTGGAGAAATCCCCAAAGTAACCCACAAGCACTGGGTATAGGTAATTGAAGATAACCCTAACAATTGGGATAAATTTAACTGTGCATAGATTGTGAAATACCTTTGTTTTTTAATAAGCAAAAGTGTGAGCAATTATCAAAGTAATTGGTATACAGGCGTGGTCTCACATCTTGGATCAGTTGTCCACTTCAGATGTCTTCTTATCCTGGTCTGGTCATTTCTCCTCTGAGCATTGTTTTTAAGGTGATTTTGAGGTCAACCGTCCTCTCTATAGGCCAGTGCAGTTCAGAGGCCCTTTCTAAGTGGAAATATTAATCCAAAAGTCAATTCCCATCACTTTTGCTGTGCATGAGCCAGTTAAGAGTATCTGATAAAGGTCTTTCCATCTAGGTTGGAGATAGGCCTTTAAATGATGCCCAGTCTTCTGGTTGTAGGTCATGGGGCATCTGCTCTCTATCCAAAGGTAGATTACTGAGATAAGCTTCAGAAACAAACTTGGTGTCCTTTTACTAATTCAATTAAACTTGGCAACAATATAACCTAACAGCAAGGAACTATCTGGGAAGTGAGTCTTAGTAAATATATCTCAGTTAACAAAACGAGAATTTAACTTTCTCTGAAACATATCCTTTTTCTCTCTAAAATTATCCTTATTTCTACCAAATATAGCCAAATAAAAATTAGGTGTTTTGTTTTGTTTTGTTTGCAAAGTGAGTCTGTTTGCCTGATCATGTAGACTCTTTTAATCTGATTGTGCTAGAAATTTCTGTAAGGAATCTTCAGATTAAATCTGTTATTTTTTATTTTTTTATTGACATATAGTTCATTTACAATGTTGTGTTATTTTCAGGTGTAAAACAGAATGATTCAGTTATACACATATATACATCTATTATTTTTCAAATTGTTTTCCCTTATAGGTTATTACAAAATATTAAGTATAGATACTTGTGCTCTACATGAGGTCCTTGTTGGTTATCTATTTTATATATAGTAATGTATTTATGTCAATCCCAAACTCCTAATTTACCCCTCCCCACTTTCCCCTTTGGTAACCATAAGTTTGTTTTCTATGTCTGCGTGCATATTTCTGCTTTGTATATAGGTTCTTTTGTATACTTTTTTTAGATTCCACATATAAGTGATATCATATGTTATGTGTCTTTCTCTGTCTGACTTACTTCACTTACTTTGATAATGTCTAGGTCCATCCATGTTGCTGCAAATGGCGTTATTTCATTCTTTTTTTATGTCTGAGTTGTATTCCACTACCACATTTTCTTTATCCATTCATCTGTCGATGGACATTTAGGTTGCTTCCATGTCTTGGATATTGTAAGTAGTGCTGCTATGAACATTGGAGTGCATGTATCTTTTCAAGTTAGAGTTTTTGTATTTTCTGGATATATATCCAGGATTGGGATTGCAGGATCATATGGTAATTCTAGTTTTTTAAGGAACCTCCATACCGTTCTCCATAGGGGTGTATCAGTTTACATTCCCACCAACAATGTAGGAGGACTCCTTTTTCTCTACACCTTCTCCAGCATTTATTATTTTTAGAATTTTGATGCTGGCCATTCTGGCCAGTGTGAGGTGACACCTCACTGTCATTATGATTTGCATTCTCTAATAGTTACCGATGTTGAATACCCTTTCCTGTGCCTTTTGGACATCTGCATGTCTTCTTTGGAGAAATGTCTATTTAAATCTTCTGCCCATTTTTTGATTCAGTTTTTTGTTTATTTGACATTGAGTTGTTTGAACTGTGTGTATAATTTGGAAATTAATCTCTTGTCAGTTGCATCAGTTACAAATATTTTCCCCATTCTGTAGGTTGTCTTTTGGTTTTATTTATGGTTTCCTTTGTGTGCAAAATCTTCAAGTTTAATTAGTTCCCATTTGTTTACTTTTTTATTTCCATTACTCTGACACAAATCCAAAAAGGTATGGCTGCAATTTATGTCAAAGAATGTTCTGCCTATGTTTCCCTCTAAGTGTTTTATAGTAACTGGTCTTACATTGAAGTCTTTACTCCATTTTGAGTTTACTTTTGCATATGGTGTTAGAGAAAGTTCTCATTTCATTCTTTCACATGTAGCGGTCCAGTTTTCCCAGCACCACTTTTGAAGAGACTATTTTCTCCATTGTATATCCATGCCTACATTGTTGTAAAATAATCGACCATTGTTGCACGGATATATTTCTGGTATTTCTATCCTATGTCATTGATTTTTGTCTGTTTTTGTGCCAGTGCCATACTGTTTTGATGTCTGTAGCTTTGTAGCATATTCTGAAGTCAGGGAGCCTGATTCTTCCAGCTCTGTTTTTCTTTCTTAAAATTGCTTTCTTTCTCAGGGTCTTTTGTGTTTCCATACAAATTTATAAATTTTCTGTTCTACCTCTGTGAAAAACATCATTGGTCATTTGATATGGATTGTATGGAATCTGTAGTTTGCCTTCGGGAGTATAGTCATTTTGAAAATACTGGTGTTTCTGAATCACAAACATGGTATATCTTTCCAACTGTTTGTGTCATCTTTGATTTCTGTCATCAGGGTCTTATTGTTTTTGGAGTACAGGCCTTATGTCTCCTTACGTAGGTTTATTACTATGTATTTTATTCTTTTTGATGTGTGGTAAATGGCATTGTTTCCTTAATTTCTGTTCCCGATCTTTCATTGGTAATGTATAGAAATGCAGCAGATTTCTGTGTATTAATTTTGTATCCCGCAACTTTACCAAATTCATTGAGTTGTAGTAGTCTTCTGGTAACATCTTTAGGATTTTCTGTGTATACTTTCATGTCATTTGCCAACAGTAACAGTTTTACTTTTCCAATTTGGATAACTTATTTATTTTTCTTCTCTGATTGCTGTGACTAGGACTTCCAAAACTGTGTTGAATAAAAGTGGCGAGAATTGACATCCTTGTCTTGTTCCTGGTATTAGAGGAAATGCCTTCAGCTTTTCACCATTGAGTATGATATTTGCTGTGGGTTTGTCATATATGGCCTTTATTATGCTGAGTTAGGTCCCATCTATGCCTGACTTTCTAGAGAGGTTTTATCATAAATGGATGTTGAATTTTACCAAAAGCTTTTTCTTCATCTATTGGGATGATCATATGGGTTTTATTCTTTACTTTGTTGATGTGATGTATCACACTGATTGTGTGGATATTGAAAAATCCATAAACTCTTGGGATAAATCCCATTTGATCATGGTGTATGATTCTCTTAATATATTGTTGAATTCAGTTTGCTAGGATTTTGTTAAGAATTTTTTGCATCTATGTTCATCAGGGATATTGGCTTGTAATTTCTTTTCTTGTGGTAGTTTTGTGTGGTTTTGGTATCCCAGTGATGGTGGCCTCATAGGACGAGTTTGGAAGTGTTCTTCCTCTGCAACTCTTTGGAATAGTTTCAGAAGGATAGGTGTTATCTTTTCACAAAAAGTTTGGTTGAGTTCACCTGTAAAGCCATCTGATCCTGGACTTTTGTTTGACATTGGTTTCAGCAGATTCAATTTCAGTACTCGTTATTGGCCTATTTGTATTTTCTATTTCATCCTGGTTCAGTAGTGGGAGATTGTACCTTTCTAAGAATTTGTACATTTCTTCTAGGCTCTCCATTTTATTGACATGTAATTGCTTGGAGTAGTCTACTGTGATCCTTTGTATTTCTGTGGTGTCCATTGTAGCTTCTCCGTTTTCATTTCTGATTTTATTGTTTTGGGTCTCTCCCTTTCTTTCTTGATGAGCCTGGTTATAGGTTTATCAATTTTGCTTATCTTTTTAAAGAACCAGAGTTTAGTTTCATTGATCTTTTGTGTTTTCTTCATCTCTATTTAATTTGAAATTTCTGCTCTGAGCTTTATGATTTCTTTTCTTCTGCTAACTTCAGGTTTTGTTTGTCCTTCTTTCTCTACTTGCTTTAGGTGTAAAGACAGGTTGTTTGAGATTTTTCTTGTTTCCTGAGGTAAGCTTGTATTGCTCTAAACTTACCTCTTAGAACTGCTTTTCCTGCATCCCGTAGAGTTAGATCATTCTGTTTTCATTTTCATTAGTCTCTGGGTATTTTTTTGATTTCCTCTTTGATTTCTTCAGTGATCCATTGGTTGTTTAGTAGCATATTGTTTAGCCTCCACGTGTTTGTGATTTTTGCAGTTTTTTCTTGTGGTTGATATCTAATCTCATAGTGGTGTGGTCAGAAAAGATGCTTGATATACTTTAAATTTTCTTGAATTTACCAAGGCTTGCTTTGTGGCCCATCATGTGATCTATCCTGGAGAATGTTCCATGTGCACTTGAGAAGAATGTGTATTCTGCTGCTTTTGAAGGAATGCTATATAAATATCAATGATTGCTTCTAGACTAACGTGTCATTTAAGGCCTGTGTTTCCTTATTGATTTTCTGTCTGGATGATCTCTCCACTCATGTAAGGAAGATGTTAAAGTCCCCAACTATTCTTGTGTTACTGTCAATTTATCTTTTATGGCTGTTAACATTTACCTTATATATTGAGGTGTTCCTATGTTGGGTGCCTCTATGTTTACAATTGTTATATCGTCTTCTTGGACTGAGCCCTTAATCATTATGTAGTGCCCTTCTTTGTCTCTTGTAACAGTCTTTATTTTGAAGTCTATTTTGTCTGATATGAGTATTGCTACTCCAGGTTTCTTTTGATTTCCATTGCTTAGGATAGCTTTATCCATCACCTCACTTTCAGTCTGTATGTGTCTCTAGATCTGAAGTGGGTCTCTTGTAGACAGCATATATACGGGTCTTATTTTTGTATCCAGTAAGCCAGTCTATGTCTTCTGGTTGGAGCCTTTAACCTGTTTACATTAAAGGTAATTATCAATATGTATGTTCTTAATGCCATTTTGTTAACTGTTTTCAATCTGTTTTTGTAGGTCTTATTTCTTTCCTCTTTTGTTCTCTTCTCTTGTGATTTGACTTTCTTTAGTTTTGTGTTTGGATTCTTTTTCCTTTTGTGTGTGTATATCTATTATAGATTTTCTGTTTGCAGTTACCATGAGGTTTTGATATAGCAGTCTATATATACACATTACTGTATTAACTTGCTGATCTCTTAATTTCGATTGCATTTAAAATATCCTGCATTTTCACTCTCCTCCTATCAGAGCACTGGTTTATATGTCATATTTATTTGTAGATAATTTCCTACCTTTACTTTATGTTTGACTTTAACGATGAGCATTCCCATTTTTCAATGTTCTTGTCTCTAGTTTGGGCCTTTTCTTTTCTGCCTAGTGAAGTTGCTTTAGCATTTGTTGTACAGCTGGTTTGGTGGTGCTGAATTCTTTTAGCTTTTGCTTCTCTGTGAAGCTTTATTTTGCCATCAAATCTGCATGAGCACCTTGCTGGGTAGAGTATTCTTGGATGTAGGTTTTTCCCTTTCATCACTTTAAGTATATTGTACCACTCCCTTCTGGCCTGCACATTTTGCTGAAAAAATCAGCTGATAGTCTTATGTGGATTCTCTTGTATGTTATTTGTTTCTTCTCCCTTGTTGCTTTTAATCTTTTTTCTTAACGTTAATTTTTGTCAGTTTGATTACTGTGTGTCTCGGTGTATTCCTCCTTGGGTTTGTCCTGCTTGGGACTCTCTGTCTGTCCTGGATTTGGGTGACTGTTTCCTTTCCCACGTTAGGAATGTTTTCAGCTATTATCTGTTGAAATATTTTATCTGAGCCTTTCCCTCTCTCTTTTCCTTCTGGGACCCCTATAATGCAAATGTTGGTGTGTTTGTTGTCCCAGAGATCTCTTAAGCTGTCCTCAATTCCTTGTATTCTTTGTCCTTTATTTTGTTCCACATAAGTGATTTCCACCACTCTTGTCTTTCAGCTCACTTATCTGTTCTTCTGCCTAGTTTTTCTGCTGTTGATTCCTTCTAGTGCATTTTTCGTTTCAGTAACTGTAGTCTTCAACTCTCCTTGTTTGTATTTTCTAAGTCTTTGTTAAAATCTTCTTGTAACTTCTGTTGCTATACCTCCATTCTTTTCCAGAGTTCTTGGATCATCTTTACAATCATTACTCTGAACTCTTTTTCAGGTATATTGCTTTCTCCATTTCACTTAGTTGTTCTTCTGAGGTTTTATTGTGTTCCACTTTCTGAAACATATTCCTTTGCTGTCTCATTTTCTCTAAATTTCTATTTGTACTTTTATGTATATGGAAGGTTAGTTATGTTTCTTGTCCTTGTAGAAGTGGCCCTTTTGTAGGGGATGTCCTATGTGTCCCAGCAGTTCACTCCCCTGTCATCATCCAAGGGCCAGGTTCCAGCTGGTCCCGTGTAGGTTCTCACCTGTGTTTGCAGACTCATTTCTGCAGGCTGTGGGATCATAATTTTCTTGCTTCTGGTGTCTGCCCCCTTGGTGTGTGAGGCTGGTCTAGAGGCTTGTTCAGGCGTCCTGGTGTGAGGGTGCTGGTGCCTGCCCACTGGTGGCTGGAGCTAGGTCTTGGCCCTCTTGTGGGTCGGGTCCTATTAAGTGGTGCTTCTCCAGATGGCTGTGGGCTCAGAAAGTCTTCAGGCAGCCTGTCTGCTGATGGGTGGGACTGTTCTCTCCCTGTTTGTTGTTAGGCCTGAGGCATCTCAGCACTGGAGCCTTCAGGCTGTTGGGTAGGGTCAGGTCTTTGTGCAAAATGTTGGCCTCCGGGAGATCTCATGCTGATGAATATTCCCTGATAACTCTGTAAGCAGTGTCCTTTCCCCATTGTGAGCCACCTGCCACCTCAGGAGACCCTGCAAGACCAGTGGGTAGGTCTGGCCTATGCCCCAATGTAGTCACTGCTTTTTCCCTGGGGCCTGGTGCATGCAAGAACTTGTGTGTACCCTGCAAGAGTGGAGTGTCTGTTTCCCCCAGTTCCATGGAGCACCTGCAATCAAGCCTTGCTGGCCTTCAAAGCCAAATGCTCTGAAGGCTTCTCCTCCCTATGCCAGAACCCCAAGTTGGGGATCCTGACATGGGACTCAGAACTCAATCCTGTGGGAGAACTTCTATATATAATTATTCCCCAGTTTTGGGTCACTGACCCATGTGTTATGAGATTTGATTATATTGGCATTGTACCCCTGCTACCATCTCATTGTGGTTTCTTCATTGTCTTTGGGTGTAGAATATCTTGTTTGTTAGGTTCCAGTCTTTTTAACGATGGTTGTAGAGCAGCTGTGGTTTTGTTATGTTCGTGAAGGGAGGTGAGCTCAAGGTTCTTGTACTCCATCATCTTCTCGAGAATTCTAGTGTGGGTCTTTCAGAGGTTGTCTAATGAGTGAAAATGCAGGAGCACTGGGTAGATGGACCTTCGACTGTATTACGGGTTCCCTAGCTTTCTCTATATTAGTATCATGTAGAGGATAAGCGTTTCATTGCTTCATGTTCTTGCCAATATTTGGTAATGTCAGACTTTTACACTGTGCCAGCTTTTGCTAGTCCAATAATGGGAAAGCTATTGTGTGCATTTAGTTTACAATTCTCTGATTAGTAGGAAGATGGAACACCTTTGCCTATGTTCACCTTTGTCCTCTGAAATTCCTTATCATGTTTTCCCCTTTCACCCACCTAGTTGTTTGTCTTCCTCTCATCAATTTGTAGAGAACTCGTTATATTCGACCTCTGATATTTTATGTGGTTACCTTCAAAGGGAGGCACAGATGTACCTCACTGTGCTCTCCCTGAAGGGGAGTTCAAACCCAGCAGTACCAATTATCTATAACATAGCAATGATAGACCCACTTTTCAGAGGTGGTATTTGTAAAAACTCCTTAGAAGAGTGCTTGACAGTAATAGATACTTGCTGAGTACTGAGTTGTTTACCATGATCCTACAACCAACGCTTCCATGCCACAGTATTTAATATTGCAGATATTTTTGCAATGAGAATATTCTTAGAAGTTCATGCCATTAGTCACAAGCCGTAGATAATGGACTCTTTCATTTTTTTTTAATCACCTGAAACAATTCCTCTACTAATTCATTACCTCTTCCTGAGAGCAGGTGTGAAGCAATGGTCTATATGTGATGGAGGAATTGATGACTTTGGATTGGTTGAATTTTACATTCACTTCGTTTGATATTCAGACAAGGATGTGATGCATATTCAAAAGAGTAGCAAGGCAACATATTTTAAAGATTTCATATACAAATGTATATTGAATATAATGTATATTAACTCTCTTTTTCTAACTAAATAACTGATTTCTCTTTGAACATAATGTACAACTATTTCCCTGTGAGAATGAAGCGGAAATGTGTCCACAGGGCATTGCCAATGTTCCAAAACTCAGTGTGCAGGGAGTGGAGTCCTACCAAGATCTTTATGCCTTCAAGCTTAAGTTCTTACCTTTTTCATTTTCTCTCTGGGAGGCTTGAGGATACACAGCAGCAATTCTGCAGTTGACTTTTGTTGCTGGAGGAAAATGAACTTCTAGAGATGGAAGAAGCAACAGGAGTGGCAGGAAGATAATGCTACCACATTTAGTGTCCTGGGTCCTCAGCTCCAGTCACCAGTTCATTCCCTCACTCATCAAATATTTACCCAGTCTCCTCCTTTGTGTCAGATGACACTCCAAGTGTCGGGAACAGCTGGACAGAAGACAGACAATGTCAGAGCTTACAGTATAGTGGCTAGTGTGTGGGGGGGGGGCTTGGTGAGAGATGTGGGGGAAAAGCACTGACTAAGAGCACTTAAAGAGATGATTTCAGGTTGGTGAGAACCATGAGGATACGAAATACGATGAAGACTTAGAGAGGGTGTTGAGAGAGGCTTCACTGCAGAAGTGATTATGGCCTGAGTAATGACAAGGAGATCCCCAGGTAGACATCTGAGGGAGACCTCTCTTCACAGAAGGAACAGCTGCGACAAAATATCTGAAGGAAGAAAGAGTGTGGAAATTTCTAAATAACAGAAATGAAGTCACAGTGGCCAGAATACAGTGAACATGTGCGAGCACTGGGTAAATAAAGTCAGAGAGTAGCCAGGGCTGTACCGTACAGGGGCCTGTAGGCAATAGGAAGAAGGTTGGATTTTATTCTAGGCAAAATTGAAAGCTATTGGAAGATTTAAAGCAGAACAGAGAGAGAATGTTATCTACAGTTTTAAAATGTCATTCTGGCCATTAAAAGTCCACCAATATGGCTATGCTTCCAGGCTGACCATACTAAGTGTTGATGGGGATATGGAAAAACTGCAGCTGTCGTATGCTGCCAGTGGCGGTACAGATTGGCATGACCACTCTGGAACTCTATTTGGTGATTTCTACTAAAGCTAAGTCAGCAAGTCCATTTCTGACAGATACACCAAATAGAAATGCATACATACATTCACCAAAAGAGACATTTGCTAGAATGCTCATAGGAATAGTACTCATAATAGTCAAAAACTAAAAATTACCCAAATGCCTATCAACAATACAATGGATAAAACAGGTGTGGTAGATTCTCACAGTGGAATACTATAGCACCATGAGAAACAACTACGTACAAATACAGGCCACAGTATGGATGAATTTCATGGATGAATCTCACAGATAAAATGTCCAACAAAAGAAAATAGAAAAAAAGAGATCATACTACTTGGTTGCATTTATCTAAATTTCAAAAACAGGAAAAATTAATCTATGCTGTTGAAAGTCAGAACACTGGTTTCCCTTGGGGCAGGGGTAATACGTAACTTGGGAACATGACAGTGATGTTTCAGTGCTGATCATCTCCCTTTCTTGATTTGGATGCTGGTGGCATGGGAGTGTCTGTGAAACTTCAAGGAGCTATTCATTTATGAGCTCTTTTCTAAATGTAGGTTATAAAAATTCAAAGAAAGTTCACTCTGGATGCTGTATGAAGAACTGGTCACGAGGGGTGAGATGGCAAGTGGAGAAACGTGGCCCCAGTGAGGAGGCTACTGAAGTAGACCAAGGAAGAGGGGATGTGGCAGGAGTAGCCTGATGACAGTGGACATGCACATATGGAGACCCATTTGGGATACATTAGAGGGTCTCTCTGTTCTTCATATCAATCTATCTTAAATCAGATTCACAACATCAGAGGTTCTGAATAGAACCTAAGGTTTGGCTATGACTTGTGTAGAGTAGTGAGGACCCTCCTACACGTGGGGGAACGCATGGGGCAGTAATCCACATTTTTCAGCCCTTACAACTTAATGACTTATGTTACACACGGCCATAACGGCAACCCCATCCACCTACCAGCACCAGTTGACTGGGCTCAGGACAGCTCCCCTCTAGAGACATCCTGCCCACAAGTCACCTAGTTTAATCTCACATCCAGTGTTCAGATCTCTTCAGAGTCCTGCAGGAGTTTACTCAGCTTAGGCTTGAGGGAACTCATTCCCTCCAAGGCAGCCCATTCCAAACTGTAGGAAATCACTGCTTCCTAACGGGAAGAGGAAATCTCAGCCACGTAGGGATTCTTGTTCCAACCTTTGGGTCCATAGAAAGAAGAAGTCAGTCTTCCACATTGCGACACATCCAATTTTGCCAAAGATCCTGCAACATTCCTTCTCTCCAGACCTAGTACCTGGAGTGAGAAGATGCAACAGGCCTCACGGCCACTCGGTTGCTGGCCTCTGAAACATGGAGGACATGGGAACTTCATCCCTGACATTCTAAATGTTAGGCTTGTGTTAACATCACCTGTGGTCTCATTGGGCTTGTAAGTGTTTTGCTTTGCTTTTCCACATTCATTCATTCTGGCATTACTGAGAAGTAAGACACTTTTTTTTTTTTTTTCCAAATTTGTAGCCTCTAAGCCGTATTTTCTGCACTTGTGCTTAGGCATGTTCCTCGTTGTAAGTGAAGGGTCTTACATTGATCCTTAGTCAATGTCATCTGATAACAATGGTTGGTTAAAGAGGTCATTTATCTGGGAGGCAAAACATCTGGGCTCCCTTCTCAGCCCTCTTGCTAACTAGATGAGAGTTATAACAAATTTGGGGGCATGGCCTGCCCCCCCAGGAACTGTCAGTGTTGAGTGAAACTTTGAGCTGAATTATTTAATTTGCAAAAGAAATATTTATCACAGGGATACCCTATCAAGTTGACAAAGACTTTAAAATGACTCTTTTCAGTGTCACATGCTTCCTGTGGGAAGGCAGAGCAAATGTCTCCATGGACACAATTAGTGAAGAACTTAAAGGTCCATTGCCCTCTGGCCCATTGATTCTAGGAATGTATGCTAAGCTAATCATCAGGGAAGTGTACAAAGATATTTGGGCAAGGATGAGTACTTCATGTTGACCACTGATACCTACAAACTGGAAATAATCTAGATGTCTAACCAAATCAGAAAAGGTATAGAGCATACATTTGATAAACTTAATGAGCATTCATAGATCATATTTCAGATAATGTTGGCAAATATTGTTACTAAGTTAAAAAAAAGTTAGGGATTAAAATGCATGTATTATATGGTCTCAATTGTATCCATAGAATGATAATTAAATGTTAATAATTATCTTTAACTTGTGAGGTATGGGTGAATTTTTCTCCCTCATAATATTCAGGAATTTCTGTTCTCTCAAGCCAGTATTGCTTCTACAATATAAACAGGGTTTTTAAAATTTAAGAAAAATGTTTTTAATACAGTCAACTCACAGAAGGATTACTATACCAACTTCCTCAAGACCTCTCTTTCTGACCCTTACTCCCTTCTAATTTGCCTGCATAATAATGCCTGCCCCTCTGTTAACACTTTCTTTATGCCTTAGTGTTCTCCCATTCAAAAATATCCAAGAGCTTCTATATACCAACTCCAGATAATAAAGTCTAAATATTTCAGTCAGAGAGTTAAGGCCCTCTATCATAATGAGTTGGTTTCCTGAACTACCTTCTGTCGACACTACTCTCTAAGACTAGAGAGATTAAGGGTTTTCCAACTCTAATTTTCTCAGTGTCTAATATGTTAGGCGCACATAGTTAGCACTTTTAAAACAATCAAAATTCAACTGGAAAGCAAATATTTTCCCCTGTTTTCGAATTTGAAGGAGGAATTTGGGGTCCAGTTTTAGGCAACTAAGAATTCAGAAGCAATTAAGTGTAGTGTGGAAGGTAGGATTATGGAATATCATGCAACAATAAAGTATTTCAACAGATGGCCACTGTCCACAGCTACAGAGGCAAATGAGAAGGAGTGTGTCTCAGGCTAAGCGGGATAAGCGATGTGAGATGGCTGAGGAGGGAAGAATGTGGGTAGCCAGGCAGGATTCACCATGTGAGCAAAGGCAGAAAGGGGTTCACACTAGGGCCATTAGACGTGTGATCCACTCGCACTGAAGACGTCCGAGGAATCTCGTTCCAGGATGTGTTAAATGAAAGGAAAACCAGTGAACACTGTGGGCTGGTATCAGTGCGCTCATCCCAGTCCCAGAAGCAGGAACTAAGTGACACTTGGAATCACTTTTGGTCAAGGCCTCCGAGAAAAATGAATTTCCTTGACTTTCACTCTGAGTAAATTCGTCTCCCCACTGGTTGAGCCCAGAGCAAGTCAGCGGGATCCTGTGAGTCTCCATGATTCAGGTGCTCCAAACTCAACTGGTCTGACAGTTGCAGTTTTTAGTGACTGCTGCCTTGTGTTTGGGCTGCAGATTTTAGGTGAACATACAGGATCTATGAACTTTAAACAGCCAGACCTTCCTTAGAAGAAATCTGAGCCACGCATGTTAAGATAAGCATGTTTTCAGTTAAAAAGATTAATACTCACTTTAAATATTGTCGTCTATTTCCTATAGCTCTTCTCCCTAAAATTTAGACACACACACACACACACACACACACACACACACACACACACACACACACTTTGGCTGTAAAATAAATGTTAGTACACCAAAAATAGTCCTTCCCAGCTGTCTCCCCATGTACGTTTTTTCAGGGGTTGTCTATTTTTTCCCTATCTTTTGAATTCTTACTACGGTCATGATTCACTTGTGCATTTTATTTTAGTAAGAAAGGACTTCTCCCCTTTTTCCCCCAGATCATTCTCTTCCCCACCTGCTACTCTCTTTGTGGCCTCCACATTAAGCCAAACTCACCACACTCACAGATTCTTGCCTCAAAGGGGAAAAGGGTTTCTTTTGACAAACTAGCTTATGGAAATCTCTGATTTTCTAACTGTATGCTATTTATACTTAGCCCTTCAATGAATGTTTGTGAAACCTACTGTATCGTAAACACCAAGCCAGATCCCGACTTGCTAAAATTGGATTAAATAGAAGCTTTTATCATTTTTAGAAGTTGACACCAGAACTATCTGCCCTCCACTCCCCAATCCCCAGAATTTGAAAAAGATTCATTCTGGATTAAACGAATTTACTCTTTTACTTATACTGATCAAGAGGTAAAATTAAGAAGATATATTTTGAGATTCTATCTCAGATATTGGACATAGACTTTCTGTCATAGGGAAAAACCTTTGTATTCTATTACAAGTTAATCACTAAATGGGTGTTGCCTGTAAGCGTTAATTATACATCATGGTCCATCTCTGGGAACCCTGCCTCCCAGGTAATGATCATTAAGCTAAAAATATCTTTGTTTAGCTCACGGGAGACATCGTGACTAGGCCCACCTGTGAATGCCTGCAGGACAGAAGAAGTTAACACCTCCCCTCTGGAGGCTGACCTGAACCAGGAATTGTTTGACTTTACTCCCTCTACTTTTTGTATAAAAGAAGGCGGAATTCTAACTCAGGCAAGGTGGTTCTTTGGGGTACCAGTCGCACCATCTTCTCAGTCAGCTGGCTTCCAGATAAAGTCCCTGTTTATTGCCCAAATAAAACACAGCTCAATTTATTGGCCTTTCTACAGTACTACAAGTTTGGACTCGGTAAAAAAATGTTTAAGGAACCTCCATTCCATTCTCCATAGTGGCTTTAATTTACATTCTCACCAACAGTGTAGGAGGGTTCCTTTTTATCCACACCTTCTCCAGCATATGTTATTTGTTTAAATTTTAATTATGGAAATTCTGAACGTTGTGAGGTAATACCTCATTGTAGTTTTGATTTGCATTTCTCATAATTATCAATGTTGAGCATATTTCATTGCATTTTGGCCATGTGTATGTCTTCTTTGGAGAAATAACTATTAGATCTTCTCATTTTTTGGTTCGGTTGTTTTTCCATTTCAGAAGAATGAGCTGGAGATTAGTGCCTTGTCTGTCGCATCATTTACAAATATTTTCTGCCATTCTGTGGATTCTCTTTTCATTTTGATTATGATTTCCTTTGCTGTGCAAAAGTTCATGAGTTGACTAGGTCACATTTGTTTATTTTTGCTTTTATTTTTATTGCCTTGGGAGACTGACCTAAGAAAACAATGGTAAGATTTCTGTCAGAATATTTTGTCTATGTTTTCCTCTGGGAGTTTTATGGTGTGATGTTTCCAGTTTAAGTACTTAAACAATTGTGAGTTCCCTTTTTCTTATGGTATGTGGAGGGGTAAGGAGGTTGTCCTAATTTCAGTGATTTACATGTAGCTGACCAGCTTGCCCAAACCACTCGCTGAAGAGACCGTCTTTTCCCCATTGTATACTCTTGCTTCCTTTGTTGAAAATTAATTGACCATAGGTGTGTGGGTTTATTGCTGGCCTCTCTATTCTGTTCCATTGATCCATAAGTCTATTTTTTATGCCAGTGCAACATTATTTTAATTACTGTAGCTTTGCAGTGTTGTCTGAAGTCTGGGCGGGTTATGCCTCCTGCTTTGTTCTTTGTCCTCAGGATTGCTTTGGCAATTCCTAGTCATTTATGGTTCTGTATAAGTTTTAGTCTTGTTTCTAGTTATGTGAAAAATGTCATGGGTAATTTGATAGGGATTGCATTAAATCTGTAGACTGCTTTGGGTAGTATGGTCATTTTAACAATATTAATGCTTCCAATCCAAGAGCATGGGGTATCTTTCCATTTCTTTGAATCAACCTCAATTTCTTTTCTTAATATTTTATGGCTCTCAGCATATAAGTCTTTCACCTCTTTGGTGAGGTTTATTCCTAATTATTTTATTTATTTTGATGTGATTTTATTTTAATTTACATTTTTTCAAATTTCTGTATTGTGGTACAATATGCATAACATAACATTTATCATCTTAATCACTTTTTGAAAACTTTATTTCATATCGGAGTAGAGTTAATTTATAATTTGTTAGTTTCACTTGTATAGCCTAGTGATGTACTTATACATAAATCTATTCTTTTTCAGATTCTTTTCCCATATTGGTTATACAGAGTATTGAGTAGAGTTCCCTGGGCTATGCAGTAGATCCTTGTTGATTATCTATTTTGTATATAGTAGTGTGTGTATGTTAACCCCAAACTCCTAATTCATCCCTCCCCAGTACCTTTCCTCTTTGGTAACCATAAGTTTATTTTCTCAGTTTCTGAATCTGTGAGTCTGTTTCTGTTTTGTAAATAAGTTAATTTTTAAGGAACCTGCTTACTGTTTTCCACAGTAGCTGTACCACTTTACATTCCCACCAGCAGTGTAGGAGGGTTCCTTTTTCTCCACACCCTGTCCAGCATTTCTTATTTGTAGACATTTTAATTATGGAAATTCTGATCAGTGTGGTGATACCTCATTGTAGTACTGATTTGCATTTCTCTAATAATCGAAGTTGAGCATCTTTTCATGTGCTTTTTGACCATCTGTATGTCTTCCTTGGAGAAACGTCTATGTAGATCTTCCCATTTTTTTAATTGGGTTGTTAGTGTTTTTGATATTGATGTAAATGAGCTGTTTATATACTTTGGAGAGTAGTCCCTTGTCTGTCACATCATTTGCGAATAATTTCTGCCATTCCGTAAGTTGTCTTTCCATTTTATTTATGGTTACCTTGCTGTGCAGAAGCTCATGAGTTTGATTAGATCACGTTTGTTTCTTTTGTTTTTATTTTATTGCCTTGGGAGACTGGCCTAAGAAAACAATAGTATGATTTATGTCAGAGAACGTTTTGCCTATGATTTCCTCTAAAAGTTATATGGTTTGAGGTCTCGATTTAAGTCCTTAAGCATTTTGAGTTCCTTTTTTTTGTATGGTGTGAGGGTGTGTTCTAATTTCATTGGTTTACATGCAGCTGTCCAACTTTCCCAACACCACTTGCTGAAGAGACTGTCTCTTTCCCATTGTATATTCTTGCTTCCTTTGTCTAAGATTAATTGACTGTAGGTGTGTGGGTTTATTACCGGGATCTCTATTCTTTTCCATTGATCCATAGGTCTGTTTTTATGCCAGTACCATGTTGTTTTGATTACTGTAGCTTTGAGGTATTGTCTGAAGTCTGGGAGGGTTACGCCTCCTGCTTTCTTCTTTGTCCTCAGGATTTCTGTGACGATACTGGGTCACTTATGGTTCCATATATATTTTAGTATTATTGGTCCTAGTTCTGTAAAAAAAAAAAAAAAATGTCATGGGTAATTTGATAGAGAGTACATTAAATCTGTAGATTTCCTGGCCATTTTAACAATATTAATGCTTCCAATAAAAGAGCATGTGATATTCTTCCATTTCTTTGAATCTTTTTCAAATTCCTTTATTAATGTTTCATAGTTCTCAGCATATAAGTCCTTCACTTCCTTGGTCAGGTTGAATTCTAAGTACTTTATTTATTTTGATATGATTTTTTAAAATTTCATTTCAATTTTTTTCAAAATTTCTTTGTTGTGGTAAAATATGCATAACATAACATTTATCATCTTAATCATTTTTTAAGATTCTTATTTTATATTAGAACAGTGTTTACAATATTGTGTTAGTTTCACGTGTAGAGCCAAGTGATTTACATATATATATATATATTCTTTTTCAGATTTTTTTTTCCATACAAGATACACAGAGTACTGAGAACAGTTCCCTGGTATACAGTAGCTCTTTGTTGATTATCTATTTTGTATATTGTAGTGTGTATATGTTATACCCAAACTCCTAATTCAACCCTACCCATCTCCTTTCCCTTTGGTAACCATAAGTCTCTTTACTCAGTCTGTGAGTCTGTTTCTGTTTTGTAAATAAGTTCATTTAATTTTTAAGGACCCTCCTTACTGTTCTCCTTAATGGGTATGCCAATTTACATTGCCACCAACAGTTTAGGAGGGTTCCTTTTTCTCCACACCCTGTCCAACATTTCTTATTTGTAGATATTTTAATTATGGAAATTCTGATCGTTGTGAGGTGATTCCTTATTGTAGATTTTGATTTGCATTTTTCTAATAATTATTGATGAGAATCTTTTCATGTGCTTTTGGGCCATCTGTATGTCTTCTTTGGAAAAATGTCTATTAAGATCTTCTGCCCATTTTTTCATTGGGTAGTTAGTGTTTTTGGTATTGATGTGAATGAGGTGTTTGTATATTTTGGGTTAGTGCCTTGTCAGTTGCATCATTAGCAAATATTTTCTGCCATTTGGTGGTTTGTCTTTTCATTTTGTTTGTGGTTTCCTTTGTTGTGCAAGGGTGCAGAAGTTTGATTATGTCCTCTTTTTTTTTTTTTGGCTTTTCTATTTCCTCTGGAGAATGACCTAAGAAAACCACAGTATAATTTCTGTAAGGGAATGTTTTGCCTATGTTTTTCTCTAGGAGTTTTATGGTGTGAGGTCTCCTATTTAAGACCTTATGCCAATTTGAGTTGCCTTTTGTGTATGGTGGAGAGGTGTGTTCTAATTTCAATGATTTATATGCAGCTGTCCAACTTTCCCAACACCATTTGCTGAAGAGACTATCTTTTCCCCATTGTATATTCTTGCTTTCTTTGTCGAAGATTAATTGACCATAGCTGTGTGGGTTTGTTACTGGACTGTCTATTCTGTTCATTCATCCATAGTTCTGTTTTTGTGCCAGTACCTCATTGTTTTGAATACTGTTGCTTTGTAGTATTGTCTGAAGTCTGGGAGAGTTATGCCTCCTGCTTTATTCTTTGTCCTCAGGATTGCTTGGGCAATTCTGGGTCATTCATGGTTGCGTATAAATTTTAGGCTTATTGGTTCTAGTTCTGTGAAAAATGTCATGGGTAATTCGATAGGGATTGCATTAAATCTGTAGATTGCTTTGTGTGGTATGGCTATTTTGAAAATATGAATGCTTTTATTCCAAAAGCATGGGATATCTTTGCCTCATCTTCAATTTCCTTTATTAATGTCTTATGGTTCTCAGCATATGTTTTTGACCTCCTTTGTGAGGTTGATTCCTAAGTATTTTATTCATTTTGATGCAATATTTTTGTATTTTATTTTATTTTACTTTTTGCAGATTTCTTTATTGTGGTATTACAGTATGCATAATATAATATTTATGATCTTAATTTTTAAAATTTTTATTTTATATTGGAGTAGTTGATTTACAGTATTGTGTTGGATTCAGTTGTACATCAAAGTGACTTACTTATAATTATGTCTATTCTTTTTCAGATTCTTTTCCCATATAGGTTATACAGAGTATTACGTTGAGTTCCCTATGCTATACATTAGGTACTTGTTGAATATGCCTTATGTATATAGTAGCGTGTATATGTTAATTGCAAACTCCTAACTTATCCATCCCCACCACCTTTCCTCTTTGGTAACCATAAGTTTGTTTTCTCAGTCTCTGAGTCTGTTTCTGTTTTGTAAATAAGTTCATTTAAATTTTAAGGACCCTCCTTACTGTTCTCCATAGTGGCTGTACCACGATACATTCCCATTAACAGCGTAGGAGGGTTCCTTTTTCTCCACACCCTGTCCAGCATTTCTTATTTGTAGACATTTGAATTATGGAAATTCTGATCCTTGTGGTGGTACCTCATTAATTTGCATTTTGTTAATTATTGATATTGAGCATCTTTTCATGTGCTTTTTGGCCATCTGTCTTCTTTGGAGAAATGTATTATGTGGATCTTCTGCCCATTTTTTAATTGGGTTGTTAGTGTTTTCTATATTGATGTGAATGAGCTGTTTGTATATTTTGGAGATTAGCGCCTTGTCAATCATATAATTTGCAAATATTTTCTGCCATTCTGTGGGTTGTCTTTTCATTTTGTTAATGGTTTCCTTTGCTGTTCCAAAGGTCATAAGTTTGATTAGGTCCCATTTGTTTATTTTTGATTCTCTTTCTATTGCCTTGGGAGACTGAACTCAGAAAACAATGGTACCAGTTCTGTCAGACTGTTTTGCCTACATTTTTCTCTAGGAGTTTTATTGTGTGATGTCTCCTATTTAATTCCTTAAGCCATTTTGAGTTCCTTTTTTTGTATGGTGTGTGGGTGGGTTCTAATTTCAGTGATTTACATGCAACTGTCCAACTTTCCCAACACCACTTGCTGAAGAGACTATCTTTTCCCCATTGTATATTTTTGCTTTTTTGGTCGAAGATTAATTGACCATAGCTGTGTGGTTTTGTTACTGGGCTCTCTATTCTTTTCCATTAATCCATAGGTCTGTTTTTGTGCCAGTACCTCATTGTTTTGAATACTGTTGCTTTATAGTGTTGTCTGAAGTCTGGGAGGGTTATGCCTCCAGCTTTGTTCTTTGTCCTCAGAATTACTTGGGCGATTCTGGGTCATTCATGGTTGCATATACATTTTAGGCTTATTGGTTCTAGTTCTGTGATAAATGTCATTGGTAATTTGATACGGACTGCAATAAATCTTTAGATTGCTTTTAGTTGTATGGCCATTTTAACCGTATTAATGCTTCCAATCATAGAGCATTAAATATCTTTGCATTTCTTTGAATTATCTTCAATTTCCTTTATTAATGTTTCATAGTTCTCAGTATATAAGTCTTTCACTTATGTGTTCATGTTTATTTTGAAGTATTTTATTTATGTGTTTTTTTTCAAATTTCTGGATTGTGGTAAAATATGCATAACATAACATTTATTTTCCAATCATTTTTAAATTTAAATTTTAATTTTATATTGGAGTAGAGTTGATTTACAATGCTTTGTTTTCAGTTGTACAGCAGAGTGATTTACTTATACATAAACATATATCTATTCTTTTTCTGGATCTTCATCCATGTAGGTTAGTACAGTGTATTAAATTGAGTCCCTGTTGTATACAGTAGGTCCTTGTTGATTTTCCATCCTGTATATAATAGTGTGTGTATGTTAATCCCAAACTCCTTATTTATCCCTACCCACCACCTTTCTCCATTGGTAACCATAAGTTTGTTTTCTTAGTTTTTGAGTCTGAGTCTATTTGTTTTTTGTAAATAAAGTTCTTGTAATTTTTAAGGAATGTCCATACTGTTCTCCATATTAGCTGTACCAAGTACATTCCCAGTGACAGTGTTGAAGGGTTCCTTTTCCCCCACACCCTCTCCAGCATTTGTTATTTGCAGACATTTTAATTATGGAAATTCTGATCATTGTGAGGTGATTCTGCATTGTAGTTGTGATTTGCATTTCCCTAATAATTGTCAATGTTGAGCATCTTTTCATGTGCTCCTTGGCCATCATTATATCTTCTTTGGCATAATGTCTTTAGATCTTCTGCCCATTTTTTGATTGCATTGTTAGTGTTTTGATATTGAAGTGAATGATCTGTTTATATATTTTTCAAATTAATCCCTTTTCAGGCTCATCATTTGCAAATATTTTCTCTCAATCTGTAGCTTGTCTTTTCATTTTGTTTATGGTTTCCTTTGCTGTGCAAAATTTGATAAGTTCGATTAGGTCTTATTTATTTTTGCTTTTATTTCTATTGCCTGGGAGACTGAAACTCTAGGAGTTTTATAGTATCTCATCTTACATAGGTTTTCAATACATTTTGAGGTGTTTTTTTTTTTAAGGAACATTAGAGAATGTTCTAATTTCATATTTCTGCATGTAGCTGTCCAAGGTTCCCAGCACTACTTATTGAAGGAAGAGACTCTGTTTTCTCCATTGTATATTCTTGCCTCATTTGCATAGATTATTGACCATAGATGTGTGTGTTAATTTCTGGGCTTTCTATCCTGTTCCAGTGATCTATAATTTTGTTTTTGTGCCAGTACCATACTCTTTTGATTACTTTGACTTTATAGTATAGTCTGAAATCATGGAGCCTGATTCCTCCAGCTCTGTTCTTCTTTCTCAAGATTCTTTTGGCTATTTGGGGTTTTTTGGGTCTCCATACAAATTTTAAAGTGTTTTGTCCTTGATCTGCAAAAAAATGCCATGGAAATTTGATAGGGATTGCACTGAGTCCTTTGATTGCTTTGGCTAGTATAGACGTTTTGACAGTATTTATTCTTCCAATCTAGAAACATGGTATACCTTTCCATCTATTTGTGTCATCTTTGATCTCTTTTATCTGCATCTTATGATATTTGGAGTACATGTGTTTTGCCTCCTTAGGTATGTTTATTCGTATTTATTCTTTTTGATGCCATGGTAAATGAGATTGGCTCCTTAATTTCTGTTTCTGATCTTTTTTTGTTAGTGTATACAAATGCAACAGATTTCTGTGTATTAATTTTGTCTTCTGCAACTATAACAAATTCATTAATGAGCTCTACTAGTTTTCTGGTAGCATCGTTACGATTTTCTATGTATATATCATGTCATATGCAAACAGTGACGTTTTTATTTCTTCTTTTCCAATTTGGATTCCTTTTATTTCTTTTTCTTTTCTGATTGCCATGGCTAGGGCTTCCAAATTATGTTGAATAAAAATGGCAAGAGTGGACATCCTTATCTTTTTCCTGATATTAGAGGAAACGCTCTCAGCTTTTCACCATTGAGTATGATGTTAGCTGTGGGTGTCATATATGGCCTTTATTATGTTGAGGTAAGTTCCCTCTATGCCCACTTTCTGGAGAGTTTTTATCATAAATGGGCATCAAATTTTGTCAAAAGCTTTTTCTACATCTATTGAGATGATCATATGGTTTATATTCAGTTTGTTAATGTGGTATATCAGACTGGTTGATTTGCAGATTTTGAAAAATCCTTGCATCCCTGTGATAAATGCCACTTAATCATGGTGTATGATCCTTTTAATGTATCGTTGGATTCGTTTTGCTAGTATTTCATTGAGGATTTTTTTTTTGAGGATTTTTGCATCTATGTTCATCGGTGATATTGGCCTGTAATTTTCTCTTTTTCTTTTTTCTTCCTTCTTTCCTTCCTTCCTTCCTTCCTTCCTTCCTTCCTTCCTTCCTTCCTTCCTTCCTTCCTTCCTTTCTTTCTTTCTTTCATTCTTCTCTCTCTCTCTCTCCCTCTTTCTCTCCCTCCCTCCCCCCCTTCCTCCCTCCCTCCCTCCCTCCCTCCCTCCCTCCCTTCCTCCCTTCCTTCCTTCCTCCCTTCCTTCCTTCCTCCCTTCCTTGTATCTTTGTCTGGTTTTGGTATCAGGGTGATGGTGGCCACATAGAATGAGTTTGGAAGTGTTCCTTCCTCTGCAATTTTTGGAATAGTTTCAGAAGGACAGGTGTTAACTCTTCTCTAAACGTTTGGTAGAATTTACCTGTGAAGCCATATGGTCCTGAACTTTTGTTTGTTGGGAGTGTTTAAATCACAGATTCAATTTCAGTACTTGTGATTGGTCGGTTCGTATTTTCCATTTCTTCCCAGTTGAGTTTGGGAGATTGTACCTTTCTATGAATTTGTCCATTTCTTCTAGTTTGTCCATTTTATTGGCATATAGTTGCTTGTAGTAGTCTTATGATCTTTCAAATTTCTGTAGTGTCAGTTGTAACTTCTCCTTTTTCATTTCTAATTTTACTGATTTGAGCCCTCTCTCTTTTGTTCTTAATGAGTCTGGCTAAAGGTTTATCAATTTTGTTTATATTTTCAAAGAACCAGCTTTTAGTTTCATTGATCTTTTCTGTTGTTTTCTTAGTTTCTATTTCATTTATTTCTGATCTGATCTTTATGGTTTCTTTCCTTCTACTAATTTTGGGTTTTGTTTGTTTTCTTTCTCTAGTTGCTTTTGGTGTAAGGTTAGTTGTTTTGAGATTTTTCTTGGTTCCTGAGGTAAGCTTGTATTGCTATGAACTTCCTTCTTAGAACTGCTTTTGCTGTGTCCCATAGGTTTTGGATTGATGTGTTTTCATTTTCACTAGTCTCTAGGTATTTTTATTCCCTCTTTGATTTCTTCAGTGATCCATATTGTTTAGGCCCCATGTGTTTCTGTTTTTTTGCAGTTTATTTCTTATATTTTATTTCTAACCTCATAGTGTTGTGGTCAGAAATGATGCTTGATATGATTTCAGTTTTTTAAAAATTTACATAGGCTTGCTTTGTGGCCCAGCATGTGATCTACCCTGGAGAATTGTCCACATGCATTTGAAAAGAATATGAATTCTGCTGCTTTCTGATCGGATGCTCTATAAATAACAATTAAGTGCATCTGGTCTAATGTGTCATTTAAGACCTGTGTTTCCTTATTGATCTGTCCTGTCTGGATGATCTGTCCTTTGATGTAAGTGGGGTGTTAAAGTCCCCCACTATTATTGTGTTACTGTCAGTTTTTTCTTTTGTGTCTGTTAGCATTTGTTTTATATATTGAGGTATTCCTATGTTGGGTACATATATATTTACAACTGTTAAATCTTCTTGGATTGATCCCTCGATCATTATGTAGCGTCCTTCTTTGTCTCTTGTAAGAGTCTTTATTTTAAAGTCTATTTTGTCTGATAGTAGTATTTTTTCTCCACCTTTGTTTGATTTCCATTTGCATGGAACAGCTTTTCGCATCCACAAACTTTCATTCTGTATGTGTCCCTAGGTCTGAAGTGGGACTCTTGTAGACAGCGTATATATGGGTCTTGTTTTTGTATCTATTCAGCCAGTCTGTATCTTTTGGTTGGAGCATTTAATCCATTTATATTTAAGGTAATTACCAGTATATACGTTTTTATTGCTATTTTGTTAATTGTTTTGGATTTGTTTTTGTAGGACTTTTTTCTTCCCTTCCTCTTTAGTTATCTTCTCTTGTGATTTGATGACTGTCTTTTGTGTTGTTTGGATTCCTTTTTCTTTTTTGTGTATGTATCTATTGTAGATTTTTGGTTTGTGGTTAACATGTGGTTTGGATATAGCAGTCTATATATATACAAATTTTTTAAGTTGCTGTTCTCTTAATTTCAAATGCATTTCCATTATCCTGCATTTGTACTCTCCTCTTCTGAGGTTTGCTAGTTTTGAGATCATATTTGCATGTGGATCATTTTCTACCTTTACTGTGTATTTGTCTTTACCTGTGAGCTTTCCCTTTTCATAATTGATGTGTTTCTAGTTGTGCCTTTTCTATTCCTCCTAGAGAAGTTCCTTTATCATTTGTTGTAAAGCTGGTTTGGTGGTTCTGAATTCTTTTAGCTTTTGCTTGTCTGTAAAGCTTTTGATTTCTCCATCAAATCAGAATGAGACCTTGCTTGGTTGAGTATTCTTGGTTGTAAGCTTTTCCCTTTTATCACTTTATATATATCATACCACTCCCTTCTTGCCTGCAGAATTTCTGCTGAAACATCAGTTGATAACCTTATGTGGATTCCCTTGTGTGTTATTTGTTGCTTTACCATTGTTGCTCTTAATGTTTTCTCTTTGTCTTTAATTTCTGTCAATTTGATTACTATGTGTCTGGGCGTGTTCCTCCTTAGGTTCATCCTGTATGGACTCTTAGTGCTTCTTGGACTTGGGTGTCTGTTTCCTTTCTCATGTTAGGGAAGTTTTCAGCTATTATCTCTTCATATATTTTCTCAAGGCTTTCTCTATCTCTGCTCCTTTTGGGACCTATGTAATGCAAATGCTGGTGCATTTAATGTTGTCCTAGAAGTTTCTTATATGGTTGTCATTTATTTTCATTCTTTTTACTTTATTCTGTTCTGTGGCAGTGATTTCCACCATTCTGTCTTCCCACTGACTTACCTGTTCTTCTGCCTCACTTATTCTGCTATTGATTCCTTCTAGTGTATTTTTTCATTTCAGTTATTGTATTCTCCATCTCTGTTTGTTCTTTATATGCTATAGCTTTTCATTAAACATTTCTTGTATCTTCTTTGTCTGTGCCTCCATTCTTTTTCTGAGATCTTGCATTATCTTTACTATCATTACTCTGAATTCTTTTTCAGGTAGATTGCCTATCTCCACTTTACTTAGTTGTTCTTCTGGGGGTTTATCTTTTTTCTTCATCTGGAGTATATTCCTCTGCCGTCTCATTTTGTCTAGCTTTCTGTGTTTGTGGTCACACAGGCTGCAGGATTGTAGTTCCTCTTGCTTCTCATGTTGCACCCTGGTGGGTGAGGCTCGTCTAAGAGGCTTGTGCAGGCTTCCTGGTGGGAGGGACTGGTGCTGCCCACTGGTGGGTGGAGCTGGGTCTTGTCCTTCTGGTTGGCAAGGCCATGTCAAGAGGTGTGTTTAGAGGTGGCTGGGGACTCAGGAAGACTTTAAACATCCTGTTTGCTGATGGGTGGGGCTGTGTTCTTGCTCTGTGGGTTGTTTGGCCTCAGGCGTCCCAGCACTGGAGCTTATGGGCTCTTGGGTGGGGTCAGGTCTTGGC
Organism: Eschrichtius robustus; assembly: GCF_028021215.1. Lineage (NCBI taxonomy): Eukaryota > Metazoa > Chordata > Mammalia > Artiodactyla > Eschrichtiidae > Eschrichtius > Eschrichtius robustus. Next base: position 90,859,518 of record NC_090838.1, on the reverse strand, counting down.
ATCAAAATGGCAGCCTCCAGGACAGCTCACACCAATGAGTACTCCCCTGTACCTCTGCCACCACTGTCTTTGTGCCCACAGTGAGCCCTGTGCCTCCCCAGGAGACCCTCCAAGTCCAGAAGGTAGGTCTGGTCCAGTCTTCTATGAAGTCACTACTCTTTCCTCTGGGTTCTGGTGTGCACTGTACCTTGAGTGTGCCCCCCTGAAGTGGAGTCCCTGTTTCCCCCAGTCCTGTGGAGCTCCTGTGATCAAGCCCTGCTGGCCTTCAAAGACAGATGCTCTGTGTCTCCTCTCGATGCCAGACCCTTAGAATGGGGAGCTTGATGTGGGGCTCAGAATTCTCACTCCTGTGGGAGAACTTCTGTGGTATAATTATTTTCCAGTTTGTGGGTCACCAACCTGGTAGGTATGGGATTTGATTGTATTACAGATTCGGTCCTCCAGCTGTCTCATTCTGGCTTCCTTTTCTTTGGAAGTAGAATAATTTTTTGGTAGGTTCCAGTCTTTTTGTTGATGGTTGTTCAGCAGTTAGTTGTGATTTTGGTGTTTTCAAGAGAGGAGGTGAACTCAGGTCCTTCTACTCTGCCAATTTGTCCTTGGACATCCTTCTTAATGTGATTTAAGAAGGGATCCAATTTCGTCATGGTGTATGATCTTTTTTACATGTTGTTGGATTTGACTTGCTAATATTTTGCTGAAAATTTTTGCATCTGTATTCATCAAAGATAGTGGCCTGTATTTTTATTTTATGGTCTTTGTCTGGTTTTGGTATCAGGGTGATAGTGGCTTCATAGAATATCTTTGACAGCATTCCCTCTTCTTGAAACTTTGGGAAGAGTTTAAGAAGGATTGGTAAAAGTTCTTTGTATGTTTGGTAGAATTGCCCAGTGAAGCCATCTGGTCATGGACTTTTGATTGCAGGGAGTTTTTTTTATTACAGATTCTGTTTCACCTCTAGTGATCAGTATGTTCAAATTGTCTATTTCTTCTTGATTCAGTTTTGGTGGGTTGTGTGTTTCTAAAAACTTGTCCATACATTTCTTCTAGACTGTCCAGTTTGTTGGCATATAATTGATCATAGTATTCTTATTTTTTAAAAATTTTTCTGTGGTATCATTTGTAATTTTGCCTCTTTCATTCCTTATTTTGCTTATTTGGGTCCTCTCTCTTTTCTTCTTGGTGAGCCTGGCCAGAGATTTTTCCATTTTGTTTATCCTTTCAAAGGACCAGCTCTTGGTTTTATTGATTTTTTTTCTATTGTTCTTTTAATCTCTATTTTATTTCCTCTCTGATTTTATTATTGCCTTTCTTCTGCTGACTTTAGGTTTTGTTTGTTCTTTTTCTAATTCTTTTAGGTGGTAGGTTAGGTTGTCTTATTTGAGATTTCTCTTGTTTCCTGAAGAAGGCCTGTATCAAGATGAACTTCCCGCTAAGAACTGTTGCATCCCATTGATTTTATATGGTTGTGTTTCATTGTCTTTTGTCTCAAGATATTTTTAAATTTCCTCTTTGATTTCATCATTGACCCATTGGTTTCGTTTTTTTTTTTAATAAATTTATTTATTTTTGGCTGTGTTGGGTCTTCGTTTCTGTGCAAGGGTTTTCTCCAGTTGTGGCAAGCGGGGGCCACTCTTCATCGCGGTGCGCGGGCCTCTCACTGTCGTGGCCTCTCCCATTGTGGAGCACAGGCTCCAGACGCGCAGACTCAGTAGTTGTGGCTCACAGGCCTAGCCGCTCCGCGGCATGTGGGATCTTCCCGGACTGGGGTACAAACCCACGTCCCCTGCATTGGCAGGCGGATTCCTAACCACTGCACCACCAGGGAAGCCCCCATTGGTTTTTTAGTAACGTGTTGTTTAGTCTCTATGTAATCATTTATTTTTCTTTATTCTTTTTCTGTGGTTGATTTCTAGTTTCATGCTGTTTTGGTCAGAAAAGATGCTTGAAATAATTTCCATTCTCTTAAATTTGTTGAGGCTTTTTTGTGCACTCATATGTGGTCAGTCCTAGAGAATGTTCCATGTGCACTTGTAAAGAATATGTATTCTGGGTTTTTTAAATGTAATGTCCTAAAAATATCAATTAAGTCTTATTGTTGTATCATTTAGGCTCTCTGTTGCCTTATTTATTTTCTGTCTAGAAGATCTGTCCATTGATGTGAGTGGGGTGTTAATATCTCCTACAATTTTTGTATTCCTGTCAATTTCTCCCTTTATTTCTGTTAGTATTTGTTTTATGTATTTAGGTACTCTTATATTGGGTGCATATATGTTGATGGGTATAATATCCTCTTCTTGTATTGATCCTTTTATCATCATACAGTGTCCTTCTTGTCTTTCTTTATAGGCTTTGTATGAAAGTCTGTTTTCTGATATGAGTATTGTGACCCCTGCTTTCTTGTCATTTCCATTTGCATGAAATATCTTTTTCCATCCCTTCAGTTTCCATCTATGTGTGTCCTTTGCCCTAAAATGGGTCTCCTGCAGCATATGTTAGGTTCTTGTTTTTTTTTAATCCAATCTGCCACTCTGTCTTTTGATTGGAGAATTTAGTCCATTAACATTTAAGGTAATTATTGATAGATATGTACTTGTTGCCATTTTAAACCTTGTTTTCCCATTGATTTTGAGTTTCTTCTACCTTTTTCCTTTTGCTTTTCCTTTTGTGGTTTGATGATTTTCTTTTGTACTATGCTTGTGTTCTCTTTTTGGGTTTTGTAAATCTATTGTATGGTTTTGATTTGTGGTTACCCTGTTTTTCAAGTTTGTTAACCCCTTCTTATGTCTACTTGTTTTGACTGATAGTCATATAGGCTCAAACACATTCTGGAAAAAAAATAATCTACATTTTCTTACTCTCTTCCCCCACATTCTTTTATTTTGATGTCCTCTTTTACATCTTCACGTTTATCCTTTTGCTGTTATTGCGGTTATCATCACTTTCACAGAACTTAAAAAAAATTTTTTTAAATCTGTTTACTGGCTTATTTAAGTGATTTACTTTCCAATTGTGATTTTTCTCTTTCCTATAGATTCTTGCGTCTTTTCTATTTAAAGAAGACCTTTCAATATTTCTCTTAGGGTATGTTTAGTATTGCTGTATTCTTTTAGTTTTTGCTTGTCTGAGAAATTCTTTATCTCTCCTATTCTAAATGATCTTGCTGGTACAGTATCCTAGGGTGCAGATTTTTCCCTTTCAGGACTTTGAATATATCTTGCCGCTCCTGTCGTACAACGTTTCTGTAGAAAAATCAGCAGATAGCCTTATGTGGGTTCCCTTGTAATGAACTCTGTTTTTCTCTTGCTGCCTTTAGAATCCTCTCTTTATTCTTAACTTTTGCAATTTTAATTATAATGTCTCGGTGTAGGTCTGTTTGGGTTCATCTTGTTTGGGTCCATCTGTTCTTCCTATACCTGAATATCTGTTTTCTTCTTTATGTTTGGGAAGTTTTCAGCCATAATTTCTTCAAATACATTTTGATCCCCTTTTTTCTTTCTTCTTCTGGGATCCCTATTATGCATAGATTGACATGCTTTATATTATCCCATAGGCCTCTTATATTGCTTTCTTTTTTTTTTTTTTTCATTTGGCTTTCTCTCTGATGTTCTGATTTGGTGATTTCCATTATTCTATCTTCTAGATCACTTATTTGTCCTTCTGCATTATTAAATCTGCTACTTATTGCCTTTAGCAGCACAGCTTTTGTCTCAGCAAAAGAGTTTTCTAATTTCTCTTGGTTACTCTTTATACTTTCTATGTCCTTTTTTTACAGTAATTTGTATTTCTGTCGATAGCGCTTCCTAATTCCTTCAGTATTTTCATTATCTCCTTTTTGAACTCAATATCTATTATACTGAAGAGGTCTGTTTTGTTGTTATTTCAGGAGAATTCTCCTGATATTTTTATTGGGAGTGGTTCCTCTGCTTCATTTTACTTATTTCTCTTACTCTGAGTTTAGAACAAACAATTATCTACTCTGGTCTTGGAGGGCTATTTTTATGTGAGAGCATCCCTGTTATAGCCTTTGTGGGTTTAATATTTTGTCACAAGGGTTGTTTTTAGTATGGACACCTGCTTCATCTTCCCTGTGTGCTAGCCATTACCTCCATTACATCAGGTGGTGTGACTGGTGTTGTAGTGACCAGAGCTCTCACTGGATATTGAGTGGGACCTCCTCTTGGCTCTGCAGTTATCACTGCCCTGTCAGTTTCAGGGTGTGCTCCCTAGATATTGGAGTAGGAGCCCCCAGATCTGTTTCTAAGCTGCAGTGTGAGGTAGGCAGGATTGGAGCACTCCTACTGGGTGAGGAGCCACTGAATATTCCTCCACAGGAGCTGTCCACAGGGGAGTGTGCTCTGTGGTGTCACCTGTAGCCTGTTATGTGGGCTCACAAAGTACCTTGATGTTGGCACTGCCCTCAGCCCTGCCTCCACTGTGGGAATGCAGGAAATCAGCCCTGGTGTCCCTCAGGTGCTGTGTTCAGAAGCCACCAGCATAGATCTGTAGGCACCAATCAACTGAAGTCAGGTATCAGGACCGTAGTAGTCGCACATCTGGACCCACCTAGGGAGCTATGGAAGCAGCCCAGACTACAGCCTTGCCACCGTGAACATGCACCCAAAAAACCCACAAAAGCTAAGGCTGGACACATCCCAGCCCCAGGAGCACACTTTGTCCACTCAGATGTCCCACAGGAGCTGAGTTTACAAAGCCTGTGGCAGTGGCATAAATCCTCAGATCATACAGCTGAGAAATAGGACTCATATTTCAGCCCTGCTCCCTAAGTCATGCAGCCCTTGGGGCTCAACTCTGATTTCAGGCCCACCTCTGTGCTTGGGCAAACCACTGGCACTTGTGCACTCCCAGAGCTCATAGAGGTGGCACCAAGAAACAGGCTGCTAAAGCAAACCCCACTGCTCCCTTCATGCTCCCCTTAACAATGGCGCTTCACTTCTATGGCAGGCCCAGGCTTCTTCCACACACACACCCAATCAGGGTACATACCTCACTCCAGCCCCTTCAGGCTATCTCTGAGCAGCCAACCCTAGTCGTCTCCCCACGTCTTTTCTCTGAAACCCAGATTTTAGCACCTAGCCCTAGCACATACCAAAAGGTGCGCATCTAGGCCTGGAGACTGCAGTGAGCTAGCAAGTGTCCTCTGAGCCAGTCTGTCTCTGTTCTGCCTGCCGCACACTGACTGCTGCACTCTCTTCCTAGTTCTGAAACTCCATTCCTGTCCCGTCTGATCTCCTTGCCAGTGAAAGGGCTTCCCAAGATACGGAAACCTTTCCTCTTTTGCAGCTCCCTCCCAGGGACTCAGGTCCTATCCCACTTCCTCCTTTTTTGTTGTTGCTGTTTCTTTCATCCTTCCCAGTTATGGGGAGATCTTTCCTACACTTATGGGTGCCTGAGATCTTCTTTCAGTGTTCAGTAGGTATTCTGTAAGAAGTGTTCCACATGTAGATGTATTTTTGCTGTATTTGTGGGACGGGGTGAGCTCCATGTCCTTCTGTTCTCCATCTTGATTGGAGCCTCTAGTTTGCTTCTTTGTATGCTAGCATTTGTGTGTGCTGTTTGTGTTTTGTTTCTCTTGAATTTCTGTCTTTAAAGATAGGTGAAACATTCCCCATCTCTAAAGGAAGTACTCTGATGTGCATTTTGGATAAGTGATCTGACTATAACCATGAACCCATGAGTGAGAAGATGATATTTTATCGTAATAATGTGTGGCCACAGTTAGGATCTCCACAGGAGGTTTAGGCAGGGTTATCTTGGGACCCTGTGCACCATTTACTGCTACCCTTGCTGTGTTCATTACATTGTTATGGTCTCCTGTGTCATTGGTATATGGAAAACCCCAAGACCAAACTTGAGGGTTTATTTAGTATTTTCTGTTTGTCTTTTTGGTTTTTCATTTCGTTTTGTTTGGTACTGTTTCTCCATTTACAGCCAAATCAATTTTGTGATGTTTAAAACTTTTACTGATGTCAAATGGAGGAAAGGAGTAGAAAAGGAAAAAATACCTGGCTGTGGGACATTCCCAGGGAGAAGAGAAAGGTTCCACTTGGTTCCTAAAATCTCCAAAAGCCCCAGCCCAGAATTCAACCCAGTTGGTTGATGCCTAGGCAAAAAGGCATCCTTTCAGTGGTTAGAAATTATCAATTGCTATTTATGGTTTTATGGTTGCTATTCTGTAATGAAGTGGGGAAGAATGATGAAATTCCTTATGTACAAGCATTTCTGCTATCATATTACATCAGGGAAAATAAGAAAGGGAAGGTAATGAGGGTGAGGAGATATTGCTTCAAACCTTAACTCCTCCAGATGAGCTAGCTGTCCCTGCCACTCCAGATGTTATTCCAATATATCCACCCCTTCCACTACCTTCCATGTCTGTCCAGCCCCAATTCCTGACCCTGACAATCAGGACTATCCCTCCTTATAGGGATCAGTTAGAAAATCCTGTGTTAGTTCCTGGGGCACAGGGATTTGGTCTGGTATTACCATCTAAGATCCGACAGGGCACCCAGTTTTGGCCAGGAGACACTCCTGGGGCAGAATAACGTCCCTTATGCCATCATCTCATAGGGGCCTAAATGCAAATGACCAGCTGGCTGGGTTTCTCAGACTCGTTTAGTTGGAAAGATCGCAACTCGCCTTATAGGGAGGATCCTCTACACCTGAAGCCAACTTGACAGCTGAACCAAATTGAGACGCCAGTGAAGGAAGAATGCCTTTGTTGGAGTACTACTTATTAGTGCAGGGCTTTGAAAAAGGGGAACCAAAGCAAAAGCAGTTGAAAAATTTCAAGAAACTCAGCCAAAAAAAAGAAGACCCCTCTGAATTTTTGGAAAAGCTTTATCAAGACTGCAGACATTATACTATCTCAGATCCCGAAGCCCCTGGAAATATTAGAATGGTAAATTTGACCTTCTTTGGGGTGGGGTGGGGGGTAAAGTGCCTCAGATATCAGGAGAAAAGTTGCAAAAATTAGATGGTGCATTTGGAGTGAACCCTTCTCAATTGGTAGATGTTGCTTTTCAAATGTTCAATAGGGAATAACAACGGGAGAAAGAAGATGCAAAATAAAATGCCACTTTTTTGGCAGCAGCACTGGATTCCCAGAGGGTGAGTAACCCGAAGAGAGGTAAGCCACTGTTGGGGAAGGAACAATGCTCTTCCTGTTCCTTACTGCAAGAACGCTGGAAATCAGATTACCCTAGGCTAAATCATAAGATGAAAAACAATAAAAGATTAGAGCCTCTCATATGGTAGGAAGAGAGGAACACTCTGATGAATTCAGAGGTCCAGGGACTCCCTTGGACTTGAAGCACCTAATTCCCCATAGGAGTCCAGGGTAAAAGTGACCGTAGGGAATGAGGTGATTCACTTTCTGATAGACCTCACCCTGAAGTTTTTCACCAGAGCAGCTTGACATCAAAGTCCCACCCGAACACGCTTTAAGCCTACAGATGGTGCTCATGAAATCCCCAGGAAAAAAGAGAGAACACTTTCCTCCGAGGTCTGTGAAAAGGTAAGAACAGATGTGTGTGCTAACAACACCCAAGGGAAGGCCTAAAACACATGGCCACTACGAAACCCATTAAATAGGGACACTGGGACACCTAATCAAAAACAATATGCTCTGAGGCAAGGGGATCACTTCTCCCACAGATTGACTTGTCGAAATACCAGCCAGTGTAGTCAGAAGAGGACAAAGAGAGGGCCAAAGAGTGGGGTTTCCCTTGGATCCCACCTCACCTGGCTGAAAAAGTAGTGTACAATTGTTTTGATTCCTGAGGCACCCTTGGACACTGTGCTGTCCCCATTTTGGGAGAGATGCCACCTTAATGGGTTCAAAAATAGATAATGGGGCCTAACCTACAAAAGACCATCCAGCCAGTCACTCAGAATTGTATGATTGGTGCTAAAAAGAACCCAAAGACTGCTCTTAAGCTTCCCCAGAGGAACCCGCACCACCAAGGACTGGACTCGAATGCCTTGAGCTGCAGGAAATTTCAGATACCTGCTAGTGTTTGTGACCATTTTTTCAGGATAGGTGGAAGTATGTCCCACCTGGACAGAAAAAGTCTGAAGAGTGCTGTTACCGAATCAGACCTGACTGCTTGCCATTCGAAAATCAATACGTGAGAGAGAGAGAGAGATTGATAGAAAGGAAAGTTGCTTTTCATCAGAATGCCAGCAATCTGGGGAGATGGTGAACTCAGTGTCCCCCAAATACCACCTCTGAAAATTCTGCTCAGCCATGAAAGTTTTTAAAAGGAAAAAGGGAAGTCATCTCAGTTAATCATTGAGATGGGGGGTCAGAGTTGTCGCCACCTCCCACGGTGTGCAGGCTTGTCGACTTCTTGTGATTTTTCTTACATACTATCTTGTTCACACAGTGTGTTCACACGATTACTAAAAGCGAAGCTAGGGAAGAGATCTGGTCATCTGTTAATTACTTATTCTTCATTTCTACTTTGATCTCTACAGAAAGAACCAACAGATTAGGTAAGATATTGTGTGATCAAAAGATTTGACAGGTGTGCTAGGGCTGGAGATGAGTAGAGCATGGGGGCGCCTGGTTTAAGGATAGTGACAAGGGAAACGGGTGCCTCCTGCAGAGAGCTCTTTCCTGCAAAGAACTCTTTCCTGCCAAAAGCTGCTCACAAATCCCCCTCATCAGAACATAATTCCATTTCTATGGGATTATGGGTGAAAGTCCATCTTCTGTAACTTCTTCCTGCCGACCTAGGGCGCAGTGTTCTTAGCATGGAAGATGTCGACGTGGGTCTGTAGCATCTCTTTGCTCACAGTTGTAGTTGCCCATTTACATATACTGGAAGAACAAGCTGCAATTATTTTTTTTAATTAATTAATTAATTAATTTTTGGCTGTGTTGGGTCGTCGTTTCTGTGCGAGGGCTTTCTCTAGTTGCGGCAAGCGGGGGCCACTCTTCATCGCGGTGCGCGGGCCTCTCTCTATCGCGGCCTCTCTTGTTGTGGAGCACAGGCTCCAGACGCGCAGGCTCAGTAGTTGTGGCTCACGGGCCCAGTTGCTCCGCGGCATGTGGGATCTTCCCAGACCAGGACTCGAACCCGTGTCCCCTGCATTGGCAGGCAGATTCTCAACCACTGCGCCACCAGGGAAGCCCAAACTGTGATTATTTTGATGCCCACAAAGGTAGAGATTATTATGAGCAATAGTGTTAATCCCACTTTCTTAAGGCCATTCCTGGAATTGTGCTAGCCCTAGACTCAGTACTGCTCAAGATAGAGCAGTTTATGTCATGGCTGCAGTCTGGTCATCATGCAGTTGGCTTTTTCTCTCTGTTGGCAGTTATAGTATCTGTAAAACAACTCAAAAATGTGCATCAGACACGGAGTCTGTGACTCAATTTTTCTAATCATTAGCTGCTTCAGCCTGCTGTTTTGTGACTCAGTGACGCCTGGGAGACTTCGGCTTTTCTATAAGCAAGAGTCAGGAGACAAGGTGGGGTCTCCATACTGGATGGGGGGCCCGCAGGGTTCTGCTCAGTTCTAATCCCCCCTTTTCTTTGATACTCCTCAATGCTGAGGAGGGAGAGGTGCAGACCGAAAAAAAGGAGTAACGTTTTGGATAGAGAGGTTAATCATAAACTTGAACGAGGAACCCACAGGGTCCTGTTCAGTTTCACCAGCAGATACTGCTTTCAGAATGGCTGGTGGTGTCTGAGTCTGACACAACTCAGGGAATTCAAGTTCTTGGCAATACAGAATTGTATATGAAATGACATCCACAATGGCCACCCAGTTTTACCTTGGATGTCTGAACCACAGCTACTCCATTTTGACTTTCAAATACATTTCTCTCCTTAATGGATAAAGCAGGTGTCACCGTTAATGATTTTAGTGCTTTTCTAGATATGAGGAGATGCAAGAATTTGGGCTCATGAAAGCTTCTCCTGAAAATATCTCACTATCTGAAGGCCTGTTCTGCCAGTTTTTCTCAGAACACAGAGTGCCTCATTGCTGATCTCCACCCTGAGCTCCTTTCAGTGTGTGTTGAAGGTCAGCAACTGCAGTGGCTTGTGACTTAATCCTTGCAGAGGCGGATGGCAAGTGCCAAGTTTAGGTTGGTAGGGCCCCCTCATGGTCATAAATTCGACCATGGTTTGGAAGGCATTTCATGACCATTTCATCCCATGGTGCTAGGAATGTTCATTCTTAGGTCAGGCGAGGATTTTGTTAATAGGCCACTCAATGTGCTATTACTGGACTAGGCCTTATTAACAGTAGCCAAAAGTCTCTGGACCACCTGTCTTACTAGTCTGTTATGGCCCAGGAAGAAATTCCCTCTTGTTGCTTCTTCTCATATCTAGAGCTACACTATTACAATCATTGATCTTACATAGAACTATATATCTGATCAACTGTTTCAAGTCACATAGTCATCATTATTTTTATCAGAGTCTGTCATACATTTGGTAATACAAAAAGCAACAATTTTGTAAAACAGGAAATATAGAAAACAATATAGCTAGCAGTATTAGTAAGGTCATAAGTAAGAATTTAAGTTAAGAACTTCCATTAGGTGCAGCCCAACATATCCCCAGGTCATCTGACTTAGTCTATTCTGTACCAAACCTTATCTTTAAGGGAAATTATATATTGGCCTTGTCCATAGGGCACCCAGCCCAATTTCCTAATGTTACTAGGCTGGTTATCCTTAGTGCGGTTTAATTGTTCCCAACATAAGGGAGCCTTTAAACTTCAATGATCATAGCCTGGTGTTAACCACATAAATCCATCCCGTAAATGTGGGAGGTTATATTCTTTGGCTGAAATTTTACTTGTTGCTATGATTGAGCTTCAGTAACTTTAGAAGAAAATTTACATTTATGACCAGGATCAGAGCAGGTATTATTTATTGGCCAGGGGAGGGGATCCAACCTCCCCTGGCCAATAATATCAGTAGTGGCCTGAACAGAACTATAATTTCTTTCTCCTAGAATAAATTTCCTAAGGGCCAACCAATAAGGGCCATGGAGTGGAAAAATCCACCAAGGTAACCAAGAAGTACTAGGTATAGTTAATGGACTATAAACCTAACAATTGGGTCAAATTTAGCTCTGCATAAGATTGTGAAATACAGTTGGTTCATAAGCAGATGTGTGAGAAATTATCAAAGTAATTGATACATAGGCCTGGTCCAGTATCTTGGGTCAGCTCTCCACTTCAGATGTCATCTGCTTCTTATCCTGGTCTGATAGTTTCTCCTCTGTTTGAGCATTGTTTTAAGGTGATTTTGAGGTCAACAATCCTCTCTATAGGCCAGTCCAGTGCAGAGGCCCTTTCTAAGTGGAAATATTAATCGAAGACTCAATTCCTTTCAGTTTTGCTGTGCATGAGCTAGTTAAGAGTATTTGATAAAAGTCCTTCCATCTAGGTTGGAGATAGTCCTTTAAATTATGCATAATCATCTGGTTGCAGGTCATGCGGCATCTGATCTCCATCCAAAGGTAGATTACTGAGATAAGCTTCAGAAACAAACTTAGAGTGTCCTTTTACTAATTCCATTAAACTTTGCAACAATATAACCTAACAGCAAGGAACTATCTGGGATGTGAGTCTTAGTAAATGCAGACCGCAATTAACAAAACTAGACTTTAATATCCATTGAAACATAATCTTCTCTCTAAAATTATCCTCATTTCTACCAAATATAGCCAAATTAAAATATTTGTTTGCAAAATGAGTGATTAATTGATCATATAGGCTCTTTTTAAACTGATTGTGCTGAAATTTCCATAAGGAGTCTTCAGATTGAAGCTTCGAAAAGGCCTTTAGGAAAACCACACCAAGGGCTAGTCACAGGTTTTATTTTACAAATTTGGGTGAATTCCTTCCTTTTTGAGGTCCCCCAAATACCTTGAGATTTCTGAACCTGTTAGGAGGTGGCCTTACTAATTTATATGATAAAGATGCTGGAACTAAGAATTTCCAATTTCTGGAGGGATCAGGTAGAGAGAAAAATGCTTCAGTTTTGCTTACAAAGGTATAATTTACCAAATTCCCATAAGTCATAATTACCTTAAGGGGAAAGTTTTCTTTTTACCTGGAAAAACACAGATTAAAAGCCACTAATATTTTACACAAAACCAAAAATATAACCACATTCATCACTTTCCTCCTATGTAATCTTTTTTTTTTTTTTTGGTTTGTTTGTTTTTTGGGGTTTTTTTTTTGGTTTTTTCTGATAATAAAATTTTAATCATTACCCTTTCCTCAGACTGTTTTATCTCTTTTTTTTTTCCCACACACATACTGTATTTTATTTTTACAAGAGATAAACTGACACCAAGCATTGTAAATGGATGACCACAACAAAAGCAACAATGATTGCAATTACCAAACATGAAACACACTCATACTATGTCATAATATTGACATTCAGTCCAGTAATCCTCCACTGTAACAGCTCCTTTACTTTGCTGTGAAAATTGATTTGTATATTTTTTGCCTCTGGGTCCTTGTGGGATTTTTTTTTTATTCAAACAAAGTCACAAAAATTATAATCATCCTCATCAATTCACTCAGTCCCATGTAATTAATTTTTTTCATCTTGATCTTTTGTTAGCACTTTTATGAATTCATCAGTTTTCCATTAGAGTTGTGAAAATGCTTATTCATTCAGTTCAGCAGTATAGTCAGTTACCAGAAACCTGTACTTGTCAGAGTCTTTTCCATGAATTCCTTGAAGATAAAACCCTTTTATAGGAACATTTTTGCAAAAGCATCAGAGTACACCCAGAACTGTCTGTAAATGACAAAAGACTTAAAAATGACCACAGTTAAAGATTTGATGAAAGTTCATAATAATGCAGTTGACAAGGAAATTTAGTTATTTCTAAGATACACATTTTAAAGTAATAACTAGAATTATTACATACAACATTATACCAGAACATATAAGATTTTTATAAATTTCATGTGATGTCTGAAACATTTATATTAATATGTTTCCATACAAATAACCCAAAGAAGGTTTAGTATTAGTTGTTTTTTTTGTTTGTTTTTTTATACTGCAGGTTCTTATTAGTCATCAATTTTATACACATCAGTGTATACATGTCAATCCCAATTGCCCAATTTAGAACACCACCATCCCCACCCCACCACTGATTCCTCCCCTTGGTGTCCATACCTTTGTTCTCTACATCTGTGTCTCAACTTCTGCCCTGCAAACTGGTTCATCTGTACCATTATTCTAAGTTCCACATACATGCGTTATTATGTGATATTTGTTTTTCGCTTTCTGACTTACTTCACTCTGTATGACAGTCTCTAGATCCATCCAAGTCTCAACAAATTACTCAATTTCGTTCCTTTTTATGGCTGAGTAATATTCCATTGTATATATGTACCACAACTTCTTTATCCATTCGTCTGTTGATGGGCCTTTAGGTTGCTTCCATGACCTGGCTATTGTAAATAGTGCTGCAATGAACATTGGGGTGCATGTGTCTTTTTGAATTATGGTTTTCTCTGGGTATATGCCCAGTAGTGGGATGGCTGGGTCATATGGGAATTCCATTTTTAGTTTTTTAAGGAACCTCCATACTGTTCTCCATAGTGGCTGTATCAATTTACATTCCCACCTACAGCGCAAGAGGGTTCCCTTTTCTCCACACCCTCTCCAGCATTTGTTGTTTGTAGATTATCTGATGATGCCCATTCTAACTGGTGTGAGGTGATACCTCATTGTAGTTTTGATTTGCATTTCTCTAATAATTAGTGATGTTGAGCAGCTTTTCATGTGCTTCTTGGCCATGTGTATGTCTTCTTTGGAGAAATGTCTATTTAGGTCTTCTGCCCATTTTTGGACTGGGTTGTTTGTTTCTTTAGTATTGAGCTGCATGAGCTGTTTATATATTTTGGAGATTAATCCTTTGTCCGTTGATTCGTTTGCAAATATTTTCTCCCATTCTGAGGGCTGTCTTTTCGTCTTGTTTATGGTTTCCTTTGTTGTGCAAAAGCTTTGAAGTTTCATTAGGTCCCATTTGTTTATTTCTGTTTTTATTTCCATTACTCTAGGAGGTGGATCAAAAAAGATCTTGCTGTGATTTATGTCAAAGAGTGTTCTTCCTATGTTTTCCTCTAAGAGTTTGATAGTGTCCAGTCTGACATTCAGGTCTCGAATCCATTTTGAGTTTATTTTTGCGTATGCTGTTAGGGAGTGTTCTAATTTCATTCTTTGACATGTAGCTGTCCAGTTTTCCCAGCACCACTTATTGAAGAGACTGTCTTTTCTCCATTGTATATCTTTGCCTCCTTTGTCATAGATTAGTTGACCATAGGTGCGTGGGTTTATCTCTGGGCTTTGTATATTGTTCCATTGATCTATGTTTCTGTTTTTGTGCCAGTACCATATTGTCTTGATTACTGTAGCTTTGTAGTATAGTCTGAAGTCAGGGAGTCTGATTCCTCCAGCTCTGTTTTTTTCCCTCAAGACTGCTTTGGCTATTCGGGGTTTTTTGTGTCTCCATACAAATTTTAAGATGATTTGTTCTAGTTCTGTAAAAAAAAAAAAAAAAAAAAAAAAGCCATTGGTAACTTGATAGGGATTGCATTGAATCTGTAGATTGCTATGGATAGTATAGTCGTTTTCACAATATTGATTCTTCCAATCCAAGAACATGGTATATCTCTCCATCTGTTGCTATCATCTTTAATTTCTTTCATCAGTGTCCTGTAGTTTTCTGCATACAGGTTTTTTGTCTCCCTAGGTAGGTTTATTCCTAGGTATTTTATTCTTTTTGTTGCAGTGGTAAATGGGAGTGTTTCCATAATTTCAATTTCAGATTTTTCATCATTAGTGTATACGAATGCAAGAGAACTCTGTGCATTAATTTTGTATCCTGCAACTTTACCAAATTCATTGATTAGCTCTAGTAGTTTTCTGGTGGCATCTTTAGGATTCCCTATGTATAATATCATGTCATCTGCAAACAGTGACAGTTTTACTTCTTCTTTTCCAATTTGTATTCCTTTTCTTTCTTTTTCTTCTCTGATTGCCGTGGCTAGGACTTCCAAAACTATGTTGAATAATAGTGGTGAGAGTGGACATCCTTGTCTCGCTCCTGATGTTAGAGGAAATGCTTTCAGTGTTTCACCATTGAGAATGATGTTTGCTGTGGGTTTGTCATATATGGCCTTTATTATGTTGAGGTAGGTTCCCTCTATGCCCACTTTCTGGAGAGTTTTTTTAATCATAAATGGGTGTTGAATTTTGTCAAAAGCTTTTTCTGCATCTTTTGAGATGATCATATGGTTTTTCTTCTTCAATTTGTTAATATGGTGTATCACATTGATTGATTTGCATAAATATTGAAGAATCCTTGCATCCCTGGGATAAATCCCACTTGTTCGTGGTGCATGATTCTTTTAATGTGTTGTTGGATTCTGTTTGCTAGTATTTTGTTGAGGATTTCTGCATCTATATTCATCAGTGATATTGGTCTGTAATTTTCTTTTTTTGTAGTATCTTTGTCTGGTTTTGGGATCAGGGTGATGGTGGCCTCATAGAATGAGCTTGGAAGTGTTCCTTCCTCTGCAATTTTTTGGAATAGTTTGAGAAGGATGGGTGTTAGCTCTTCTCTAAATGTTTGATAGAATTCACCTGTGAAGCCATCTGGTCCTTGACTTTTGGTTGTTGATAGATTTTTAATCACAGTTTCAATTTCATTACTTGTGATTGGTCTGTTCATATTTTCTGTTTCTTCCTGGTTCAGTCTTGGAAGCTTATACCTTTCTAAGAATTTGTCCATTTCTTCCAGGTTGTCCATTTTATTGGCGTAGAGTTGCTTGTAGTAGTCTCTTAGGATGCTTTGTATTTCTGCGGTGTCTGTTGTAACTTCTCCTTTTTCATTTCTAATTTTATTGATTTGAGTCCTCTCCCTCTTTTTCTTGATGAGTCTGGCTAATGGCTTATCAATTTTGTTTATCTTCTCAAAGAACCAACTTTTAGTTTTATTGATCTTTGCTATTGTTTTCTTTGTTTCTATTTCATTTGTTTCTGCTCTGGTCTTTATGATTTCTTTCCTTCTGCTAACTTTGGGTTTTGTTTGTTCTTCTTTCTCTAGTTTCTTTAGATGTAAGGTTAGATTGTTTACTTGAGATTTTTCTTGTTTCTTTAGCTAGACTTTTATAGCTATAAACTTCCGTCTTAGAACTGCTTTTGTTGCATCCCATAGGTTTTGGATCATCGTGTTTTCATCGTCATGTGTCTCTAGGTATTTTTTGATTTCCTCTTTGATTTTTTCAGTGATCTCTTGGTTATTTAGTAACGTATTGTTTAGCCTCCATGTGTTTGTGTTTTTTAAGTTTTTTTTCCATGTAATTCATTTCTAATCTCATAACATTGTGGTCAGAAAACATGTGTGATATAATTTCAGTTTTCTTAAATCTACTGAGGCTTGATCTGTGACCCGAGATGTGATCTATCCTGGAGAATGTTCCGTGCGCACTAGAGAAGAAAGTGTAATCTGCTGTTTTTGGATGGAATGTCCTATAAATATCAATTAAATCTATCTGGTCTATTGTGTCATTTAAAGCTTCTGTTTCCTTATTTATTTTCATTTTGGATGATCTGTCCATTGGTGTAAGTGAGGTGTTAATGTCCCCCACTATTATTGTGTTACTGTCGATTTCCTCTTTTATAGCTTTTAACAGTTGCCTTATGTATTGAGGTGCCCCTATGTTGGGTGCATATATATATATATAATTATATCTTCTTCTTGGACATATCCCTTGATCATTATGTAGTGTCCCTCCTTGTCTCTTTTAATATTCTTGATTTTAAAGTCTACTTTATCTGATATGAGTATAGCTACTCCAGCTTTCTTTTGATTTCCATTTGCATGGAATATCTTTTTCCATCCCTTCACTTTCAGTCTATATATGTCCCTAGGCCTGAAGTGGGTCTCTTGTAGACCACATATATATGGGTCTTGTTTTTGTATCCATTCAGCAAGCCTGTGTCTTTTGGTTGGAGCATTTAATCCATTCACGTTTAAGGTAATTATCGATATGTATGTTCCTATGACCATTTTCTTAATTGTTTTGGGTTTGTTTTTGTAGGTCCTTTTCTTCTCTTGTGTTTCTCATTTAGAGAAGTTCCTTTAGCATTTGTTCTAGAGCTGGTTTTGTGGTGCTGAATTCTCTTACCTTTTGCTTGTCTGTAAGGCTTTTAATTTCTCCATTGAATCTGAATGAGATCCTTGCCGGGTAGAGTAATCTTGGTTGTAGGTTCTTCCCTTTCATCACTTTAAGTATATCATGCCACTCCTTTCTGGCTTGTAGAGTTTCTGCTGCGAAATCAGCTGTTAACCTTATGGGAGTTCCCTTGTATGTTATTTGTCGTTTTTCCCTTGCTGCTTTCAATAATTTTTCTTTGTCTTTAATTTTTGCCAATTTGATTACTATGTGTCTCGGCATGTTTCTCCTTGGGTTTATCCTGTATGGGACTCGCTGTGCTTCCTGGACTTGGGTGGCTATTTCCTTTCCCATGTTTGGGGAGTTTTTGAGTATAATCTCTTCAAATATTTTCTCGGGTCCTTTCTCTCTCTCTTCTCCTTCTGGGACCCCTATAATGCGAATGTTGTTGCATTTAATGTTGTCCCAGAGGTCTCTTAGGCTGTCTTCATTTCTTTTCATTCTTTTTTCTTTAGTCTGTTCCGCTGCAGTGAATTCCACCGTTCTATCTTCCAGGTCACTTATCCGTTCTTCTGCCTCAGTTATTCTGCTGTTGATTCCTTCTAGTGTAGTTTTCACTTCAGTTACTGTATTGTTCATCTCTGTTTGTTTGTTCTTTAATTCTTCTAGGTCTTTGTTAAACTTTTCTTGCTACTTGTCGATCTTTTCCTCCATTCTTTTTCCGAGGTCCTGGATCATCTTCACTATCATTATTCTGAATTCTTTTTCTGGAAGGTTGCCTATCTCCACTTCATTTAGTTGTTTTTCTGGGGTTTTATCTTGTTCCTTCGTCTGGTATATAGTCCTCTGCCTTTTCATCTTTTCTGTCTTTCTGTGAATGTGGTTTTTGTTCCACAGGCTGCAGGATTGTAGTTTTTCTTGCTTTTGCTGTCTGCCCTCTGGTGGTTGAGACTATCTAAGAGGCTTGTGTAAGTTTCCTGATGGGAGGGAATGGTGGTGGGTCGAGCTGACTGTTTTTCTGGTGGGCAGAGCTCAGTAAAACTTTAATCCACTTGACTGTTGATGGGTGGGGCTGGGTTCCCTCCCTGTTGGTTGTTTGGCCTGAGGCAACCCAACACTGGAGCTTACCTGGGCTCTTTGGTGCGGCTAATGATAAACTCTGGCAGGGCTCACGCCAAGGAGTACTTCCCAGAACTTCTGCTGCCAGTGTCCTTGTCCCCAAGGTGAAACAGAGCCAGCCCCCACCTCTGCAGGAGACCCTCCAACACTAGCAGGTCGGTCTGGTTCAGTCTCCCCTGAGGTCACTGATCCTTCCCCTGCATCCCGATGCACACATTACTGTGTGTGTGCCCTCCAAGATTGGAGTCTCTGTTTCCCCCAATCCTGTCAAAGTCCTGCAATCAATTCCCACTAGGCTTCAAAGTCTGAGTCTCTAAGAATTCCTCTTCCCGTTGCCGGACCCCCAGGTTGGGAAGCCTGACGTGGGGCTCAGAACCTTCACTCCAGTGGGTGGACTTCTGTGGTATAAGTGTTCTCCAGTCTGTGAGTCACCCACCCACCAGTTATGGGATTTGATTTTACTGTGATTGCGCCCCTCCTACCGTCTCACTGTGGCTTCTCCTTTGTCTTTGGATGTGGGGTATCTTTTTTGGTGAGTTCCAGTGTCTTCCTGTCGATGATTGTCCAGCAGCTAGTTGTGATTCTGGTGTTCTCACAAGAGGGAGTGAGAGCAAATCCTTCTACTCTGCCATCTTGGTTCCTCTTTATGTAATCTTTTTTGCTTAGTTTTGTGAAATCTGTTTCTCTTAGACTTTTTAAAATTTCTTACCCATTTTTGCTGTATGCTTTAAAGTTATCAGAAACCTGTACTTCTCATTTTCCATGAATCTTCCTGAAGATGAAGAAGCTGATGCCTTGCAAAACATAACTGTCTATGAATGGCAACCGGCTTAAAAACGCAAGGTTAGAGATATAATTACAATGTTTTTTACAAAGGAGCTTAAAATGTTGTCTTTCACAACATCTTGGTTAAGATAACACCTAGAATTATGACAACATATCAGGGCATATCAGATTTTAAGAATTTCATATAAATTTTGGAATATCTATATTAATGACGTTTACTTATATAACCTAAAGTTCATGTCCAATCAGTTGACAATGTTTCCCAAGTAATTTGAACATACCAAATAAGCCTAATTAGTTTAACATTCCTCTCTGATATGTCTCAGGCTTCCTTTGAAGCAAGCACATCTCAGAGTTACCTGGAGGTTAAAAGAAATTTAGTTAGAATTTGATATTTGGAAAGTTTGTTAAATATATCAGAAAGGTTTTAAAACACATGAGGTCACTGTGAAATATTACTTATTCACTTAACTAAAGGCTTTAAGAAAGTTTTCCAAAAAAAATTACTTAAAGGCACAGAAACTCACACAATCTCTTATCAAAAGCAACACTCCAAGAAAACTTTCTTCTCTTAACAGAGAGAAAATTAAACTCCAGTCTTGTCCCAGCTTACTTTTAACAAGAAAATCTGCTTACTAAATTGAATTAAATCTAAATTTGGTCAATTCTATCCATGCACAAAACTTTTGTCTTAGGATTCCTTTTCCACAAAACTTCCATCACTTTCTGTATCTAAATAGTTTGTCCCTTATTTTTCCCATCTAGAGACAACAGGCTCTAAGACAAAATTACTTTTCCCTTAATGAAATGTAATTCCATCCTTTATACCTCCTTTTTTACAACACACATCTTACTTTCCTACTGTATACGGAAATGTATTTCTTTATTATTTCCAGTAGCCTTAGCTACATGTTTAGGATAGAATCCTCAACTCTTAAAATCTTAGTTTCCAGTGAAAACTAAGAAATAGGCACTAATGAACTGTCCTCTACATTAGCATTCAATAGATTGGCAAACATAAATACCAATAATAATTTCTAAAAATATGTGCTTTCTTATAGAGAATATCTAAGGGTGGCACCAAATATATTCATCTATAGTTCTGAACACTTTTAGTTTTTCCATATAAAGAAGCCAATGTCAGGTAATTAATATTTCAATATTTCTTTTTTGGTAGGGAATGACCTAGTTATTAAACTTCCATCATTTAACTCAATTTGGCATAACTCTAAGATTTCAATTTACCAAATATCTGGAGTGATTATGTTCAAGGACACATGTCTAAAACATGATTATTTCTAAACAATTCACCCAAAAGCTCTTGCCTCATTTGCATTCAATTTACTTATAAGAATTTTATCACAATAATTTAATTTTCTTGCTGACAAATTTGCAACAGATATAACAAGATCTTGTTTGTTATTTCTATTAAAACCAAGTATAATAAAAGTAGTATACTTAATGTTCATGACTCTAAAGACGTGTTTACATTAATTAGATCAGCAAACTTAAACTAACCTTAATACCAGATATCAACTTAATATTGAATAATTCCCAGTGCACATGAACCTGAAAGCCATTTTGCCTAGCTACTTTTATATTTAATTTGTAAGTGCTTGCTTACTTTTAAGTCAGTTAAGTAGAGCTCTTTATAGATTCAATTTTGATAATATTTTCCAGAGGTAGAGATATTTCATATGTATAATGTGTTCACAGACATATAAACAGACAAAACTAGAGCTCTCATAGGTTCACTTGAAAAAACTCAGTTATGGTACTTCCCTGGTGGTGCAGTGGTTAAGAATCCACCTGCCCATTCAGGGGACATGGGTTCGAGCCCTGGTCCAGGAATATCCCACATGCTGCAGGGCAACTAAACCCATGCACCACAACTACTGAGCCTGCGCTCTAGAGCCCGCGAGCCACAACTACTGAAGGCTGCACACCTAGAGCCCGTGCTCTGCAACAAGAGAAGCCACCACAATGAGAAGCCCACGCACCACAATGAAGAGTAGTCCACACTTGCTGCAACTAGAGAAAGCCAGCGTGCAGCAACGAAGACCCAACACAGCCAAAAATAAATACATTTAAAAAATAAAAATTAAAAAATAAATTTAAAAAACTCAGTTATGAATCAGGTATTACAATATACACTTACTAGTTTACAAAGGAATAAACGTTGCTCGCTCAGATGACAAAGGCTTTACTATTTGTCCTTGACAAACCCTTAGAAGGCTTATGAACTAAACTTTGGCTGATGGAGCCTTCAGTCCCAAGGATCACACATTGATTATATAAGTTCCTAAGAGCCCAGGTAGATCATCTACATCTCAAAGGCACAGGAAGGGTAAAAACAACTTCTCCCAGAAAGGCCCTTCTCTAAGGATCAGAATTTAAAGAGTTATTTTTCCAAGCTAGATTTTTCTAATTGCATATACAAGAAAAGGAATCTGTTTTGGAGTTTCAAAAGAGTTTCATCTTAACCAGTTTTTCTCTAAAATCTAAAGAGTATTGTGGCCACACAATGTTATAATAAAATACCATCTTTCTCTTAGTCTCTTAGTCTCATAACAAAAATCTTTCCCATTTCAAAAAACAAAAGATAGACACAAAACACAAATTCACAAACCTGACTGGTCACAAACCCAAATTCTCCTCAAGCCTGTGAAGAGACCAGTTTAGAATCTCACTTTTTCTGCTCCTTTAAAGAATTGACACTCTATGGCAGGGAGGACTGACGCTCATCAAGGTCAAAGGGCAGCAAGCTGCCACAGAACAGGAAAGAGAGATTGGCTGGTGCTAGCTCCAGCAGATTTACCCAGACCTAGAGCCCATCAGCTCTTAAAGTTGCAAGTTTCATGTCTATCAACCTGAAGTAAAAAGGCAGCTGGTGTCAGGCAGGAAAGAGACCAGGAGAGTCCTCTAAAAAATAGGCTTAGTCAGCTTCTGAGACCTCCCCAGAAATTTCCCCACGAAGCCAAGCTAGCCATGAGCAGCTGACTCATCACTACTGTCCTGGTGCATTGCTGTGGCTGGTGGCCTTACTCCAGGAAGCCCAGAGGACCAAAATATCATGAGAGTTCAGCTCCGCATTGGATGCCAAAAAATCTGTTACCAAATCCAATCCACCTGCTCGCCACTCAAATCAATACACAAGAGAGAGATGTTGGTAGAAAGGAAAGCTGCTTTTCATCAGAATGCCAGCAATCTGGTTAGATGGTGGACTCAGTGTCCCCCAAAACCCATCTCCAAAGATTGTGCTTGACCATGAAAGTTTTTAAAGGGAAAAAGGGTGTAATCTCAGTTAATCACTGAGATAGGGGGTCAGAATGGTCACCATCCCCCACTGTACACAGGCTTGTCTGCAGGCTTATAGACTTCTTGTGGTTTTTCTTTAGATGCTATCTTGTTCACACAGCTTTTTCACAAGATTACTGAAGGGAAAGCCAGGGAAGAGATTTGGTCATCTGTTAATTACTTATTCTTCATTTCTACTTCTTTGATCTATGAAAAGAGCCAACAGATTAGGCAAGGTATTATGTGATCAAAAGATTTGAAAGGTGTGCTAGGGCTGGAGATGCGTAGAATATGGAGGTGCTTTGTTTAAGGTTAGTGACAGGACAAGAGGTGTCTCCTGCAGAGAGCTCTTTCCTGCCAAAAGCTGCTTACGGTATGCCTGGGTCTTGGACAAACTGAAAGCTGAACATGAGTATGTTATCACCATTGACATCTCCCTGTGGGAATGCGAGAACAGCAAGTACTATGTGACCATCATTGATGCCCCAGGACACAGAGACTTTGTCAAAAACATGATTTCAGGCACATCCCAGGCTGACTGTGCTGTCCTGATTGTTGCTGCTGGTGTTGTGAATTTGAAGCAGGTATCTCCAAGAATATGCCCTTCTGGCTAACACTCTGGGTGTGAAAGAACTAATTGTTGGAGTTAACAAAATGGATTCCACTGGTCACCTTACAGCCAGAAGAGATACAAGAAAATTATTAAGGAATTTAGCACCTACATTAAGAAAATTGGCTACAACTGTGACACAGTAGAATTTGTGCCAATTTCTGGCTGGAATGATGAGAATATGCTGGAGCCAAGTGCTAGCATGCCTTGGTTCAAGGGATGGAAAGTCACCCGTAAAGATGGCAATGCCAGTGGAACCAACCACACTGCTTGAAGCTCTGGATTGCATTTTGCCACCAACTTGTCCAACTGACAAGTCCTTGCATCTGCCCCTCCAGGATGTCTACAAAATTGGTGTTATTGGTACTGTCCCTTTGGGTCGAGTGGAGACTTGTGTTCTCAAACGTGGCATGGTGGTCACCTTTGCTCCAGTCATTGTTACAACTGAAGTAAAGTCTGTTGAAATGCACCATTAAGTTTTGAGTAAAGCCCTTCCTGGGGACAATGTGGGCTTCAATGTCAAGAGCATGTCTGTCAAATATGTTTGTCATGGCAATGTGGCTTGTGACAGCAAAAATGACCCACCAGTGGAAACATCTGGCTTCACAGCTTAAGTGATTATCTTGAACCATCCAGGCCAAATCAGCATTGGATATTCACCTGTGCTGGACTGTCACACAACTCACATTGCTTACAAGTTTGCTGAGCTGAAAGAGAAGATTGATTATCATTCTGGAAAAAAAAGCTGGAAGATGTCCCCAAATTCTTGAAATCTGGTGATGTTGCCATTGTTGATATGCTTGTTGGCAAGCCCATGTGTGTTGTGAACCTCTATGACTATCCTTGGTCGTTTTGCTGTTCATGACATGAGATAGACAGTAACTGTGGATGTCATCAAAGAGGCAGACAAGAAGGCAGCTGGAGTTGACAAGGCACCAGGTCTGCCCAGAAAGTTCAGAAAGCTAAATGAGTATTATCCCCAATACCCGCTTTTTTTTTTAAATTAAAATATAGTTGAATTACAATTTTGCATTAGTTTCAGGCATACAGTCAATTGATTCAGATAAATATATATGCCATACAGTAGTCCTTGTTGGTTATCTACTTTATATATAATAGTGTGTACATCTTAATCCCCCACTCGTAATTTATACCTGTCCCCCCATCCCCTTTAGTAACCTTAAGTTTTTCTGTGTCTGTGGGTCTATTTTTGTTTTGTATATAATTTGTATCTTTTTTAAAGAGTTTTAAAATATAAGTGATATTATATGATATTTGTCTTTGCCTGGCTTACTTCACTTAGTATGATAAGCTCTAGATCCATTCATGTTGCTGAAAATGGCATTATTTCATTCTTTTTTATGGCCAAGTAATATTTCATTGTATGTATATACACCACATCTTCTTTGTTCATTCATCTATTGATGTACATTTAGGTTGATTCCATGTCTTGGCTATTGTAAATAGTGCTGCTATGAACATTGGGGTGCATGTATCTTTTTCAATTATGGTTTTCTCCAAATACATGACCAGGACTGCAGGATCACATGGTAGTTTTATTTATAGTTTTAAAGATTCTCCATATTGTTCTCCATAGTGGCTGCACCAATTTACACACCCACCAACAGTGTAGGAGGGTTCCTTTCTCTCCACACCCTCTCCAGCATTTGTTATTTGCAGACATTTTAATAATGGAAATTCTGACTGGTGTGAGGTGATACCTCATTGTAGTTTTGATTTGCATTTCTCTAATAATCAGCCATGCTGAGAATCTTTTCATGTGCCTTTTGGAATCTGTATGTTTTCTTTGAAGAGATATCTTCATAGATCTTTTGCCCATTTTTGATGAGGTTGTTTGCTTTTTGATACTGAGTTGTATGAGCTGTTTGTATATTTTGGAGATTAATCCCTTGTCAGTCACATCAATTGCAAATATTTTCTGCCATTCTGTATGTTGTCTTTTCATTTGTTTACAGTTTCCATTGCTGTGTAAAAGCTTTTACGTTTAATTAGTCCCCATTTCTTTATTTTTGTTTTCTTTCATTACTCTAGGAGAAAGATCCAAGAAGATACTCCAGCAATTTTTGTCAAAGGGTGTTCTGCCTTTGTTTTCCGCTAGGAGTTTTACAGTAACTGGTCTTATATTTAGGTCTTTAATCCATTTTGAGTCTATTTTTGTATATGGTGTTAGAGGATGTTCTAATTTCATTCTTTTACATCTAGCAGTTCTGTTTTCCCAGTACCACTTATTGAAGAGACTGTCTTTTCTCCATTGTATATGCTTCCCTTTTTTGTTGTATATTAATTGACCATAGGTGCATGGGTTTATTTCTGGGCCTTCCTCTTCCATTGATCTATATGTCTGTTTTTGTGCCAGTACCATACTGTTTTGATTACTGTAGCTTTGTAGTATAGCCTGAAATCAGGGAGCCTGATTCCTCCAGCTCAGTTTTTCTTTCTCAAGATTGCTTTGGCTATTTGGAGTCTTTTTGTGTCTCCATACAAATTTTTTCTTCTAGTTCTGTGTAAAATGCCATTGGTAGTTTGATAGGGATTGCAATGAATATGTAGATTGCTTTGGGTAGTATAGTCATTTTGACAATACTGATTCCTCCAGTTCAATAGCATGCTATATTTCTAACTGTGTTGTATTCAATTTTTTTATCAGCATCTTAGTTTTTGGAGTACAGGTTTTTTCCTCCTTAGGTGTGATTATTCCTAGGTATTTTATTGGTTTTGATGTGATGGTAAATGAGATCGTTTCCTTAATTTCTCTTTCTGATCTTTCATTGTTAGTGTATAGAAATACAACAGATTTCTGTGTATTAATTTTTCTATCCTGAAACTTTACCAAATTCATTGATGAGCTCTAGTAGTTTTCTGGTAGCATCTTTAGGATTTTCTATGTATCGTATCATATTATCTGCAAACAGTGACAGTTTTACTTCTTCCTTTCCAATTTGGGTTCCTTTTATTTCTTTTTCTTCTCTGATTGCTGTGGCTAGGACTTACAAAACTACGTTGAATAAAAGTGGCAAGAGCCGGCATCCTTGTCTTATTCCGGATTTTAGAGGCAATGCTTTCAGCTTTTCACCACTGAGTATGATGTTAGCTGTGGGTTTGTCATATATGGCCTTTATTATGTTAAGGAAGCTTCCCTCTATGCCCACTTTCTGGAGAGTTTTTATCATAAATGTGTGTTAAATTTTGTCAAAAACTTTTTCTGCATCTACTGAGATGATTATATGGTTTTTATTCTTCAATTTGTTAATGTGGTATATTACACTGATTGATTTTCAGATACTGAAAAATCCTTGCATCACTGGGATAAATCCCTCTCAATCATGGTGTATGATCCTTTTAATGTATTGTTGGATTTGGTTTGCTAGTATTTGTTGAGGATGTTTGCATTTATATTCATCAGGGATATTGGCCTGTAATTTTCTTTTTTTGTGGTATCTTTGTCCAGTTTTAGTATCAGGGTGATGGTGGCCTCATAGAATGAGTTTGGAAGTCTTCCTTCCTCTGCAATTCTTTGGAATAGTTTCAGAAGGATAGGCATAACCTTTTCTCTAAATATTTGGTAGAATTCACTTGTGAAGCCATCTGGTCCTGAACTTTTGTTTGTTGGGAGTTTTTAAATCACAGATTCAATTTCAGTACTTGTAATTGGTCTGTTCATATTCTCTATTTCATCCTGTTTCAGTCTTGGGAGACTGTACCTTTCTAAGAATGTGTCCATTTCTTCTAGGTTGTCCATTTTATTGGCATATAGTTAGTTGCTTGTTGTAGTCTCTTATGATCCTTTGTATTTCTGTGTTGTCAGTTGTAATTTCTCCTTTTTCATTTCTAATTTTATTCATTTGAATCCTCTCCCTTTTCTTGTTGATGAGTCTGGCTAAAGATTTATCCATTTTGTTTCTCTTTCAAAGAACCAGCTTTTAGTTTCATTGATGTTTGCTTTTTTCTTTGTTTCTATTTCATTTATTTCTGCTCTGATCTTTATGATTTCCTCCTACTAACTTTGGGTTTTGTTTGTTCTTCTTTCTATAGTCACTTTATGTGTAAGGTTAGGTTGTTTGAGACTTTTCTTGTTTCCTGAGGTAAGATTGTATTGCTGTAAACTTCCCTCTTAGAACTGCTTTTGCTGCCTCCCAAAGATTTTGGATCAACACGTTTTTGTTTTTATTTGTTTCTAGCTTTTTCTGAATTTTCTCTTTGATTTCTTCAGTGATCCACTGGTTCTTCAGTAGAATATTATTTAGCCTCCACGTGTTTGTATTTTTTTCTTGTAGTTGATTTCTAACCTCATAGTGTTGTGGTCAGAAACGATGCTTGATATGATTCCAGTTTTCTTAAATTTACCAAGGCTTGCTTTGTGGCCCAACATGTGATCTATCCTGGAGAAGTTCCATGTGCACTTGAAAAGAATGTTTATTCTGCTGCTTTCAGATGGAATGCTCAATAATTATCAGTTAAGTCCATCTGGTCTACTGTGTCATTTAAGGCCTGAGTTTCCTTATTGATATTCAGTCTGGATGTTCTGTCCATTGATGTAAGTGGGGTGTTAAAGTCCCCCACTATAATTGCCTTACTGTCAATTTCTCCTTTTATGTCTGGTAACATTTGCCTTATATATTAAGGTGCTCCTATGTTGGGTGCATATATATTTACAATCGTTAGGTCGTCTTCTTGGATTGATCCCTTGATCATTATGTAGTGTCCTTCTTTGTCTCTTGTAACAGTTTTTATTTTAAAGTCTATTTTGTCTAAGTATTGCTACTCCAGCTTTCTTTTGATTTCCATTTGCTTAGAATATCATTTTCTATCCCCTCGCCTTCAGTCTGTATACGTCTCTAGATCTTAAGTGGGTCTCTTGTAGGCAGTATAAGTACAGGTCGTGTTTTTCTATCCAGTCAGCCAGTCTGCCTTTTGGTTGGAGCATTTAATCTGTTTACATTTAAGGTCATTATCAATATGTATTTTTTTTTTTTTAGGGATCATTGAAAGGAATGTTAATATATCAAATTAGATTTTTTAAAATCACGTCATCAATTTTATACCCATCAGTATATACATATCAATCCCAATTGTCCAATTCAGCACACCACCATCCCCATCGCACCACAGTTTTCCCCCCTTGGTGTCCATACGTTTGTTCTCTACATCTGTGTGTGAATGTCTGCCCTGCAAACCGGTTCATCTGTACCATTTTTCTAGGTTCCACATACATGTGTTAATATACGATATTTGTTTTTCTCTTTCTGACTTACTTCACGCTGTATGGCAGTCTCTAGATCCATCCAAGTCTCAACAAATGACTCAATTTCGTTCCTTTTTATGGCTGAGTAATATTCCATTGTATATATGTACGACAACTTCTTTATCCATTCGTCTGTCAGTGGGCATTTAGGTTGCTTCCATGACCTATCTATTGTAAATAGTGCTGCAATGAACATTGGGGTGCACGTGTCTTTTTGAATTACAGTTTTCTCTGGGTATATGCCCAGTAGTGGGATTGCTTGATCATATGGTAATTCTATTTTTAGTTTTTTAAGGAACCTCCATAGTGTTCTCCATAGTGACTCTATCAATTTACATTCCCACCAACAGTGCAAGGGTGTTCCCTTTCCTCCACACCCTCTCCAGCATTTGTTGTTTGTAGATTTTCTGATGATGCCCATTCTAACTGGTGTGAGGTGATACCTCATTGTAGTTTTGATTTGCATTTCTCTAATTAGTGATGTTGAGCAGCTTTTCATGTGCTTCTTGGCCATGTGTATGTCTTCCTTGGAGAAATGTCTGTTTAGGGCTTCAGCCCATTTTTGGACTGGGTTGTTTGTTTCTTTAGTATTGAGCTGTATGAGCTGTTTATATATTTTGGAGATTAATCCTTTGTCCATTGATTCGTTTGCAAATATTTTCTCCCATTCTGAGGGTTGTCTTTTCGTCTTGTTTATGGTTTCCTTTGCTGTGCATAAGCTTTTAAGAATCATTAGGTCCCATTTGTTTATTTTTGTTTTTATTTCCATTACTCTAGGAGGTGGATCAAAAAAGATCTTGCTGTGATTTATGTCAAAGAGTGTTCTTCCTATGTTTTCCTCTAAGAGTTTGATAGTGTCCGGTCTTACATTAAGGTCTCGAATCCATTTTTGAGTTTATTTTTGCATATGGTGTTAGGGAGTATTCTAATTTCATTCTTTTACATGTAGCTGTCCAGTTTTCCCAGCACCACTTATTGAAGAGACTGTCTTTTCTCCATTGTATATCTTTGCCTCCTTTGTCATAGATTAGTTGACCATAAGTGCATGGGTTTTTCTCTGGGCTTTCTATCCTGTTCCATTGATCTATGTTTCTGTTTTTGTGCCAGTACCATATTGTCTTGATTACTGTAGCTTTGTAGTATACTCTGAAGACAGGGAGTCTGATTGCTCCAGCTCCGTTTTTTTCCCTCAAGACTGCTTTGGCTATTCGGGGTCTTTTGTGTCTCCATACAAATTTTAAGATGATTTGTTCTAGCTCCGTAAAAAAATGCCATTGGTAATTTGATAGGGATTGCATTGAATCTGTAGATTGCTTTGCGTAGTATAGTCATTTTCACAATATTGATTCTTCCAATCCAAGAACATGGTATATCTCTCCATCTGTTGGTATCATCTTTAATTTCTTTCATCAGTGTCTTATAGTTTTCTGCATACAGGTTTTTTGTCTCCCCAAGTAGGTTGATTCCTAGGTATTTTATTCTTTTTGTTGCAATGGTAAGTGGGAGTGTTTCCATAATTTCTCTTACAGATTTTTCATCATTAGTGTATAGGAATGCAAGAGATTTCTGTGCATTAATTTTGTATCCTGCAACTTTACCAAATTCACTGATTAGCTCTAGTAGTTTTCTGGTGGCATTTTTAGGATTCTCTATGTATAGTATCATGTCATCTGCAAACAGTGACAGTTTTACTTCTTCTTTTCCAATTTGTATTCCTTTTCTTTCTTTTTCTTCTCTGATTGCCGTGGCTAGGACTTCCAAAACTATGTTGAATAATAGTGGTGAGAGTGGACATCCTTGTCTCGTTCCTGATCTTAGAGGAAATGCTTTCAGTTTTTCACCATTGAGAATGATGTTTGCTGTGGGTTGGTCATATATGGCCTTTATTATGTTGAGGTAGATTCCCTCTATGCCCACTTTCTGGAGAGTTTTTGTCATAAATGGGTGTTGAATTTTGTCAAAAGCTTTTTCTGCATCTTTTGAGATGATCATATGGTTTTTCTTCAATTTGTTAATATGGTGTATCACATTGATTGATTTGCGTAAATATTGAAGAATCCTTGCATCCCTGGGATAAATCCCACTTGATCGTGGTGTATGATCCCTTTAATGTGTTGTTGGATTCTGTTTGCTAGTATTTTGTTGAGGATTTCGCCATCTATATTCATCAGTGATATTGGTCTGTAATTTTCTTTTTTTGTAGTTTCTTTGTCTGGTTTTGGGATCAGGGTAGTGGTGGCCTCATAGAATGAGCTTGGAAATGTTCCTTCCTCTGCAATTTTTTGGAAGAGGTTGAGAAGGATGGGTGTTAGCTCTTCTCTAAATGTTTGGTAGAATTCACCTGTGAAGCCATCTGCTCCTGGACCTTTTGTTTGTTGGAAGATTTTTAATCACAGTTTCAATTTCATTACTTGTGATTGGTCTGTTCATATTTTGTTTCTTCCTGGTTCAGTCTTGGAAGGTTATATCTTTCTAAGAATTTGTCCATTTCTTCCAGGTTGTCCATTTTATTGGCATAAAGTTGCTTGTAGTAGTCTCTTAGGATGCTTTGTATTTCTGCGGTGTCTGTTGTAACTTCTCCTTTTTCATTTCTAATTTTATTGATTTGAGTCCTCTCCCTCTTGATGAGTCTGGCTAATGGCTTATCAATTTTGTTTATCTTCTCAAAGAACCAGCTTTTAGTTTTATTGATCTTTGCTATTGTTTGCTTTGTTTCTATTTCATTTATTTCCGCTCTGATCTTTATGATTTCTTTCCTTCTGCTAACTTTCGTTTTTGTTTGTTCTTCTTTCTCTAGTTTCTTTAGGTGTAAAGTTAGATTGTTTACTTGAGATTTTTCTTGTTTCTTGAGGTAGGCTTGTATAGCTATAATCTTCCGTCTTAGAACTGCTTTTGCTGCATCCCATAGGTTTTGGGTCGTCGTGTTTTCATTGTCATTTGTCTCTAGGTATTTTTTGATTTCCTCTTTGATTTCTTCAGTGATCTCTTGGTTATTTAGTAACGTATTGTTTAGTCTCCATGTGTTTGTGGTTTTTTCCCTGTAATTCATTTCTAATCTCATAGCGTTGTGGTCAGAAAAGATGCTTGATATGATTTCAATTTTCTTAAATTTACTGAGGCTTGATTTGTGACCCAAGATGTGATCTATCCTGGAGAATGTTCCGTGCGCACTTGAGAAGAACGTGTAATCTGCTGTTTTTGGATGGAATGTCCTATAAATATCAAGTAAATCTATCTGGTCTATTGTGTCATTTAAAGCTTCTGTTTCCTTATTTATTTTCCTTTTGGATGATCTGTCCATTGGTGTAAGTGAGGTGTTAATGTCCCCCACTATTATTGTGTTACTGTCCATTTCCTCTTTTATAGCTGTTAGCAGTTGCCTTATGTATTGAGGTGCTCCTATGTTGGGTGCATATATATTTATAATTGTTATATCTTCTTCTTGGATTGATCCCTTGATCATTATGTAGTGTCCCTCCTTGTCTCCTGTAACATTCTTTATTTTAAAGTCTATTTTATCTGATATGAGTATAGCTACTCCAGCTTTCTTTTGATTTCCATTTGCATGGAATATCTTTTTCCATCCCCTCACTTTCAGTCTGTATGTGTCCCTAGGTCTGAAGTGAGTCTCTTGTAGACCACATATATATGGGTCTTGTTTTTGTATCCATTCAGCAAGCCTGTGTCTTTTGGTTGGAGCATTTAATCCATTCACGTTTTAGGTAATTATTGATATGTATGTTCCTATGACCATTTTCTTAATTGTTTTGGGTTTGTTTTTGTAGGTCCTTTTCTTCTCTTGTGTTTCCCACTTAGAGAAGTTCCTTTAGCATTTGTTGTAGAGCTGGTTTGGTGGTGCTGAATTGTCTTAGCTTTTGCTTGTCTGTAAAGCTTTTGATTTCTCTATCAAATTTAAATGAGATCCTTGCCGGGTAGAGTAATCTTGGTTGTAGGTTCTTCCCTTTCATCACTTTAAGTATATCATGCCCCTCCCTTCTGGCTTGTAGAGTTTCTGCTGAGAAATCAGCTGTTAACTTTATGGGAGTTCCCTTGTATGTTATTTGTCGTTTTTCCCTTGCTGCTTTCAATAATTTTTCTTTGTCTTTAATTTTTTCAATTTGATTACTATGTGTCTCAGCCTGTTTCTCCTTGGGTTTATCCTGTGTGGGACTTGCTGCGCTTCCTGGACTTGGGTGGCTATTTCCTTTCCCATGTTAGGGGAGTTTTTGAGTATAATCTCTTCAAATATTTTCTCTGGTCCTTTCTCTCTCTCTTCTCCTTCTGGGACCCCTATAATGCAAATGTTGTTGTGTTTAATGTTGTCCCAGAGATCTCTTAGGCTGTCTTCATTTCTTTTCATTCTTTTTTCTTTATTCTGTTCCGCAGCAGTGTATTCCACCATTCTGTCTTCCAGGTCACTTATCCGTTCTTCTGCCTCAGTTATTTTGCTATTGATTCCTCCTAGTGTAGTTTTCATTTCAGTTATTGTATTGTTCATCTGTTTGTTTGTTCTTTAATTCTTCTAGGTCTTTGTTAATCATTTCTTGCATCTTCTCAGTCTTTGCCTCCATTCTTATTCTGAGGTCCTGGATCATCTTCACTATCATTATTCTGAATTCTTTTTCTGGAAGGTTGCCTATCTCCACTTCATTTAGTTGTTTTTCTCGGGTTTTATCTAGTTCATTCATCTGGTATATAGCCCTCTGCCTTTTCATCTTGCCTATCTTTCTGTGAATGTGGTTTTGTTCCACAGGCTGCAGGATTGTAGTTTTTCTTGCTTCTGCTGTCTGCCCTCTGGTGGCTGAGACTATCTAAGCGGCTTGATGGGAGGCTCCTCAATTTGTATTTTTTATTGCCATTTTGTTAATTGTTTTGGATTTGTTTTTGTAATCTTATTTTTCCTTTCCTCTTTTGTCCTCTTCTCTTGTGATTTGTTGATAATCTTTAGTGTTGTGTTTGGATTCTTTTTTCTTTTTTGTGTGTATATCTATTACAGATTTTGGGTTTGTGGTTACCATGAGTTTTCAGTATAGCAGTCTCTGTATATACATGATTGTTTTAAGTTGCTCACCTCTTAATTTTTAATGCATTTTATTTTCTTTAATTTTTATTGGAGTATAGTTGATTTACAGTGTTGTGTTAGTTTCTGCTGTACAGCAAAGTGAATCAGTTATACATATACATATATCCACTCTTTTTTAGATTCTTTTCCCATATAGGTCATTACAGAGTACTGAGTAGAATTCCTTGTGCTATACAGTAGGTCCTCATTAGTTATCTATTTTATACATAGTAGTGTGTATCAAATGTATTTTAAATATCCAGCATTTGTACTCTCCTGCTCTCACAATTACTGTTTTTCATATCATATTTGTGTGTGGATGATTCCCTACCTTTACTGTATGTTTGCCTTTCCCATTTCGTTAATTGTCTTGTTTCTAGTTGTGGCCTTTTCTGCTTACAAAAGTTCCTTTAGCATTTTGTTGTAAAGCTGCTTTGGTGATGCTAAATTCTTTTAGCTTTTGCTTGTTTGTAAATCTTTTGATTTCTCTGTCAAATCTGAATGAGAACCTTGCTGGGTAGAGTATTTTTGTTGTAGGTTTTTCCCTTCCATCACTTTCAGTATATCATGCTGTTCCTTTCTGGCATAGAATTTCTGCTGAAAAATTAGCTGAAACCCTATGGGGATTCCTTTATATGTTTGTTGCTTTTTCTTTGTTGCTGTTAATATTTTCCCTTTATCTTCAATTTTTGTTAAATTGATTACTATGTGTCTTGGAGTGTTCCTCCCTTGGTTAATCCTGTATGGGACTCTGTGCTTCCTGGGCTTGGATGACTGTTTCCTTTCCCAGGTTAGGAAGGTTTTTAGCTATTATCTCTTCAAATATTTTCTCAGGCCCTTTCTCTCTCTCTTCTTCTGGGACCCCTATAATGCAAATGTTGGTGCATTTGACCTCGTTCCAGAAGTCTCTTAGACTGTCCTCATTTCTTTTCATTCTTTTTTCTGTTCTGTGGCAGTGATTTCCACCCGTCTTCCAGCTCACTTACTGTTTTTCTGCCTCATTTATTCTGCTATAGATTTCTTCTAGTGCATTTCAGTTTTTGTATTCTTCAGCTCTGGTTGTCTCTATACATTCTAACTCTTTGTTAAAAACTTCTTGTAGCTTCTCACTCTGTGCGTCTGTTCTTTTCCCGTGTTCTTGGATCATCTTTATGATCAGTACTCTGAACTATTTCTTGGGTTCATTGCATATGTCCACTTCACTTAGTTGTTCTTCTGGGGTTTTATCTTGTTCCTTCATCTGGAACGTATTTCTCTGCCTTCTCATTTCATCTAAATTTGTTTGCATTTTTATGTATGTGGGAGGTTAGTTATGTTTCTCAAACTTGGAGAAGTGGACCTCTGTAGGGATTGTCCTGTGTGTCCCTTCAGTACACTCCCTTTCTTCACCCAAGGGCCAGGGACCAGCTGGTCCCAGGGTAGGTTCTGACCTGTGCTTGGGGACTCATATCCACAGGCTGCAGGACTGTAGTTTTCTTGCATCTGGTGTCTGCCCCCTGGTGGGTGAGGCTCGTCTAGAGGCTTGTTCATGCCTCTGGGTGGGAGGGGCCAGTGTCTGCCCACTGGTGGGCAGAGCTGGGTCTTGGCCTTCTTGTGAAAATGTAAAAGTCTATACAGTGGTTGCCCTTATCAGTTTTTGGACTGGTAAACGGTTCATAAGAAGACTCACATTTTAATCCATCTTAGGAGCAAGCAAACAGATGGAGTACAGCTGAGGCTACAAAGGGGAATCAGCCCTCATTGGTTAGCTAATGGTCTCTGACCTCCCCAGGCAGAAGGTGTCCTCACTCTCTTTGGGACCTGGGAGTGTGCAGGTAAACTCAGGAGAGGGCCGGCAAAGAAACAGATTTGAAGGAGAACGGTCAATACCAGGTTTTGACAATTTATTGGAAAATAAGTACAGTCCATTGATCAGTGATATGTGCTGTACATGAATCTGGCATCTTACTGTATAAAAATATTTGGTATCTGCTGCAGAATTATACAAACAAGTTTAAAAATAACCCTTCATCATTAACCAGTGCAAATATAATTTATCAAAAATATCATTGAAAAAATGGCTCAATACCCTTTCTTTTATTGCAAATAAAATAGAGGCAGAAGGGGGAAAATAAAAATTCTGCTAAGCCAGTTTTAACGGCTGGAAATGAAACACTTCATTGCATTTGCAAACTTAAACAGTTAGGCTGACCAGAACAAACAAAAAAATTACCATCAGATAATACAGTAAAATCTAATTAATGGGGAAGGCCTGAAAGGAAGAGGTTAGAGGAAACCCTAAAAGAGATTTTCAAAAATTAAATAAGATAATCTGCAGACATTTTTAAACAATAAAGCACTACACAAATCTATGTTATATGTGCAAATTACTTCTGAAGGCACCTCCGACAAAGAGACACACCCACACCTCTCCTGAAGAGAGCAGGGCTCCTAGCTGGAGACAGAAAAAACTTCCCATAAAATGACAGCCAACAATAAGTACAATCAGACTGAGAAAAAGAGAGCAAGTGCCTTAGGGCAGTTTCTTGGGGCAAATCTCTTGGAGGAAGTGACTTGGAGTAAATTTTGAGTTTCAGTAAAATTCTGGTCAGCTGGAGAAAATGTGAGGAGAATTTCCAGTCAGAGGAGACAGGAAAGAGAGGCAGAGATGGAGGGGCACTGGGGGCAGGTATGAAGGTGCACAACTTGGGATTCACAGAGCAGGACCAACAGGGGTCCAGCTGTGTTGGGGTGGTGAGATGCTAGTGGGAGAATGTGGGCTTTAGCTCCTGAACCAGGAAGAGCCGGTGGAAGTATTCTAGTCAGGGCAGGATGAGATCAGAGCAGCATCGTGGGAAGGCTGGTTCATCTGGGGCCGTGTGTGTATGACAGAGTATAAGGAGGAGGTGACTTGGAAGTTGTCCTTCCAAAGAAGGGACGAGTCAAGTAAAATGCAGAAGAATAAGGTAGAACCGAATGGTCATTCCAGGGGGAAGGCATTAAGAGGTGGATCAATTCTTTGCAACTCTTTCTCTTGAAATTCTCTCTCTACTGCAGAAAGCTAAGGTTATTGCAAACCCTTCTAATACTGGAGAATTCCTTTGTTCATTGAAATGACAGTTTTAAAGGTCTGTGAAGGGAAATTCCATCTTTGGAAAGTGACTGCCAGCTGTCAAGGGGTATGGGAAATGCAAGGCAAATGGAAAGTTCTCCAAGAATGTGTCTAATTTCCCTGGGAAGTACGGGTCTCACTGTGCCTGCAGCAATGTCCAAGAGAACTGCTCGAGGACCAGTGACCCTGCTGTCCCCAGACTGGGCCACAGCCCTGCCCTCAGACTGTGGGTGACTTCCTAAAGCTGTCTATAGAAGGTATTTCCTGCATGTTCATTCCTCTTGTTTGCTGCCTCAGTGCCTTTTCTCAGCAGTTCAAACATTCAGACAGGGCATCTGCTGCCTTGTTAAAGGACTTCCCAAGCCCTCTGCTCTGAGTTGCCCTGGCCACAGGGCAACTGTCACTACATCCTGCTCCCTTAACAATCCAATTCTAGGTGACCTCAGGGATAAGGGACTACACAGGTGTGTGGTATGACTGTACAAGTCAGTGAGGCCCAGCCCCGCCTGCAATGCCTGAAGACAGGAGTCACCAAGGAACTCTTGGCTAAGCTTCTCTGCTACCCGAGGGGCACGTGGACCTCCAGTGGCCGTTTCTCCTTAGAGTCCAGCTGAGTGGCCGGGGACAGCAGCTTGTGGTTGGCTGAAGGCGGCTGCCGCTGGACTGGCATGTGGTACCTGACCTTCTTCCAGAACCTCGAGTTCGTAGACTGCGACCCTTCTCTAATGTCCCCTGACCAGCGTATGGCCCCTTGTTTCCGCTTAATGAATTTAATGGATTCTGGCATTTTCTCATAGTCTGGGATTTTCTCTAGCTCCAGCAGGACAACTTTAATTCCTTCCTGAATGAGAGCGTTGTACATGGCTATCTGCTCTTCAGATGAATTCCCCAGCCAGCAGAATCCTGATATTTCTCGGGCCAAAATGATGATCAGTCTTCTGCTTTTCTTTATGGTTTCATTAGCAACCTCAACAATGCCTGAAAAACACGAAGCACAGCAAGTAAACTTTCAACTTACAATCATTCCCTCCAGAACCAAAACCCCTCAAGGTTCTTCCCACCCCATGGCCTATGTCTCCTAATGCTCTTTTTTCTTGCCTTACCTAAGATTGAAGGAGTTTCTCATTTTATAGAATAGATCAAAAACTGACCCACAAAAGGTGAGTATTTCATGCACTTTAAGTAGAAATTTATAAACTTTCTTGTTAAACCACTGGATCTGTATCACTCCTATTTTACCATCAGTTGTAAAGTAACTACTGGATCTAACTAGTTAAGTTTTCCAAAACGAAAAAAACTTAGTTAATTGTTGCCCCAACAGAATATAAGAAAAGTAAACACTTTGCATTTAATATGAAAATCGTCATCATGCACCACTTAAGAGGCTCTTAAAATTGTCAAATAAGGGGGCTTCCCTGGTGGTGCAGTGGTTGAGAATCTGCCTGCCAATGCAGGGGACACGGGTTCGAGTCCTGGTCTGGGAAGATCCCACATGCCGCGGAGCAACTGGGCCTGTGAGCCACGATTACTGAGCCTGCGTGTCTGGAGCCTGTGCTCCGCAACAAGAGAGGCTGCGGTAGTGAGAGGCCCGTGCACCGCGATGAAGAGTGGCCCCCGCTTGCCACAACTAGAGAAAGCCCTAGCACAGAAACGAAGACCCAACACAGCCATAATAAATAAATATTTAAAAATAAATAAATAAATAAATAAATTGTCAAATAAGTACACCCAGGTCACAGTCTTCCAGAAAGAGGGAACCCAAGTTTAGTAATTAAATTAGTTTTACAAGACTATTACTTTTTCCATTGCATACATACTTTCCCCAACGTAGTCGTCTCGGCCACTGATGAACAGCTTATATCCACACTGTTTTTCCAAGACCTCAGGTAAGACGTTAAACACAAAAATATCTGAGTTAGAGGTGGACCCTTCCCCAGGGGTCTTTGGATATAGTATGTATGCATCATACGTCTTTCCATCTGAAGCTAAAGAGAAAATGCAATATATTTGGAACCAAAAGAAAAAAAACGAGATTTGGTAAAGTCAATATCGCAAACATGCATTTCATAGTGAATTATTAATTTTGTGTACAATGGTATGAAGCAACAACACCAAAAGTATAATGCCTTTTTAAAGTGTTCATCTCTTACAAGTTTACATTTATTCTGTTTTACTACAAAGTTCTTATATTATTCGATGGTCCCCTCATATGCAAACATTCTTTACCCCTCAGTATGGAACTATCCTTATCTCACTGTTCTCATCTTCCCCAAATGTCTAAGCCCTGAATTCTATCCATTCTTCCTTTTATATATTAGTGTAGTGTTAGTTTTTTGTGAGGTTTAAACAAAAGAGAGAGTGCTTCCCTGATGCATGAAAATTACATCATTTCTTCCATTTGATGGCAGATCATGGGGTGATCTGTGTTCTACCCAGCACAGAGCAAGTCCTCAGCCACAGCTTCTGAATAACTGGATTTATAAGCAGATGCTCTAAATGCCTGTGTATCCCACCATTATGAACACCAGAGCAGTAACTTAGAAAATAATACTATTCAGTCTATTTGGTTAAGAAACTATAATTATGTATAATTATGTTATTTTGTATATGCCACATTTCATTTTAAAATTTAAATAAGACCCCTCCTAGTTAGCTTTTACATCTCTTAACTATCCCAACAAGAAAATACTGCATAGAATACAAAATTGTACCTTTTTTTGGGAGAAAATCATAGAAAGAATCTCTGTACCAAAGCACAATGTCAACCTTGAAGACTTTATAGATGAAAACAGAGCATGTAATTACCAATGTTAACATGACAAATACACCAATTGTGGGCGTCTGGAAATCAGGGGCTACAGCAGAAAAGAGGGGAAAAAATATTAGAACCCAAAGAATTTAAAAATTGAGCATAGCAAATTAAATATTATCATCCCAGAGAAACCATATTTGGGATTGGCCTGTAATCCCAAATCCCAGACAGTATTAACCCATTCATTATCATCTTTTATTAATGAATACTAATGTACAAAGTCATTGAGAATGGATACTGTATAAAAATAAGGTGCATTGTATTAAATTTTCACCTAAGTCTTATGTAATAACATAGAAAAAATACCAAAGACCATAGGATACAGCATTCCATAGGACTATGAGTAAAGTCAGAGTCACTCAAAAGCCTACAAAAGTTCTACAAAAGTAGAAGAGTCAGGTGGAGAAAGCTGAAGACAGGGGGAAAGGAGAAAAGGGTTTAGGGATGCCAGACAGTGTTTCACACTTCCACATCCTCCCAGCTTCACATGCTAGTTATTCATGTGATGACTGCAGAGGAGTCATGTGGAGAGGTAAGGGGGAGGAGAGTAGAGAAAGAAGGAGCCTTCTAAATGTCAGGGGCCAAGGAGGCATCCAGAAAGCTCTGTTATTTTGCTTTTCCAATTTCAGTCATTGATCCATCTGCAGTTGAACTGGCTATCAAGTGGAACTCAAGATATCCGATTGGCCCAATTGATAGTTCACATTTACAGTCTTAATTACTGTCGCTTTGAACAAGATCATGATATCTGAAGCGTAAATCTTCCCGATTTGTCGTTTTTATTCAAGACCACCTTGACTAGTCTTGCCCCTTTACATTTCCAATATGACCTTTAGGATAAACGTGCCCACAACAACATGCCCACACAAATGCACACCCACACCTGCACAAATATTGCTGAGATTTTGATTGGAATTGTTTTGAATCTATAGATTAATCTGAAGGGAGCTAACATATTTATAATACTGAGTATTTCAGTCTTTCAATCCATGGATATTGTATTGTATATCCCTCCATCTATTAGGTCTTTAATTTATCTCAATAATGTATTTTTAGTTTGTATCACAGATTTTGAACAGCTGCTGCTGGATTTATTCCTACATACTGAATATTTGATGCTACTGTAAATGTTATTTTTTAAACTTAATTTCTATTTGTTGTTGGTATTTGCAGTAATACATAGAAATACTATATATAAACATATACACTAGTGATCGTGCTAAATTCATTTACTAATTCTAATAGTTTGTCCATAGGTTCTTTTAGATTTTCTTCCATGTACACATTCATAAATACCGTATTTTAATTCAACTACAAATTATCTTAAAATATTTCACAAACACTTTAAGATTTTTTTATTGAAGTATAGCTGATTTATAATGTCATGTTAGTTTCAGGTGTACAGCAAAGTGATTTAGTTATATATACAAATATGTATATAATTCAGTTAGATATGTATATATATTGTGCATATATATATATTCTTTTTCAGATTTTTTCCCCTTATAGGTTATTACAAAATATTGAGTATAGTTCCCTGTGCTATACAGTATGTTCTTGTTGGTTATCTATTTTATATATATTAGTATGTATATGTTAATCCCAAACTCCTAATTTATCCCCTCCCTCCCCTTCCCCTTTGGTAACCATAAGTTTGTTTGCTATGTTTGTGAGTCTATTTCTGTTTTGTAAACAAGTTTATTTGTATCTTTTTTTTTTTAGATTCCACATATAAGTGATTATCATATATTTGTCTTTCTCTGTTTGGTCTACTTCACTTAGTATGATAATCTCTAGGTCTATCCATGTTGCTACAAATGGAATTATTCTATTTATGGCAGAGTAACATTTTATCGCAAATATATACCACATCTTCTTTATCCATTCATCTGTTGATAGACATTTAGGTTGCTTCCATTGTTAAATAGTGCTGTTAGGAACATTGGGGTGCATGTATCTTTTTGAATTATAGTTTTCTCTGGATATATGCCCAGAAGTGGGATTGCAGGATCATACGGTAACTCTATTTTTAGTTTTCTAAGGAACTGCCATACTGTTCTCTATAGTGGCTGTACCAATTTACATTCTCACCAACAGCATATGAGGGTTTCCTTTTCTCCATTCCCTCTCCAGCATTTATTATTTGTAGATGTTTTGATGATGGCCATTTTGACAAGAATGAGGTGACACCTCATTGTAGTTTTGATTTGCATTTCTCTAATAATTAGTGATGTTGAGCATTTTTTCATGTGCCTGTTGGCTATCTGTATGTCTTTGGAAAAATGTCTATTTAGGCTTCTGCACATTTTTTGCTTGGGTTTTTTAAAATTATTATTATTGAGTTGTATGACTATTTGTGTATTTTGGAGATTAATCCCTTGTCGGATGCATCATTTGCAAATAATTCCTCCAATTCTATAGGTCGTCTTCTCACTTTGTTTATGGTTTCATTTGCTGTGCAAAAGCTTTTAAAGTTTACTTAGGTCCCATTTGGTTTTGTTTTTATTGGCATTACCTAGAAGATGGATTGGAAAAAATATTGCTGTGATTTATGTCAAAGAATGTTCTGCCTATATTTTCCTCTAGGAGTTTTATAGTATCTGGTCTTACATTTAGGTTTTTAATCCATTTTGAGTTTATTTTTGTATAGGGTGTTAAAGAATGTTCTTTTTTTAAAAATTTATTTATTTATTTATGGCTGTGTTGGGTCTTCGTTTCTGTGCGAGGGCTTTTTCTAGTTGTGGCAAGTGGGGGCCACTCTTCATCGTGGTGTGCGGGCCTCTCATTATCGTGGCTTCCCTTGTTGCAGAGCACAGGCTCCAGATGCGCAGGCTCAGTAATTGTGGCTCACGGGCCTAGTTGCTCCGCGGCATGTGGGATCTTCCCAGACCAGGGCTTGAAC
The DNA here is from genome assembly GCF_028021215.1 of Eschrichtius robustus. Classification (NCBI taxonomy): domain Eukaryota; kingdom Metazoa; phylum Chordata; class Mammalia; order Artiodactyla; family Eschrichtiidae; genus Eschrichtius; species Eschrichtius robustus. The sequence goes on along the minus strand of NC_090838.1, from coordinate 90,817,378 downwards.
CCGTGTCCCCTGCATTGGCAGGCAGATTCTCAACCACTGCGCCACCAGGGAAGCCCTAAAGAATGTTCTAATTTCATTCTTTTACATGTAGCTGTCCAGTTTTCCCAGCACCACTTATTGAAGAGATTGTCTTTTCTCCACTGTATATTATTGCTTCCTTTGTTTAATTGACCACAGGTGTGTGGGTTTATTTCTGGGCTTTCTATCCTGTTCCATTGATCTATATTTCTGTTTTTGTGACAGTACCATACTATTTTGATGATTGTAGCTTTTCAGTGTAGTCTGAAGCCAGAGAGCCTGATTCCTCCAGCTGTTTTTCTTTCTCAAGATTGCTCTGGCTATTCAGGCTCTTTTGTGTTTCCATAGAGATTTAAAATTTTTTTGTTCTAGTTCTGTGAAAAATGCCATTCGTAGTTTGATAGGGATTGCACTGAATCTGTAGATTACCTGGGGTAGTATGGTCAGTTTGAAAATATTGATTCTTCCAATCTAAGAACATGGTATATCTTTCCATCTGTTTGTGTCATTTTCAAATTCTTTCATCAGTGTCTGATAGTTTTCGGGGTACAGGTCTTTTGCCTCCTTAGGTACGTTTATTCCTAGATATTTTATTCTTTTTGATGTGATGATAAATGGCATTGTTTCCTTAATTTCTGTTTCTGATCTATTGTTAGTGTATAGAAATGCAACAAATTTCTATGTATTAATTTTCTAACCTGCAACTTTACCAAATTCATTGATGAGCTCTAGTAGTTTTCTGGTAGCATTTTTAGCATTTTCTATGTATAGTATCATGTCATCTGCAAACAGTGACAGTTTTACTTCTTTTCCAATTTGGTTTCCTTTTATTTCTTTTTCTTCTCTGGTTGCTCTGGCTAGGAATCCTAAAATTATGTTGAATAAAAGTGGCAAGAGCTGGCATCCTTGTACTGTTCCTGAGGAAATCTTAGAGGAAATGCTTTCAGCTTTTCAGTGTTGATTATAATGTTAGCTGTGGGTTTGTCATATATGACTGTTATTATGTTATGTTCCCTCTATGCCCACTTTCTGGAGAGTTTTTATCATAAATGGGTGTTGAATTTTGTCAATAGCTTCTTCTGCATCTATTGAGATGATCATATGGTTTTTATTCTTCAATTTGTTAATCTGGTGTATCACACTCATTGATTTGTGGATACTGAAAAACCCTTGCATCCCTGGGATAAATCCCATTTGATCATGGTGTATGATCCTTTTAATGTATTGTTGGATTTGGTTTGCTAGTATTTGTTGAGGATGTTTGCATTTATATTCATCACTGATATTGGCCTGTAATTTTCTTTTTTTGTGGCATCTTTGTCTGGTTTTGGTATCAGGGTGATGGGGGCCTCATAGAATGCGTTTGGAAGTGTTCCTTCCTCTGCGATTCTTTGGAATAGTTTCAGAAGGATAGGCATTAACGCTTCTCTAAATATTTGGTAGGATTTGCCTGTGAAGCCATCTGGTCCTGAACTTTTGTTTGTTGGGAGTTTTAAAATCACAGATTCAATTTCAGTACTTGTAATTGGTCTGTTCATATTTTCTATTTCATCCTGTTTCAGTCTTGGGAGACTGTACCTTTCTACGAATTTGTCCATTTCTTTTTAGGTTGTCCATTTTATTGGCATATAGTTAGTTGTTGTAGTCTCTTATGATCCTCTTATGACACTGTATTTCTGCAGTGTCACTTGTAACTTCTTTTTTGTTTCTAATTTTATTACTTTGGGCCATCTCCCTTTTTTCTTGATGAGTCTGGCTAAAGGTTTATCAATTTTCTTTATTTCTACTCTGATCTTTATGATTTCTTTCCTTCTACTAACTTTGGGTTTTGTTTGTTCTTCTTCCTCTAGTTACTTTAGGTATTAGATTAGGTTATTTGAGATTTTTCCTGTTTCCTAAAAGATTGTATCACTATAAACTTCCCTCTTAGAACTGCCTTTACTGCATCCCAGAGGTTTTGGATGGACATGTTTTTTTCATTTGTCTCTAGGGTTTTTTTTTTCTTATTTCCTCTTTGATTTCTTCAGGTGATCCATTGGTTCTTTAGTAGCACATTATATAGCCTCCACATGTTTGTGTTTTTTTGCAGTTTTTTTCTTGTAGTTGATTTCTAATCTCACAGTGTTGTGGTTGGAAACAATGCTTGATATGATTTCCATTTTCTTAAATTTACCAAGGCTTGCTTTGTGGCCCAACATGTGATCTATCCTGGAGAATGTTCCATGTGCACTTGAAAAGAATGTGTATTCCCTGCTTTCAGATGGAGTGCTCTTATAATTATCAATTAAGTCCATCTGGTCTACTGTGCCATTTAAGGCCTGAGTTTCCTGATTGATGCTCAGTCTGGATGATCTGTCCATTGATCTAAGTGGGGTGTTAAAGTCCCCCACTATTATTGCCTTACTGTCAATTTCTCCTTTTATATCTGATAACATTCTCATTATATATTGAGGTGCTCCTTATATGCTAGGTGCATATATGTTTACAATCGTTAAATCTTCTTCTTGGATTGATCCCTTGATCATTATGTAGTGTCCTTCTTTGTCTCTTGTAACAGTCTTTATTTTAAAGTCTATTTTGTCTGATATGAGAATTTCTACACCAGCTTTCTTTTGATTTCCATTTGCATGGTATATCTTTTTCCATCTCCTTAGTTTCAGTCTGTATATATCTCTAGATCTGAAGTGGGTCTCTGGTAGACGATATACATATATATGGGTCTTGTTTTTGTATCCATTCAGCCAGTCTGTATGTTCTTATTGCCATTTTGTTAATTGTTCTGGATTTGTTTTGGTAGGACTTTTTTTTTTCCTTTTCCTCTTTTGTTCTCTTCTCTTGTGATTTGATGACTACCTATAGTGTTAGTTTCCTTTTTTGTGTGTATATCTATTGTAGATTTTTGGTTTGTTGTTAACATGAGGTCTTGGTATAGCAGGCTATATATACACATTATTGTATTAAGTTGCTGATCTCTTAATTTCAAATGCATTTTAAATATCCTGCATTTGTACTCTCTTCTTCTCATGATTACTGGTTTTCATATCTTTGTGTGTCTATGATTTCCTGCCTTTACTGTATGTTTTCCTTTACTGGTGAGCTTTCCTGTTACATAATTTTCTTGTTTCTAGTTGTGGCCTTTCCTTTTCTGCTTATAGAAGTTCCTTTAGCATGTTTTGTAAAGCTGGCTTGGTGGTACTGAATTCTTTTAGCTTTTGCTTATCCGTAAAGCTTTTGATTTCTCCATCAAATCTGAAGAATAACCTTGCTGTGTAGATTATTCTTGGTTGTAGGTTTTTCCATTACATCATTGTAAATATACAGTGCCACTCCCTTCTGGCCTACAGAGTTTCTGCTGAAAAACCAACTGATAAGCTTATGTGGTTTCCCTTGTATGTTATGTTCTGCTTTTCCCTTGTTGCTTTTAATATTTTCTCTTTATCATTAATTTTTGTCAGTTTGATTACTGCATGTCTCGGCATGTTCCTCCTTGGTTTAATCCTGTATGGGACTCTCTGTGCTTCCTGGAATTGGGTGACTGTTTCTTTTCCCATGTTAGGGAAAATTTCAGCTATTATCCCTTCAATTATTTTCTCAGGTCCTTTGTCTCTCTCTTCTCCTTCTGGGACCCCTATAATGCAAATATTGGTGCATCTGACATTGTCCCCAAGGTCTTGTAAACTGTCCTCATATTTTTCATTCTTTTTTCTGTTCTGTAGCAGTGGCGTCCACCACTGTGTCTTCCTAATCTAATTTTGCAGCCCCATGGTAGGTCGATGGGTCTGAACTTTTAAAAGCAACCTGTATGATTCTGAAAATAAGTGGTCTCAAGACCAAACTATTAATGGAGCAAATAAGGAATACTAATGGTGAAATTTTGAGGAAAATAATTTTAGTGCAATGAAAAAGAAAAGGAGGCAGCAAAGGAAATAAGGGTACAATGAAGTAAGAGAAAGTACAAGAAGAAAAGAGTAGAATTTTAAGGAGAGTTGGCAAATGCTGCAGAGTATCAGTGAAATGAGGAGGGAGAGGAAGCTGAGTAACACTTGAAAGAATCTGTAAGAGGCTTGAAATATCCAGTAGGCCATGAGGAATCACTGAAGCCTTTTAAGAATAAGAAACACAAGATAGCAGAGTAGAAGGACCTTGAGTTCACCTCCTCTCACGAGCACACCAAAATCACAACTAACTGCTGAACCACCATCGATGAAAGACTGGAACCTACCAAAAACGACATTCTACATCCAAGGAGTTAAAGAAGAAATCATGATGAGATGGTATGAGGGGCACACTCGCAACATAATCAAATCCCATACCACCCAGGTGGGCAACCCACAAACTGGAAAATAATTATATTGCAGAAGAAGTTCTCCCACAGGCATGAGAGCTCTGAGCCCTACATCAGGCTCCCTCACCTAGGAGTCTGGCATCAGGAGGAAGAGCCCTCAGATCATTTGGCTTTGAAGGCCCGTGGGGCTTCACTGCAGGAGCTCCACAGGACTGGGGGAAAGAGATTCCACTCTTGGAGGGCACGCAAGGTCTTGTGCACACCAAAACCCAGGGCCCAAGCAGTGACTACATAGGAGTCATTACCTGCTGGTTTGGAGGGTCTGCTGGGCAGGCAGCAACTGTGGCTCTCTCTGGGATCATAAAAGCCGGTGGCAGACATATCTAGGAGTGTTCATCTACGTGAACTCTTGATAGAGGCAGATATCTTGCTTGGGTCTTTGGCACCAAGACCTGGCCTCTTGCAACAGCCTGTAGGCTCCAGTGCTGGGGTGCATCAGGCCAAAAGACCACCCAGGGCAGGAACACAGCCCCACCCATCATCAGACAGGCTGCCTAAAGACTTCCTGAGCCCACAGCCAGCTCTAGATGTTCCCCTTGACACGGCCCTGCCCCCCAGAGGGCCAAGCCCCAGTGGCACCCACCAGTGGTCAGGCACTGGCCCCTCCTACCAGGAAGCCTGCATGAGCCCCTAAACCAGCCTCACCCACCAGAAGCAAGAAAACTATCATCCCACAGCCTGTGGAACTGAGTACACAAACAGGTCAGAAGCTACCCTGGGACCAGCTGGTCCCAGGCCATTGGGTAGCAAGAGGGGAGTGTACTGACATCGGACATCCCCTACAGAGGGCCACTTCTCCAAGACCAAGAAACGTAACTAATCTTCCATATACATAAAAATACAAATAGAAAGTTAACAAAATGAGACAGCAAAGGAATACATTCCAGACGAAGGAACAAGATAAAACCCCAGAAAAACAACTAAATGAAGTGGAGATAGGCAATCTACCCAAGAAAGAGTTCAATATAATGATCGTAAAGATGATCCAAGAACTTGGGAAAAGAATGGATGCACAGAGGAAAAAGCTATAAGAAGTTTTTAACACAAAGTTAGAAAATATAGAGGCAACCAGAGTTGAAGAATACCATAACTTAAATGAAAACTACACTAGAAGGGATCAATGGCAGAATAAATGAGGCAGAAAAATGAATCAGTGAGCAGGAAAACAAATACTGCCAATATTGTGTTTGATTACAGAATTCATGAAAACCAGTAACTGGAAAGTGGATATTTAGGCTTCTGGAAAGTGGATATTTAGGCTTCCCCTGTGCATTCATCATGTAGTTGTTTACCTAAAAATATTCATTAGGTACCGAGGATGACAAGACTTAAGTTGCTATTAGCTCTGGAAATAGAATGATTAGTAATTATCTGCAACATCACAGAATTTATATTCAAGTAAAGAAAACTAAGATAGATATGGACATGCATAGCAGAGGCCCTAACAAACACCTCATCTGTTTGGGCAGAGAGATGGGTTAAGAGTAGGCAGCGGGACAGAAAAACCTCCTAGAAGAAGATATAGCTCAGCTGAGAAGTAAAAAAAGGAACGGCAGTCCCCAGGTTAAGAGGAATCTAAGAGCACTCTGGGCAGAGGAAATAGCATTGTAAACCTCAAGGTCATGAAATCTTACTACAGGAAAACAAAACTGCACTTCAAATAAACAGCTGTGTTGTTTACCTGGATGTATTAATTGGATATATGCTGTACTCCTTCCTTCTGTATTCTTGGCTAAACAGATAAATGGATGTAGAAAAAATTTACTTTCCACTGCTGTAATATTAAGCCTTGCGATGACTGTACTCCTTCTTTTGTTTAAAGGATTCTGCACGCTGTTCAAAAGAGCAACAAAATTGTGTAAATGGCATCAATTATAGATACGATAAGCATCCCTGGTTTATCGTTACAGCAGAAATAATCACCAGCCCTAAGCACAGGTATAAGAATCAGGCTGGCTGTTAGCAAGACTGATCTGATATTTCATAGCCCTAAGACCACTGTTAGTAAAAGACTCAGTAGCACAGAGAAATAAAATTAAAATTACCAGCTTCCAAGAAGGAAAATGGGGACATAGGCATTCTGGTCTCCATGGGGCACAAAGAATATATGAAACAAGAGTAGATTGGGACAGATGGGAAAGGGTTTGCAAGTCATGCTAAGAAGTAATAGGGCGCCATCAGAGACCTGAGCAGGGGAGTGCCTGATTTTCGGCCACAATTAATGAGGCTTTTCTAAACTACTTTAAAAATGGAATGACATGAAGGATAATTCAGGACAATTGCTTCATGGGAATGCTGCAACATTTTTAACTGAATTTAAGAGAGAGCCTTCCAAGTGGTCTGGAATTTGGACCATAATGACATGTATTGTCACCTTCATTGGACAAGATCTTATGAATCCTGCTGAGCTTAGCAAAACTCAATATGGGCAGCAAAGGGTTAAGGACCAATCAATGACCAACTTGATCACTGCCACTAGATTCAACCATAATGGTTATATAACGTATGACATGGAATTTAATACCAAAATGTCTCTATGGCATGTCTGGCTCTTAGCATACTTACTATGTAAACTCTTCCATCATCATAGGTTCATATTCCTTAATTGCTGATCCATTCCACCTCCAGTAGACAAAGTTACTCAACTGGCCGGTAACATTGCAGATCAACTGGAGCCAGGATCCTGCAAAAGAATGTATTTTTAATCATAACATTAATGGACTTTTACCTGATCTATCTAGATTAATAAATGACTGTTGAACAAAAATTTTAAATTATAGGAAAGCAAAAAGAAGAAGAAATTGCCCTAATATCCACCACCGAGAGATAAGCACTATTAGTAACTTTACGTATCTCATTCCTTACCTTTCTGTGCACGTATGCAATTTTTAAAATGGGGTGTCATTTTCCACTATTTGTAATTATTGTACATTGAGAATTTCGGCTCACGTGATTAGCCTTCCAAAATAGGCTATTTCATAGCAGTTTACTATTCCATCATACAGACATACTATGATGAATTCCTTTCCTATTGCTAAACATAATTTGTTTCTAATTTTCCATTATTGTGATTAACATTCCAATGAATGTTCCTGTACATCAACATTGTACATATCCTGAAGTATTACTCTGAATAAAAATCTGGAAAAATTGAGTTAAAAGAGATACGTATTTTTAAAAGCCAAACGCCCTGTCCCAAGGGAGACTATACCAGTCTGCACTCTGTCCAGTAGTGTATGCAAGAGTCATTTATCCCCAAAAGCCCCAGATACCAAGTGTTTTTGGTTAGTCATTGCCAACTGAGAGAAGAAAAAAATTCTATTTAAATTTTCATCTGCATTTCTTGAGCTCATGGTGAATTAACATGTTTTTCATAAGCTTAGTATTCATTTGCCTTTCTTTTAAGAATTGCTTGTTATGGGCTTCCCTGGTGGCACAGTAGTTAAGAATCCGCCTGCCAATGCAGGGGATGTGGGTTCGAGCCCTGGTCCGGGAAGATCCCACATGCTGTGGAGCAACTAAGCCTGTGCGCCACAACTACTGAGCCTACGCTCTAGAGCCTGCAAGCCACAAGTACTGAAGCCCACGTGCCTAGAGCTGGTGCTCCGCAACAAGAGAAGCCAACGCAGTGAGAAGCCTGTGCACTGCAAGGAAGAGTAGCCCCTGCTCTCTGCAACTAGAGAAAAGCCCACGCGAAGCAACGGAGACCCAACACAGCCAAAAATAAACAAATAGAACAAATAAATTAAAAAAGAATTGCTTGTTGTTCCTAATGGCCATTACTAAACTGCATTCTCATATTATTAACCTTACGATGCATGGAAGCTCGTTATTTATCAAGGATAGTAACTCTTTATCATACATGAAAACTACTGCAAATATCTTTCAGAGTTTGTTTTCATTTTGTTATTGTTTATGGAAATTCTTTAGTGTATATATTTTTATTATTTGGCCAAATTTACAATTGTTTTATACTATCTGTTTTCACTATTTTTTTTTTGTTGAAAAGCTCTCTCTACCATCAAATCAGGAAAATATTCCATGTAGTTTTTTCTTTCAGGTATATATGATGTTTGTATTGTTGTGTTGTTTTGACTGTTTTAGTTCTTTAATCTGTCTAGAATATAACTTGGGTATGGTATGAGAGAAAGCTTTAACTTAATGTTTTTATCCAAATAGTTGACTGATAATTCCAGAATCTCTTAGTGAATAATCTCTTCCTCACTAATCTGTTATGTAATGTATGAATTATAAAATATTTTATTTGGGACTTTCTAGGTTGATCTGAATGTGTATACTGACGCCAGGGGTACCACACTCTTAATTATTGCAGTTTTAGGGTAAATATTCATATCATTTAGCTTTTCTTCCCAGTATTATCATAGTAATCTCAGCATTTTATTCTCCCAGGTGAATTTCAGTATCACTTGCCAATTTTTAAGCCCATTCATATTTTTATTGGAATTCCATTAAATCTGTAACTTACTGTTGAAAGTCCATATCTTTACAATTTCCAGTTTTTCATATAGGAAAAACACACATCCTTATTACAGTTTTTCTTAAATTTGTGTTTCTCGAGATTGTTTTTATCATTGCTCCCTTTGGAGCTTTTTTGCATTTTTTTATCCCAGTTGCCTAACTCTCCAAGAACTTTTAATACCACAGATATACACTATATCTATTGATTTAGATTTTTTCACCTCCTAAGAACCAGTTTTCTCCCCATTGCAGACAACATCCCCCCATCCCTTTAAGAATGTATGCTTTAAATCTCCCAGTTTTTTGAGATTTATAGGTCAGAGTTTGTGGGGTTTTTGTTTGGTTGGTTTTTTTCTTCCTTATAAATCCAATATAATTTTTAAAGGTTTTGCTAAGCTATCTTATAGACATCTCTATGGCATTTACTGTTGCAAATAGGATCTCTTTTCCCATTGTTTTCTTGGTTTTTGCTAAATAAGTCTAATATTTTAGAATATTAATTTTATATCTGGCCAATACAATATTTGTAAGTACATAATTATATGATCTGAAAATATTACAGTTCTTTTCTCCCCTACAGTCAGCATGTCTTGGTTCTTTTATCTTTGCATTAGTGGGCACTTCTGGACCATGTTAAGTAAACGGGTTATATGGGCATCTTTGTCTTGTTCTTGACTTCAATGAGAAGGCCTAGACCTGTAGAAGGTTTAACACTATATAGTGTTTCACCATTAAAAATGTTGGTGACAACTGGTTTGAATTGATGTTATTAAGTGCAGAAAGTATCCCTCAATTCCTATTTTTCTAAGTCATTTTACTGGTAATTAATATGAAATCTTATCAAATAAATGCCTGATTATAGGATAAACATATGCCATGGTGATCAGGCCTCTGGTCAATGTGATATATTAAAATTATTGTTTCCTAATGTAAACTTATTTTTAGATCTGTAGATCAAATCTAGGCTTTAGGGCTCTGAAGTATACATTCCTCGAGCATGCCTTCTCAACAGGGCAAAATGTGTTTCTTGGAGAGGACAGCAAGAAAAGCTTAGCTATTGCAATGGTTTGTGGCCTTTCAAAGTGCCATAGTGCATATCTGGGTATTAAATATCTGAGAAAGTAAAGAGGATTAGGGAACAAATGGCTTGTTAGGTGCTACAGGGGAGCAATAATGGGGGAGAAAAGGGTTGAAACACTGCTCTGGATTCTATGGGACAATATTTAAAGTTTTCACATCTTTGTTTACATCTATGAATGTCTTTATATTACTTTCCACCATGAAGAACAACTTGGCCAAGTACAGAATTCAGAGGTCACAAATTTGACCTTCTAATATCTCTGTACAATTGTTCTTTGTCTTCACGCAGTTACTAGTACAGAATTCTATATGCCAGCCTGATTTTTGATCCTCTGATACAAAAATCTGTTTTTATGTTGGGACCAGTGGTTTCCAACAGAACTTTCAGCATTGGCAAAAATGTTCTATGGTTGTGCTGTCTCACATGTAGTCACTAATCACATGTCGCTCTTCAGCCCTTGACTGAGGGACTAATTTTTAATTAAGCTAAATAAATTTACTTAATTTAAATTTACATGTATGTAGCCACACATGCCTAGTGGCTATCGTATTGCATAGCTTAGATCTGAATGCTTATCGTGTTACATCTTTATTCTTGAAATGAACATTATCGCTAACTCGGAAAAATAATTTTCTAGAATAACTGTCTTTTTGGCCTGTTGTCCTACTCTTCTACCTAAAAGCTTAACTCTGATCATAAGAAACCCATCCTGCACCAAATAAATTACATTTCTTATTCCTAGGCCTATTGAACTTGGTCTTTGTTTTTCTTTTAAGATTTTTTTTGATGTGGACCACTTTTAAAGTCTATTGAAGTTGCTTCTGTTTTATGTTTTGGTTTTCTGGCTGCGAGGCATGTAGGATCTTAGTTCCCCAACCCGGGATCGAACCCGCACCCCCTGCATTAGAAGGCGAAGTCTTAACCACTGGACTGCCAGGGAAGTCCCTGAACTTGGTCTTTGGCTGACGTCTTCACGAGTAATAAGTGTCCATAGGAAAGTAAGGGTGGGCCAATCAGACATGGCTAGATGTTTGCCATAAGAGGCAAGAAATCCAAAGAAACATTTAAGACATAATCTGTGCCACTTTCCCTCTAACTTTAGATATATCCACTAAACAGCTTAGGTTGTGTGCAGTAAAGGTACAGTTTATCTTAATCTCGAGTTCAAAAAATCCTGATTTCAGCATATCCTGATTGATTGTAGCCCACTTACCCAAGACCACTTCTATCGTCTCATTAGCTGGACTCACGATCTCAGGTCTCTTGTTCCTGGATTTCACTGAAAGAAAAACATCCATAAGGTCTCTTATAGATCAGAATCTCAAGTGATGACCACGCTTGGCAAAATATACCAACAATATACTACAAGGCATCTGCCTGAAATTCCCTCTACTGGCCAAAGCATATATAGCAGGAGACAGAAGGCCAGAGGTGAAGGTAGGAGGCTGACACAGAGACCACAGCAAAACCCACAGAGTTGGCCCTTCTGAACCCAGAGTTTGGTGCTGCAAAAAAAACCCACACATCACCAGGCCCTGGGTCTCCAGACAAGTGCCCCTCTTCATGCAAATCAGGAAAAACGAGTCGTTGTGGAAAGGGACTTCCCTGGATAGAGCATTATTAACCAGAAGGCCATCTATTGCTAGACCTGCTTGTATTTAGTAACTTTCACAATGACCCAAGAGTGAAAGCCACAATTATTGAAGAATGCCAAACAAACATTTTGGCATAATTTATTAAAATAAGCAGAAAAATACTAAGGAGCTCCAGAAATTAATCTGACTTTTATTTACAAGATGATTGATTGGCTTCAAGAGTTGATCTGGGGCCAAGCCTGAGAAACTATGAATTTGAATGCCCAGTATTCATTCTGCCACAGTCAAAAGAAAAAAAAAAAAAATGTTAGCTCCATCAGGGCAGGATACTGTCTCCTTTGTTCCCTAACGTATACCTAGAACAGTGCCTGAAACATAGTAGATGCCCAATAAATATTTATAAATCCACCTTTACAAGAAAACAAAATACAACCTCACATCTGACTAAGTATATTATTTCTACGTAAGGGATCAGAAAGGATGGCAGAAAGTATTTAAAACCCATTTGACCTATTTTTGAAATTCTGTAGTGCCCTGTTTTCCCTAAAATTTGGTCTGCTGGTCTGGTTGCAGTATCCCAAGAAAAACAAATCAGAGCTACACAATGACCAGAGAGGGGCTGCTCAGGAACTCAGGATGCTTGTGATCCAAGGACTCCTGAAATGTACGAGTCACTGATGCTTGTAGGATGTAGGGGAGGAATTGATTCTGAGACAATAAAATTAACCTTGGAAAAAAAAAATGAATTATTGTAGAATTGAGAAAACAGCTCTCTGAAAAGTGATCATAATCTGGGTTTACCGGGGATAGTCCCTGTTTATGCCTGTTGTTCCAGAGTAATTACTGATAGAGACTGCTTTGACTTTCAAAGTCCTGGTTAAACTAACTCTCTTCTTATCTTACTGAAAGCTTAGAAAACCCTGGTATTTACAGAAAGCTTGAGCATTCTGCCCATCCCCGGGTAACTTGTAGGAGTGCCTTAGTTTTATTCTGTTGTAGTTTTTAATATGAAATATGGTTAATAGAAGCCTCAGGAAAACTAACAAGAATAATCATCATGCACCTACTCATTTCTCATCTGTTTGGCCCCAGGCACAGGACCACAAGCTGAGCACACTTGATCTCTCACTTTTGCAAGAAGCTTGGAAGCTTGAATTTTCTTACAGAGGAGGAAACAGCCTTAGAGGAGTTAAGTGACTACACTAACAGAGATCTAACAAGAGTGTAACTTGTTCCAAAGTTCGTTAGCATCCATCTATCACGCCAATGACTGCTAGACACTCAGACTGCCCAAGTGAGGGATCTCAGAACTGTCGTTCCTCCAATGCTTCTCCAGAGAACCCTCTGGAGAAGCAGCTCTAGCCAGGCCAAAGAACATGCCTCCTAGTTCAGCTGGAACACATAGCTCAGCTCATCCTTGTCTGTTTGATCAGCACTGCCTCTGAAGTAGGAATGAGAAACACATACATAGCACGTAACAACAAAATCTAAACTAAAGCCAGGTGACCTCTGGCAAGTCATCAAGCTTCTCTTGGATTTAGTCCCTCCATAGACAATGACGGTGATATTAGAGTTATGGTCTCTGGGCCTTCCTGGATTTAAAATCCTAGGATTGGAGCTCTGACTCACCTAGAGTAATGAGTTCTATCACCCGGCTGACACGATACTGCTTTCCCAAGTGTGTGTAGGATGCATGACACGTATAGTGCCCATTATGCGCCGTAGTCACATTCGTGATGATGAGTTTATTTGCTATCCCAACAAAGTTTATATTGTCAAGAAGTAGAGGTTTGCAATCCTAGACAGAGGGAGAGGAAGAAGTATTGAAAACCAATTATTCATATAGGTTATTCATATAGGAATATTCCACATTCGTATAGGAATAGAAAGGTTCCTTGCATACAAGTTTTAACATTGCATTTTTTTGCAAAGTCATAATTACATTCCCAGGACTTACATTTTTATGCCTATGAGGCTTGCACTTTGAAGACAAGTGAAGACAAGCTTACTTTGCAAGAGAAACACATTTGAGGAAAGAATGCTAACACTATAGTTGCTTAGTAATGCTATACTTCCATTCTTCACTGATATTATTTATTTTGTATTTTTTAACCTCTACAAGATGATTCTCCACGTAAGCTCCAACAAGCTGGGTAGATCAAAGATACCAGAATATGATGTATTCCATGGAGTGCTGGCCAATCGCCTTTCAGACAGTTAGAGAAACCACTAGGTAATCCAAGGACCACTTAATGTTTGTAATAAAACACAAAATAATATACTTTGTAACAAATAGTTATTTCTTAAAAACCCTAAATTTATAATCATCCTTATCTTTAAACATCTTTCATGCCTACTATACTTTTCTCAACTCTACCTTATTAAACAAAAATGACATATTTTTAGTTAAGCTGCAAATTAAATGTGTACAGTCTTAAAACCTTTTAAAAACATCCTATTAAATTTCACCACTCAAAAGCAAAATAATATGCCAAATGAAAAAGTGCTTTGCAGATTCATCCTATTGTCTGTGATAGAAAACTATTTTATTTGCTAGGTGAGTAGAATGCCATATGTAATATAAAATTACCTTATACCACTGTATTTGGGGTAACTCATTGTTTTCATCTTTGAAAAAATCCAAATAAGGACATACAAGTTGTCCATCTCCTGGAATCAGTAGTCTCTGTGTAAATACGGCTTGTGCATTGTAACACAAGTTAGGCTCATGCTGTACAAACTCTGCAGCTATTTTAGTTTTGAGGCAGTAAGTTGAATTGCTAAAATAAATCAAAATAGGTTTATTAAAATATTTTTCTGTCCTTAACTATTGCAGGTACATACAACACATGTTTGTAACATATTAATTCCTTTCTTACCTCACTGCACAGTAGTAATATCCTGAATCCTCTACTTCAGCAGGAACGAACCAAAGTTTATCTTTGTGCTGATGAATCCTGGAGTCTCTTTCCGTAGATACAGGTGTCTTGCCGTCATTTTTATACCAAATTATAGGGCCTTTGTGTTCACTTAGGATAAGAGGACATGAACGAGCATCAATTTCATGTGCAGACGAAACTAAAATAACTTCCTCTTCACGTTCCTCACATTTATCTTTAAAAGGGAGAAAGGGAAAGTCATTTCTATAAGAAATTTGTCAATGTTTCTTAATGTAATATCTAAGTATAAACACACCAATTATTAAATACGTTAATTTGTGTTATACGTGAGAGTGTTAGTAGCCTTATGATTAAGGGAATCATCTTGGAAGTCTAAAAGATTTCTAGCCAAATCCAGGATGTCACTTACTACTTGTGTCCTTGAGCAAGTTATTTAACCTCTCTCCTCCCCTCTTTACTCAGCTAAAAATTGGGGATAAGGTAGCAGGAAAAGATGGCTGCTTCAGTAAAAAGATGGAATAACCGTCATTTACCCTCCCACATGAACAACTAAAAACTGCACAAAGTATATGAAATAACAATGTTCAAGACATCGAACATCAGGGAATGAAGGACACAAAGGAGGCGAGCCCTAGGGTTTTCCCAAATTACTGTGCAGAGAGTGATTCTAGGCCATGACATTGCTGGGAGGAAATGCAGGCAAAACCCAGTGTTCTCTCTTGAGTTGAGGAGATGGAGCAGGGAATCCAGGTAAACCAAGAGAGTGGAGGGCAGAGTACCAAAGAGATTACAGCTCTACACAGAGAGTAAGCAAGCTTTGGAGGTCTACAGAATCTCCCTCAAGTTTTCAGCTGAGTATCGATTAGCAGAAGCATGAAAGAAAGCTACCCAAGGCCAGAGTGAAAATTGCCAAAAGAATTAGAGTGGATAATACCCGGAGCACACACATGCTGGGAATAGTGGCTGTTCTCAACAGCCAGAATGGACAATCTTATCAGTCATGGGGCATCAGGTAGAGAACCCAGAAGGGTTTTGTCTCAGTAGATGGAGCAAGTTGGGCCTAGAATAAACCTTGTTCTGCTCCTGACTTACAAAGCTTAAAAGCAAGACCTAAAAGGATCAACTATTTCCAAGTAACACCCTTGTAAAAGAACAACGCTCAAGAACATTTTTAGTAATAAAAAAATATCCAATGCCCAACATGGTAAAATCTACAATATCTAGCATCCAATCAAAGATTACTAGGCATGCAAAGAGGCAGCATAATAAAACCAATGTAAAGAGAAAAAAATCAGTCATATCAAAACTGACCCATAAATGACACAGATAATAGAATAGATGGAAAAAATTAAAATAGTTATTATCACTGTGTTCCACTTGTTCAAGGGGCCAGATCAAGCATGTTGAGTAGAGAAATGAAAGAGATTATTTTTAAAAACCTAAATCAAACCCCTAGAGATGAAAACTACAATGTTGACTTTAAAAAAAAAAAATGGATGTGATTAATGGCAGATTTGACACTGCAGGAAGAAAAGCTTAGTGAACTCCAAGATATAGCATTAGAAACTCTTCAAAACTAAACACAGAGAGAAAAATAACAGAACGAAATAAACAGGATTCTAGTTAGCTGCAGGACAACTTCAATACATGTAATAAGAATCCCTGAAGAACAGGAGAGATGGGTTGAACAGGAAAAATATTTGAAGAAATACAAGTTGAAATTTTTCCCGGTTTTATGAAAATGATGTAGTCACAGACCCCAAAATCACAATAAACCCCAAGCATAAGAAGCATGAAGAAAAGCACACCAAACAAAGACAAAAATGATGCAGCTTTCTTGCCAGAAACAATACAAGCCAGAACAGGGCAGAATAAAGATAAGTACTAAAAGAAAAAAAATCATCTACCTAGAATTCTATATCCAGGGAAAGTACCTTTCAGAAATAGAGGCAAAATAAAGACCTTTTCATATTTATAAAAGCTATAAAAATTATCACCAATACACCTGTACTGCCAAAAAATGTAAGGAAGTCCTAATAGAAAGAAAGAAAATAGTATCAGATGAAAACTGAATCTACATAAAGGAATAAATAGCACCAGAAATGTTTACTGCATGGGTAATCATAATTTTTCTTATTATTTAAATCTCTTTAAAAACAACTGAATGTTTAAAGCAAAAATAATGTATTTTGAGATTTATAACACATAAAGAAGTAAAATGTATGGAAACAATAAGGCAAAGTTCAGGAAGGGAGAAGCGGATATATACTGTTTTAAGTTTTTTATACTATTTGTGAATTGGTATAGTATCACCTGAAGGTAAACAGTGATAAGTCATAGATAGATACCATAAGCACTAGAGTAGTTATTTTTTAAGTTATTAATATAAGCCAACCCAGAAGACAAAATAAATCATGAAAATTCTCAATTAATCCAAAAGGCAGCAAAAAAGAGAAAACACATAACAAAGAATTAATGGTACAAGGTGAAAATAAAACAAGATCCTAAAATAAAACCCTAACATATTAACAATCATATTATATTTTTTTCATGGTCTAAACAACCCAGTTGAAAGGCAGAGATAGTCAGACTGGATAAAGAAAGAAGGATCCAACTATATGCTAACATACACACGAACTCACACATAAACACACTTTAAGTGTAAAGACACAAAGATGTTAAAAGTAAAAACAGGGGGAGGGGAGAGAAATATCATGTTAACACTAATCAAAAGAAAGTTTGAATGTTTATTATTATCAGTCAAAGTAGATTTTACAGTGAAAAATATTAACAGGGATTAAAAAGAGTCATGTAATTATGATAAAGGAGTAATTTGTCAAGAGGTACATAGTAATCCTAGACATTTACTCACCTACTGACAGGGCTTCAAAATACATGAAGCAAAAACTGATAGAATTGCAAAAAGAAATAGAGAAACCCACAATTATAGTCTGAGATTTCAACAGTCTCCTCATAATAATTGGTAGAACAAGTACAACAATTAGACAGAAAATCAGTAATGATATAGAAGATTTGAACAACACTATCAACCAATTTGGCATGATCAATATTTACAAAAAATCCCACCCAACAACAGCAGAATACACATTCTTTTTAACTGCACACAAAAGAACTTACCAAGGTATACCATATTCTTGCTCATAACCCAATAGTCAACAAATTTAAAAGAATTCAAAGTATGTTCTCTGGTGACAATGAAATTAAATTAGAAATCAGTAACAGAAAAATATCTAGTAATTCACCCATGTATTTAAAAGCTGAAAAAAAAAAAACACAACAACCAACCAACCAACCAACAAAAAAATCACCCATGCATCAAAGAAGAAATAAAGGGGACTTCCCTGGTGGCACAGCAGTTGAGAATCTGCCTGCCAATGCAGGGGACACAGGTTCGAGCCCTGGTCCGGGAAGATACCACATGCCTCGGGACAGCTAAGCCCATGCGCCCACAACTACTGAACCTGGGCTCTAGAGCCTGTGAGCCACAACTACTGAGCCCACGTACCACAACTACTGAAGCCCGCATGCCTAAATCCTGTGCTCCGCAACAAGAGAAGCCACCGCAATGAGAAGCCCGCGCACCACAGTGAAGAGTAGTCCCTGCTCGCCACAACTAGAGAAAGCCCGGGCACAGCAATGAAGACCCAATGCAGCCAAAAATAAATAAATTAATCAATTTAAAGAAAAATGAAGAAGAAATAAAGGAGGAGATTAGGAGATAAGTCTTTTGACCTGAATGATAAAGAAAACACAACATATCAAAACGTATGGCATGAAAAGGAAACAATACTTAGAGGAAAATTGATAGCACTAAATGTCTGTATAAGAAAAAAAGATCTCAAATTATGACTTCGGATTCCATTTAAGAAATTAGAAACAAAATTACACCCTAAGTAAGCAGAGGATAGTAAGAGATCCAGGAGAAAAATCAATGAAATGGAAAACAAAAACAGAGAAAAAAAATCAAAGATGCCAAAAGCTAGTTCTTTCAGAAAAATCAATAAAATGGATAAGTCTCCTGCCAGACTGATCAGGAAAAAAAGAGAGGTGCCATCTCTCATTAAAATGATTTTAAAAGAGTAATGAGGAAATATTATGAACAGCCTAATGCCAATAAATTCAACAACTTAAATGAAATGGGCAAATTCCTTGAAAGTACAGACTATAAAATCTGCCTGAAGAAGAAATAGATAACCTGAATAGCCCTACAGATATTAAAGAAACGGAAAGTGTAGTTAAAAACCTCCCAACAACAAAAAAAATTTCAGGCCTAGATGGCTTCACTGGTATATTCATAGAAGGACCAACACCAATTTTACACACACTCTTCCAGAAAATTGAAGAGTCAGTAACACTTCCCAATTCACTCTATGAGGTCAGTATTATTCTAATTCCAAAACCAAACAAAGACATTCCAAGAAAAGAAAACCACAAAACAGTCTTCATCATGAACACAGATGCAAAATTTCTTTAAAATATCTTAGCAAATTGAATGCTACAATATATCAAAAAAGGACAATGCATTATGATGTACACAACATCCAAAAAAAAAACAACAACAAAACAAAACTAGGAATAGAAGGGAACTTCCTAAAGCTAATAAAGGACAGCTATAAAAACCTTACAGCTATCATATACAAGATTAGAAACAAGGTAAGAATGTCCACTCTAACCACTTCTATTCAACATTGTATTGGAAGATCTAATTAGTGCATTAAGGCAAGAAAAAGAAATGGCATACGGATTGAAGAGAAAAGTAAAATGTATTTGCAGACAACATGATTATCTATACAGGATATGCTATGAAATCTACCGAAGACCTAGAGGGTTTGTAAGTTGTAGGATACAATATGAATATGCAAATTTGAATGTGTGTGTATATATTACCAAAGAACAATTAGAAACTGGATTTTTTTAAATGCCTTTTACAATAGCATCAAGATATGAATAATTTAGGATAAATGTGACAAAAGATGCATCAGACTGATCCAATGAAAATTACAAAATAAATTTATTTAAATAAATTTTAAGAGATCTAAAAAATTGAAGACGTCTATACTTTGTTCATTGATCAGAAGACTTGATATTGTTGAGCTGCCCAGTTCTCTCCAAACCAATTAATACTCAATTCAATATTATCTTGATTGTGATGATGGTTTCAGGGGTGGATATGTATGTCAACACATCAAATTGTATACCTCAAACATGTGTGGTTTATTGTATGTCTATTATAACCTCAATAAAGCTATTTTAAAACAGAATGGAAATAAAAGTGGCTAGGCACTCAGCAAGGTACCTGCACTGATGGAGGACTGGTAAGTATTTAGCTCCTAGGAGTAACAGTAGTAACAATAACAGTGATAAAAGAGTAAACCTTAAGGTCTCAGCTCAACACACTCTCCCGTTTATCTGGGGTTTGTTCCACCACTCCATCAAAACTGTTCTGATCAAAGTCACCTATGACTTTTAAGTTGCTAAATCAAATCGACAACTCTCGGACGTCATCTTACTTAGCACATCCGCATTGGACACGTGTTATGCTCATCCTTGAAACACGTTCTTCACTTGGCTTTCAGGACACTTGTCTGGTTCTCCTCCTACATTTCAGGCCAGTCTTTCACTGGTTCTTGGATGAATGGAAGCCTGACCACCCATCCCTGGAGGGCTGCAGGGTTCACTCCTTGAAGTTCTGTTCTTTTCTAACCACACTCGCTCCCCAGGTAGACCCATCTAGTCTCAGGGTTCTAATAGCAGCTGCTTGCCAAGGTCTCCAATTTTATACTTCCAACCCCTGGCTCCAGACTGCTTAGTCAACATCTCTATTTAGACATCTAATGGACAGCTAACTTTAACATGTCCAGTCTGAACACGTGACCTTCCCCCCTCCCATCAACGGCAACTCCACTTTGCATGTATGTGCTTGGGCTGAAACCCTTAGTCATCCTTGATTCTTCTCTGTTTCTCACACCCACATCCAATCTGTCTGCAAATCCTGCTGGCTCTGTCCTCAAAGTATATCCAAACTCTGACGACTCACTTCCCCTTGTCACCCTTGAATAAGTTACCATCATAGCTTGCCTGGATTGCCGTAATGGCCTCCTAACTGGCCTCTCTGTTTCTCCCTTTGCCTCCCTATGATCTGTTCACAGTATAAGAACCAGAATGAGCCTTTAAAATATGGAAATTCCCTGGCGGTCCAGTGGTTAGGACTGCGCACTTTCACTGCTGAGGGCCCGATCGGGTTTGATCCCTGGTCGGGGAACTAAGATCCCACAAGCCACACGGCGTGGCCAAAAAAAAAAAAAGAAAGAAAAGTTAGATCACCTCTCTGGTTTTAAACAGGGAACCTACACAGTCTTCCCACCTCAGAGTACAAGCCAAGATCCTTAGAAAGGTCTACAAGGTTCTCTACACAGTCAACCCTCCACCGCCCCCCATTACCTGAATGACCTCACCCCGTATCACATCCCTCAGCACTCCCTCTGCTCCAGCCACAGCAGATTTCAGCCCCTGGAACAGGCCAGTACTCCTGGCCTCAGGGCCTTGGCACATGCTGCCTAGAATACTTCCCCACCCCCAACCTGATCTCTATATAGCTCCCTCCTCCTGCTCCTTCAGGTTCAACTCAAGAGTCAACTTCTCAGTGAGGCCTTTTCTGGCCACACTATCAAAAAAATTTCACCTTCTGCCTACCCCAATCCTCAAAGTGTATACCTTCCTTTTCTGCTTCTTTTCCTCTCCACACTTAACTGCCATATGACATAATATATATTTACTTATGTAATGTATTGTCTCTCTCCCCTACTGGAATGTAAACCCCAGGCAGATATTTCTGTCTGGATTATTCACCACTGTAGCCCCAGCAGCTAGTGGCTGGCACACGGCAGGAGCTAAATGCGTTTGCAGCAAGAGAGGGAGAGGGGAAGAGAAAGAATGAATAAATGGAGAAAACAAAGAACTGCCAGCTGTGGTTCATAAAGACTACATTTAACACCTCTTCTGAATGAAAGCCAGGATTTCCCATCTTACACTCTTCAAGCAGCAACAAAGTGGGAAGAGGCCTAAATTAGACATTGGTGATGTGGATTATAGCTTTTGCTCTGAAACTAGCTGCATGACCTTGGGCTCTTAACCTCACTGGGCTTCAGTTTCCCAATGTATAAATGAGAGAATGAAAAGTAAAGATCTTGAAAGGACATCCAGCAATACAGTTCTGTGACTTGGGCGTCCACAGACACATGTAAGAAAAATGACTGTTAAGCAAGGTACTTCATGTATTCTAAATAACAGATTTTCTTAGCAGACGGGAACACAAGGAAATGCTTAACTCACCAGCCTCCAGAGAAGAAGTCAGTAGAGCTATGAAACAAACAAGCCTGAATAATACTTTCATATTCTCCTGGAGAAACAGAGGAATGAAAGAAAAATTTTAAATGTTACTATTCCCAAAAACATGTCTAAAACTACATACACGGACTCCCCCCCTGGTCCCACCCTTACCCGCAAGTCACACTGATGGGTTAGTCTCCCTACATCATTTATGTGATCGTGCTTCTGGATGCAAACTGGGGAAAAGGGGAATGAAGATTTTTAACAGAACTGGGGACAAACTCACACAGCTTAAGATTAACAAAACTTCCATCATCTGTTCCAACGTTCATTTCCATTTAAATTTCCCCCAAATCTAATCTATGCTACACCCAAAATAGACTACCCACTAGACCCTAAACCATCTTGCCTCTACTTACATGGATGTGTTCCCCACCTGGAATGTACCCACTGCCAGGACCCACTTGCAAAGTCTCCCCATACTTCCAGATCCCGCTACAGCTCACACCTTCACTTTATAAGGTAAGACACTAAACCGTTTGTACGAAATGGTATAGCTGCATAGAAATGCACCAGAAAGACTAAAAGAAATATTAACAGTATATCAAAATTGGGTTGCTTCTTGTGGTTGGTTGGTTTGCCCCTTCTCTGGGGCTTGCTGGGGCTTTTTATCTAAAATTTCTATAATAAGCATGTATTAATCTTATCACAAAGAAAAACAAAAATATAAACAAAACCTCCACAGCCCCCCTGAGTGGTTTAGAAGCAACACTAACATAGCAGCAGCTACAACAGGTATTGATCAGCCATAGGGCTACATATTAAGCTGAGGTCCTGGTAACCTAGCATTTCAATTTCCTAACACTCTGTCCGTCTACTAGGCAGGGGGCGTAATCAGATTAGGCACTTGACTGATGCTGGAAGGAAAGCACGTCCATGGCCTTATCCATAAAACATCCCTAAAATAATATCAATTGAAAAAGGAAAAAAACACTCCATTTTGCCTACTTTTCTAAACTTCTCAAGCCCAAATTAAGTTAATGTTCAGTACAGCCCCCTTTACCTTCTTGAATATTCCTGTTCAGTGCTCCTGAAGGGGGACCTTACAACTACATGCAATAAATTCCAATCTCGTGCTTCCAATGAACTTATTCACAAGTCTATTCAACAACCTATGAATTCCTAATATTCCACAGGCCTCAAACCAAACTCATTCTCCCCACCAGCCATGCTCCCCACCTTAGTGACAGGCACAGCACTGCCACACTCCCACCCACCCAACAAGAGACCCGGGCTCAGTGACCCCGACACCCGCCATCCCCAGAGCTGTTCTCACCAGCCCTAAACAGTCCTGCTCCGGAGATCACCAAACCAGCCCGGTTCACTCATACCCACTGCTGATGCCTCTTTAGCTCAACAATCACCGGCTCCTTCCTGGATTAATTATGCCAACTAGCTCCTTATCAGTCTCTCTGCCTATGGACTTACTGCTTCTATTCAATCCAGGGATCTTACAGACTCATAGTTACCAAGTGATCGGTTCAAAGCGCCTTCACCGGCTCCTCAGTGCACCCCAAACAGTCCGCACCCCTCAGCAAAGCACACAGGTCCTCTGTGCTGAGGCTCTGACTCCCTCCAGACTCAACCCTCTGCCTTCCTTTCCCCCTGCCCAGTCCATACGTCAGCCTTCACCTTGCCCGGTTCTCCAACCTCAGAGCCCTTGCCTTTGCTATTCCCTCCACCCTTCACCTGGTGGTGAAGGTACCTCCCCACCCATCAGGTCTCAGCCGGGGTCACCCTCCTCCCACCAGCTCCAGGGAGCCCCCAGAACCCTTGCCTGGCCAGACCGTCTTTCTCTGGGCCCCTGCAGCAACCTGTGTGAATGCCTTAGCACTTTTCACTGCAGTTACCCCAGGAAAGGGAGCCTCATGGGGGCAGGAACCACAACCCGCTTATCACTGCACCCACAGCTTCCAGCGCTGTGCTGGGAACTCAGAAGCCCTTGATGAGTGCTCATAGAATGAGTGAAAAAATGAACTAAAGAAATAGCTATCCCCTCTACCCGACCTCAGGGGCAATGTCCAGGGCAGACCGCATAACTTCATGCTTCAAAAAAAGCTGTCCTTTTCATTTTACAGAAGATGAAATTTGCCTGTATTCTTTTCTGTAGCCGTAAGTTAACTGCAAACACAAAATATTTTAACTAAGACATCACGAACCCAGATTCTAATAACATGCAATCATTTGAATATTAGCTGGACAATGTTCTACTTAAGAAGTGGTATTAGAAAGTATAAAAAAAGGGACAATGTGCTTTTTAAATGCAGGCACACCTCGTTTTACTGCGCTTCGCTTAACTGCACTTTGCAAATACTGTGTTTTTTAACAAATGGAAGACTTGTGGCAGCCCTGCATCGAGCAGGTCTGTCGGCACCATTTTTCCAACAGCGCCCGCTCGCTTCATGTCTCTGTGTCACATTTTGGTAATTCTCACAGTATTTCAAACTTTTTCCTTACTATTACGTTTGCGTTCATCTGTGATGAGGGGTCTTTGATGTTACGGCTGTAATTTGTTTTGGGGGCACCACGAACCACAACCATATGAGACAGCAAACTTAATTGATAAATATTGTGTGTGTTCTGACTGCTCTACCATCTGGCTGCCCCCCCCCCCAACTCTCTCCTTGGGCCTCCCTAGTCCCTGAGACACAACAATATTGAAATCAGGCCAACTAATAACCCTACAATGGCCTCTAAGTGTCCAAGCAAACGGAAGAGTCAATCAATGTGGCAAATTTCAGTGTCGTCTTATTTTGAGATTGCCATGGCCACCTTGACCTTCAGCAACACCCACCCTGAGCGGTCAGCAGCCACCAACCTCCAGGCCAGACCCTCCACCAGCACAAAGATGATGACTTCACTGAAGGCTCAGATGACGGTGAGCATTTTTTAGCAATAAAGTATTTTTTAGTGAAGGTATGTACCTTGCTTTCTTGGACATAACGTTATTGTTCATTTAATACACCGCAGTATAGTGTAAACATAACTTTTATATGCACTGGGAAACAAAAATTTCGTGTGACTCACTTTATTGCGATATAAGCTTTATTGTGGTGATCTGGAACCAAAACCACAATATCTCCAAGGTGTGCCTGCAAATGCAGGGAAAAAGAAGGCAATCTAAGCGTGAGAGACACCCCCATTCGCATTCTCCTCAGTTTACCCCCAGCATGAGGACAGTAATCCCTGTACCTGATTCAAGCCTTGAAACCTGTCTCAGAGCCATGAGACCACATTCCGTTAGTATCCTGTAATTCTGACATTTTACTCACATAAATCAGCCTTCTCCCGAATTAGTCTAGATTAAGAGTATTATTATCATATTTACCTTGAACCTGTATTCAGATTATTAAATAAGATAGGAGGCTTTGACGTCTTGCAGTCTGGCTTATTAACTATTTCTGTAACCCTGAGGAACTGTGTTCTAAATTTCTAGGCTAGAAGGAAGTAAATAAAGGGTTAAAACATTTCCCAATTACCTGTTCCAGGCCAATCCATTACTCACATTAATTTATTAAAGACACCACAAAATCAACTGCACTCTGCCAGGTGTTAGTTCATTTAGTCACAAGCTCTGGCTTGTTCGATGAGTGGGCAGGGGAGAAGACAAGGAAGGTGCCAGGCTAAATTCATACAGAGTGTGTCTGGAGATATAATTCCAAATTAATTGTGGGCAAACAACGTTTAATAATTGCAAGTCCAAGGACAGTGTGATCTTGGACACACTCCTCCTGAGCCTCAGTTTCCTCGTCTGCACAGGTTGGCAATGAGCTGGATGACTTCAGACCCCTTCCTATCTAATAGTCCATAAAATGCAGGAGCCTGGCCCCAGGGCTCCAGGTTTTACTTCGCCTGCCCTGGAACTGCTCTGGGAAAAAGCAGGGCGGTGAGAGAAGCCCCTTCCCCTCAGTAGGGGACCTTCTGAATCCCTGTCAGTCTCCAGGATCCTAGGGCAAGGGGGTCGGCTCCAGGCCACGGGATGGGGGTTACGAGTGCCATGACTGCAGACAGTGTAGAGGAAGCAGGTAAAGACGTACCATCCAAGGCCAAACTAAACAAAAAAATGAACAAAAACCCCCGTATGTCCCCAAACAATAAAAAATTCCAAGGGTGAAGCCAAACCTGACTAGCCTTCACCCTGCTAGTCCTTGAAAGGCTGGCGAAATCAGAAAATCCCTCAACAACATTTGTGTTCTGCTGTATACCAGGCCAAATCAGAAAATCCCTCAACAACATTTGTGTTCTGCTGTATACCAGCATACACAGCCTGTATGCCAGGCTGTATATGCTAGTGCCAGGGACAAAAATAATTTTAAAAATTCAAAATAAATAAAGTGAAATGTAAAACAAGAACCTGCTCTTCAAGATGGTCACAATTTAGCCGTCAGCCACATGTGATCACGCAATACATCCCACATACCCATCACTGGCACACTGGATAAAAGTTCAGCCTTTGTGTCGCAGTTCCCCCTTTGGACAAAATGGGGATGACGATAACAGTATTTGTCCTTGAAGGCTGTTGTGGGGACTAAGTGAGTTGTCACAGATGAAGGGTTTAGAACATTGTCTGGCAAATGGTCACACTCTGAATTAGTTATTATACGTCACCCCACGCTCTGATGACAGATGTAAGTTTTGGTAAAATGTTCTCAGATATCCATTCATTTCCTTATTCATCTGCTGCCAAATCAACAACTGTATATGGAAGATCTACTACATGCCTGTGTGTACACTTGGTCCTGGAAACAAAACTAGGAATAATGACCCAGGGGCTCGAGGAGCTCACCAGCCAGCAGGGAGGGTGGACATGTCTGCGGAGTTACACCACAATGTGGGACTGACTGTCCACGGGGAGAGAGATGCCCCAGGTTGGAGGGGAGACAGGGCCTAACACGCCCTGAAGGAGGGCTTCTGGACCAGGTGAGCCTCACGGTGGGGAGAGCACGGGGGAGATTCATCATGTTCCGGAGCATAAGTCAAAGGTGAGGCGCCGGGACTTCCCTGGCGGCCCAGTGGCTAAGACTCCGCGCCTCCACTGCAGGGAGCGCAGGTTCAATCCCTGGTCGGGGAACCAAGATCCCACGTGCCGTGCTGGGTGCGGCCAAAAAAAAAAACAAAGGTGAGGTGCCAAGAGGCAAAGCTGGAGAGACGGAAAGTGCCCAGGACGCGAAGGGCCTTGCTGACAGTTGAGACTGCCATTTGTAGGTGGCAAAACAATCACTTAATGGTTTTAAGCCACAGAGTGGTATACGATCAGATTTTCGTTTTTTAAGGAAATTTTGGCAGCCATGTGGAATATAAACGGGAGAGCAGGTGTCTGGGGAAGGAAGGGCTGTAGATGAGCAGGGATGCAGGCATGAGCGGCCAGCAGTGACAGACAGACGGAAGGGGGCAAATCTGAGACCCACTCAGAGGCAAGCCAGAGAAGGGGTCCGGGACCCACCGGCCCTGATTCCCTCAGGTGTGACCAGCAAGGGCAGGGCAGGGGTGGAGGGCAGGTTCCAGCACCCACACAGCCGAGGAGATGCCTGGGGTGTCCCTCACTGCACCACCGGCCTGGGTCTCCTGAGACCATGTAACAGAAATCAAGAATTCGATTGTGAGGTGGAAATTCAGTGAAATGGACATGGAACCCGGGATGATCTGGAATTGAGGCAGCTCAGATCTGCACTGGGAGCCACCGTCACGTGGTCACAGCTGAAGCTGAAGGGGAGGCGACCCCGAGAAAGCGGGTGAGCAGTGCTTCTTAATGGGTTCACAGACCCCTTCAGAAATCAGACAAAACCACGGAGATGTCCCAAAGAAAAATGTACCGCCAAAACCAAAATATTTGGTATACAATGGGAAATAGTCCAGAACTACCTGAAACAGGGTGGAGGACTTCAGCTGTTGACGAGAAAAGGCCGGCGGGCCCCTGGGGTGAATCAGCCCAGTAACTGTGGAGAAGGCCTTGTCTCGTAGGAAGTGACCTGCTCCTTACGAAGGAGTCACCATCTTCCGGGGGCGCATCTACCTGGGGAAGGAAATGCACACACAAGCATGAGCTGGAACAAAGAACCTCAAGTCCCCGACCACCACACAGATCTCAAGGGGTCCAAAAAAACAAAACAAGCTTACAAAGATGAGACACCTGTTTAAAGGGCACGTGTTCCACAGTCCTTTGAGAAAACAGTTTCAGAAAATCAAGTCAGGGGTGAAGAATACAGAGGCTGACAACCCCTAGTTTTTTATTAATTTTTATTGGAGTACAGTTGCTTTACAATGTTGTGTTAGTTTCTGCCGTACAGCAAAGTGAGTCAGCTATACGTATACATATATCCCCTCTTTTGGATCTCCTTCCCATGTAGGTCACCACAGAGCACTGAGTAGAGTTCCCTGTGCTATCCAGTAGGTTCTCATTAGTTATCTATCTTATACATAGTATCTATAGTGTATATATGACAACCTCTAGTTTGTTTTGATTAAATGCACACACCTGGCACTTTGCTGCACACAGGGATGAGTCAAACCACCTCGGGGAGCCCACCACTTAACACACCTGGCCACTTTTAACGCACCTGGCCACTTAACACACCTGGCCACTTAACGCACCTGGCCACTTAACGCACCTGGAGAATAATGCTCAGGGAAACACACCAGATGCCAGGAAAACCTTCCAGGCCCTGTTTAATAACAGTCACACCCTCAGAATCTTCACTCTTCCTTTGCACCAAGCATATTAACACACTGGCATTCCAAATTACATAACTTAAGATAACTTCTAAAAAGCTGAGCTGGGAATGCCCTACTGTGACGTCCTCGAGACGTTTCACCATTCATTCCCTGGTTTTGAAGTTTCCTTTTAGTGTTTTGGAGTGTAATATTTTTTTCTCAGGTCTGAATCATTTCCTTAGGCCTCTGAGAAGCTTGTAAGGCCTCAGCATAAGGCCTTTTAA
Source organism: Eschrichtius robustus (assembly GCF_028021215.1). Taxonomy (NCBI): domain Eukaryota; kingdom Metazoa; phylum Chordata; class Mammalia; order Artiodactyla; family Eschrichtiidae; genus Eschrichtius; species Eschrichtius robustus. The sequence goes on along the minus strand of NC_090838.1, from coordinate 90,788,615 downwards.
CGCCCAGTGGATAAAACAGCCTAATTCAACGCCAAACATTCTGCTTAGGCTACACGTGCTAAATGCCACCCTTGTTATTCATTTTGGACTTAAGAGAAAGTACAGGGCATCCCATCAAGGTGTCAGAGCTCGTCATCATGAATCATAACAGGACACGAGATCAAAGACAAGCCTCCCAGATAGTCCCGTCTGCAGGCCCAGCAAAGGGCCCTCCCCACCTCCAGTCGTGTGGCCCAGAATGACCGCAGCTGATGGCGGTCCCGTGGATGACGTCTGGGAGAAATTAACAGACTCGGGGAGGGATGGACGGGCAAGCGGACCGGATTTGTTTGGAAGGCCCAGGAAACCTTCTGCAGGGAAGGACACCCCACAGCCCTCTAACCACTTCGCTTCCCTCTTCCTCTTTGCTCCAGAAACTTCTTAAAAGGATTTTCATATCCACTGCGGAATGGCCTGCCCTCTGCCCCCCCAGTCTCACGGCCCCTGTGAAATGAACAGCCCAGGCCACCACACGCTCCTGGTTGCTCCATGCAAAGGGCCCCCCCGTCCCCATCTTACTGGAAGGCTCTGCAGCACGTGGCTGCACCCACCGCCCCTCCTTCCAGACTCCCAGGGATGAGGGTCCACCCCCACTCCTCCATCACCTTCCTGGCAGTCTCCTCTCTGGTGCATCTGTAAGGCCTGTGCCCTTCTGCGTCCTCAGTGCCTGCACAATGCCTCCCAGGACTGCCATTCGATGCGACCCTTCCTAGTTGGCTGGCTTCTCCTGTGACTTCTGACCAGCTCTGAGCGGATTCTGATCAAGAGCCTCTCCCAGGGGCCCCCGCACACACCCCTTCCTCCACAGCCAAGAGCACCAAGTCACACGGGTTCTCCCTGGCACTCTGCACCGGGTGTCTCAGACGTGGGCGCGGGGACGCAGGGCTCTGGCCGCGCCGGACGGCTCCCCTGGTCGCTGGACTGTCCTACCTGGCCAGGAGAGAAGGGTACAGGGCACACCCACTCCTCTCCCGAACTCCTGGGAGCAGGGCCCACTCCTACACATCCTGCACGAGGGAAGAGCTCAAGAAATACTTGCGGGAGAAAGGGCAGAAGGAAAGAGAAAGGGAGGGAGCGAAGGAAGGAACCCGCCTACCATCTTTGCACTAGACCAAAGAGAGACCAAAACCCGCCTGGAATCGAGGCGGGGGCGGATGGGATACGGGTACACGTGTGAGTCAGAGAAGAGAAGTTCGAGGGGAACCGTCACTGGGGGCTGGAGCCGGCCGAGACTCATGCTGGAGACGGTGGGCCACTTCTTAAGGCGTGGGACAAAGGCTCACAGCTGGAAGGCAGGGCGGCTCTGCGGGAAAGGGCAGCAGAAGCAGGACTGCAGGAGGAGCACTTCAATGCCAGAAGGGATACTGGGTGAGCCTCACTCCCCGCCCGCGTCCAGAGGCGACAACCTAGCAATGTCCACGGTGAGTTTTGAAATCGGTTTGTAATAAAATTCAAACTGTCCTTTTAGAAAATATCGACAACAAAGAGTCACCGAATTATTCCACTGTGTTATTTTTCAGGTGAACTGTCCACATAAAACGATTAATTCCCCCAATCAATGAACAAGCCCTGAGACACCGCCCGGCCTCCTTTCCTGCCTCGATGTAGGATGCCTATACCACATACGAAGTTTCCCAGACCTGCTAACATCCCCTCCATAGCAGCTTCCAGCTGATGTGCAGGGGTGCAGCAGTGCACTGAGGTACCCCACTGCCCGACCCAGGGCCGTCGTGGGGGGACCTGGGTCCACAGGCCTCGGCTACTCGCCCCACCTCCAGCAGCCTGGCCCGCTCACGACAGTGCACCGTGGAGTGGAAACACAAGGCGCGACTTTCTACGACGCTCGCTGCAAAAGCCAGCCCTGCTGAGCTCCCCAAGCACAGCTCCCGTTGCTTTTTGGTGATACCGTTTGGAAACTAGTAATCACAGCATGCCTATGTGGCACATGGAACATACATAGAAGGCTAGTGGCTTATTAAAGACAAAGTGAAAGTACAAATGTGAGGCATAGAGCAATTTCCTCCTAGACCCAGAATGAGAAACTTCAAAGTGAGCTAATTTATAAGAACAGAGATTAAGCATGAGAATTTACAGTGAGCATACTGGCCCCAACCAAAGCCCCCCCCTTCCGGGAAGGACTGACTTTATCCATAGTGCCTTGCTGTCACTGCAAGAAGTTCCACACCCAGTGCAGACAAAGGAAAAGAGACATGGGGGTGGGGTGCTGTCATGAGAACCCAAGGGGTTTCCTCAAGTCCCAGAGCCACAGTGAAGGGCGGGGCAGGGCATTTGCTCCTACTTTGTGGCCACAGAGCATCTGTTAAGGCCTTCTTATTCTTGAGGAATTTCCTTCTTGTTTCTAAGGAATTTCCTTCTTGTTTCTGAGGAATTCCCCCTCTCTGTGACTCTTGCCTTCCAGAACAAAAGCCAGGCAGAGGACTGAGGTGGCGCACAGCAGATGCGCCCCAGATGCATGAAGACACACTGTTACGTGGGCCCAGTGTCCGGGCTGCACCCTCCCACACAGGGTCTACAGGGAGCAGTGTCCAGTGGGGCTTGAGCAGTTCCTATCTACAGTAAACTCCAAGCCTGACTCCCTGGCCTGCCCCCAGCTCCATCCCATGTTGTGAGGGCCCTGAGTGTGCATACAGGCACACATCCTCCTGACTGGCCCTGGCCACTCTGCAGACCAGGGAGGCCCTCAGGCAGTGGAGTCCCCAGTGGACAACCCAGGAAAGAGGGTTGCACATGCCCTGGAATCCAAGTCCAGGTTATCTTGGGCCCCTGGACCATCCCTGGACCCTGGACCATCTTGGCCCTACAGACTCCTAGCCATGCCGAGGCCAGCAGCCGGCTCTGAGAAACAGAACAGAACCCTCCAAAGTACAGGGCCTGGGTGGGATCTCTCCTGCCAGGTCTAAGGGAAGTTTCTGGAGAAACCCAAGGAGAGACATGACAACACTAGGGGGCCCCATCCTCTTCCAGGGACCTTAAGTAGCAGAGCCCCGCCTCCTAAATATAAAAGGAAATCCTAATGGTACTTTCCACATTTCCACCTCATGCCTACTCACTCTCCACACTGAGCACCGCGTAAAGACACGGACGGCATTATTTACTACAACTTCTCATCCCAAACATTAATCAACGTGGCCTCCACGTATATCGGACATCATGGGAAAATATTCAGAGAATGACGCTCCAACTAATTCACCTATAACTAAGCAGGTACAGTGGATGAGCCCCTGGGGAAAGCAAGGACTATAAGGCAGGTTCTTCAGCTCATGAAATGTCACCACCCACATGTTCTATTGAAAATCAGTGGAAACATGCACGGGGAATGGATGACGGTATTAAAATGAAGCTCATAATTATGATGTTCACCTGTTACCAGCATTCAACCAGCTATTAAACAGTCGATATTGTTCAGACCAAAAATGTCAGTTTTGGGAACTTATAAAGCCAGGGAACTACACGATGGTGGGAAATACTTTAGAATTCTGTGTTTACACAAGTCCTTGTTTTTTTAAACTAGAGCTACAAATCCCCCCCCAGAGAAGCTGTAGATGGCCAGGGAACTCAGAGCCCGTCTTCCAGGGGTCAGGATTCTCCCTGAAGCTTTTCTAGGGGGAGTTATTATTTTTATATTAGAGGATACAGGGCTATGTCATGAAGAGGAAAGAAAAATCTCCAAGAGATAAAACATGAGGCAAAGACTGTTGGTGGGAATGTAAATTGATACAGCCACTATGGAGAACAGTATGGAGGTTCCTTAAAAAACTAAAAATAGAATTACCATATGATCCAGCAATCCCACTACTGGGCATATACCCAGAGAAAAACATAATTCAAAAAGACACATGCACCCCAATGTTCATTGCAGCACTATTTACAATAGCCAAGTCATGGAAGCAACCTAAATGCCCATCGACAGATGAATGGATAAAGAAGATGTGGTACATATATACAATGGAATATTACTCAGCCATAAAAAGGAACGAAATTGAGTCATTTGTGGAGACGTGGATGGATCTAGAGACTGTCATACAGAGTGAAGTAAGTCAGAAAGAGAAAAACAAATATCGTATATTAACGCATGTATGTGGAACCTAGAAAAATGGTACAGATGAGCCGGTTTGCAGGGCAGAAATTGAGACACAGATGTAGAGAACAGACATATGGACACCAAGGGGGGAAAACCGCGGTGGGGTGGGGATGGTGGTGTGCTGAATTGGGCGATTGGGATTGACATGTATACACTGATGTGTATAAAATTGATGACTAATAAGAACCTGCAGTATAAACAAACAAACAAAACAACTAAGACTAAACTTTCATTGGGTTATTTGTATGGAAATATGTTAATATAAATGTTTCAGACATTACATGAAATTTCTAAAAATCTTATATGTTCTGGTATAATAAGTCATAATTCTAGTTATTACTTTAAAATGTGTATCTCAGAAATAACTAAATTTCCTTGTCAATTGCATTATTATGAACTTTCATCAGATCTTTAACCGTGGTCATTTTTAAGTCTTTTGTCATTTACAGACAGTTCTGGGTGTACTCTGAAGCTTTTGCAAATGTGTTCCTATAAAAGGGTTTCATCTTCAAGGAATTCATGGAAAAGACTCTGACAAGTGCAGGTTTCTGGTAACTGGCTGTACTGCTGAACTGAATGAATAAGCATTTTCAGAACTCTAATGAAAAACTGATGAACTCATAAAAGTGCTAACAAAAGATCAAGATGAAAAAGAAAAATTAATTACATGGGACTGAGTGAACCGATGAGGATGAGTATAATTTTTGTGACTTTCTGTTTGAATAAAAAAAAAAAAAATCCCACAAGGACTGAGAGACAAAAAATATACAAATCAATTTTCACTGCAAAGTAAAGGCGCTGTTACAGTGGAGGATTACTGGACTGAATGTCAATATTATGACATAGCATGAGTGTGTTTCGTGTTTGGTAATTGCAATCATTGTTGCTTTTGTTGTGGTCATCCATTTACAATGCTTGGTGTCAGTCAAAAAACAAAAACAAAAACATGAGGCAAAGAACTATCCCTTAAGGTGATACCGTGGAGTGCTGGGTTGAGCATCTACTCTTCACTCCCCAAGAGGAGTATTTTGGAGGTAAGATCGGAGAGGCACTATCCTGCGTAAGCACCGTGGTCATCTCTATTCCGTCCCAACCATGAGAAACGGATGCACTGGGGTCCCACAGACTCACACCCACCAGGCCAGGCACACAGAGCAGCCCAGCCCCAAGGATGGAGGGGGCCCCAGGACAGCTCCATACGGGGAAGGAGAACATGAACGTGACCGCCTGGGGGTCGCCACGGTGTGCCCCCGACGTGACATGATGACTGTTCCCATTCTGCAGAGATGAACAACACACAGACATCCCGAACCCCGACTATGTGGTCGGCATGGCTGTCACGGATCTCCCCCCAAGAAAAAGCTTTCCACAGCTCTGAGCAAACAAAACCACTCCCACCACAGAGGTAAAAGGAACACTTATCCTCTCAGAAAATCCAAAAAACCCTGAAATGTTGGTGATCCTCCTCTCAGGGGACAGATCCAAAAGGCTAGCTCACAGAACTATTTGACTTATTTACCCAAACAGGACAAGGAAAGTTGCTTTTTTTTTTTTTTTTTTTTTTTTTATCATAATGGTATCATGTACAGGACATGAAAATAAAATAAAAATAGCCACAGAGATTTCCGGTGTTGCTAGGAAATCTAAGTTATTCAGCTCTCACACGGCTCAAAGCCACCAGATTGGTGGTGTCATGTGGGTTTTAAGGGCAAAGGGGGGCTTCCCTGGTGGCGCAGTGGTTGAGAATCTGCCTGCCAATGCAGGGGACACGGGTTCGAGCCCTGGTCTGGGAAGATCCCACATGCCGCAGAGCAACTAGGCCCGAGAGCCACAATTACTGAGCCTGCGCGTCTGGAGCCTGTGCTCCGCAACAAGAGAGGCCGCGATAGTGAGAGGCCTGCGCACCGCGATGAAGAGTGGTCCCCACTTGCCACAACTAGAGAAAGCCCTCGCAAGGAAACGAAGACCCAACACAGCCATAAATTAAATAAATAAATAAATAAATAAATAAATAAATAAATAAATAAATAAATAAATAAAAGGGCAAAGGGGAAAATGAGGCACAGAGGGAGTAACTACCGTCACAAGAGGGCTACAGACAGGAGTGGGCTTGACCGCTAGGCTGGAGTTTGGCAAGGTCTCCACCTTGCCTTCCTTGGGCTCCTGGACAAGAGAAACCAGACCCGGTGATGGGAGTGACTGTGGTCTCCATCCCTGGTGACCTTTTAAGGGCACCGCCTTGCCCCTTCCAGAATCTCATCCTGAAGCATAGCCCCAACCCAGACACTTGCCAAAGGCTCTGAACTGAGTCCGGCCACACAGGACTTGCAAAACGTCAACTGTGAGAGACAGAATGCCCCGAGCACTGCCTTCTGGTCAGCTGAGAACAGAGTGGCGACTACAGGTGAGTCTCAGAGGACCAGACAGTCTCTACAAGAATCTTCCAGTGTCTTCACTCCTGTGGGTTTTTTTAATTGAAGTAAAACATGCATATGATGAAACACACAACAAATCTTAAGTGTACAATTCCATAAACTGTGCCAACTGTATATACCAGGAACACCTCCATTGGGATATAGACTGTTTCCATCCCCCCTAAAGTTCCCGGGTACCTCTGAGCACTCAACCCCCCCCCCCACAACCCTGCTGCATGCGGCCCTCACCGGTCTGATTTCTATCACCTCCTCTGCGACCCTGTGACAGTTCACGCGCACGCACCCCGCCGGCCAGCTCACACCTGCTACTATGAGTGCCCTGCTATTTCAGGGCGCACACCTGCATTGGCGCTTTCATCGCTTACCACCTAGTGATGCAGTGAAAGCCGTGGTTCTCCATGGGGCCAGCATTTCCCCTGAGGGAGCACATTTTGGAAACTGTGGGGAAGGGGACCCTTTGGGTAGCCATTTAGTGGCGGAGACAATGGACGCTACACATCGGGAACGGCCCTACCCAGCGAAGACCTGTCCCTCATCCTCCTTGACTTCCAGGGTCCTGCAGACATTCATGGCGACAGAAGCATCGTTTACCACTTTGGGAGCCTAGCACCCCACTCCACGCTCCACTCAGATAAAATATATTTTGTTGACACAGTTTCATCCCCCTGAATTTTCCGGGGGATGCAACCACTGTGATAACAGAGGGAGGGCTGGCCCTGGACCACCACTTAGACCTTAGACCTTAGACCTTGATCAGGAGTCAGTCCTCATCACGGGCAGCGCCCCATGTCCTCACACTCGGTCTGCATAAAGCACCGCTGACCTCACAGGTCCTGGTGTGGCTCTGCCCAAGCATTCACACACCAGAATACACCACTTTAACCCAAATTACTTTACTTATTCTTTACACCTACTATTATATTGATTATATTATATTGATTATTTGGAAATTATGTTGTAGGTAAGTTTTATTATATCATTTTGGAATTGTAAAAGGGTGTTTACCATATTTGCATTCAAAGGGGGTATTGGGTTTCGAATGAGGCGAGAAGCACTGGTCTAAAGCGACAGCATCTAACTCTTAATTTGACTCTTGGTCAGGAGCCATCGGCTGTATTTTCAGGGATCCATGAGTTCTCTGGTTTGGGAAGCCAGAGGTGCAGAGCCCGGCGTGCCAAGATGCTCCTTCACCCCCATCAACAGCACCCTGAGTCCCGCTGAAATGCACCAAACGGCACTTTTAGCGGGGGTCCCTGAAGAGATGCCCTGAAACTCGCTCTTTGTACCTCTTAAATGGGGACCTTCAGGAGAGAGTTCCCGCTTCTCTCTACCAAGAATGCTTTTGCATCTCCTGAGGACTTCCTTTTCATCTTGAAGACACGGGCAGCTGTGCTCTGCCAGGTGTCCCCTCTCCCACAGCCTGCAGGAAAGTGTGTTGTTGCCGTCGGCCTTGACTACTCGTTAGAACCACCCTGGGGGCTTTAGAAACACCAGGACCCGGGCGCACCCCGAGATGCTCGTTAGGTTGCTCTGCCGTCCGGTCAAGCAGCGCTGGGAGGGCCCCGGGGCGGTGCAGAGGAGCCAGCACGGCCGGGCACTGTGCTTTCCTCCGCCCCTGCAGCCCCGCTTGGGTCACCTTACAAGATACACACTACTACGTATAAGATAGTTAAACAACAAGGACAGGGGACAATATTCAATATCTTGTAATAACCCATAATGGGAACTAATATGAAAAAGAATATCTATATAGATGAATAACGGAACCACTTTGCTATACACCTGAATTATTGTAAGTCAACTCTACTTCAATAAAAACAAGTACATAGTTCATCAAGCTTTACCTTTTATACATTTCTAGACTCCTCTTTGTCTCCATTCTTGTTTTACTTTCTTCCCATTGTTAATTCATAGCATCTTACAAATCCTTTCCAGAACAGGTAGGAATGAAAAAATTGTCTGTTACTCTGCCGCATGCGTAAAAGAGGGGACAGCGCCGAATCCAAAGGTGGGCCGACAGGAAGACGCAAGCAAGTGCCTGCTTGACAGCAGCAGATGGGGAGCATCGTGGGGCAGAGCCCCTGATGATTTCTGTCCTTCAAAGCGGCAAGTTCACATTGAGTCTATCATGTACCATCATAATAACAACCTCTGCGCTCCCCTACCCGCTATGCTATGGTAGCTTCCCTGCGATTGTCCAGCTCTGCCACTTTGATCAATGACATGTTCTCTCCACAACCTCTCTACCTACTTCCAGGTGGACACACCTCCCACCGATGCATCCCCGTCACAGGCTCTCCATCTGTCCTGGTCCAAGGCCATGGCTGAGCCAGAGTATATCAAGTGATGTCCTGCCTGAGGGCAGTCCGTTTCCCCACACCTTGTCCAAGGGGGCAAATTTCCAAGAACCGCATTATGCAGAGAGACCGCCAATGTCCTGTGACTTCATCCAGAGGACTCCCATCCATTAGAGGACAGGAATTTGCATCTATCTTGTTCACTGCTCTATCCTCAGTACATGGAACAGTCCCCGGCACACAGTAGACATCCAATAAACGTTTGTTAAGTGAATCTAAAATTAAATAGTGTTTCACCAACAGTGAAGGAATTACTCAAGATGCTACGTGTTTCAGAGCCATAAAAGAAAGCCCACAAAGGGCCCTGCAGAGCCTATTAGAAACGAGGAGGGTTTTTCCTGCCTCTGCCAAATTCATGTGAGAATTCAGGTCAAGTATCCTTTCTGGAACCACACGGAGGCCCCCTGAGGACATTCAGGTGCGGGAGGTGCTCCACACACAGCAGAATGGCACCCAGCCAAACAAGACACAATAAATCAGGGCTCCCACACAACTGCCACACCCCTTCTCCATCAAATCCCATCCCAAAGGCCCCACGTTTTTGTCTAGCACAAAACTTAAGGTAGGATACGAATACAGAATATTAAATGAAATACTGAATAGGATATACTAGATAAGAAACTAAAAGGAGTCCAGAGAGAAAACGATGCCTGTAGCTGCACAGCAGATTGGGTGGGGAAATGGTAGCCACCTTCCCCAGCGCCACCCGTAGTTCTCATTTTCTTAACGGTCCCAGAGTCCCATTTTGCACATTCACCTTCCAGAAGCTCTGGAAGGCAGGACCACTGGGAACTATCATGTCATAAAGTAGAAGCCATAGGGTGTGGAGTCCAGAGGTCTCTGTCTCCTTCTAGATGCCAGCCCTCCAACAAGTTAACCACCCTGTTTAAGCTTCTGCTTCCTCCGCTGGAGCAGAAGGGTGATAATTGCATGTCTCTCACAAGACTGCTGGGAGGATAAAAGAGCAGTAAGTGTAAAGGGCCTTCGAGGCTCATGTCAAAAGCACAAACCCAGAGGCTCCTAGCAGAGGGCGGACCTGCAGGCCCCAGATGTGCTGGTTTCTGCTTCAGGCGGAGCAGCCAAGTCCCCTGGCGGCTGCAGCCGGGTGTCCCCCCAGTTCTATCCTCTAGGTCAGGCGAGGCCACACTGGATTGCCAGCCACTGGCTAGATGTGAGCTCAGAAATGGGATCTCCCTATTCACCAGTTAGACCCCAGTTCTACCTATTTCCACATCTGTCTTTTAAGTAAATCTAAAAGAACTGTACAGTGTTTGACCACATTGAATGGATGTGACCCCCAGGCATGGCAGAAGAAAGTGGTGCGGTTCAGTAGATTCTGGATTCCCGCAGACCTCGACTGGAATCGTTATTCTGTGGCACCATATTCTCTCCAAGCCCCGGGTTCTTCCTGTTTAAAATGTGGAGCGTTGACACCTAGAATTCAGGTTTGTGTCAGGAGTTGTATATAGGTATATATATATATATATATATAATAGTTCCAGACACATGCAGATGTGCAAAATGTACCTAAACACATACAAAGACATCTAATGTAGCTACTTTTTAATTAAATTCGAAATATTAAAACAAATAATCACTAACCTAATTTTAAACCTTCTATTTTAGGCACCTTATAAATAATATATATGGATAAAATGGACAAAGTGCTAATCTATGTAGTGTCAAATAACTATTCCATGCCATGCTGCTTTCAGGATTGGTCCATATCTTTTTAAAGCTCCCTTCCTATGTAATAATGTACCTTTTCAAACTTGTCTTTACATTAGAAAATTACTTAGGGTGTTGGTAACACAAATCAAATACAAAATACTTTCAAATAAAAAGATTTGAAGTAAAAAAAAAAAGTGTAAAGGACCTTATAAACTGTAAAGTGCTGGACATGCCTGTTGTGAATGAGTGTCTTCCTGGTGTCCGTAGCTTCACAACCCAGCATCATCCTTCATCTGAAGGGGTCACAAGTTACCCCTCCCCACTGTGTTTAGGGAATTCACACCTTATCTTCTCGAGAAGACAACACTTTTGACCCTAAACCCCAAAGAGGGCCACTCCCAAATCGGTTGAATTTGGCCGGATTAAAACGCCTGGAAGCAATTTACAGACACACCCTAGAACAACCCTCCAGAAAGATTGCCAAGTTCCCCAAAGACAGATTTGAACAACTTTTACTCCTGCTTCACACAGGAATAAACCCCCCCCCCCCGCCAAAAAATAAAAATAAACCCACAAATCAAACTACCATCACCTTCTTACACAACAAACTGACAACCAAGGGTAACAGAAAGGACGCTTTCTGCGCGCTGCACAGGGAAAGGGGACTCTGCGAAGGTGCCAAAGCCACAGTCGCCCCCCCCCCCCCGCCCCCCTGCCAAACCCTACCCGCCTGAACCCCGACCCCGCACCCCAGCGTCCTCCTACCTGGGCGCCCCGCGGGCAGCGAGCGGGGAGGCCGGCCGGGCGGGGGCGCCCTGGGAGCCGGGCGAGAATCACATCCCCGCGCTCGGGCCCGGGCGGTGCGCTCCCAGCCGGCTCCGCCCTCGCGCCCGGGAAGCGCGGCTCTGGCTCCGGCTCGGGCTCCGCGGGGCGGGGACGGCTCCCACCCCGCCCAACTCGGGAGACTGGGAGACGGCCAGCCCTTTCCGGTGCCGCCCTCCCCGGGCATCCCCGCGGGGGACCCCGGACGGCTGCCACGCGCTCCCCCCGGACTGAGACGGAGCGACTCACCGAGACCTCGCCAGTCGGTTGCCCCCCCTCCACGGCGGGGTCCCTGGGCACGATTTCTAACAGCGCTCCCGGCTCCCAGGCTCCAGCGACACTCACCCTTCTGTCCCCGAGCCTGACCGGCGGCCGGCCTCCGGAGCTTTGTGAACTTGGACGAGTCGGAACTTCTGCGAACCTCTGTTTCCTCTTCTGCGAAAAGGGATCGTAACAGCACCCACCTCGTGGAGCGGTTGGGGCGATTAAAGGATTTAATGTTGTAAACCTGGGCCAGGCGCGGAGTTGATACTACACGAATCACCTGCTACTTTTATTGTTACAGTTAAGCGCCTGAATGGAAAAGCAGCAGTGCAAGTGGTACAGTCTTGATACCAGACTTCTTGGCCAGACCTCGTGTGCTTTTAAGCTTAAAACCTACTTACCCAACCGGTTCGTTTTTGTTTTTTTTTTTAACATCTTTATTGGAGTATAATTGCTTTACAGTGGTGTGTTAGTTTCTGCTCTATAACAAAGTGAATCAGTTATACATATACATATGTTCCCACGTCTCCTCCCTCCTGCATCTCCCTCCCTCCCACCCTCCCCATCCCACCCCCGCCCAGGGGGTCACAAAGCACAGAGCTGATCTCCCTGCGCTATGCGGTTGCTTCCCACTAGCTGTCTATTTTACGTTTGGTAGTTCGTTTTGAACTCAGAGGAATGCAATGAATGGGTCACACCTAGACCTCTGTGGGGGGGGGGGGGGGAGGATGCTGGGGTCCTGGCAGCGCGCGCTTGGCTCCAAGCGGCCCTTCCCCGTCCAATTCGTGCCTCCAGCAAGTGACTGGACCCCAGCTTGTTTTGAGAGCCACCCAGGCCATCCTTCCAGGAGACACCGAGTAAATGATGATTGTTTCCTTCCTCATAGAACACACCACCCCTTCCTGTATCCCTTCCAGGCTGTGCAGGCACTCCTTTCCCTAACCCATCCCTTGATATCCACATCAGAAACTCAAGAATTGAGATAACCTGGGCCTCAGCTGCTCCAGATCATTCTGCGATGGAAAAAAGCATAAACGATACAGCAGCAGCAGCACCTCTGCCCTAATGCTGCCTTGTGACCTCGAATGATGACATTTTCTCACTTTTTATTTTAGCTGGTTCTAGAACATGTATGGTTCCTCTTTCTCAGAGGAACTGGCTCACATCTGGGGCTGGTGACATAGTATTATGAGAACTCATCACATGTCCCATCTCTTAGTTTATTCCTGTTTAGGTGGCCGTTCTCTAAACCTGGCCCACATATTAGAATCACCGAGGGCATCTGGACCACCCAACGCTCAGATCAGTCCTATCAGAAACTCTGCAGCTGAGGCCCAAACCTCAGGGTTTTTAAACCTCCCAGATGATTCCAACGTGCACGCAGGATTGTGAACAAGTGTGCATCCAAGCTCCTACACTGATGCCCTCCCTCTGTATCCTCCACCTGAAAATACTTCAGTGAGTGTGTCCGAGTGGCAGTGAATGAAACTAACACATTTCGACACCGCAGAACTATCCCACGAGCGATAAACTGTCTTACTACTTATACAATGAAGGTTTTTGAACAGTGCACAAGTAGAAAGAAAAATTGATTTGTGCAATAATGTAGAAGTAAAAAATTATACTTTCCTTTTATTTTTCTTTTATGTTCTCGACGCTTCCCATCTACCCCTACCCCAGCTGTTCCACTAGACACCGGGGCCCCTAAACCCAGGTGGGACCCTCAAACACCCCCCATTATAGAGATGGGATCTGAAGACCTGACCTTCTCACCTATAGCCACTGCTCTACTGGGACCATGAATTCATCTCCTCCCTCACAAAGCCATGCTGACCACCTTCCCTGGATTCTCCTCCCTCCGTTTCCTCTCCTGGGTAACAGGTGTGTCCACCTGCCTCACTCCACCCTGGGTTGGAGGCTTCCCGAGGTGGAGACTATCACCCTCTGCTCTGGTCTCAGCACCGCACAGATGCTCTGGATGCGGGCGTGTGCTTCAGTTCAGAGACCACGTCATGAAAATGATGACAGGTGTGCTTGACAAAACCGTACGAGGAACAGAAATAACATCCAGAGCCTCGGGGCCCCTCCTGGAGTGTGTGTCCCTCACTACCCTCCCACCTCTGAAACTTATCCTTTGGGAGACCTGACTGTCTGCCACCCCGGGCCACCTTCCTTAAGAGAGACCATATCCCTGAGGATTTTCAGCCCCTCCCCGACCTGTCAAGCTGCTCAGATCACATGACCCCCTTTGGAGGAATATCTAATAATGCACATGAAATAGCACCCCACTGACCAGTACAGCGTGCTCTGGTGATCTGAAACACAAGACATTCCCCATGGCCTGTGAGGCATGACACTTTGAAGGATTGTCCATTATAAACATTCACACTAGCCTTGACGGCTTTAAAGAGGGAGCCTTTGTGTGCTTGTTTCCTTGAATCCCCAAAGCCAAAGTGTTGGAGAACTCTGAGCCTTGAGTTTATATCATAAACCATCGAGTTCAGAAGGATGTACGATCATGTAAAGAATGAAAGGTATTTTTCCCACCCAAAGGAGCAGAGTTAAACAGCATGTGAGAAGGAAAGCAGAGGGGAGACGCCTGGTGTTTACTGACCCTGGAAGGTTGCTGAGAGGGGGCCCAGCACCCCCATTCTCCGCCACCACCAAACAAGAGACACCCTAGCCTCCTCCCAAGAGAAGAGACTGAGGGGACCCTGGAAGAGAGAGGCACCCCTGGGCTCCCATTGGTGTAGCCCTGGACACCACCCATGTCATGGCAAAGTCTGGGGTCCAGCATGGCCTGTTCCGAGGGGCAGCCCAACAGCAGAACTGCCTGGACCTGGGGCCAGGCTGCCTCACTAAAGTCCCGTGTATCCTCGAGTGTTCAGCGTCCCAGACCCTCCAAGGGGGCTTCAGAGGGACTGAGATGAGCCATTGCAGTTGGGGACCAGTAGGGGGCAAGCAGGATCTCAGCTGAGGGCTGTAAGTCCAGAGGGCTGACCAGCAGGCAGAAGCCCTATCCAAGTGCCAGGACAGGCCTCAAGCAGTCCATACCTCCACCTCCACCACCCCTGAAGAACCCCAGTTACCGTCCAGAGAAAAAAAAAGCTACTTGAAGAGGGAAAATTCTGAATAGATTGTGCTGTCTCCCCAAAGAGACGGAGCCTTGACCCAGCAGAGACTAAACAACTCTGCATTGGCAAGATTTTCTTCTGGCCTCAGATGGAAATGAGGATTCATGAGCTAAGTTGACTTCAGTTGTGGAAACATTTTTTTTTAAATTACACTTGCGCCTCTGTGACTCTAGCTACGCCTATTTTTTGTTATTTATGGAACTGCCAGTAACTGCTCACAGAACCACAGCGTTCCCTGAGATAGATTTAAAAACCACTGTCCTAGATGGACTTCCTTCTATGGCCTAGTTTTTTGCTCCTTTCACACATTTTCCATCCACTGAGCTCCAAATAATCACTTTTTAAACCTATGTCTCTTTCCATGTAATACTTCGCAGTTTTAATCGGCTGAAGGCTCCCGTTCTCTATGCAGTCGTGTGTGGGCTTCTGTGACCACCTTTCTGCTCAAGTTCCTCTGCTTTTGTAAGACCTTTACCAATCAGACAGCCAAGTGTGAACTAGAGAGGAGAGCTGGGGAGAAAGTATAAAATATCATAAGAGGGCTTCCCTGGTGGCGCAGTGGTTGAGGGTCTGCCTGCCAATGCAGGGGACACGGGTTCGGGCCCTGGTCTGGGAAGATCCCACATGCCGCGGAGCAACTAGGCCCGTGAGCCACAACTACTGAGCCTGCGCGTCTGGAGCCTGTGCTCCGCAACAAGAGAGGCCGCGACGGTGAGAGGCCCGCGCATCGCGATGAAGAGTGGCCCCCGCTTGCCGCAACTGGAGGGAGCCCTCGCACGGAAACGAAGACCCAACACAGCCATAAATAAATAAATAAATAAATTTAAAAAAATAAATGTGATTTGAATAAAATATTTAAAAAATCTGGTTTAAAAAAAAAAAAATATCATAAGACTTCCACGGACAATAAACTATTTCTTAACCTCCTTTATGAAGAAGAAAAGATAGACATTGCCCTGCCAACTCTTAGTTCTAATTGTAGCTTTCATCTTGTTCAGTGAAGGCAAATGACCACAGAGGCTCGTTGTACCTGGTTTTTCCCATGTTAACACAGAAAGTGCGCAGCAAGTTCCAGAGGCCGAGAGACTTAGTAACTTCCAAGAACTGTTAGTAACCTAACAGAACCAGACTGGCAGCCCTTCTCTTTTATACCAGCTGTCTTTGATTTAATGATTGCTTCAACACATAATAAAAGCACCAATGACCAAATCATCCATCACCATCCAAAAGGCAGCCATTACCAGCTTTCCCACGTCATCCAAGCAGGGCCAATTGGAACCTTTGTGCTTAGTCATATGCAAGCTATGTTAACAAAAGTACTGCTTTCCTTAAACACAGTTTTAAATCTAACAGTCTTTCCTGGTAATTATACGTGGTCCCACCACCATTGGTTCTCTGCAAGTTTCTGTAATTCATCCCTAAATTTTGTCACTTTCCCTTTTCCCCAAGCACCTTCCAAAAATCCAGATTTTCATGTTGCAGCCTCTCAACTCTTTGATACTTCCTGAATATAACTGCCAATTTAATTTCTCTAAGTGGTTTCCTTTTAATATGATCACTCTAGTACATTAAAGATGGCTGCAAATTCTTCATTCCTCCTCTAATTAAGGGGCGAAGTCAGATTCCCTCCCCTTGAATCTGGCCCCCCCCGAAGCAGTGACTTAACCAACACCCACCAATAGGATAAGGTGGAATTGAAATTTCTGGAACTTCTGAGGCAAGATCATCAAAAACCTTTCAGCTTCTTTCTGGGTCTCTTGGAACACTCACTCCTGGTGCCCAAAGCTACCTGGTAGGAAGTACCACTCTCCTGAGACTGCCACACTATTAGAAGCACTAAGCCTCATAAAGGCCACATGGATGCACCCCAGTCCAGAGCCCCAGCTGACAGCCAGAACCTACCGCAGCCATGGGAGCGCCATCTTGGATGTTAGGCCAGTAACCCTAGTCAGCTGCTTTCTGACTACACCCACAGGAAAGGCCCCAAAGGAGAACCACCCAGCTGAGTCCCATCAACCCACAGCACCATGAGAGATAATAACACACTGTTGTTTAAGTCACTGAGTTTGTAGCACAATAACAGACAGGCAAAGCAATGGCCACACTCAGGAATGTGGTCTGATTCTCCATGGCCCATCCTGCACCATGTAGAGTCAGCCCAGCATGCAAAGTCTCTATGAATTAAAATGACGCCTATCTCCCTTCTCCAGCATCACCTCTGAACACTACCCAGTTACAGAGTTCCTTAAGATGACTGTCTCACCAGCAAATAAAGGAAAAATGAGAGTTATGAGATAGTCAAATAGGTTTAGCTTTACATATACTATTTTGAGTAAAAGAAGTAACCTTGTACTTTGCAAATGTTAACTGCAAGAATGATTTAGCTTCTAGTCTTGTTCTTTAATGGTTTTCCAAGAAATAGTGTGACCCATGGGAAGTAAGCCTCTGCCAGCAAAGGTACTTGGAAGAGTAAGAGCAGGCCACGACTTCTGACAGTAGAAGCAGAAAGAAAATCTGGGCAGACTCAGGAGTGCCAGAGCTGTTGAATCGCTTCTCTAATGTCCAAAGATTATATTAACACTCACCTATTCATTTCTCTTGTCTTTCCTCAGAACAAACAATTTGGCAATAACTCGGCGGCTGGTGAACTACTCCAATAATAATCACTGTTCTCCTGAGGCAGGAGGAGAGCTGTGTCCAAGGGGTGGGAGAAGAGGCCCTGGTACCGCTGATTCCTTCTTTGCCTCTTGCATCCTTACTAGTAAGTCAATGGATTGAGAGCCTTGATGGCGGATGCTGAGCTATCCCAGCTCTGGGACGGTTAGACCCGCTGATGAGCTCAGCCTGTGGTCAAGAACGTAGCTGGTACTGTCCTCAGAGGAGGCCGGCGCCACTGGGCCTTGAGTCCTCCTGAGAGAGACAGTAGTAGAAGCCTATGATCCCAATTTCCCAATAATGGCATAAAAGATTCAGGATCCAGAGTTGGTACCAGTTTTGGGCAGGAGACACAGAAGATCCCTTGAGTGTGACTTCTGCATGGGCTCTCATGACTAAAGATTCCCTCTCGTATTCCTCTAGATCTGTGCTATCCGATACGTGTAGCCTCTAGAAACATGAAGCTGTTTTAATAGTTAAAAATTGAATAATATTAAAAATCCAGTTGTCCAGTTGTACTAGCCACATTTCAAGAGCTCAGTAGCCACACATCATTAGTGGCTGCCATATTGAACAGCACAGTCATAGAATGTTCCCATCTCTGCAAAATATTCCATTGGACATTGCTGCTCTAAAGCCTAGACGATTCAGGGCCTCTGGAATAGGGGGTCCTTCTCTGGCCAGCTGGTTTTCATCCAAAATAGACAATCTGCTCATTTTCAACCTATACCTGAGCAAGAAACCTCTTCATACCTCCCTCTTTCCTCTCAATCAACCAGGTCATCATTTAGACTGCCTTTCATGGCTCAGCTCAACCATACCTCTCCACACCTTCCCTTTATATTTTATGTTCTCAGTTTGTATACTGTTATAACTACTTGACATTCATCAATATAATGCTTTGCCCATAATCATTTCACGTCTATATTTTTTTATTTCTCTAGTAAATATAAGTATTTTTTTATTTCTCTAGTAAATATAAGATTTTATATTTACTAGAGAAATAAAAAAATACAAAACCATGTATTTTGTGGGGGAGGAAGGGGAATCCCTCCACACTCTGTCCCAAAACACTCATATCAACCATAGCAATACCCTGAATGTCAGAAGTAGTCAACAGACCAGCTAAGGAGGAGGGTGTAGAGGAGTTTTTATAGCAAGTATCACCCCATACTTGGACTGCCCCGCAATGAATTCTAGCAGAGGCAACCCTGTAGTCCCTAGTCACAGGATCATAAAATCAGCAGCAGAACATTTATTACCTTTCAATTAAAAAAAAAAAAAAAAGACCAAAGATTTTAAATACAAGTATGCTAGTAAATGAAATTGAAAAATCTTACCACACTCTATGTTTTTGTCATTCCTTTCTGTTATTCTCTAAGAAATAATAATCACTTACAGTGCTTTCCTGTTGCTTTGACATATTAACCATGTGTTTATCAAGTAACTTGGTGTTGCCCAACTCAACCTGGCCATGGGAATAATGACACAGAGAAACGGTCTCAGAGAGAAGGTGCCCACCTAGAACTCAGGCTTTCCTAAGAGCAGGAAGAAGGGGTCCCAGTGCATACTGTTTTGAATGCAGAGGAAAGCCCTAAGTTTCCTGGGATGAGAGTTTTCTTTCCCTATGCTGTTTCATGAAAAGGAAAGCATCTCAGGAATGAATTGGTGATGGCTGAAAAAGGATTAAGTGCTTTTTTCTGCTTTCCCTTCTCCATGTATAGAAGAAGTGAGCTAGGTATCTGAAAGACCCGGTAAAAGCCAGTAATTTGGGAAAGATCTTGAAAAAGTCTCTGCGGAGAGAGCGGCATAAGCCAGGGAGGGCAGGGAGCAGAGACAGCAGACAAGAGCAGTGCCTCGCCCACCATGGGCTCAAGGGAAGGACAGTCTCCCATGGCTACCACCTCACATGCTGATCTTGTAAGTCTTTTGTCTAATTTATCCCTAAGTTTTCATACTGTTGATCCTGCTGTAAAGGGTATTGCTTTTAAATTCCAATCCTGGATCTTCATTGCTAGTGTATGGAAATACAACTGATATTTGTACATTGATCTTGTGGCCCACAAAACTCACTTATTAGTTCTAGTAGCTTTTTAAAATAGATTCCCTAGAGTTTTCTATATAGACCACCATCGTATCTGCAAATACAGTTTTACTTCTTCTTTTCCAATCTGGATGCCTTTTATTTCTTTTACTTGACTTTTTAGATCCTTTAGTACAATGCTGAATAGAAATGAGAAAAGTGGATATTCTTGTCTTGTTCCTGATCTTAGGGGAAAGCTTTCAGTATTCTACCATCAGGTATGATGTTAACTATAGATCTTCCATAGATGCTCTTTATCAGGTTGAGGAAGTATACTTGTATTCCTAATTTTTGGATATTTTTATCAGGAATAGACATTGGATTTTGTTAAATGCTTTTTATGCATCTGTTGAGATGATATATGGTTTTTCTTTTTTAGTTTTATTAACATAGTGAATTACATTTCTTGATTTTCCAATACTAAGCCAACCTTGCATTCCTGGGATAAAGCCTGCTTGGCCATGACGTATTAGCCTTTGTATACATTGTTGGATTAAATTTTATTTTGTTTAGAACTTTTATATCTGTGTTCATGAGGAATATTGATCTATAGCTCTCTTTTCTTGTGCTGGTTTTTTTTTTTAAGATGTTTTTATTTTTATTTTTTAACATCTTTATTGGAGTATAATTGCTTTACAATGTTATGTTAGTTTCTGCTGTATAACAAAGTGAATCAGCTATACATATACATATATCCCCATATCCCCTCCCTCTTGAGTCTCCCTCCCACCCTCCCTATCCCACCCCTCTAGGTGATCTCACCGAGCTGATCTCCCTGTGCGACGCAGCTGCTTCCCACTAGCTATCTATTTTACATTTGGTAGTGTATATATGTCAATGCTACTCTCTCACTTCGGTTTTGATTCCAAAGTAATACTAGCTTCTTAGAGTTGGGACGAACTTGTGAGTTGGGAAATATTTACTCCCCTTCAAGTTTTTGGAAGAGTTTATGCAGAACTGATATTATTTCTTCCTAACGTGTTTGGTAGAATTTACCAGGGAAATTATTTAAACCTCAAGTTTTCTATGTGGAAAGATTTCTAACTGAAAATTCAATTTCTTTAATAGATAGAGGGCTATTCAAGTTATCTCTTGCTTCTTGATTGAGGTTGGTAGTTTGTGTCATTCAAAGAATTTGTCCAGTTCATCTAAGTGTCAATATTTTTTGCATAATTTTTTTCCTAATATTTTGTTATTATCATTTTAATATTTGTACTGTAGTGCAGTGATATCATCTAATTCCTGCTATTGATATTTCTGTCTTCTATCTTTTATTCTTAATCATTCTGGCTAGAGGTTTATCAGTTTTACTGATCTCAAAGAATTAGCTTTTAGTGTCATTGATTTTTTCTATTGTATTTCTGTTTTCTACTTAATTGCTTTCTGCTTTGATCTTTATTATTTCTTATCTTCTGCTCGCTTTGGGTGTAATGTTTCTTCTAGTTCCTGAAAGTGGAGGCTGAAGTTATTGATTTGACACTTCTCTGCTTTTCTAAATAGACATTTTGTGATGAAAATTTCTCTTTACAATACTACATTTCCATTTCTCCCTGCCTGGCCTTTGTTCTATTTTTGTCACTCATTTTACTTTTACCTATGTTATAAACCTTGCACTGTACCATTATTATTTTGTTTAAACAGTCAGTTTTCTTTTAAAGAAGTAATAATTCCATTGCCATTTCTCATGGTCTTTATTCCTCTGAATAGATCCATGTCTCTATCTATCATCATTTTCCTTCTGCCTAAAGGATTTCCTTTAATGTTTCTGTAGTTCAGATCTTCTGGTGATGAATTCAGCCTTTTATGTTTGAAACAGTTTAACTTTGTTTTTGAAAGATATTTTCACTGTGTATAGAATTCTACGTTGACAGAGTTTTTGTTCTTTTTTCCTTTCAGTACTTTATAAATAAGGCTCCAAAGTCTGCTAGTCTGCATTGTTTCTGTAAGAAATCTGCAATTGTGTCATCCTCATTCCTCGGCAGGTGTGTTTATTCTCTGGCTGTTTTAAGATTTTATTCTTTATCACTGGCTTTAAGCAATTTGGTTACAATGAAACTTGGTATTTGTGTTTGTTGGGGTTCTTGGATCTATGGGTTTATCATTTTCATCTAATTTGGGAACATTCTGGTCACTAATTTCAAATATTTCGTCTGTCACTCCCTTCCTTTGGGGGGACTTCAGTTACATGTGTATTTGGCTGCTTGAAATTGTCCCAAGTACACTGATGCTCTGTCCTTTTGTTTGTTTGTTTCCCCTCTGTTTCATTTTGATAATTTCTATTGCTGTGTCTTTAAATGTATTCATCTATTCTCTTCAGTGTCTAACCTGCAGTTAATCTCATCCAGTATATTTTCGTCTCAGACATGGTAGCTTTCATCTCTAGAAGTTAGAGGTGGGTCTTTCTTTCTCATATCTTCCATTCCACTACTTACTTCTTCAAACATATGGAATACAGTTATAAAAAAACTGCTTTAAGGTCCTCGTCTGCTAATTCTAACACCTGTGTTAGTTCTTAGCTGGTTTTGACTGATTGACCTCTCTCCTCATTATTTTCCTACTTCTTTGTATAGGTGATTTTTTTTTTTATTGGATGCCAAACATTCTGGATTTTGACTTGTTGGATGCTGGGTATTTTTGTGTTCTGGGATGCATTTAAGTTCTTGGAAATGTTTGATGATTTTGGGTGCTGCTTTGTGCCTTGTTAGGCAGGGGCACAGCAGCATTGGGTCTAGGGTTCATTTTGCCCCCCTGCTGAAGCATGATCCTTCTTAGTCCTCTACCAAGTGCCTGCAAATTAGGTTTTCCAGCCTGGCTGGTAGGAATAGAAATTACTCCTGGCCTTCTGCACCATCTAATCCTTTCAGGGTGGTACTTTTTCTGGCCTCAGGTAATTTCCTCACATACATGTGCAGATTGGTACTCTGCCGATTCTTAAAGGGGGCCCTCTACAGATCTGAAGTTCTCTCTTGTTCCAGCTCCCTCTCCTCTGGCATCCTTTCTGTGAACTGTAGCCGCCTTGGTCTCCCTTGGCGCTCAGCTTCATCTTACCCATTCAGGAAGTTGGCTGAACTCTGCCTGGATCCCCCTTCCCCAGGGAATTGGCTGGACACCCTCCCATGGCCCGAAAATTCTCTCAGTTGGTGACCAAGAGCATTCGTAAGGTCCACCTCATTTGTTTTCCTCTCAGGGATCACTGTCCTTCACTGGCTGATGTCCAGTATTTTAAAACCTCTGGTTTCATGTATTTTATATAGTGCTTTTCGTTGTTGTCTCTGGTGAGAAAGTAAATCCAGGCCCAGTGACTCAGTCTTGGCTGGCAGCAGAATTCTGCTGCATAGTTTCTGAAGTTCGCAGATATTACCCTCAGCCATGAACATGCCACAAATTCTTTACACATCTCAAAAAAATTTTTGGTTGGAAACATTTTTGAAATATTTATAAAACATAAGCCAGAATTCATAAATGTCAGCCAAGACCAAGAATTTTGAGGAAGGAAGCAGATTGTGAATGATGTCAAGCAAAACACAGCCTGGCAACTGTCAGGTTCTAGAGGCACAGAGACCAGTCGGGAGGCACCAGAAAAACTCCCCAGGTTGTGAAGGAAGGAAGGAGGGTAGGAAGGGAAGAGAAGAGGAAAGGAGAGAGGGAAGGAGGGAGACCTCTGAATCCACTATCTCCAGGCATGCCAAACCCAAGAATGCTGAAGGAACAATTATTATCAATCATGATCACTTGAATACAGGCATCAGGAGGGAGGCGTTGAGAAGAAATTGTAAGAATGTTGAAAAAAGATGTTTAAAGAGAAAAAGATATTCTACATTAGTGGTTCTCAAAGGTCCCTGAGACCCTTCCAGGGGGTCCGTAAGGTCAAAACTACTTTGATACTAATTCAAAGATGGTCTGTGCCTTTTCCACACACATTCTCTGGCAAAAACCTATGTGATGTATAATATCTCAAAGATTGAATGCAGATGCAGACATGAGAATTCATCTGTCTCCTGTTGAGCCAGATATTAAAGAGATTTCCAGAACAATGTAAACAATGTAAAATAATGCCAGAAAAAAGTCTATTTTTTCTATTTGTTTTAAAAATCTAATCATTTTATAAAAGAGATGTTACTTATGTTAACAGGTAATGAAGTTATTATTTTTGAATGATCAATAAAAATTCATTTTAAAATTTGTGTTCACTTCTAAAACTGTCAATATCAATAGTTAAGCCATGTAAATAAATCTCTTTAGAGTTCACAATAATTTTGAAGAGTGAAGGGGGTCCTTAAATCAAAAGTTGAGAACTTCTGTTCTACCTAAAGCTTGGGCAGCCCTATGGAGACCACCATGTAGTTGAGGGACGCATCTTCCCAGAAGCAAGGACCAAGGGCAGATCAAGAGGTCAGAAGGGAGAATCACCCCCGCACCAGCTGCTTCACCTGTTACCCAGACTTTGAAATGATATTTCACTGAACAGCAGCCCCTCTAAGCCTCACCCATGAGGAACCGTGCCCTTGCTCACCACCACAATCTGAGCTGCTCTCTTAGGTTACACAAGTCCCCCCCTGAGTTTCTCAAAGGGTATGCAAAACAGCCAGTGCCATTTACAGTTTACTTCACTACCGTGTCCCTAACTGTTCCTCTGACCCAAGCCTAGTGATGGTCCTTTATGTAGGGAGGAAATGTACAAGCCACAAGCACCTATTACATGCCCGACAGTAAGTTAGATGCTTTAATAGGACATCCATTTAATGCTCACCACGCTGTGAGCGGTATCACTATCCCCTTATTTTATAGACAGAATCAGACATTCTAGGGAGCTTAAGGAACTCACCCAACTGCGAAATAACCAAAGGAACTGGAACTCAGGTCACTCTCCAAAATTGATGGTCTTTCCCATCCACACTGCTGCCCTTTACTGCTCCAACATTTGTCACCGTTGTGGTGATATTGTTTGTGAAGTTAAAAACTCCCAAGTATAGCTAGGAGCTGGGAGATCTGCTTTCCAGAACAAGAGTAGTATAGCCTGGTGGTTCACCATATCCGAGCTGTGTGGGGCTGAGCAAGTCATAGCTTCTCTGTGTCTGTTTCCTTGATGGTAAAATGATGTTATAAATAGTCTCCACTTTACTGAGCTGTTGTGAGGACTGAATAAGTTAATATGTAAAAAGCATTTAAACACTGTCTGACACATACATAGTCAACAGTAGAGAGGATCATTATTTGCCATACATTACCTATACTTGGGTAACTCGCTCAGCCTCTTTGAATTTATGGAAAGGGTATAACATTCCTGCCCTGATAACCACAGAGTTACTGAGAGACTTACAGATAATGAATATGCCTGAGAGTGTTTTTAACTGAATAATATATTATACAAATAAGCAAATATTACTGAAACATTATTAGCCATAAACTCTTAATGTGATATCATTTTGGAATAGGGATATTTCTGGTAAAGAGTGGGTCAATATTTCTGGCAAAAAGACTACATACACTAGTATATACACCACAGCTGATAAGGTCCTCATTCCAAAAACACCAATCAAAACCACATCTAAGAAGCAGGGTTTTTCTGCACAAATACTCCAGGCTAAAGTAATCAGGTGTGAGATGTACAAATAGCTTGGTCTCCATGTGATAGGACAGTGAATTTAGTCAATATCACGAAGAATTCTAAGGCACCGAAATCTAAACAGTACTCAAAGACCGCGAAGGGCTTCAGGGAAACAAAATGTTGGTTTGCAACCAGAAGTTTCTCAACATTCCTTACGCAAACCCAGAAATGTAATTATTGCCATGCTAAAGTGGTTCTGCTTCTCTTCATTTCTCATTGTTAAAAAGCTTTACCCAAACCTGAATCATTTCCTGTCTTAACAACTGCAATCTCTCTTTCCCGTTCTTCCTACCCAACTAAACTCCCAATCACCGCTGTCAAAGAAATTCCCCTCCTCATTGCCAAATAGATATCCCAAGCCATAAGATGTCACGTGCACACATGTGCACGCACACACACACACACACATGCACACACATTCCTACCCTACTGAAGTCCCTACTGGTGCTTCACAGCATGTCACCATCTAACTTACTGTACATATTCCTTCATGATCTTGTTTATTAACCGTCTATTTCTACTAGTACGTGGGCACCCGGAGGATAGGATTTTGGTCTGTTTTATTCACTGTCATATTATCATTATCTAGAAGAAAGCCTGATATGTAGTAGATGCATTTTACATTATGTAAGATGAATAAATGAACCAATCATTTAACTCTGCACTTTGAAAGCTCTTGTGCTTGATTTCAGTGTTTTTCATCCCTTCCATTTAACAATACTTTGTCTTCCTTGCCCAGCTCTTTTTCACAGCCCTGATAGGACTCTTCAGCCGTCTTTGTTTTGTCTCACCGGGCACTGTCCATGAATGTACAGGTCTTGAGTGTTAGGACAACTTTTCTGTATCGGATCCTTCTAAAGGCAGGCGGGGAGCTGACTCAGCCAATGGGACTTCAAAGGATGGAGACCTGGAGCAAAGTGTTTCTCACCCTTGACTCAGTGGGGGAATGAGCAGAGCAGAGAAAGCTGAAGTCTGAATCACCAGTCATCCAATCCTGCTCCCAATCCTGGCTTGCCTCCTGGGCTGACAAGTGGGCTAGGAAGAGAACTGACTCTGTTGATGCTATTTACTGAAGCACGGCACCTTCAAACCCACGCTGGACAGCCACTGGCCCCAGATATGGGAAGTGGACCCCGTGAATAAGAGCGAGGGATACCTGGGTCAGGAGGCCCCATACCTGGCTGGGCACCAGAGTCTCCTGGACATTCTAGAGTCCTGCCTCCTGGGAATGGTGGTACCTGGGAATCTGTATGTCTTAAGAGCTACCAACTGCTCCTCAGACCAGCCCTTGGTAACCAACAAGCCGAGAAGACCACTAAGGACCCTTCCGACCCGTGACTACGAGACTCTGAGACCTCCAGAGAGGTAGGACGTGGCCCAGGGGAGTTTTAAGTGGAGGTGGAGGTACTTTGGTTCGCCTGTGTTGGGGAGGGTGCCTTGTTTAGTGGACAGAAGCTGGGGCTTCTAGAGGTTCCGCAACACCCAGGACAGCACTACACAACAAATTGCCCCCCATCCTACCAAATTTTCAAACACCCCACACAACCTGAATGTAGGTAAAATCCGGGCCTGGAACCTAACTCTGTTTTTCATAGAAACAGGAAGTATTTTTGTGCAGTTTTACTACATATTGAATTTTGCAGAAATGCAGTTACCATGAAAATTGAGGGGAAGTAGAATTTTTCTTCCTGAAATTTAAAAAAATATTTTTCACCATGGGAAAAGTCACTGATGGCTCCGCCACGCATGATATCTGAAGCTCCAGAGAGGGGCAGACTATTTCCATCTGCCTTTGCAGCTGCCACGTTACAGACTTGTCTGTGCGTATCTGCATACCTGACAGCTTCTGTCTCCCTGTTCAGTGGTGCTCACAAATGTCCATGTTGAACTGAACATGGAATAGCTTTCATTTCTCCTTCACATTATGCTTAGTGTAATATAGTTACATGTTTAATGTCATGTATAGGTAGAATATGTTATCAGTGAATTTCATTATAAGTTAGTAAAGAGAATGTTATAAAATACGCATTAAGAAAAAGAGAATTAAGTCTGCTGAAGCCAAGAACCACTGATCCAAACCTCTTAACTCATCCCTCAAAACAAAGCCACCACTCAGCCATAAAAAAAGAATGAAATAATGCCACTTTCAGCAATATGGACGGACCTAGAGATTACCGTACTAAGTGAAGTAAGACAAAGACAAAAATCATGTGATATCATTTATATGTGGAATCTTAAAAAATTGATACAAATAAACTTATTTACAAAATAGAAATAGACTCAGACATAGAAAACAAACTCATGGTTTCCAAAGGGGATAGTGGGAAGGGGTGGGGGGATAAATTAGGAGGTTGGGATTAACATATACACACTTCTATATATAAAATAGATAAACAACAAGGTCCTACTGTATAGCCCAGGGAACTATATTCAGTACCTTCTAATAACACATAATGGAAAAGAATCTGGAAAAGAAGAGATATATTTGTATAAATGAATCACTTTGCTGTATACCTGAAACTAACACAACATTGTAAATTAATGATACTTCAATTTTAAGTAATGGTCATAAACATCTTAACTCATCCCTCAGAACAAAGCTACTAGTTGGAAGAGAAAACACTATTTTCTTTGGCTCGTCCTTGTTGTTGGCTTGTTTACCCTTGACTTGATCCCATTCATCATCCAGGTTTGTGACCTATTCAGTAATAAGTCTTCCAGTAGAACCAGTTCAAATTCAAACCAGTCTTCCAGTACAAACCAGATGCTTGTAGCGTCTCAAGCATCACAAAAGAGGTCTTTTTTCATGGACAGGCCCCCAGGAGACCCTCTCAGCTTTGCTCAGCTTTCCTTTTGAAGCACAGATAGTGTGAGCTTTCTTTTTAGAACTTGGTTTTATTAATGTGAACTCTACTTTGACAGTTTACAGTCAAGACCACAAGGAGGGCTTGACATAACCACACTGGCTGACCCTGCTGGGCAGTAAGTGCCACAGTGGGGCTAGAAGCTCTTAACTTTTAGTGCTTCTCCTTTTTAAGCATCTCCCTTCCTCCTACCCCTCACCTGTGTGCCACAGTGTACACTCTGGCTGCTAAATGTGACTGCTCTCAACGCACCTCAGAAACTCTTCCCTTCAATTCCTGGGGAAGCCCTCGGTCCAAGAAACAATAATAAGGTTACCAAGACCTGTGACCAAGGGGGAAAGGAGATATTGTTTGTACCAGACTAGGTCCCAGCTGGGAATTATTCTTCATGCAGAAGTAATGAGGGAAGTTGCAAGAGAAAATCCTCTAGTGTGGTTTTCCTAACAAGTTGTTCTGCAGAGAAAAGATGGTACCTGCTAAAGATGGTCAGTGGGTTCTAAATGGCTGGAGTGGGAGTAGCCGAGAACAAGCCTCCAGGAGATCGTCCCAGCCATCATCCTCCAAAGCTGTAAAGGTGGCCATTCCGCCATCTTCCTCTCCATCCTCAGCTAAACCTCTCCTGCCTCAGCTGTGGGCGTTGCATCTGAGTGCTTTACTTAGATGGACTTTCCTCTCCCCCTTCCTCTTTCCATCCTTTGCCCCCTTTTCCTCTCCTTCTTATTCTTCATCTCCCTCTACAGTCTCTTCCAAGTCTCATTCCTTGCTCTCCATCCACCAAGAAAGACCCATATGAGATACTACCTGTATTTTTACATTTTCTTGGAATTGTATCAACGTACCTTATTTTAAACTGTAACATTTTATCATTGTATATATGTAAAGTATTGATATAATTCATAACTATTCCCCCCAGCCTTTTCATTTACCATTAATATTTATGGTATCTTCTGCTCTGATTTACTCAAATTTGTTTTAAGCCTAGAATTCTGGGAATACTTCATTCCGAAAAAGCTAAATGCATTTATGAGAAAACTCAGCTTGCTTCTCAAAGTGGGGCTGATGATGCTTTTCCCAATAAGATATAAATACAATTTTACGTATAATAAGAATAGCATGGCACTGGAACGTCTGAGGTTAAATGTCTTTGATTGATGAAATTTGGCGTTTTACTAGGTAATCCTCTGAATCAACACGTCTTGGATTGGAATGCAATGTCACCTTAAGGAAAAAGACTGAATGTACTTGAATACTTAACTCAAGGCCGCATTCAGCCTTGCTCCATTTATATAATGTCTTTGGGTTGGTGTCTACTCAGTGTACAGTGTACCCCTATTTCTCAGGAAAGGGAACCAACTTCCCTGTTCCCCCACTTCCCGTCTATAGATGTGGGCCTAGGGGTGATACCCTGGGCCATGGCTGGCTGGGCCAAGAGCGTTTGCTAGGCCCAAAGCTAGAGCATTCACCTTCTCTCTCCCCAGAATTTTGCATCCAACCTGAAACACACATCCTATGAGTCACGGTTGGAGTCAAAACAAAGGAGGTGCTATTCTGCTTAGAAACTCATCTGGGACATGCGGGGCAGCTATGTTTTCCTCTGTATGAACCAGAGATGCAAAGAAAGGCAGTTTTCATAGAAAGAGAGAAGCAAGAAGTGGAGATAAGAAGAGAGAAAGACTCCTCAGGCTCTGCCAGGCAACCTCCCAGGCTGTTGCGGAAGCTAGGTGGCACCCCTGAAGGTTGCCTACAATTTCTCCTCTCTTTTTTTTTTTTTTTTGCTTGAGCAAAGGCAGCTCATTTCAACAAGCTCATGGTTCTTGCCATTGCCAAATCCTATTGCTTGTAATCACCAACATCTACCTGAGTGCATCTCACTCTTCATAGTGAATTTTTTCTCAGATTTGGTTGTTATTACACAATATGGTCCCTCTCTACTTCATGTCCACTGATTCGTTATTGTGTGTGTGTGTGTTTGTGTGTGTGTGTGTGAGAGACAGAGACAGAGAGAGAACTGACATAGAAAGCTCTGACCTAAGTATAGAAGTTTTCAAAGAAAGGCACTGTTTGAGGTTAACCTGTTCCTAAAAAGGACGTCCAGCTAACCCCAAAGTGTCCTGAAAGATGGTCTTCACCTCTGGATCCACTGGGCCCTTGGGCCTGGCTCTCACTGTACAGACTCAGGAATTCAGGTTTTGTGGTGTTTCACACGCATACTGTTCTTGTGAGGCAGATGTGTCAGTCCAGAAAGGAACTCTGACTATTTAGCTTAAAATAAAAGCTATAACTTCCAAAGGGACAAGCTATTATTATTTACTGACAGCACGTTTTCTTCTTCCAGGAAGGACACATTGGGAAGCCACAATAGCATCAGAAGTGTTCTTAATGATCAAGGAATCAGACAGAAGGATGGGTCCAGTGTTTAATGGCATCCGTCTCGGGGACCTTCATCCCCACTCTGCATCAGCACCTCTCAGCAGCTGTGACAGGTACATAGCCGGGGTGGGCACTATCGCATTTGTCCAGGAGTCCGTATGTCTTGCTTCATGGCAGCCTCAGGCTCCTTTTTTCTCTTTAGCTGTATTCCAGGATATAGCATGGAAGCCAGCCTACTGCATGAAGGGGGTCTAATGCCATTTACACTGATTAAAAGGGTGATCTTATGTACTGGGAATTATATTTCTTGAAAGTATTAAACAATGTATATTCTTTCTGGGTCACCCTTTAATTGTCTCTGGTTGCCTGGTAGCTTCCTACCTTGGAAGGAGAGGCATCCATTACCTTGGGGAGAAGACGACGGAGGCTAGAACAAAGAAGGTATCGCTTGTCTTAAAACTCCAGAGTAGAGTTTAAGGCCATGGCCAGACAATAGCCTAAGCCAAGTGTCCTTAATTGTAATAGGTGCAGTAGGAAAGGAAAAAAAAAAAAAAATGCTGACAAGTAACTATGACCTATCATCTATTGCAAGATGTATCTTAAAATGTGGTGGAAAATGTGCCAGGCTTTGCCGAGAGACAAGAGGGATTTACTTGGAACTCCTCAAACTGGGCTTTACTTCTCAAGAGTCAGGGAGGAAGAGTGGACCCACACACCAGAGAGTGAGCTGGTCTGCACTAGGTCAGGGAGGCCTTCCACCCAGCCCAGGAGGGCACGGCCTGTGGCTGATGGGAAGAGCCCGCAGAAAGAGAAGAAGGAGGAAGCAAGAGCTCAGCTCTGACGGTCAAGTCTGGAAGCGGGGCTAGAAACCTATGGTCACTGGGCTCGTGGCTTCCTCCCCAGGGGGAGCCCGGGAGGTGGCAATTGCCCCAGAAAGGTGGGCGCAGAGTGAGACCCGTCTTCCAGCCAGGCACAGAAGGATCCCAGAGCCCGGGGGCACCGGCAGAGTGGGAGAAGCCACCAAGAGCTCCTGGGACCAGGAAGCTGGAGTCCAGGAACCTCACATCTGGGGCAATGGCAAGGCCCATGGCTGTTGGCACCGAGCAGCTTCATGGCCCACACCTGGTGAGACCTGTCACACCACAGCTGACACACAGGGCACAGGAGGCCACAAGGACCCAAGGACAGGGGCTACCACCTGACCCGGCAGGATGAGGCATCTCCCCCTGAGGGGGGCAGGCTGGGACCTCTCCACAACCCCTGCAGATGCCACACCAACCTAAGGGAGAGGACCAGAGGGAGCCGGAGGGGTATGCCCTGAAAGACCATTTCCCAAGAGTTACTGAGATTTAAGATAAACACA
Organism: Eschrichtius robustus; assembly: GCF_028021215.1. NCBI lineage: Eukaryota > Metazoa > Chordata > Mammalia > Artiodactyla > Eschrichtiidae > Eschrichtius > Eschrichtius robustus. The sequence goes on along the minus strand of NC_090838.1, from coordinate 90,756,848 downwards.
ATGGCGGACATAGTCATGCCTGCACTGGGCTAAAAACCTTGACCTGGACCAAGCATGCTGGAACTCATTAATCCTGACATGTATTCATTCAGTAAATATTTACGGAGCACATACTACCTTCCGGGCAATGTTCTAGGTATTGGGATGGATCCGAGATCGAATCAGACAAAAGCCCTACCGTGGAGCCTACGTTCTGCAGGGGGTGAACCGACAGTAAACTGTGACCATAACAAAGAAGGGACTTACATGGGATGTGAGACGCGAACCTGGAAAATAAGTGTCTGCCTCAAGGAGTCTGGTCCTGAGAGCAAAACCGTGTCCAGTTACACAATATCCATCCCCACCGGCGCTCCTACACTTGTGTATGCCAGCTTCGCCTCCCTCTGAAGGACCCTGAGGACACAAAGATGAACACAAGGTAGGCTGTGTCCTCAAGGACCTGACAGCCCAGCCTGTGAGTTTGCACTATGGGCTTCATGGGGCAGGAACTGTGTCCCTTCCTGCATTTAATAAATGTTTACCAAGCACCCAGTGAAATGCATGCCTGGCACTGGGCACTCACACAACACACAAGACATTCACAAAGCACACACGACCTACACAGCACACACAGAAAATATACACATACAACAAACAACACACGCTCAAACAATACCCTCACACAACACACACAGAAAAGTCACACAACATACCACATACACAAAACACACAAAACCACACACTCACACAACATACACAAAACATACACACAGCAAACACAACACCTGCCACACACAACACACACGCTGACCCAACACACGCATCCAAGTCTCCGTGCTGAAATGTTTTCACATTAAAGCCCCCAGGACAGAGATGCAGGCTGATGGAGCCAACCTACCAGACAAAATATGACCACATGGAGGTGGTGAACGGAACGAAAGCCTTAAGACCTGGGTGGGGTAGGGGGGTGTCCCAGTTGAGACACTTCAGGACAACACTTGGGGGGTCCCAAGTTCCCACAGGCGCCCCCCGCAGGCTCTGAGGAGGGATTTATGACCATGAGAGTTGTTTACAATCAAGAGCTCGGGGTCTGCTCTCATGATGTAATTTCTTTAAGATGCTCTAGACTCTGTTCCTGCAGGGCCAAGAGGGCCACCTGGCACCAGGTGTACCTGTGTCTCTCTCAACACCTGGCGCTTCAGTAAAGGTTATAATCACATTGTGTAACTGTGTCATCGGGGTTTCCTTTCCAGAAGTTAGCCTGATGCAGTGAAGTTTAAAACAATAACCTGCCGACAGCATGAAATTTATTTTCTAACTTTCAGCGGATCAAAGGAAGTGCAATTTGGCTTCCATAGTGAATATCCCAGCTTTGCATGACAGCACAAAGTGTTTTGAGAGGAAAAACCCTCTGTGGTCAAAGGCATGTCTTTGAAGTGCAGTAAGGAGCTTATGTTTTAACTGATATTCTTGAATTATTGAAAGAAAGTTCCAATCTCACTATGGCACGAAGTTACAGCTTTTACCATTACCCTCTGATAAACGTTTCTTTGGTCCCAGCTGAGCCGTATACTTATTTTGAGCAATTTTAAAAGAATATATGTATGTGTGCGTGTGTGTGTGTGTGTATACACACATATATAGTATATATTGCATAGTTTTAAAAGAATATATATATATATATATATATATATATATATATATGTTTCTTTTCTTGATACTTTCCAAACATATTCTTTACCATGATTGTAATGAAAAACTCCCAGGAGGTAGCAGTTTTAACACTTTTTCAAGGTCTGAATAAATGAGATTAACTCTTGAAACTCAAGTGCTCAGAGTAAATGTTTTCTGCCCAGTAGTGTCCCCCACACACAAGCGTTATTTCCTAGAAACCCATATCACACATCCCCAAGGGGCCATACAGACTTGGACAAACATTTAAACAAGCAACAAGCTGCCTCAAGTCCTTTTTAGAACAAGCTGAGATTCACCTAAAGAAAGAAAGAAGCAGGGAACATGCCAGGGGAAAGTTAGGATGGAGAATCGAAGGTGGCTCTGTGAGTGCAGAAGTGACTCAAGGGAAACGTTGACAGCTGTTCAAAGATCTGAGAGTTGGAGGTAACTAACAGTAATATATGCAGGCACTTTACTTTGCGATGTCAACGGGAGAGCTAAGCCACAAATGTGTGTGCCGGGGAGAGGAACCAATATGGCGGAGTAGAAGGACGTGCTCTCACTCCCTCTTGCGAGAACAGCAGAACCACAACTAGCTGCTGGACAATCATCGACAGGAAGACACTGGAACGCACCAAAGAAGATACCCCACATCCAAAGACAAAGGAGAAGCCACAATGAGACGGTAGGAGGGGTGCAATCACAGTAAAATCAAATCCCATAACTGGTGGGTGGGTGACTCACAGACTGGTGAACACTTATACCACAGAAGTCCACCCACTGGAGTGAAGGTTCTGAGCCCCACATTAGGCTTCCCAACCTTGGGGTCTGGCAACGGGAGGAGGAATTCCTAGAGAATCAGACTTTGAAGCCTAGTGGGAATTGATTGCAGGACTTCGACAGGACTGGGGGAAACAGAGACCCCACTCTTGGAGGGCGCACACAAAATAGTGTGTGCATCAGGGCCCAGGGGAAGGAGCAGTGACCCCGGGGGAGACTGAACCAGACCTACCTGCTAGTGTTGGAGGGTCTCCTGCAGAGGCGGGGGGTGGCTGTGGCTCACCGTGGGGACAAGGACACTGGCAGCAGAAGTTCTGGGAAGTGCTCCTTGGCGTGAGCCCTCCCAGAGTCTGTCATTAGCCCCACCAAAGAGCCCAGGTAGGCTCCAGTGTTGGGTTGCCTCAGGCAAAACAACCAACAGGGAGGGAACCCAGCCCCACCCATCAACAGTCAAGTGGATTAAAGTTTTACTGAGCTCTGACCACCACAGCAACAGTCAGCTCTACCCACCACCAGAGCCTCCCATCAAGCCTCTTAGATAGCCTCAACCACCAGAGGGCAGACAGCAAAAGCAAGAAAAACTATAATCCTGCAGCATTGTGGAACAAAAACCACATTCACAGAAAGACAGACAAGATGAAAAGGCAGAGGGCTATATACCAGATGAAGGAACAAGATAAAACCCCAGAAAAACAACTAAATGAAGTGGAGATAGGCAACCTTCCAGAAAAAGAATTCAGAATAATGATGGTGAAGATGATACAGGACTCTGGAATAAGAATGGAGGCAAAGATTGAGAAGATGCAAGAAAAGTTTAACAAAGACCTAGAAGAATTAAAGAACAAACAAACAGAGATGAACAATACAATAACTGAAATGAAAACTACACTGGAAGGAATCAATAGCAGAATAACTGAGGCAGAAGAACGGATAAGTGACCTGGAAGACAGAATGGTGGAATTCACTGCTGTGGGACAGACTAAAGAAAAAAGAATGAAAAGAAACGAAGACAGCCTAAGAGACCTCTAGGACAACATTAAACGCAACAACATTCGCATTATAGGGGTGACAGAAGGAGAAGAGAGAGAGAAAGGACCAGAGAAAATATCTGAAGAGATTATAGTCGAAAACTTCCCTAACATGGGAAAGGAAATAGCCACCCAAGTCCAGGAAGCGCAGTGAGACCCATACAGGATAAACCCAAGGAGAAACACGCCGAGACACATAGTAATCAAATTGGCAAAAATTAAAGACAAAGAAAAATTATGGAAAGCAGCAAGGGAAAAACGACAAATAACATACAAGGGAACTCCCATAAGGTTAACAGCTGATTTCTCAGCTGAAACTCTACAAGCCAGAAGGGAGTGGCTTGATATACTTAAAGTGATGAAAGGGAAGAACCTACAACCAAGATTACTCTACCCGGCAAGGATCTCATTCAGATTTGATGGAGAAATCAAAAGCTTTACAGACAAGCAAAAGCTAAGACAATTCAGCACCACCAAACCAGCTCTACAACAAATGCTAAAGGAACTTCTCTAAGTGGGAAACACAAGAGAAGAAAAGGACCTACAAAAACAAACCCAAAACAATTAAGAAAATGGTCATAGGAACATACATATCGATAATTACCTTAAACGTGAATGGATTAAATGCTCCAACCAAAAGACACAGGCTTGCTGAATGGATACAAAGACAAGACCCATATATATGCTGTCTACAAGAGACCCACTTCAGACCAAGGGACACATACAGACTGAAAGTGAGGGGATGGAAAAAGATATTCCATGCAAATGGAAATCAAAAGAAAGCTGGAGTAGCTATACTCATACCAGATAAAATAGACTTTAAAATAAAGAATGTTACAAGAGACAAGGAAGGACACTACATAATGATCAAGGGATCAATCCAAGAAGAAGATATAACAATTATAAATATATATGCACCCAACATAGGAGCACCTCAATACATAAGGCAACTGCTAACAGCTATAAAAGAGGAAATCGACAGTAACACAATAATAGTGGAGGACTTTAACACCTCACTTACACCAATGGACAGATCATCCAAAATGAAAATAAATAAGGAGACAGAAGCTTTAAATGACACAATAGACCAGATAGCTTTAATTGATATTTATAGGACATTCCATCAAAAACCAGCAGATTACACTTTCTTCTCAAGTGCACACGGAACATTCTCCAGGATAGATCACATCTTGGGTCACAAATCAAGCCTCAGTAAATTTAAGAAAATTGAAATCATATCAGGCATCTTTTCTGACCACAACGCTATGAGATTAGAAATGAATTACAGGGAAAACAACGTCAAAAACACAAACACATGGAGGCTAAACAATACGTTACTAAATAACCAAGAGATCACTGAAAAAATCAAAGAGGAAATCAAAAAATACCTAGAGATAAATGACAATGAAAACACGACGATCCAAAACCTATAGGATGCAGCAAAAGCAGTTCTAAGAGGGAAGTTTATAGCTATACAAGCCTACCTAAAGAAACAAGAAAAATCTCAAGTAAACAATCTAACCTTACACCTAAAGAAACTAGAGAAAGAAGAACAAACAAAACCCAAAGTTAGCAGAAGGAAAGAAATCATAAAGATCAGAGCAGAAATAAATGAAATAGAAACAAAGAAAACAATAGCAAAGATCAATAAAACTAAAAGCTGGTTCTTTGAGAAGATAAACAAAATTGATAAGCCATTAGCCAGACTCATCCAAGAAAAAGAGGGAGAGGACTCAAATCAATAAAATTAGAAATGAAAAAGGACAAGTAACAACTGACACTGCAGAAATACAAACGATCATGAGAGATTACTACAAGGAACTCTATGCCAATAAAATGGACAACCTGGAAGAAATGGATGAATTCTTAGAAAGGTATAACCTTCCAAGACTGAACCAGGAAGAAACAGAAAATATGAACAGACCAATCACAAGTAATGAAATTGAAACTGTGATTAAAAATCTTCCAACAAACAAAAGTCCAGGACCAGATGGCTTCACAGGTGAATTCTATCAAACATTTAGAGAAGAGCTAACACCCATCCTTCTCAAACTCTTCCAAAAAATTGCAGAGGAAGGAACACTCCCAAACTCATTCTATGAGGCCACCATCACCCTGATACCAAAACCAGACAAAGATACTACAAAAAAAGAAAATTACAGACCAATATCACTGATGAATATAGATGCAAAAATTCTCAACAAAATACTAGCAAACAGAATCCAACAACACATTAAAAGGATCATACACCACGATCAAGTGGGATTTATCCCAGGGATGCAAGGATTCTTCCATATACGCAAATCAATCAATGTGATACACCATATTAACAAATTGGAGAATAAAAACCATATGATCATCTCAATAGATGCAGAAAAAACATTTGACAAAATTCAACACCCATTTATGATAAAAACTCTCCAGAAAGTGGGCATAGAGGGAACCTACCTCAACATAATAAAGGCCATATATGACAAACCCATGGCAAACATCATTCTCAATGGTGAAAAACTGAAAGCATTTCCTCTAAGATCAGGAACGAGACAAGGGTGTCCACTCTCACCACTATTATTCAACATAGTTTTGGAAGTCCTAGCCATGGCAATCAGAGAAGAAAAAGAAATAAAAGGAATACAAATTGGAAAAGAAGAAGTAAAACTGTCACTGTTTGCAGATGACATGATATTATACATAGGGAATCCTAACGATGCCACCAGAAAACTACTAGAGCTAATTAATGAAGTTGTTAAAGTTGCAGGATACAAAATTAATGCACAGAAATCTCTTGCATTCCTATACACTAATGATGAAAAATCTGAAAGAGAAATTATGGAAACACTCTCATTTACCATTGAAACAAAAAGAATAAAATACCTAGGAATAAACCTACCTAGGGAGACAAAAGACCTGTATGCAGAAAACTATAAGACACTGTTAAAAGAAATTAAAGATGATACCAACAGGTGGAGAGATATACCATGTTCTTGGATTGGAAGAATCAATATTGTGAAAATGACTATACAACCCAAAGCAATCTACAGATTCAATGCAATCCCTATCAAATTACCAATGGCATTTTTTACGGAACTAGAACAAATCATCTTAAAATTTGTATGGAGACACAAAAGATCCCGAATAGCCAAAGCAGTCTTGAGGGAAAAAACAGAGCTGGAGGAATCAGACTCCCTGACTTCAGACTATACTACAAAGCTACAGTAATCAAGACAATATGGTACTGGCACAAAAACAGAAACATAGATCAATGGAACAACATAGAAAGCCCAGAGATAAACCCACGCACCTATGGTCAACTAATCTATGACAAAGGAGGCAAAGATATACAATGGAGAAAAGACAGTCTCTTCAATAAATGGTGCTGGGAAAACTGGACAGCTACATGTCAAAGAATGAAATTAGAACACTCCCTAACACCATACGCAAAAATAAACTCAAAATGGATTCGAGACCTAAATGTAAGACCGGACACTATAAAGCTCTTAGAGGAAAACATAGGAAGAACACTCTTTGACATAAATCACAGCAAGATCTTTTTTGATCCACCTCCTAGAGTAATGGAAATAAAAACAAAAAAAACAAATGGGACCTAATGAAACTTCAAAGCTTTTGCACAGCAAAGGAAACCATAAACAAGACGAAAAGACAACCCTCAGAATGGGAGAAAATATTTGCAAACGAATCAACAGACAAAGGAGTAATCTCCAAAATATATAAACAGCTCATTCAGCTCAATATTAAAGAAACAAACAACCCAATCCAAAAATGGGCAGAAGACCTAAATAGACATTTCTCCAAAGAAGACATACACATGGCCAAGAAGCACATGAAAAGATGCTCAACATCACTAATTATTAGAGAAATGCAAATCAAAACTACAATGAGGTATCACCTCACACCAGTTAGAATGGGCATCATCAGAAAATCTACAAACAACAAATGCTGGAGAGGGTGTGGAGAAAAGGGAACCCTCTTGCACTGTTGGTGGGAATGTAAATTGATACAGCCACTATGGAGAACAGTATGGAGGTTCCTTAAAAAACTAAAAATAGATTTACCATATGATCCAGCAATCCCACTACTGGGCGTATACCCAGAGAAAACCATAATTCAAAAAGACACATGCACCCCAATGTTCATTGCAGCACTATTTACAATAGCCAGGACATGGAAGCAACCTAAATGCCCATCGACAGACGAATGGATAAAGAAGTCGTGGTAGATATATACAATGGAATATTACTCAGCCATAAAAAGGAACGAAATTGAGTCATTTGTTGAGATGTGGATGGATCTAGAGGCTGTCATACAGAGTGAAGTAAGTCAGAAAGAGAAAAACAAATATCATATATTAATGCATGTATGTGGAAACTAGAAAAATGGTACAGATGAGCCAGTTTGCAGGGCAGAAGTTGAGACACAGATGTAGAGAACAGACATATGGACACCAAGGGGGGAAAACCGCAGTGGGGTGGGGATGGTGGTGTGCTGAATTGAGCGATTGGGATTGACATGTATACACTGATGTGTATAAAATTGATGACTAATAAGAATCTGCAGTATAAAAAAACAAACAAACAAAACAACTAATACTAAACTTTCATTAGGTTATTTGTATGGAAATATGTTAATATAAATGTTTCAGACATTATGTGAAATTTCTAAAAATCTTATATGTTCTGGTATAATGTTATAAGTCATAATTCTAGTTATTACTTTAAAATATATATCTCAGAAATAACTAAATTTCCTTGTCAATGCACTATTATGAACTTTCATCAAATCTTTAACTGTGGTCATTTTTAAGTCTTTTGTCATTTACAGACAGTTCTGGGTGTACTCTGATGCTTTTGCAAATATGTTCCTATAAAAGGGGTTCATCTTCAAGGAATTCATAGAAAAGACTCTGACAAGTACAGGTTTCTGGTAACTGTACTGCTGAAGTGAATGAATAAGCATTTTCAGAACTCTAATTAAAAACTGATGAACTCATAAAAGTGCTAACAAAAGATCAAGATGAAAAAAAATTAATTACATGGGACTGAGTGAACTGATGAGGATGATTATAATTTTTGTGACTTTCTGTTTGAATTAAAAAAAAGAAAATCCCACAAGGACACAGAGGGAAAGAATATACAAATCAATTTTCACTGCAAAGTAAAGGAGCTGTTACAGTGGAGGATTACTGGACTGAATGTCAATATTATGACATAGTAGGAGTGTGTTTCGTGTTTGGTAATTGCAATCATTGTTGTTTTGTTGTGGTCATCCATTTACAATGCTTGGTGTCAGTCTATTTATCTCTTGTAAAAGTAAAATACAGTGTGTGTGTGAAAAAAAAATGTGTGTTCTGGGGATGCCACTAAAGCATGTGCCGGGGATGCCACTAAAGCATGTGCCGGGGATGCCACTAATGCATGTGCCGGGGATGCCACTAAAGCATGTGCCGGGGATGCCACTAATGCATGTGCCGGGGATGCCACTAAAGCATGTGCCGGGGATGCCACTAATGCATGTGCCGGGGATGCCACTAAAGCATGTGCCGGGGATGCCACTAATGCATGTGCCGGGGATGCCACTAAAGCATGTGCCGGGGATGCCACTAATGCATGTGCCGGGGATGCCACTAAAGCATGTGCCGGGGATGCCACTAAAGCATGTGCCGGGGATGCCACTAATGCATGTGCCGGGGATGCCACTAAAGCATGTGCCGGGGATGCCACTAATGCACGTGCCGGGGATGCCACTAAAGCATGTGCCGGGGATGCCACTAATGCACGTGCCGGGGATGCCACTAAAGCATGTGCCGGGGATGCCACTAATGCATGTGCCGGGGATGCCACTAATGCATGTGCCGGGGATGCCACGAGCAGCATTAACTCATAGACAGGAGAGGCTCAAGGTGCCTCCAGCTCTACCCATTCCAATTGTGCTTCATCAGCCTCAGTTCCCCATCTGTCACATGGGGAAACGAGAGCCCACCTGGTCAGGATGGTGAACATACAGGTAAAGTGCTTATTGCTGTAGTTGGCACATAGTAGGTGCTTTGTGCTGCTATTTTTGGTCCCCCAAGGTAGGTAGGGGACGTGTTACAGTTTCAAGCCTGGAGTAAGGATGCCTTCCCAGTCCAAAACTGGACCTGTGGTTTGATGAGAAAAGGTGCAGATATGAAACAACACTGCCCAACATTGAAAACTAAGACCTTTCAATATTTTTATCTCCCGACTATGTCACACATCTAAGATTCACACATAAATAAGCCTTACCTTTAAGAAGTGGCTTTTTCCTTCTTCCTTTACGACCAGATTCTTTCAAACTAGGTCAAACACTTATCGCAATGGGGTTATGAATTAATGTGAGAACAGTAAGAAGCAGAAGTGAGAAACTATAGACATGCAAAGTTTATCTAGAAAAATGTTAGCCTTGTCATATAGAAAACACTAGGACCCAGCATAGAAAGTCTGCTAATGTGATTTCACCCTTTTCTGCCAATGGGAGAAAAAGTGAACCCGAGAGTTTTCAGGACCATAAACATCCTCCTTCTGTGTGTGCGTGTGTGTGTGTGTGTGTGTGTGTGTGTGTGTGTGTGTGTGTGTGTGTGTTGGAGGGGAGGGGAGGAATCCTCTAATGTGTCCAACACAATGCAAATAAATACCTCTTAAACTGAAATATGATTGACATGTTAGTTTCAGGTGTACAACATAATGATTGGACATTTGTATATACTTTGAAATGATCACAATAAGTCTAGTGAACAACCATCACCACCCACAGTTACAAATGTCTTTTCCTGTGATAAGAACTTACAAGATCTAACCTCTTAGCAACTTTCATATATACAAGGCAATATTCTTAACTATGGTTATCATGCTGTATATTACCTCCTAGGACTTATTTATTTTATAACTGGAACTTTGCACATTTTGACCCCTTCACCCATTTCACCCCTCCCCACCCCCTGCCTCTGGTAACCACCAATCTGTTCTATCTCTGAGATAATTCAAAATCAGACTTAGACAAAGTGATCTCAATTATAGGGAAATCGCTCTCTCTCCTCTCCCCTTTTAGACAGAACCACTAACAGCACTTTCTTATAAATAAAATTCTCAAAATGCATTGAAGAACATTTAGAAGCAATAAAATTAATCCAGAAACATCATTGGCAGAAGCATGTTGGCCATTTGTGCCAAAACCTGGCTGACGTTTCAATGTTATTATTGTATTGTGAAAAGAATTTTTAAACAAGCAGTTACCATATTTACTTAAGAGTCAATGTGGCCAAGAATGAAGTAAATACCGTGTGAACCATCAGGCCTCTTAATGACCAGAGACTCTTTTTACACGCAGAGTTTCACTGTCACTACTTGAGACAACAAGATTATATGTGTGGGAGGCTCTTCAAGTTCCCCCTCAGCAGGGGGCCTGGGGAAGAATAAAGGAAGTTGTGCTCAAAGCTAGAGAAAAGGAGAGATGAATAAGGCAGCAATCAGGAAAAGTCTGAACCACCCTAATGCAACAACCCACCCACCCTGTGGACACAAAACTGACGTGTGGAACCTACGTGGGTGTTTTTCCCACTTTGTCAAATGAGATGGTTAGACCAACACAGGCTTTTCTTCTAAAGCATCCAGATTAGCTGGATAAATAGTGCTAGGCGAACCCCCACTTGCCCTTTGCTTGGGCTTTGGCAGTCAGAACCCACCCCCGCAGGGCTCCCACTCCTCTGGATGAAGCCCAGACCACTGGCTCTCATTCCAGACCCGCCTTGCATCCCTGACCCCATCTTTCTGACAAGTTCCCCTCCTTGCCTTGACGCTTCTCGGCTGAGGTCAAATCACATACCAGTCTCCTTGCCAGTTTCTCCATTGTTCCCTCATTCCCTCTGCCCAGACTGTTATCCTTCTTCCTCCTCCTTCCAGGCCCATCCTCAATACTGTATGCTCCTTTCAGAGGGCATTCTAGGGTTTTCCCACCCTTCCAACCAGGGGAGACGGGTGACTATCTCCACCTCCTCTGAGCCCTTGGCTTCACCTCCCCGTCCCTGGTGGCACCAGCACCCCGGACTCCATATGGCTGAGCTCTTCTCTCCTTGATACTCATCACATGCTGAAAGGTAAGCTCTTTCCCTGACTGACCACAGCTTGAGCAGAGCAGATGTTTAAATCTTTGCCGAATAAATGAAAGCGGCTCCATTTACACTACTTACACCCACTGTCCCTTAGAAAATTCAGACCACACGGACGGGACAGAGAACCTGTGATCATGTTCAAGAACAAAGTTTTCTGGGAAATGTACCTAAATTCCCCCAGCAGAGGGATTTGGCAATCACTCAGGACAGCCTTGTTCTAGCTGGCTTCTTGTTGACTTGGGTAAATTACGGAAACTACGGCTGTCTATTTCCCGGGTCAGTGATTCTCAAGCCACATTACACCACCTGCACCCGGAGAGTTTTTTAAAAATCCCTCTGCCCAGGTCTGCTGCATCTCAGACCTATGCCATCAGAACGTCTGGGGGGTGGGGCCCAGGTACCGGTAGTGCGTAAGGCTCCCCAGGTGATTCCAACATGCAGTCAAGATGGACAAAGCCTGGCCTAGATCACAGACGGCGATCATAGTCAGTAGACGTTTGTTCTATTTGTACGTAGCTGAGTGGGTCCCCTAATGCAGCAACGCCATTTTCTACACCAACTGGGCCAACAGGGGCCAGGCAGAGGAAGAGAGTCCAACTTCAGGGGTTTATTCACACACAGCAGGTTTCCCTGGAACCATAATTCATGACCCAGACATCAGTTCCAGACTAAAGGAAGTGTCTGTCTCCACCACCCCTCCTCCGCCACCCTCCCAGCATTTTTCACTTTCCTATGAACCTAGGTTTTATATACTATGTCACATTACCTAAATTTCTTAAACATTTCAACTGGGAAAGAAAATCTAGAACTCTGATCTTGCAGTTAAATAAATCTCAGAATTCGAGGTTGATGAGAAATATTCAAGTGTGCTGAGTGATGTGGGGTGTAATTTCCCACATTATTACAATAGCAAAAATGTAACCTCTCCTTCTCCCTATGAGTCAGCTCAGTAACCCACTGCGATAATCTAGAGAAGTGCTTAAACCTTGAGGGAAATTTGTTCAAAAGAGGTTGTCGTGGCAAGTATCACATGAGATTTTTTAAATCAACAAGTCAAAGTACCCATTCTAACACCTCTGACTAGAATCATATATTTTCTCCCCAGGAAAGAAATGCTGTGACTTTTTGCACATTGTTTAACAGGTTATTATTTTGTTTGTTTGTTTCCCAGCTTAATTGAAATATAATTGACATATAACATTGTGCAAGTTTAAGGTGTACAACGTGTTGAGTTGATACATTTTTATACTGTCAGATATGACCACCATAGTGTTAGCTAACACCTCCATCCCGTCACATAATTACCACTTCTTTTTTTTGTGGTGAGAACATTTAAGATCTACTCTCTTTGTGGCTTTCAAGTATGTAATACAATACATTAGCTACAATCACCATGCTGAACATTAGATCCCCAAACTTGTTATTCTTATAACTGGAAGTTTGTACCTTTTGACCAACATCTCCCCATTTCCCTCACTCCCCAGCCCCTGCAAATGCCACTCTGCTCTCTGTTTCTCTGAGTTCAGCTTTTTTTGATTCCACATATAAGTGATATCGTACAGTATTTGTCTTCCTCTGTCTGTCTTATCTCACTTAGCTTAATACCCTGAAGCTTCTTCCATGTTCTTGCAAAAGGCAGGGTTTCCTTTCTCATGGCTGAATAGTATTCTATTGTATGTCCAGTATGCACCACATCTTCTTTATCCACTCATCTGTTGACAAACACTTAGATTATTTCCATATCTTGGCTATTATGAATAATGCTGCAATGAACATGGAAGTGTAGGTATCTCTTTAAGATACTGATTTCATTTCCTTTGGATATATATCTAGTAGTGGAATTGTTGGATCATATGGTAGTTCTATTTTTAATTTTTTGAGGAACCTCCCTACTGTTTTCCAAAGTGGCTACACCAATTTACTTTCCCACCAACAGTGCACAAATGTTCCCTTTTCTCCACATACTCATTAACATTTGTTATCTGTTCTTTTATTGATGTACAGATTATTCATTAACAGATAGATGATACAATCTGTGAAACTAGGTTTCTCCCACCTATTTCAGGCAGGGTATGTTTAATCCTTCCAGAGAAATATCTGTTGAGTTCCTATTATAGTTGAATTTTTACTTTATAATATGTATTGTATTGGTTGTAGCTTAAATATTATCTACAGACCATTTCAGAGGCTAGAAAATAACCCTTGTACATAATACCTTCTTTAAAAACTAGCTTACAGGTAACATGTGCCAGCTTGGACGATAAATTCCCATAAGAAATGGTAGAAGGGAGCCTTAATCATGTTCCTCACGTGAACGAACTCTGAAAGCTTCAGCACTCATACAAATATGAGTTCAAATACATCTCAAAAAGAATTATTCATCGACTAGCATTTCCCTTCTTTGGGTCCCGTTATCATATCAGCACAATGAAATGTGAAGAGGTTAGGGAGCCCAACTGACCCAGGTTCAAATCCTGACTCTGTCATTCATCTGCCACCATCTGGAGATGGTATCTGCCTAAATCTGCTAGCTCTGCCCCCCATCCTCCTTTGGGACAAATTGAAAACAGTAAAACCTGTGTACAGAGCACAGGTAATGTCTGTAAAGCACCCAGACGTCGCCAGGAGGAGCCAGATGACAGCTGAGCCTGGTTCATTCAGGACGGCGGCAGATCTGCCCAGAGCGAAGAGATCAAAGAGCCAGCAGTTGAAATCCAGGTAATAAATGGTCTGAGAAAAGTTGTCCCATGATTTCCAGTCAAGTTCTGCCCTCTCACTAAGTCCAGGAATTGAATGAGGGAGACCACATCAACCTCTGGGGTCTTAGTCATGGCTGTGGAATGTGTTGGGTTTTCAGCCATGTTGGAATATATTGTTGGCATAAGTGGCTGAGTGGATACAGTCAAAAAAACCCACACTGCTTACCTCAGCCAAGAAGTTCAGCATCTTCAGAAAAAAGAGGATCACGTATAAGTGTGTCCACTTCCAATAATTTCCCCTCAAATGATAAAAAAGGCAAACCTCCACAAAAGACAAAATCACGCCATCGCCTAGTTCTATAGCAACATCACCGTTCATTTGTTCATTGATTCGGAGAATGTCTGAAGCCTTCAGACATCCAACTTGCTAATATTCTCACTGAAATGTTAGTCATTGTCATGAAGAGGTTGAACACAGATATTGGAAAACCAAGAGCCTGAAAATCTATGAATCCTAAAATATTTATTTTAATTGCAATTAGCATAGATGCCGTTCAAGTTTTATAAATATGTTTCTGGACTTCTCCTTTGTAAGTATTCCTTTGGCTGCCTTGTAAGTATTCCTTTGGCTGCCTCTTTTACCTCCTTATCATTATCACTGGACAAGTCCCAACCCCACCCCATGTTGTGTTGGATTGGGCCACTCTGTCTGAGTTGAGCATCTGGAACTCATCTGTGGAGTCCCTTCTCCTCCGGAGCAAACCCTGCCCTCTTCTCCCTGGACCAGGAAGCAAAGCTAGCTGAGGTGTTAACTGATCTCACAGCTGTCCCACTTCCTGCCCAGGTGGTCCTATCTCTATGGAAACCTGCATCCCTGAACACGTCTTCTGGGCCGGCCGGTCCTGAAGCCTTCATCCAGACACACCACCTGCACACACACGCACACGCGTGCTAATCCCCACTCTGCTCTGGCCACAAATGACCAGTTGTGCCCTAGATAGGGGCCTGAGAGCGCAACCAACAATACTTGACCTCGGTCCCCTATGTTTCTTCACAAGATAGAAGCACCTCTTGGCTTAGAGCCTTAACCATCAGGCACGTGAGGGTGTGGTCCAGCCCTTCTGCAGGGCCCTGCCAATGCTACAGGCTTGGAAGCCAAGCAGCCCCATAATAATGGAACCAGAGGGGCCAAAGTGAAAGAGGATGTGGGGCAGAGAGAGAGCTTCTCCTCCAGGCCTTCCCCAACGATGAGGCTGAGGAATTTTGCTCTTTTGGGGATGCTTGGAGAGCGTCCTCAAAGAGCTCAGAATCAGGGGCTAGTCCCAGCTCCATCCTTGGCCCACCCCGTGGCCTTGAGGAAAGCTCTTGATTCTTCACCTCTAAAGATAGAAGGAACCCCCTACCTGCACCTCCAGAGAAGGATATAAGAGAAGCTCCAGCCCCAGGGACTCCCCAGCACCAAACAGGTCCCCGCAGTGGTCTGCAAGGCCCGAGTTCTCATCTGGAACCAGAAGCGGCTGGGCCTCTTTGCTGCCCCCTCCACCTACCTTTTGATCACTGACATTAATTCTGTCTCGAAACTGTAAGTAAGAAAGTAAGAAGCCGCTGCTCACTTTCTTCCTCTGTGTTTTCCCGTCCTCCTCCACCTCCTCCTCCTCTCAATACTGGAAGCACCGAGCACAGAGCTCAGCCCGGACTGGACACTCATGAATCATTTCTCAAAACCCTCAGTTAATTTAGCAAAGCTTGAGGGCATGAGCGAGAATGCCCTTTGTACACCTAGTTTCGTGCCTGGGAGAGGCAGAGTGCGTGCCTGTGGAATGTCTCCACAACCACGTTCAGGCAAAGCACCTGTCGCTTGTCACACACCCAGGAATTCAGGGCTGGGCGAGACAGCACAGTGTCCTGCGTGCCAGCCCTGTGGAAATGTCCGCCCTGCCACCATCTCTCATGGTAAATACAACGACGTCCCACAGTGCTTGGGCACAGGGATTGGGCTTCCCTAATATCACATAGGTGAGCACTCGTGGTCTGGGAGGTAAGACTGTACACACTCTGGCACCATCTCCCCAGCCTGTGACTGGGAAGTTCAGAATAAAACCCAAGCTCCTTACCATGGCCCCATCTCTGTCTACACCACCGTGATCTGGCCCCATCTCTGTCTACACCACCGTGATCTGGCCCCATCTCTGTCTACACCACCGTGATCTGGCCCCATCTCTGTCTACACCACTGTGATCTGGCCCCATCTCTGTCTACACCACCGTGATCTGGCCCCATCTCCATCTCCAAGCTCCCTCTCACTCACTCAGCCCCCCCACATACAGACCTTCTCCTGCCCCCCCCCTCCAGGGCTCAAATGCCGCTGTTCCCTCTGCCTCAGACCTCACGCCTCCTCACAAGGACCCCCCATCACCAGGTAACATAGACCCAGCCCCTTAGCCACTGTCTCAGCAGCTGTCTGTGTCTTTCACGACGCTCATCACACACTCGACTCGGGCTACTGCCCGGCCCCTCTGTGTGCCCTGCCCTACTGCAGCATCCCATGGCTGGACACCCACGAGGCTCAAAAAACAATCGTTATGATCACAGCCAGTTTTAAAACAATCTCAATGCCACTACACACCCATTAGAACGGCCAAAATCCACAGCACTGATGGCAGATGCTGTCAAGGACGTGGAGCGCCAGGGACCCTCATTCACTGCTGCAGGGGGTGCAAAACAGTGCAGCCACTTTGGAAGACAGTCTGACAGTTTCTCACCAAACTAAACATACTTTTACAGTACGATCCTGCAATCACTCTCCTTGGTATTTGCCCAAAGGAGTCGAAAACTTATATCCACACAAAAACCTGCACATGGATGTTTATCGAAGCTTTATTAATAACTGTCAAAACCTGGAAGCAACCAAGATATCATTCAGTAGGGGAATGGATAAATCACCAGTGGTCCATCCAGACAATGGAATATTATTCAGTGCTAAAGAGAAATGAGCTATCAAGCCATGATAAGACATGATGAAACCTTCAATGCATAATACTAAGCAAAAGAAGCCAATCTGAAAAGGCTGCATAATGTATGATTCCAATTATATGACATTCTGAAGAGGTGAAATTATAGAGACAATAAAAAGATCGGTAGTTGCCAGGGGGCGGGTGGGAGGAGGGATGAACAGGCAGAGCACAGAGGACTTTTAGGGCAGTGAAAATACTCTGTATGATACTATAATGATGCATACACGTCATTCTATATTTGTCTAAACACAGAATGTACCACACCAAGAGTGAACCCTAAGGTAAACTATGGACTTTGGGTGATAATGGTGTGTCAGTGTAGGTTCATCAGTTGTACCGAATGTATCACTCTGGGGAGGGGGGCATACTGATAATGGAGCAGGTTATACACGTGTGGGGCAGGGGGTATATGGGAAATCTCCGTACCTTCCTCTCAATTTTGCTGTAAACTTAAAACTGCTCTTAAAAAATAAAGTCTAAATAGAACTACCATATGACCCAGCAATCCCACTCCTGGGCACATACCAGGAGGAAACCATAATTCAAAAAGATACACACACCCCAGTGTTCATTGAAGCACTATTTACAATAGCCAGGACATGGAAGCAACCTAAATGTCCATCGATGGAATGGATAAAGAAGATGTGGTACATGTGTACAACGGAATATTACTCAGCCATAAAAAAGAATGGAATATTGCCATTTGCAGTGACATGGATGGACCTAGAGATTGTCATACTGAGTGAAGTAAGTCAGACACAGAAAGACAAACACATGATATCGTTTATATGTGGAATCTTAAAAAAAGGGTACAAATGAACTCATTTACAGAACAGAAGTAGTGTCACGGATGTAGAAAACAAACTTATGGTTACCAAGAGATAAGGGGGAGTGGATAAATTAGGAGATTGGGCTTGACATATACATATTACTATATATAAAATAGATAACTAATAAGGACCTACTTTATAGCACAGGGAACTCGTCTCAGTAGTCTGCAATGACCTATATGGGCAAAGAATCTAAAAAAGAGTGGATATATGTATATGTATAACCGATTCACTTTGCTGTACACCTGAAACTAACACGACATCATAAATCAACTGCATTCCAATAAAAATCTTAAAAAATAAAAAAATAGTCTAAAAAAACCCCTCAGCTATGATATGAGATATGAAAAATTCGAAAACACACTGAGTTAACCTCTTCCCCCTATAAGATCACCAAAGCTAAAAAAACCAAAAAAACAAAAAACACAGTTTGCTAGCATACTGTGTCGGCAGACGTGTGGAGAAACATTTTCTCAAACATTCCTGGCAGAGGTGTTAACTGTTATAACCTGATGGGAGGTGGGTGGGCAAATCACAAATGCACACAAGCCTCTGACCCAGCAGTGCCACTTCTAGGAATTTAGCCAACAAATACGCTTGCTAGCACTTCTGCAAAATGACACAGGCATGGCTGTTTGTTATTCATTGCAACATTGGTTGTAATAGCAAAAGACTGCAAACAACTTATTAGTCAGCAAAAGGATAAAAAGCAGCTCGTTAGATACAGATTTGGAACCAGGTACAGATGAGTGTACATCATTGGCATGTGTGATGATTAATTTTATGTGTCAACTGGACTGGACCATGGGATGCCCAGATAGCCGGTGTGTCTGTGAGGGTGTTTCTGGAAGAGATTAGCACCTGAATTGGTGAACTGAGTAAAGCAAATGGCCCTCCCCAGTGTGGATCGGCTCCATCCAATCCTTTGGGGGCCTAAATACAGCAAAAAGGCAGAGGAAGGTTGAATTAACTCTGCCTGACAACTTGCGTGAGGATGTCGATCTTCTCCTGCCCTTGGCACTCCTGGTTCTTAGGCCTTCAGACTAGACAGGTGTCTACACCATTGCTCTCTAACTCGCAACCTTCTAACTACACCATCTGCTTTCCTTGGTCTACAGCTTGTAGACGGCAGATCCTGGGACTTCTCAAGTCTCCATGATGGCATAAGCCAATCCACACCTTATAATAAGTCTATTCCTAGACAGATACATAGAGACAGATAGACACATATATAACCAAGAGGAGATTGATATAGCTATATCGATACCTACATATCTACATATATATCAATCTCCTATTGGTTCTCCAGAGAGAGAACCCTGACTAATACAGGGTCAAAGAGGTGGAAGAAACTATTAACTATCAACCTACTGGTGAGAAAGAGGGAAAGACTTTGCTGAATAACCTTTTTAAAGCCTTTTAAACTGTGCGTTATCTATTCAAAAGCACACAAACTATGTGTTTTTATTCATTTATCCTCCCTAGAATGAGACCGTGTCATGAATCCCAGTCGTGCACTAAGTACTGATGTGACTTTAGGCAAATCACGTCCCCGCACTTACATTTCTTAGTCTGCAAAGTAAGATAATAATAAAGACTGCCTCGTGCACAGGGCACTTAGAACCAGGTCTCACACGTAGAAAGTGCTCTATTGGTCATTTGCCATCATCGTTACTTATTCAATACCAGGTTCAAACCATTGCTAAATGTTCATTTGATCCCAATTTTAACAACCGACCACTGAGCTGAGGGTCAGAGTGAAACCCTGTACCTCCTGCAAAGCTTTCCATACATGCCAAGTCCATGGGACTTGCACTTACAAAAGCTGCGATCTCCGTTTTCCTGATTCTACCCTGGGTTTGTATTCATTTGCTTAACATCCATTAAGAGCGTTAAAGTCTTACTCAGTAGAAACACAAACCAACCCACACTAAACTAAACCAAGGAAACAATCAATATGCCCCAGATAAAGCTCCATTTTTAAATCCTCTGTAATTCCTTTTGGGGATATTCATTTCCCTGCAGAGTTGGGTAAAAAGTTTCCTAGCTCCCTTCCGCTGACTCATGCGAGAAACGTTCATCAAGCCCTTTACAGGGTGTCAGACCCCAAACCAGGCCCAGGAGAGAGAGAAACACATAAAATCAGTCCCTACCTTTCAGAAGCTCTCACTGGGGATCAGAGTAAAGCAAGCGGATGGTGAAAACGCAATATGAGAAGAATGGCATATTATCCCATGTGCAGATGAGATAGATAGGCAACAAAATAAAACCTGTTTTTAATCTAAAGTATGTCCATGTGCTAATGAACCTGGGAACCAAGAAACATGTTGTAACACGCACAACTTTCCAAGTTTAGAATTAGAAGACATTGTCAAAATGCCAGCACCCAGCTCTCCCAAAACTAGATACTCTATAAGGTGAGGCTATAAATAAACTTCATATTAACACTAGTAATAGTACCATTTGGTATTTTTACTTTCTTTCTATTTAAAGAACATTCCTCTAGCTTTTCTCTTTATCTTCCCAGTCGGATCATGTGGTGGAGCGGAAAGTCAGTCCTTACCTCTAAATTGTAGAGATAAAAGGAGATAAAATCATAAAGACTGAGGCTTGCCCTCAGTTGCTCAAATGGTAAATTAAAAAGTCAGAGCAAAAGCATTCGACTCCCACACACTCTGGGCGGACTTGCTGAGACACATCAAATGAGGTCAAAGGCCTCAGAAATTAGGTTGGCAAAAGTTACCGTGAGAGAGGATTGTTTTGATAATGTAACCAAAAAAAAGACAAGAAGCGGAACCCAAAGGGGCAGAATGGGAAGGCAGAAGGTTTCACAAAAAGTGTCCTTGAAGCAAATTAAGACAACAAAACACTCTTGGCCAGTTATCAGGTTAGTACACTTTAGAAAAAAAAAAAAAAAGGTGAAAAACCCAGTGCTGGTGAAAGTGTGAGAAAAGGGTGTCCATACACTACTGGAGGGAGTATACATGACTAGTGCTTTCCTAGAAAAATTTAGTAACAGAAGCAAAGAGCTTCAAATATGCTCGTGCCCTTTGACCTCTGGGAATTTATTCCAAGGAAATAATCAGGAAGAGATGCATAGTTTTCCCTATAGGAACGTTAGTTTGGGCAATGTTAATAATAGAAAAGAAAAAAATCAAATATACCAACATGATTTAACAAACCATCTGTGTAATGTGATTAAAAAGCTTTTGTAGGAAGAAATTCATTAGCATGGCCAAACGCTCACAGCACATTGCTGAAAGGGAAAAGCAGGTGATAAAACATCATGTACAGTACAAGCATGTTTTTTCAAAAATGTAAATGTGTTCAGAGAAAGCCATACCCACCAAAATACGAATAGTATTTATCTCACAATGTTAGGTTTTTACGTTTCACCTTTTTCATTTATCTCTATGTATTGTTTTTAAATTTTATTTTTGACCATGAGCATGTGCTGTCTGTGTACGTTTTTAAAGGTTATGTTTTAGAAGTGGATCATAACCACTCCATGACCTCGCCTGTGGAATTTCTCTCCTCAGCATGTTAACAGTGCCCAAAAGGGTTTGTAGGTTAAAGATTAAAAACTGAATGTTGGGACTTCCCTGGTGGCGCAGTGGTTGGGAGTCCGCCTGCCAGTGCAGGGGACACGGGTTCGAGCCCTGGTCCGGGAACATCCCACATGCCGCGGAGCAACTAAGCCTGTGCGCCACAACTACTGAGCCTGGGCTCTAGAGCCCTCAAGCCACAACTACTGAAGCCCACGCGCCACAACTACTGAAGCCCACGCGCCTAGAGCCCATGCTCCACAACAAGAGAAGCCACCGCAATGAGAAGCCTGCTCAGCGCACCAAAGAGTAGCCCCAGCTCGCCGCAACTAGAGAAAGCCTGTGCACAGCAACGAAGACCCAATGCAGCCAAAAATAATAAATAAATAAAATAAATTTTTTTAAAAAACAACTGAATGTTGAGTAGAGACAGGCCATAAGCATCTTTTAGAATTCATCACTACTCGTCGACAGATGAATGGATAAAGAAGATGTGGTATATTTATACAATGGAATATTACTTAGCCATAAGAAAAGAATGAAATAATGCCATTTGCAGCAACATGGATGGACCTAGAGATTATCATACTATGTGAAGTCAGACAGAGAAAGACAAATATCATATTATATCACTTATATGTGGAATCTTAAAAAAAAATGATACAAATGAACTTATTTACAAAACAGAAATAGACTTACATAGAAAAAAAACTTATGGTTACCAAAGGGGAAAGAGGGGGGGGGGAAGAGATAAACTGGGAATTTGGGATTAACAGATACACACTACTATATATAAAATAGATAATCAACAATGTCCTACTGTATAGCACAGAGAACTATACTGGATATCTTGTAATAACCAATAGTGGAAAAGAATCTTAAAAAGAATAGATATATGTGTATAACTGAACCACTTTGCTGTACACCTGAAACATTCTAAATCAACAATACTTCAATAAAAAATACCTTTTTATCATATGATATCACTTATATGTGTAATCTAAAAAAAGGTTACAAATGAACTTATTTACAAAGCAGAAATAGAGCCACAGATGTAGAAAACAAACTTATAGTTACTGGGGAGAAGGAGGGGAGGGGGATAAGTTGGGAGATTGGGATTGACATATACACACAACTATATATAAAATAGATAATAAGAACCTACCGTAAAGCACAGGGAACTCTACTCAACACTCTGTAATGACCTATATGGGAAAAGAATCTAAAAAAGAGTGGATATATGTATAACTGATTCACTCTGCTATACACCTGAAACTAACACAACATTAAATCAACTATACTCCAGTAAAAATTTTTTAAAAAATAAAATGCACTAATTTATAAGTTAACTTTTAAATTTAAATAACTGTGAAAAACTATTAGAAGTATAATAATATAAAGCAAATTGGAATAAATGTTGAAGAAACTCTAAAAAATACATTTTTAAATAAATAAATTAAAATAAAATAAAATTCATCACCACTATTAGGAAGATCAAATTCATCTCGAGAAGCGTCCCTACTCCTTCCAGATGGTATGTGTCCTCCCTTTCCCCAACTATCCACACGTTTCCCGTGAGCACAGATTTCCCCCCAGCCTCCAGCACACACATGGTGGCCTCCAGTCGCCTGTGGGTGGACATGGTGATTCACCAAACCAGTTAGTCACTCGCTGCACCTTTTGAAATGTCCTTCCCGCCATCCAGCCCTTCACATCCTCACACCCACAGTGCAAAGTCACATTTGGCATAAGAGCAAGAGGAAGTTTTAAGTTGAATTGAATTGAATGGTTAACCTCATTTTTGTTTTCTTCCTTCCTTGCTTTAATATCTCAGATTCTGTCCCATTTTCTTATTCTTTCACACAACAACATTATTATAGGACATAATGAGGTCAAGGGCGTCCAATAAGAGGACAAGGTCAGGGTGGTCAAGGGTGTCCAATAAGAAATACAAGGCAATGTTGACCAAACCCTAAGAGCCAACAGTCTTCCTTGCAACTCCAGATGTAACATTTTCAAAGCCTCTGAAAAAGCATGCTCAAAACAGTGCTGGCTGACCAGGGCTCCCTGAGCTATACAGGCCTCTGCTCTGGGGGTGATGGCCAGTCCTAGTGTCTGAGTGATTCCCTAGGCCCAGCAAAGGGACCAAGTTTTCAGAGCCCAATAAAAATAAAAACAAACAGCAACAACAACCATGCTCAAGCTTTTAAGATTCCATTGTATCTACTGAGATGATCATATGGTTTTTCTCCTTCAATTTGTTAATATGGTTTATCACATTGATTGATTTGCATATAATGAAGAATCCTTGCATTCCTGGGGTAAACGCCACTTGATCATGGTGTATGATCCTTTTAATGTTGTTGGATTCTGTTTGCTAATATTTTGTTGAGGATTTTTGCATCTATGTTCATCAGTGATATTGGCCTGTAGTTTTCTTTCTTTGCGACATCTCTGTCCGGTTTTGGCATCAGGGTGATGGTGGCCTCGTAGAATGAGTTTGGGAGTGTTCCTCCCTCTGCTATATTTTGGAAGAGTTTAAGAAGGATAGGTGTTAGTTCTTGTCTAAATGTTTGATAGAATTCGCCTCTGAAGCCATCTGCTCCTGGGCTTTTGTTTGTTGGAAGATTTTTAATCACAGTCTCAATTTCAGTGCTTGTCATTGGTCTCTTTATATTTTCTATTTCTTCCTGGTTCAGTCTTGGAAGGTTGTGCTTTTCTAAGAATCTGTTCATTTCTTCCAGGTTGTCCATTTTACTGGCATATAGTTGCTTGTAGTAATCTCTCATGATCCTTTGTATTTCTGCAGTGTCAGTTGTTACTTCTCCTTTTTCATTTCTAATTCTATTGATTTGAGTCTACTCCCTTTCTTTCTTGATGAGTCTGGTTAATGGTTTAAGCTTTTGACAAAATTCAACACCCATTTATGATAAAAACCCTCCAGAAAGTAGGCATACAGGGAACTTACCTCAACATAATAAAGGCCATATATGACAAACCCACAGCCAACATCGTTCTCAGTGGTGAAAAACTGAAACCGTTTCCTCTAAGATCAGGAACAAGACAAGGTTGTCCACTCTCACCACTATTATTCAACATAATTTTGGAAGTTTTAGCCACAGCAATCAGAGAAGAAAAAGAAATAAAAGGAATTCAAATCGGAAAAGAAGAAGTAAAGCTGTCACTGTTTGCAGATGACATGATACTATACATAGAGAATGCTAAAGATGCTACCAGAAAACTACTAGAGCTAATCAATGAATTTGGTAAAGTTGCAGGATACAAAATTAATGCACAGAAATCTCCTGCATTCCTATACACTAATGATGAAAAATCTGAACGAGAAATTAAGGAAACACTCCCATTTATCATTGCAACAAAAAGAATAAAATACCTAGGAATAAACCTACCCAAGGAGACAAAAGACCTGTATGCAGAAAACTATAAGACACTGATGAAAGAAATTAAAGACGTTACAAACAGATGGAGAGATATACCATGTTCTTGGATTGGAAGAATCAACATTGTGAAAATGACTCTACTACCCAAAGCAATCTACAGATTCAATGCAATACCCATCAAACTACCAATGGCAATTTTCACAGAACTAGAACAAAAAATTTACAATTTGTATGGAAATACAAAAGACCCCGAATAGCCAAAGCAATCTTCAGAAAGAAAAATGGAGCTGGAGGAATCAGGCTCCCGGACTTCAGACTATACTACAAAGCTACAATAATCAAGACAGTATGGTACTGGCACAAAAACAGAAATAGAGATCAATGGAACAGGTTCGAAAGCCCAGAGATAAACCCATGCCCATGTGGTCACCTTATTTTTGATAAAGGAGGCAAGAATATACAATGGAGAAAAGACAGCCTCTTCCATAAGTGGTGCTGGGAAAACTGGACAGCTACATGTAAAAGAATGAAATTAGAACACTCCCTAACACCATACACAAAAATAAACTCAAAATAGATTAAAGACCTAAATGTAAGGCCAGGCACTATAAAACTCTTAGAGGAAAACATAGGCAGAACACTCTGTGACATAAATCACAGCAAGATCCTTTTTGATCCACCTCCTAGAGAAATGGAAATAAAAACAAAAATAAATGGGACCTAATGAAACTTAAAAGCTTTTGCACAGCAAAGGAAAACATAAACAAGATGAAAAGAAAACCCTCAGAATGGGACAAAATATTTGCAAATGAAGCAATGGGCAAAGGATTAATCTCCAAAATATACAAGCAGCTCATGCAGCTTCAATATCAAAAAAACAAACAACCCAATCCAAAAATGGGCAGAAGACCTAAATAGACATTTCTCCAAAGAAGATATACAGATTGCCAACAAAAACATGAAAGGATGCTCAACATCACTAATCATTAGAGAAATGCAAATCAAAAATACAATGAGGTATCACCTCACACCAGTCAGAATGGCCATCATCAAAAAATCTACAGACAATAAATGCTGGAGAGGGTGTGGAGAAAAGGGAACCCTCTTGCACTGTTGGTGGGAACGTAAATTGATACAGCCACTACGGAGAACAGCATGGAGGGTCCTTAAAAAACTAAAAATAGAACTTCCATATGACCCAGCAATCCCAATATTGGGCATATACCCTGGGAAAACCATAATTCAGAAAGAGTCATGTACCACAATGTTCATTGCAGCTCTATTTACAATAGCCAGGACATGGAAGCAACCTAAGTGTCCATTGACACATGAATGGATAAAGAAGATGTGGCACACATATACAATGGAATATTACTCAGCCAGAAAAAGAAACGAAATGGAGTTATTTGTAGTGAGGTGGATTGAGTTAGAGTCTGTCATACAGAGTGAAGTAAGTCAGAAAGAGAAAAACAAATACCGTATGCTAACACATATATATGGAATCTAAAAAAAAAAAAAAAGTTTCTGAAGAACCTAGGGGCAGGACAGGAATAAAGATACAGACATAGAGAATGGGCTTGAGGACGCGGGGAGGGGGAAGGGTAAGCTGGGACGAAGTGAGAAAGTGGCATGGACATATACACACTACCAAATGTAAAATAGATAGCTAGTGGGAAGCAGCCGCATAGCACAGGGAGATCAGCTCTGTGCTTTGTGACCCCTAGAGGGGTGAGATAGGGAGGATGGGAGGGAGACGCAAGAGGGAGGAGATATGGGGATATATGTTATATGTATAGCTGATTCACTTTGTTATAAAGCAGAAACTAACACACCACTGTAAAGCAATTATACTCCAATAAAGATGTTATAAAAAAAAAAAGATTCCATTGTAAGCTCTTATGGAAGGAAGCATGCACAAATCTTGCTAATACAATATATTATAATTTTAAATGCAATCGGTGATGTCTGTTTATAGCAATGCAGTGCCTTCATCCAAACACAGGCCCAGGTTATGCCCCTCTAGAACTGTAGAAGCATAAAGGAAAGTCATAAAATGTCTTAATTCTAACATCTACTACAGCATTTTAAAAGGACTTTACAATATCCTTCAGTTAAACCTCGTGATTTACCAAAAGACACATAACTATTGATGACTTATAGGTAGTATATACTCATAAAATATATCTCCCACATATTTCATAGTAAATCTTCCATGGAATAAAACATATGTAATCATAGGTGATCTTTTAATAGGGCTCACAGACACACTTAGGGTTAAATATGCCTACAGAGCCACATAACTCCAAGAAATCCTTCAAATCTTGTCTCAACACACAGCATGACATTGTCAGTTTTATCAGATTCCATTTGCCCCTCTTAAATACTTCATCAGTGTATAAGTAAACAAAGGGAAAAGGAGGGGAAAAAAATACAGAAACGAAAACCAAAGTGCAAATCAATCATCTTACCGTCCCCTTTCCTTATGGTTGGAGGCTTTGGGAACGGCTGGCCCCAAGGGAGGTGGTAAGTCAGGGTCAGCCCGCAGGGTTTCTTTCCCTGGTTGGAGCCCGCTGAGTTTGACGGTGGTTATTAAAAACAAAGGTGCATTTAGAAGTCAGCCCGGGATGGAGTTGCTAATTGCGTTTTTCTTTCCCAAAGAGCTTTGGGGTCTGGTCTGTACGTAGGAGAGGGATGTCTCACAGCTTTGTCAGGAGACCCAGCTGCGCAGAGGCTGAGAGAAAGGAGAAAGTGGGCTCCGGTGATGCCTCTTAGGGCTTTAATCCTCAGCTGTGACACATGTGGGGAACTAGAAACAGGAAACTCTGAGGCCGGCAGGCAGCCAGAAGCATTCAGAAAACGTGCCAAGCCCTTTCGAAATACCACAGTCTCCACGGAGCATTCACTCCTAACAGTTCACAGGCTGCGTCTCTCTTCTCAAATGACTGAGCCATAAACCTGGGCAAGGCTGGCCCACAGACGTCCCGTCTGTCACAGTTTCTGTCATCAGAATCTGGACCAGTCCAGTCCAGGCCAGGCCTGGGGTCTCCTATGCCCTCCATCTTCTGCCAACCTCCCAAGCCTCCTGTAATGACACCCACAGATGGGAGTTCCTGGCGATGCTGCAGGACCTTTCATTCAGGTCTTTGCATGTTTCAGACGCAGGGCCTCTTCCTACTGTGCCCACCGCCCCTGCCATGTGCCCTGGGGACACTGCAGGGATCTCTTCTCAGCATCCTGGAGGCGAGGAGACCCAAGGGTCACCCCTGGCCTCAAAATCCATCAGGGCAGGGAGGATTCGGGGAAATGTAGCCAGAGCCTCTGGCTTCCATTCGCGGCAGCGTGGCCCATCCCCGAGGGGACTGTGCAGCCGAATCCCTCTTCTGTTTTCTCTCACGGCCCCTCCTGTGCCCGGCATCCAGGTTCATGTTCTCAACACAGCACGGGCCGCGCCTATCAGAGCCGTACTCAGAGTCTGCAGCGCAAGGACCAAAATGGCCAAAGCTCCTCTCCTGGCATCCAAGGCCCTCCCGCAGCTACCTCCGCATACCTGTCCGCCTTTCCCCACCGCCCTTTAAAAGAACCCCCCGCGCCAACCTGGATGGGCCACCACTCTCTCCAGAAGACAACGTTCAAACCTGTGTTTGGACGTGCTCTGCAGCCACCAGCCTGCCCCTTCTCCCCTTCTCCTCTTGAACGTGATGTCACAACACTCACAACGCTCCCCCTCCTCTTCGTCCCCCTCCCCGCACTTCCGGTCTTCACCACGGTTCACTCACGCATGCCCCCTACTGCACCCTGGGGCGACGCTGCCTGCTCTGAATCCAATCTTCTCTCCATGATAATAACAGAGAGACAGCAAGGGTGGGCACTTCTTATGTATCAGGCGTTTTTCTAGGAACTGTAAATTCTTTAAGCCCATTTTACAGGTAAGGCAACTGAGGCATGGAAAAGGTAAGTACTTTCCCCAAGATTCCCTCAGCCAGGCAGGGTGGAGCCCAACCTGGCCTTGCTCTTTGAGTCTTTCCAGGGACCTGTGCTATTTATCAATATTTGTGAACAGAGAGTATGTACTCAGGGAGAGTGCAATTTCCTCACCCTTCTCGGTATCCTTTCCAGAGGGCCTCCCAGAATGTTTTCCCATGCTAAATGATTACAAGTAGCTGTGACTAATTGGTAGACTAATGAGCTTTAATTGAGAGATCAAATGTTTCCACCTGAGCGGTAGACAGGACTTTCAACATTAAGAATAAGCAGAATGGTCTTGAGGTTAAGGTAACATTCCTGTAGAGGTTTTGCTGACATTTTTAGCCTACCTATCACGTGACTATTCAGGCCTAGGCCATCTGGTGCGTCAACAGACTGCTAAAGACATAACCTCACTGAAAAAGCGGAGATACCCTCAAATGTCGGGGGCTGGGGGAACTTTCCACCCTTCCTCCAATGTGGAGTAGCAGAGGCTCTCGGGGGCCTAATCCACCCCCAGCTCCAGGGGCAGCCTTGCTGGTCTGAGCCGTTAGGTCCTTAGAAACACACTAGCACCTCCCACGTTGCTGGCCAGGTGCTACTAACGCTGGAAGGTGAATGATATCTCACTGAAGATGCTTCTGGCTTCCACTGAAGGCAAGACCCTCTCAATGCTCTTTGGAAGAAGAAGAACAACAACAAAAGATCAGGAAGACCCAGCTTTTGTCCCCAAGAAACTTACTACCCAGTTGATAGGGAGGCCATGGACAAGACACTAGCAGGCTTAACCCACCCTAGGTATTTGCCCCAAAATAGGAGTTTGTTTTCCCAAGTTTTCCCTAATCAGTTTATCTTTACTGAACATTTAGTGGAGAGGAAAGATTTTGTTTCCAGGATTTTTCTGACCCTCTTTTCCACTCCAGACAACGTCTCCCTTCCTCTTTCCCGCTTCTCAACAAGGAGACACACACGCACACACATGCACACACACACACTCCTGCCTGGGTTTTGTCAGTCGCTTAGTCCTCCCCGGCAGAGTTCAGGGAAAACAAATTGTCACGGTTGGCAAAAATAATTCAGTACCAGAAGTTCATGGAAAATCTCCAAACTCCAATGTCCTTTACAAAGTCCGGAGCACAGCACTCACTGAGCCAAGCCCGCAGCTTTTACCATGGAAACTCTCAGAAGACGTCATTATGATGCGATTTTATCAGCGACATGGTCTTTGCAGAACTCCATCTGTATTTATACTTAATAGGTCAGAGATCTGTATTTATACTTAACAGGTCAGAAATAACTCATATATTTTCCCGTAATATTTTTATGGAAAAGTTTACACATTCAGAATGGATCTGCATTTAAGAATATCTTTAATGTGACTGTAACCCATTGCTCCATGTGTTTCCTTAATCCATGTGTTTCCTACACATCATAATCGATGAGAAAGGAGAATGCAAAGCACATACAACGTGTGTGTGCGTGTGTGTGCATGCATGTGCATATGTGTGCATGTGTGTGCCTTCAGGCAAGCAAGCATGTCCATACCTGGAATCTGACCTTGCCTGTCCTGCCACGTACTATGGGTCCTTAAGAAAGGGTGGTAAACCCTGCTTTACTAGGTCCAGCAATCTGGTAATTAATTTTGTAGTTAGACCTGGGCCCCAGGAGACCTGGATGAAAGAGCCTGCTCTAACTTCATGGATGTGGCTTTGGGGAAACCACTTTGCCTCTCTGCACTTCAGTTTCTACATCTGGAAAAAAAAATACAGTATAATCTAAATCCTTGCTACACAAAGTGTGCCCACAGGCCTGAGACATCATCAAGGAATGCACTAGAAATGTAGACTCTCAGGCCCCACCCCAGAACGACTGAATCAGAATCGGCATTTTAATAAGGTTCCCCACGTGACTCGTGTGAGCGGTAAAGTCTGGGGAGCACTGATCTAAATGTTCTCTGAAGTGCCTTCCAGGGGCACATTTTGTTAGTTTAAGCCTTGTCCCTTTCAGCTAAAGAGTTAACGTGCTATACACAATGGCTGCCTTGTGACCTTTTGGTTATGCCCCGGGAGGATCTGGCTGATTTCACTCCTGTTCCAGGCAATGACACAAACACATCATCTCCATGACTCTCCCAGACCACTAAGTCACACTCCGTCTTCCAGCTTCCTACCAAGCCTCATAGGAGAATACTTAATACTTAACCCTTAATACTGCCTACCTCCGGACAGCTCCCACATCCGTCACTGGGTCTGAGGGGTTGTGCAAGCACAGATTAGTGAACAGGAAAGATTCTAGATGAATTATTACAGCGATCGTCTTTAGCACTCAATGAAGCCATGATCACTAAGAGAAAGCATGAAGTGACTAAGAATGAACCAAGTCTGGTGAAGCTCATTTAATCTTGTATTCGATGGGGCTAGAGAGGTGGAGATTAGGCAGAATACTGTGAATTTAATGAATCGGGATTTCATGAAAGCATTTCAAACCTCTTTCTTGTGAGCAAGATGAAGAATACACTTAGTAGAGTTGGACACTCTCCTAAACGCCCATACTCCATGACAAATGGGGTAATGTGAAGAGTGGTCACCAGTGGCCAACCTCGGGTGCCATACTTGGTCCCTCCCAGGAAAGAGGCAGCTAGGATGGATGTGGACAAGTTCACGGTCACCCTCCAGCTGCAGCAAGTCAAGAGTAGAGGAGGTAAGGGTGGTTGGAAGGGATATATTCCCCCCCCTGCCAAAAAAAGCAAATTCAGGATTAAAAAGCAAAACTGAAATCTGAAGCCAAAAAAAATTACCAAGTGAGCATGGGCAAAAAAACCCCAGAGAGTGTGGAAGTGGTAATATTTCCAGGGGTCACGAGTGCAGGACAACAGAGGGCCACAAACCCAAGCCGGAGATTGGGAAGGGAATTGGGATCTGCAGAGTGAGTTCTACAACATGAGGGCCCAGCTCACCACGTGATGGGAGACCAGCACTTAAAATGGACTTTGAATTCACGGAGTGAGCAAATCAGGATCCCAAAAGATCCCATGAGGATGGAGCCATGGCCAAATCTAACAATAGGAAATGTAACAAGAGACAAATCCAGAGTCCTATTCTTACTTCCCAAACCTCATTTTGTAAGTACAGGACAAGGCACACAAAAAGCAAAAGCATGGGTGGAGGACAAAACCAAACAAATGTCAGGGTCTCAATTGACTGAGATGTCCTCTGTGAACCCTAAGTGTGATGGTAGACTGCGAATTCAGCTGCCCTGGTAGAAGCATAACTTCTCACACAAGGAGGGCGGTCACTCTCGAGATTGTCCTCCAGAGCAATGTCTTCCAAATGTTCTCCCACCATGGCACTCAGAGAAAGTGAGAACAAGGGCTGCTCTTGGCCAGAGAAGACCAGCCAAGCCCTCCACCCTGCCCATAGGTCGAGGGGATTGATATCTGTACACCTGGAAGCCATCAGGCCGAGGGACCCTACCGTAGACTCTACCCCAGAGATGCTGAAACAGGAAACCAGGGCCAGTAGGGACAAATCCAAAACTAGAATTCAGATCTGCAAACTTCAACACCTTTCTTAGTTACTCTATTCACAGAGTCTCACTGTATATATCTGTGAACTTTGGGTGCGGTTTTCAGCTCTTTCAGTGAATGTGGAAGTCACTGTTTTTTAATAAGGGAAGATGATATATTTACTATGTGTCAAGTTCTAAATATGAGTAACAGCCCAATAAATGTGCCCGACTTACTGTGCCATTAAATTTTACATGAAAACACTGTCTTTGGTTGTTCTTTGACACAAGTTAACTAGTGTCACTAAGTTTGTAGGAAGGTTCAAAACATTCCAATGAGTACAGATTTTTAAAATATTTTGTTATGGAAAATATAACCACGATACAGAAGATAAGAAGGAAAAAAGAAAAGACTTAAACATTCTTCATGATCTTGCAGCCGAATTCCCATCACCGTTGGCATTTTGGAATATTTCCATCTACTCTTTTTTTTCTAGGCACATGTGTCTTTGTAATCTCTTCTGATTTAACATTACATCACAAGTGGTTTTTTATGCTATTCCATGGCTTTTATAACTATCATTTTTAGTGCCAGGTACTGCATATCTCCTCCTCTTCTGACACATTACCCCTTTTTCACAGTCTTGACTCTATTGCTTTCATTTTACATTTAAAAAGAAAAAAGACTGTATCCACACACTACATTTTCAAAGTCTGGATGAGAGGAAATGGGGGGAGGGATAAATTATGAGTTTGGGATTAACATATACACACTACTATATATAAAATAGATAACCAAAAAGGACCTACTGTGTAGCACAGGGAACTCTACTCAATATTTTATAATAAACTATAATGGAAAAGAATCTGAAAAATAATATATATGTGTGTATATATATATATATATATATATATATATACACACACACACACACACACACACACATATAACTGAATCACTTTGCTGTACCTTTGAAACTAACACAACAGTGTAAATTAACTATAATTAAATAAAAAATAAAGAAAAAATTTAAAAATAAAACATAAAAGTCTGAATGGGCAACACGTCCATGGCACTCACAGTGCTTGTTTGGAAAGGAAGGAACTGTTGATAATACAGGGTTGATTTCTTTGTTATATTTTTCTGCATGCTATAGATATTTTACCAAAGGTATGCATTCTTTCTAATAGAAACTCTAAAAATCTATAGAATATGACATTACAGACTCAGTGACTACAAACGGAACACGCAGGTGTTCCTGCCCCTTCTGTAGCTGACGCTCAAATGGCCCACAAACACCACTGCATCCAGTGCAAGGAAATCAACAGAGCACGTTGATTCACCTAAATTTAACAGCCTTTATCATCAAATGCGTTGGGACGTGTGCGCGTGCGCGTGTGTGTGTGTGTGCGTAGCCAGAAAGCATCATTTCCCATGTTTGTTAGACTTATATCCTCCTAGATGAAGATTTCATGAGCAAAAGACACATTAATTTTCCAGCTTACGGCAAATATTGTTTCAATTATAGAAATCATAAAAATAAAAAGGTCTAAACATAGTTATGGGTTAACAAAGGGCTCGTGAGGCTGTACTCAGTTTTTTACTCCATGTCAAACCCTGTTCTTTTGTAAGAAATACTTCTCCTTCAAAGTCAGTTCAGTCTCCTTACTTCATCCCCAAACCCCTCACTGTGGAGAAATCCTCACTAATCATGTTCCCCAAAGTTGATCTAAGTGATGCTTCTTTTCAAGTTATTCTTTCTGATGCCTCCATCTGCCTCCCTAAGAAATCTGAGTGCTTCTTGTCTAAAGGGATGGTTCTGTACAAGCTATTCTCATGATATTCTCC
This sequence comes from Eschrichtius robustus, assembly GCF_028021215.1. NCBI lineage: Eukaryota > Metazoa > Chordata > Mammalia > Artiodactyla > Eschrichtiidae > Eschrichtius > Eschrichtius robustus. Next base: position 90,722,439 of record NC_090838.1, on the reverse strand, counting down.
CCTTCCTATCGCCAGGAGAAGAAAGGCCCTTATCTGGAATGAAAAATCCAGGATCTAGCTGCAGTCCGGACACCAGCGGTCATGAGCTATCCACAGGGCTCCTCTCCCCATGCCCACCACCCTGTTCTGTAAGGCAAGCATGGGGTGAAATGACCCGAAAGAGGTTCTGCGAAATTCAGAGACTGTGATTCATTTGCTTCTCAGGCCTATGTTTAGGATGTGAGGTCATTGTTCTGAGGCCTGTCTCTAGGCAAACAGCCCAGCTCTGTGTGGCCCTGACCAAGTTTCTCAACCTCTCTGTGCCTTGGTTTTTCATCTATAAAATAGCAACAATATTTATATGTTCTTCATTGTGTTATGGAGAATTTTAAGTGAGATAATACATATAAAGCACTTAGAATAGTGCCTGGAGTATACAATTATTTAGTTATCTATAACTTTCTTTGTTCTTTTATTTAAAAAGACAATGTGCCGCATAAATACAACTAAAACAAAATTTTCCTTTGGGAACATTTGACTCAGTGAACAATCTCCTCCTACCCTGGTTTTATGTCTCCCTCTCCGAACATTTCTTCTGTGTTCTGAATCCTCATCTTCCTCCTAACTTCTAGCTACCACGACTCCCCAGGAATCACACCTGCCAAGTCAAGTGAGGCTCTTCTCCCACCTCTTTGCCTCAACCCTCCCCCTCCGGGAAGATGGGTGCTATTGCATCTCCAGCCCGGGCTCCTGTCCCAGCTCAGGACAAGTTTACCTGTCCCCTGGGCACTTCCCCCTGTGGTTGTTCAACATTCCTCTATTGCAAACTGGTGTCAAGTGCTGCACTGGCCTGAGAATACAGCTCTGAAAACCCTGCTTTCAGGAACTCTGCAGTCAAAGACAGCAGGATGTGGGCCAGAATCCTGTCCTGAGGACGTGGGAGATGTATGTCCAATGTTAGCAGGGTACAGGGAATCAGCACAAAATCAACTCGGCTACCTGAGCACCCCTTCCAGCTCCCCCCACAGACTCACTCCACACTCACATGTCCCCCTAACTCTCATCGCCAGGCACAATTATTAACTCCCCCTCGCCCTGTCCGTACAGGCATCATAACTCTTTTACTCTCATTGTTTCTTCACATTTGATTCTTTAAATAGTTAATGAATATTGGCTTGATTTTGCCTTAAAAATCTTTCTTCTAGAGAGGTGGGAAGAAAAGAAGCTATTTGTTCAGTCATCAACATTTTATATGCTAGAAGGTTGAAATTATATATATAATCATATATAATATAAATTATATGCCTATATGCAAATATTGATGTATTTAGTGGCTTATATCAAAAGCCAGTGACCAGGGATTTCCACCAAATGGACTCAGGAACCTCTCTGCTAATAGACAGGAAAAAGATTTAAACCACATGGGATGAAGAGTAAGATTAAAAGCATCTCACACTTAAAGATAGAACACAGAAAGGATAAAAACTTTCTAGAAGTATGAACTCATAAAAGACAACCCCAGAGACAAAGAGCAGAGAAAACTGGTTGTCTCAGTCTTGTCTCTAGGTGAAGGTTGACAAAGAATTATCATCTCCCATGAAAATACATGCCTCCTGGCACACCTTTGTGAGGGGTTAGAGCCTGATTTTACACACTTTTATATGTTCTGAAAAGCCATAAGGCAATTTAAAGTAGTCCTAAGTCTCCTGGCTGAGGGAAATGTAAATACTCCCTGGAGGAAGACACTAGAAATGGACCTCAGAAAATTTCCACTGATTGATGTCAAACAAACATGACTTCACAATCAAAAATTTAAAAACATACAAGTACATAAGGTATTAAGCATTCACAGAAAAAAACCCCCAAAAAACAAGAGAACCAGGCTGACAAAAGAAAAAAACCTTCAAATATCGAATGATCAAATATAGACTATAAAGCAAATATATACATGTTTTAAACAATTGAAAGGAAATCAAAACATAGTAAAGAGTAAAAGAATATTAAAAATATTCAGGCTGACTAAAAAAAGACACATGTACTATTTATTAAAATTGACTCTGAAATTAGGCCATAAGTTTAGAACAAATTTCAAATTATTGGTATCAGACACAGACCCTATTCTCTTACCACAGTGCAATTAAATTAGAGAGAATAACAAAGACACGCACATATTCGGAAATGTAAACATACACTTCTACCTAACTCAAGGTAATAACAGAAATTAGAATATACTTAAAATTAAATTATACTTTTTAAAAACTACATATCAAAACTATATATATTAGAAAAAAGGTTAAAATTAATGAGCTCAGCACCCTACTTAAGAAATTAGAAGAAGAACACAGAAAAATTTAAAGAAAGGAAGAGAAGAAAATATTAAATATGAGAACAGATATTAATGACATGGAAAGCAAAATAAAGTACAGCAGATCAGCAAGGCTCTCAAACAGGCAAAAAAAAAAAAAAAAAAAGACTAATAAAATTGACAGGCCTGTAGCAATACTGATGAAAGAAAAGAAACTTCATAAACTATTAGGAATGAAGGAATGAACAGGGATACATATATATGGCAAGAACTAAAAATAAGAGA